>NC_073232.2:77405000-78030000 GCF_029281585.2 Gorilla gorilla gorilla
CCGCTTCCAACGAAATCCTCCAAGAGGTCCAAATATCCACTGGCAGACTTCACAACCAGAGTGTTTCCAAACTGCTCTATGAAAAGAAAGGTTAAACTCTGTGAGTGGATCGCACACATCACAAAGTGGTTTCTGAGAATGATTCTCTCTAGTTTTTATACGAGGATATTTCCTTTTCTACCGTTGGCCCCAAATCGCTTGAAATCTCCACATGCAAATTCCTCAAAAAGAGGGTTTCCAATCTGCTCTGTCTAAAGGAAGGTTCAACTCTGTTAGTTGAACACACAGAAATCAACGAAGTTACTGAGAAATCTTCTGTGTAGCATTAGATGAAGAAACCCCACTTCCAACGACATCCTCAAAGAGGTACAAATATCCACTTGCAGACTTTACAAACAGAGTGTTTCCAAACTGCTCTATGAAAAGAAAGGTTAAACTCTGTGAGTGGAACGCACACATCACAAAGTAGTTTCTGAGAATGATTCTCTCTTGTTTTTATACGAGGAGATTTCCTTTTCTACCGTTGGCGCCAAAGTGCTTGAAATCTCCACATGCATATTCCTCAAAAAGAGGGTTTCCAATCTGCTCTGTCTAAAGGAAGGTTCAACTCTGTGAGTTGAACACACACAAATCAACGAAGTTACTGAGAAATCTTCTGTGTAGCATTAGATGAAGAAATCCCGCTTCCAACGAAATCCACAAAGAAGTCCATATATCCACTTGCAGACTTTACAAACAGAGTGTTTACAAACTGCTCTATGAAAAGAAAGGTTAAACTCTGTGAGTGGAATGCACACATCCCAAAGTGGTTTCTGAGAATGATTCTCTCTAGTTTTTATACGAGGATATTTCCTTTTCTACCGATGGCCCAAAAACGCTTGAAATCTCCACATGCAAATTCCTCAAAAAGAGGGTTTCCAATCTGCTCTGTCTAAAGGAAGGTTCAACTCTGTGAGTTGAACACACACAAATCAAAGAAGTTTCTGAGAATTCTTCCTTCTAGCATTAGATGAAGAAATCCCGCTTCCAACGAAATCCTCAAAGAGGTCCAAATATCCACTTGCAGACTTCACAAACAGAGTGTTTCCAAACGGCTCTATGAAAAGAAAGGTTAAACTCTGTGAGTGGATCGCACACATCACAAAGTGGTTTCTGAGAATGATTCCCTCTAGTTTTTATACAAGGATATTTCCTTTTCTACCGATGGCCCAAAAACCCTTTAAATCTTCACATGCAAATTCCTCAAAAAGAGGGTTTCCAATCTGCTCTGTCTAAAGGAAGGTTCAACTCTGTTAGTTGAACACACAGAAATCAACGAAGTTACTGAGAAATCTTCTGTGTAGCATTAGATGAAGAAACCCCACTTCCAACGAAATCCTCAAAGAGGTACAAATATCCTCTTGCAGACGTTACAAACAGAGTGTTTCCAAACTGCTCTATGAAAAGAAAGGTTAAACTCTGTGAGTGGAACGCACACATAACAAAGAGGTTTCTGAGAATGATTCTCTCTAGTTTTTCTATGAGGATATTTCCTTTTCTAACGTTGGCCCCAAAACGCTTGAAATCTCCACATGCAAATTCCTCAAAAAGAGGGTTTCCAATCTGCTCTGTCTAAAGGAAGGTTCAACTCTGTGAGTTGAACACACGCAAATCAAAGAAGTTTCTGAAAATTCTTCCTTCTAGCATTAGATGAAGAAATCCCGCTTCCAATGAAATCCTGAAAGAGGTCCAAATATCCCCTTGCAGACTTCAAAACCAGAGTGTTTCCAATCTGCTCTATGAAAAGAAAGGTTAAACTCTGTGAGTGGAACACACACATCACAAAGTCGTTTCTGAAAATGATTCTCTCCAGTTTTTATACGAGTATATTTCCTTTTCTACCGTTGGCCACAAAATGCTTGAAATCTCCACATGCATATTCCTCAAAAAGAGTGTTTCCAATCTGCTCTGTCTAAAGGAAGGTTCAACTCTGTGAGTTGAACACACACAAATCAAAGAAGTTTCTGAGAATTCTTCCTTCTAGCATTAGATGAAGAAATCCCGCTTCCAACGAAATCCTCCAAGAGGTCCAAATATCCACTTGCAGACTTCACAAACAGAGTGTTTCCAAACTGCTCTATGAAAAGAAAGGTTAAACTCTGTGAGTGGATCGCACACATCACAAAGTGGTTTCTGAGAATGATTCTCTCTAGTTTTTATACGAGGATATTTCCTTTTCTACCGTTGGCCCCAAATCGCTTGAAATCTCCACATGCAAATTCCTCAAAAAGAGGGTTTCCAATCTGCTCTGTCTAAAGGAAGGTTCAACTCTGTTAGTTGAACACACAGAAATCAACGAAGTTACTGAGAAATCTTCTGTGTAGCATTAGATGAAGAAACCCCACTTCCAACGACATCCTCAAAGAGGTACAAATATCCACTTGCAGACTTTACAAACAGAGTGTTTCCAAACTGCACTATGAAAAGAAAGGTTAAACTCTGTGAGTGGAACGCACACATCACAAAGTAGTTTCTGAGAATGATTCTCTCTTGTTTTTATACGAGGAGATTTCCTTTTCTACCGTTGGCGCCAAAGTGCTTGAAATCTCCAAATGCATATTCCTCAAAAAGAGGGTTTCCAATCTGCTCTGTCTAAAGGAAGGTTCAACTCTGTGAGTTGAACACACACAAATCAACGAAGTTACTGAGAAATCTTCTGTGTAGCATTAGATGAAGAAATCCCGCTTCCAACGAAATCCACAAAGAAGTCCATATATCCACTTGCAGACTTTACAAACAGAGTGTTTACAAACTGCTCTATGAAAAGAAAGGTTAAACTCTGTGAGTGGAATGCACACATCACAAAGTGGTTTCTGAGAATGATTCTCTCTAGTTTTTATACGAGGATATTTCCTTTTCTACCGATGGCCCCAAAACGCTTGAAATCTCCACATGCAAATTCCTCAAAAAGAGGGTTTCCAATCTGCTCTGTCTAAAGGAAGGTTCAACTCTGTGAGTTGAACACACACAAATCAAAGAAGTTTCTGAGAATTCTTCCTTCTAGCATTAGATGAAGAAATCCCGCTTCCAACGAAATCCTCTAAGAGGTCCAAATATCCACTTGCAGACTTCACAAACAGAGTGTTTCCAAACTGCTCTATGAAAAGAAAGGTTAAACTCTGTGAGTGGAACGCACACTTCACAAAGTCGTTTCTGAGAATGATTCTCTCTAGTTTTTATACGAGGATATTTCCTTTTCTACCGATGGCCCAAAAACGCTTGAAATCTCCACATGCAAATTCCTCAAAAAGAGGGTTTCCAATCTGCTCTGTCTAAAGGAAGGTTCAACTCTGTTAGTTGAACACACAGAAATCAACGAAGTTACTGAGAAATCTTCTGTGTAGCATTAGATGAAGAAACCCCACTTCCAACGACATCCTCAAAGAGGTACAAATATCCACTTGCAGACTTTACAAACAGAGTGTTTCCAAACTGCTCTATGAAAAGAAAGGTTAAACTCTGTGAGTGGAACGCACACATCACAAAGTAGTGTCTGAGAATGATTCTCTCTTGTTTTTATACGAGGAGATTTCCTTTTCTACCGTTGGCGCCAAAGTGCTTGAAATCTCCACATGCATATTCCTCAAAAAGAGGGTTTCCAATCTGCTCTGTCTAAAGGAAGGTTCAACTCTGTGAGTTGAACACACACAAATCAACGAAGTTACTGAGAAATCTTCTGTGTAGCATTAGATGAAGAAATCCCGCTTCCAACGAAATCCACAAAGAAGTCCATATATCCACTTGCAGACTTTACAAACAGAGTGTTTACAAACTGCTCTATGAAAAGAAAGGTTAAACTCTGTGAGTGGAATGCACACATCACAAAGTGGTTTCTGAGAATGATTCTCTCTTGTTTTTATACGAGGATATTTCCTTTTCTACCGATGGCCCCAAAACGCTTGAAATCTCCACATGCAAATTCCTCAAAAAGAGGGTTTCCAATCTGCTCTGTCTAAAGGAAGGTTCAACTCTGTGAGTTGAACACACACAAATCAAAGAAGTTTCTGAGAATTCTTCCTTCTAGCATTAGATGAAGAAATCCCGCTTCCAACGAAATCCTCCAAGAGGTCCAAATATCCACTTGCAGACTTCACAAACAGAGTGTTTCCAAACGGCTCTATGAAAAGAAAGGTTAAACTCTGTGAGTGGATCGCACACATCACAAAGTGGTTTCTGAGAATGATTCCCTCTAGTTTTTACACGAGGATATTTCCTTTTCTCCCGATGGCCCAAAAACCCTTGAAATCTTCACATGCAAATTCCTCAAAAAGAGGGTTTCCAATCTGCTCTGTCTAAAGGAAGGTTCAACTCTGTTAGTTGAACACACAGAAATCAACGAAGTTACTGAGAAATCTTCTGTGTAGCATTAGATGAAGAAACCCCACTTCCAACGAAATCCTCAAAGAGGTACAAATATCCTCTTGCAGAAGTTACAAACAGATTGTTTCCAAACTGCTCTATGAAAAGAAAGGTTAAACTCTGTGAGTGGAACGCACACATAACAAAGAGGTTTCTGAGAATGATTCTCTCTAGTTTTTCTATGAGGATATTTCCTTTTCTAACGTTGGCCCCAAAACGCTTGAAATCTCCACATGCAAATTCCTCAAAAAGAGGGTTTCCAATCTGCTCTGTCTAAAGGAAGGTTCAACTCTGTGAGTTGAACACACGCAAATCAAAGAAGTTTCTGAAAATTCTTCCTTCTAGCATTAGATGAAGAAATCCCGCTTCCAATGAAATCCTGAAAGAGGTCCAAATATTCCCTTGCAGACTTCAAAACCAGAGTGTTTCCAATCTGCTCTATGAAAAGAAATGTTAAACTCTGTGAGTGGAACACACACATCACAAAGTCGTTTCTGAAAATGATTCTCTCCAGTTTTTATACGAGTATATTTCCTTTTCTACCGTTGGCCACAAAATGCTTGAAATCTCCACATGCATATTCCTCAAAAAGAGTGTTTCCAATCTGCTCTGTCTAAAGGAAGGTTCAACTCTGTTAGTTGAACACACAGAAATCAACGAAGTTACTGAGAAATCTTCTGTGTAGCATTAGATGATGAAATACCGCTTCCAACAAAATCCACAAAGAGGTCCAAATATCCACTTGCAGACTTTACAAACAGAGTGTTTACAAACTGCTCTATGAAAAGAAAGGTTAAACTCTGTGAGTGGAATGCACACATCACAAAGTGGTTTCTGAGAATGATTCTCTCTAGTTTTTATACGAGGATATTTCCTTTTCTACCGATGGCCCCAAAACGCTTGAAATCTCCACATGCAAATTCCTCAAAAAGAGGGTTTCCAATCTGCTCTGTCTAAAGGAAGGTTCAACTCTGTGAGTTGAACACACACAAATCAAAGAAGTTTCTGAGAATTCTTCCTTCTAGCATTAGATGAAGAAATCCCGCTTCTAACGAAATCCTCCAAGAGGTCCAAATATCCACTTGCAGACTTCACAAACAGAGTGTTTCCAAACTGCTCTATGAAAAGAAAGGTTAAACTCTGTGAGTGGATCGCACACATCACAAAGTGGTTTCTGAGAATGATTCTCTCTAGTTTTTATACGAGGATACTTCCTTTTCTACCGTTGGCCCCAAATCGCTTGAAATCTCCACATGCAAATTCCTCAAAAAGAGGGTTTCCAATCTGCTCTGTCTAAAGGAAGGTTCAACTCTGTTAGTTGAACACACAGAAATCAACGAAGTTACTGAGAAATCTTCTGTGTAGCATTAGATGAAGAAACCCCACTTCCAACGACATCCTCAAAGAGGTACAAATATCCACTTGCAGACTTTACAAACAGAGTGTTTCCAAACTGCTCTATGAAAAGAAAGGTTAAACTCTGTGAGTGGAACGCACACATCACAAAGTGGTTTCTGAGAATGATTCTCTCTAGTTTTTCTATGAGGATATTTCCTTTTCTATCGTAGGCCCCAAATCGCTTGAAATCTCCACATGCAAATTCCTCAAAAAGAGGGTTTCCAATCTGCTCTGTCTAAAGGAAGGTTCAACTCTGTGAGTTGAACACACGCAAATCAAAGAAGTTTCTGAAAATTCTTCCTTCTAGCATTAGATGAAGAAATCCCGCTTCCAATGAAATCCTCAAAGAGGTCCAAATATCCCCTTGCAGTCTTCAAAACCAGAGTGTTTCCAAACTGCTCTATGAAAAGAAAGGTTGAACTCTGTGAGTGGAACACACACATCAGAAAGTAGTTTCTGAAAATGATTCTCTCTAGTTTTTATATTAGGATATTTCCTTTTCTACCGTTGGCCACGAAAAGCTTGAAATCTCCACATGCATATTCCTCAAAAAGAGGGTTTCCAATCTGCTCTGTCTAAAGGAAGGTTCAACTCTGTGAGTTGAACGCACACAAATCAAAGAAGTTTCTGAGAATTCTTCCTTCTAGAATTAGATGAAGAAATCCCGCTTCCAACGAAATCCTCCAAGAGGTCCAAATATCCACTTGCAGACTTCACAAACAGAGTGTTTCCAAACTGCTCTATGAAAAGAAAGGTTAAACTCTGTGAGTGGATCGCACACATTACAAAGTGGTTTCTGAGAATGATTCTCTCTAGTTTTTATACGAGGATATTTCCTTTTCTACCGATGGCCCAAAAACGCTTGAAATCTCCACATGCAAATTCCTCAAAAAGAGGGTTTCCAATCTGCTCTGTCTAAAGGAAGGTTCAACTCTGTGAGTTCAACACACACAAATGAAAGAAGTTTCTGAGAATTCTTCCTTCTAGCATTAGATGAAGAAATCCCGCTTCTAACGAAATCCTCCAAGAGGTCCAAATATCCACTTGCAGACTTCACAAACAGAGTGTTTCCAAACTGCTCTATGAAAAGAAAGGTTAAATTCTGTGAGTGGATCGCACACATCACAAAGTGGTTTCTGAGATGATTCTCTCTAGTTTTTATACGAGGATATTTCCTTTTCTACCGATGGCCCAAAAACGCTTGAAATCTCCACATGCAAATTCCTCAAAAAGAGAGTTTCCAATCTGCTCTGTATAAAGGAAGGTTCAACTCTGTTAGTTGAACACTCACAAATCAACGAAGTTATTGAGAAATCTTCTGTGTAGCATTAGATGAAGAAATCCCGCTTCCAACGAAATCCACAAAGAGGTCCAAATATCCACTTGCAGACTTTACAAACAGAGTGTTTACAAGCTGCTCTATGAAAAGAAAGGTTAAACACTGTGAGTGGAACGCACACATCACAAAGTGGTTTCTGAGAATGATTCTCTCTAGTTTTTATACGAGGAGATTTCCTTTTCTACCGATGGCTCCAAAACGCTTGAAATCTACACATGCAAATTCCTCAAAAAGAGGGTTTCCAATCTACTCTGTCTAAAGGAAGGTTCAACTCTGTGAGTTGAACACACACAAATCAAAGAAGTTTCTGAGAATTCTTCCTTCTAGCATTAGATGAAGAAATCCCGCTTCCAACGAAATCCTCCAAGAGGTCCAAATATCCACTTGCAGACTTCACAACCAGAGTGTTTCCAAACTGCTCTATGAAAAGAAAGGTTAAACTCTGTGAGTGGATCGCACACATCACAAAGTGGTTTCTGAGAATGATTCTCTCTAGTTTTTATACGAGGATATTTCCTTTTCTACCGTTGGCCCCAAATCGCTTGAAATCTCCACATGCAAATTCCTCAAAAAGAGGGTTTCCAATCTGCTCTGTCTAAAGGAAGGTTCAACTCTGTTAGTTGAACACACAGAAATCAACGAAGTTACTGAGAAATCTTCTGTGTAGCATTAGATGAAGAAACCCCACTTCCAACGACATCCTCAAAGAGGTACAAATATCCACTTGCAGACTTTACAAACAGAGTGTTTCCAAACTGCTCTATGAAAAGAAAGGTTAAACTCTGTGAGTGGAACGCACACATCACAAAGTAGTTTCTGAGAATGATTCTCTCTTGTTTTTATACGAGGAGATTTCCTTTTCTACCGTTGGCGCCAAAGTGCTTGAAATCTCCACATGCATATTCCTCAAAAAGAGGGTTTCCAATCTGCTCTGTCTAAAGGAAGGTTCAACTCTGTGAGTTGAACACACACAAATCAACGAAGTTACTGAGAAATCTTCTGTGTAGCATTAGATGAAGAAATCCCGCTTCCAACGAAATCCACAAAGAAGTCCATATATCCACTTGCAGACTTTACAAACAGAGTGTTTACAAACTGCTCTATGAAAAGAAAGGTTAAACTCTGTGAGTGGAATGCACACATCACAAAGTGGTTTCTGAGAATGATTCTCTCTAGTTTTTATACGAGGATATTTCCTTTTCTACCGATGGCCCCAAAACGCTTGAAATCTCCACATGCAAATTCCTCAAAAAGAGGGTTTCCAATCTGCTCTGTCTAAAGGAAGGTTCAACTCTGTGAGTTGAACACACACAAATCAAAGAAGTTTCTGAGAATTCTTCCTTCTAGCATTAGATGAAGAAATCCCGCTTCCAACGAAATCCTCAAAGAGGTCCAAATATCCACTTGCAGACTTCACAAACAGAGTGTTTCCAAACGGCTCTATGAAAAGAAAGGTTAAACTCTGTGAGTGGATCGCACACATCACAAAGTGGTTTCTGAGAATGATTCCCTCTAGTTTTTATACAAGGATATTTCCTTTTCTACCGATGGCCCAAAAACCCTTGAAATCTTCACATGCAAATTCCTCAAAAAGAGGGTTTCCAATCTGCTCTGTCTAAAGGAAGGTTCAACTCTGTTAGTTGAACACACAGAAATCAACGAAGTTACTGAGAAATCTTCTGTGTAGCATTAGATGAAGAAACCCCACTTCCAACGAAATCCTCAAAGAGGTACAAATATCCTCTTGCAGACGTTACAAACAGAGTGTTTCCAAACTGCTCTATGAAAAGAAAGGTTAAACTCTGTGAGTGGAACGCACACATAACAAAGAGGTTTCTGAGAATGATTCTCTCTAGTTTTTCTATGAGGATATTTCCTTTTCTAACGTTGGCCCCAAAACGCTTGAAATCTCCACATGCAAATTCCTCAAAAAGAGGGTTTCCAATCTGCTCTGTCTAAAGGAAGGTTCAACTCTGTGAGTTGAACACACGCAAATCAAAGAAGTTTCTGAAAATTCTTCCTTCTAGCATTAGATGAAGAAATCCCGCTTCCAATGAAATCCTGAAAGAGGTCCAAATATCCCCTTGCAGACTTCAAAACCAGAGTGTTTCCAATCTGCTCTATGAAAAGAAAGGTTAAACTCTGTGAGTGGAACACACACATCACAAAGTCGTTTCTGAAAATGATTCTCTCCAGTTTTTATACGAGTATATTTCCTTTTCTACCGTTGGCCACAAAATGCTTGAAATCTCCACATGCATATTCCTCAAAAAGAGTGTTTCCAATCTGCTCTGTCTAAAGGAAGGTTCAACTCTGTTAGTTGAACACACAGAAATCAACGAAGTTACTGAGAAATCTTCTGTGTAGCATTAGATGATGAAATACCGCTTCCAACGAAATCCACAAAGAGGTCCAAATATCCACTTGCAGACTTTACAAACAGAGTGTTTACAAACTGCTCTATGAAAAGAAAGGTTAAACTCTGTGAGTGGAATGCACACATCACAAAGTGGTTTCTGAGAATGATTCTCTCTAGTTTTTATACGAGGATACTTCCTTTTCTACCGATGGCCCCAAAACGCTTGAAATCTCCACATGCAAATTCCTCAAAAAGAGGGTTTCCAATCTGCTCTGTCTAAAGGAAGGTTCAACTCTGTGAGTTGAACACACACAAATCAAAGAAGTTTCTTAGAATTCTTCCTTCTAGCATTAGATGAAGAAATCCCGCTTCTAACGAAATCCTCCAAGAGGTCCAAATATCCACTTGCAGACTTCACAAACAGAGTGTTTCCAAACTGCTCTATGAAAAGAAAGGTTAAACTCTGTGAGTGGATCGCACACATCACAAAGTGGTTTCTGAGATGATTCTCTCTAGTTTTTATACGAGGATATTTCCTTTTCTACCGATGGCCCAAAAACGCTTGAAATCTCCACATGCAAATTCCTCAAAAAGAGAGTTTCCAATCTGCTCTGTCTAAAGGAAGGTTCAACTCTGTTAGTTGAACACTCACAAATCAACGAAGTTATTGAGAAATCTTCTGTGTAGCATTAGATGAAGAAATCCCGCTTCCAACGAAATCCACAAAGAGGTCCAAATATCCACTTGCAGACTTTACAAACAGAGTGTTTACAAGCTGCTCTATGAAAAGAAAGGTTAAACTCTGTGAGTGGAACGCACACATCACAAAGTGGTTTCTGAGAATGATTCTCTCTAGTTTTTATACGAGGAGATTTCCTTTTCTACCGATGGCTCCAAAACGCCTGAAATCTCCACATGAAAATTCCTCAAAAAGAGGGTTTCCAATCTGCTCTGTCTAAAGGAAGGTTCAACTCTGTGAGTTCAACACACACAAATCAAAGAAGTTTCTGAGAATTCTTCCTTCTAGCATTAGATGAAGAAATCCCGCTTCCAACGAAATCCTCCAAGAGGTCCAAATATCCACTTGCAGACTTCACAAACAGAGTGTTTACAAACTGCTCTATGAAAAGAAAGGTTAAACTCTGTGAGTGGATCGCACACATCACAAAGTGGTTTCTGAGAATGATTCTCTCTAGTTTTTATACGAGGATACTTCCTTTTCTACCGTTGGCCCCAAATCGCTTGAAATCTCCACATGCAAATTCCTCAAAAAGAGGGTTTCCAATCTGCTCTGTCTAAAGGAAGGTTCAACTCTGTTAGTTGAACACACAGAAATCAACGAAGTTACTGAGAAATCTTCTGTGTAGCATTAGATGAAAAAACCCCACTTCCAACGACATCCTCAAAGAGGTACAAATATCCACTTGCAGACTTTACAAACAGAGTGTTTCCAAACTGCTCTATGAAAAGAAAGGTTAAACTCTGTGAGTGGAACGCACACATCACAAAGTGGTTTCTGAGAATGATTCTCTCTAGTTTTTCTATGAGGATATTTCCTTTTCTATCGTAGGCCCCAAATCGCTTGAAATCTCCACATGCAAATTCCTCAAAAAGAGGGTTTCCAATCTGCTCTGTCTAAAGGAAGGTTCAACTCTGTGAGTTGAACACACGCAAATCAAAGAAGTTTCTGAAAATTCTTCCTTCTAGCATTAGATGAAGAAATCCCGCTTCCAATGAAATCCTCAAAGAGGTCCAAATATCCCCTTGCAGTCTTCAAAACCAGAGTGTTTCCAAACTGCTCTATGAAAAGAAAGTTTGAACTCTGTGAGTGGAACACACACATCAGAAAGTAGTTTCTGAAAATGATTCTCTCTAGTTTTTATATTAGGATATTTCCTTTTCTACCGTTGGCCACAAAAAGCTTGAAATCTCCACATGCATATTCCTCAAAAAGAGGGTTTCCAATCTGCTCTGTCTAAAGGAAGGTTCAACTCTGTGAGTTGAACGCACACAAATCAAAGAAGTTTCTGAGAATTCTTCCTTCTAGCATTAGATGAAGAAATCCCGCTTCCAACGAAATCCTCCAAGAGGTCCAAATATCCACTTGCAGACTTCACAAACAGAGTGTTTCCAAACTGCTCTATGAAAAGAAAGGTTAAACTCTGTGAGTGGATCGCACACATTACAAAGTGGTTTCTGAGAATGATTCTCTCTAGTTTTTATACGAGGATATTTCCTTTTCTACCGATGGCCCAAAAACGCTTGAAATCTCCACATGCAAATTCCTCAAAAAGAGGGTTTCCAATCTGCTCTGTCTAAAGGAAGGTTCAACTCTGTGAGTTGAACACACACAAATCAAAGAAGTTTCTGAGAATTCTTCCTTCTAGCATTAGATGAAGAAATCCCGCTTCTAACGAAATCCTCCAAGAGGTCCAAATATCCACTTGCAGACTTCACAAACAGAGTGTTTCCAAACTGCTCTATGAAAAGAAAGGTTAAACTCTGTGAGTGGATCGCACACATCACAAAGTGGTTTCTGAGATGATTCTCTCTAGTTTTTATACGAGGATATTTCCTTTTCTACCGATGGCCCAAAAACGCTTGAAATCTCCACATGCAAATTCCTCAAAAAGAGAGTTTCCAATCTGCTCTGTCTAAAGGAAGGTTCAACTCTGTTAGTTGAACACTCACAAATCAACGAAGTTATTGAGAAATCTTCTGTGTAGCATTAGATGAAGAAATCCCGCTTCCAATGAAATCCACAAAGAGGTCTAAATATCCACTTGCAGACTTTACAAACAGAGTGTTTACAAGCTGCTCTATGAAAAGAAAGGTTAAACACTGTGAGTGGAACGCACACATCACAAAGTGGTTTCTGAGAATGATTCTCTCTAGTTTTTATACGAGGAGATTTCCTTTTCTACCGATGGCTCCAAAACGCTTGAAATCTCCACATGCAAATTCCTCAAAAAGAGGGTTTCCAATCTGCTCTGTCTAAAGGAAGGTTCAACTCTGTGAGTTGAACACACACAAATCAAAGAAGTTTCTGAGAATTCTTCCTTCTAGCATTAGATGAAGAAATCCCGCTTCCAACGAAATCCTCCAAGAGGTCCAAATATCCACTTGCAGACTTCACAAACAGAGTGTTTCCAAACTGCTCTATGAAAAGAAAGGTTAAACTCTGTGAGTGGATCGCACACACCACAAAGTGGTTTCTGAGAATGATTCTCTCTAGTTTTTATACGAGGATATTTCCTTTTCTACCGTTGGCCCCAAATCGCTTGAAATCTCCACATGCAAATTCCTCAAAAAGAGGGTTTCCAATCTGCTCTGTCTAAAGGAAGGTTCAACTCTGTTAGTTGAACACACAGAAATCAACGAAGTTACTGAGAAATCTTCTGTGTAGCATTAGATGAAGAAACCCCACTTCCAACGACATCCTCAAAGAGGTACAAATATCCACTTGCAGACTTTACAAACAGAGTGTTTCCAAACTGCTCTATGAAAAGAAAGGTTAAACTCTGTGAGTGGAACGCACACATCACAAAGTAGTTTCTGAGAATGATTCTCTCTTGTTTTTATACGAGGAGATTTCCTTTTCTACCGTTGGCGCCAAAGTGCTTGAAATCTCCACATGCATATTCCTCAAAAAGAGGGTTTCCAATCTGCTCTGTCTAAAGGAAGGTTCAACTCTGTGAGTTGAACACACACAAATCAACGAAGTTACTGAGAAATCTTCTGTGTAGCATTAGATGAAGAAATCCCGCTTCCAACGAAATCCACAAAGAAGTCCATATATCCACTTGCAGACTTTACAAACAGAGTGTTTACAAACTGCTCTATGAAAAGAAAGGTTAAACTCTGTGAGTGGAATGCACACATCACAAAGTGGTTTCTGAGAATGATTCTCTCTAGTTTTTATACGAGGATATTTCCTTTTCTACCGATGGCCCAAAAACGCTTGAAATCTCCACATGCAAATTCCTCAAAAAGAGGGTTTCCAATCTGCTCTGTCTAAAGGAAGGTTCAACTCTGTGAGTTGAACACACACAAATCAAAGAAGTTTCTGAGAATTCTTCCTTCTAGCATTAGATGAAGAAATCCCGCTTCCAACGAAATCCTCTAAGAGGTCCAAATATCCACTTGCAGACTTCACAGAGTGTTTCCAAACTGCTCTATGAAAAGAAAGGTTAAACTCTGTGAGTGGAACGCACACTTCACAAAGTCGTTTCTGAGAATGATCCTTTCTAGTTTTTATACGAGGAGATTTCCTTTTGTAATGTTGGCCCCAAATCGCTTGAAATCTCCACATGCAAATTCCTCAAAAAGAGGGTTTCCAATCTGCTCTGTCTAAAGGAAGGTTCAACTCTGTGAGTTGAACACACACAAATCAAAGAACTTTCTGAGAATTCTTCCTTCTAGCATTAGATGAAGAAATCCCGCTTCCAACGAAATCCTCTAAGAGGTCCAAATATCCACTTGCAGACTTCACAAACAGAGTGTTTCCAAACTGCTCTATGAAAAGAAAGGTTAAACTCTGTGAGTGGAACGCACACTTCCCAAAGTCGTTTCTGAGAATGATTCTCTCTAGTTTTTATACGAGGAGATTTCCTTTTCTACCGATGGCCCAAAAACGCTTGAAATCTCCACATGCAAATTCCTCAAAAAGAGGGTTTCCAATCTGCTCTGTCTAAAGGAAGGTTCAACTCTGTTAGTTGAACACACACAAATCAACGAAGTTACTGAGAAATCTTCTGTGTAGCATTAGATGAAGAAATCCCGCTTCCAACGAAATCCACAAAGAGGTCCAAATATCCACTTGCAGACTTTACAAACAGAGTGTTTACAATCTGCTCTATGAAATCAAAGGTTAAACTCTGTGAGTGGAACGCACACATCACAAAGTGGTTACTGAGAATGATTCTCTCTAGTTTTTATACGAGGATATTTCCTTTTCTACCGATGGCCCCAAAACGCTTGAAATCTCCACATGCAAATTCCTCAAAAAGAGGGTTTCCAATCTGCTCTGTATAAAGGAAGGTTCAACTCTGTGAGTTGAACACACACAAATCAAAGAAGTTTCTGAGAACTCTTCCTTCTAGCATTAGATGAAGAAATCCCGCTTCCAACGAAATCCTCAAAGAGGTCCAAGTATCCACTTGCAGACTTCACAAACAGTGTGTTTCCAAACTGCTCTATAAAAAGAAAGGTTAAACTCTGTGAGTGGAACGCACACATCACAAAGTGGTTTCTGAGAATGATTCTCTCTAGTTTTTATACGAGGATATTTCCTTTTCTACCGTTGGCCCCAAAACGCTTGAAATCTCCACATGCAAATTTCTCAAAAAGAGGGTTTCCAATCTGCTCTGTCTAAAGGAATGTACAACTCTGTGAGTTGAACATACACAAATCAAAGAACTTTCTGAGAATTCTTCCTTCTAGCATTAGATGAAGAAATCCCGCTTCCAACGAAATCCTCTAAGAGGTCCAAATATCCACTTGCAGATTTTACAAACAGAGTGTTTCCAAACTGCTCTATGAAAAGAAAGGTTAAACTCTGTGAGTGGAACGCACACATCACAAAGTGGTTTCTGAGAATGATCCTCTCTAGTTTTTATACGACGAGATTTCCTTTTCTAACGTTGGCCCCAAATAGATTGAAATCTCCACATGCAAATCCCGCAAAAAGAGGGTTTCCAATCTGCTCTGTCTAAAGGAAGGTTCAACTCTGTGAGATGAACATACACAAATCAAGGAAGTTACTGAGAAATCTTCTGTGTAGCATTAGATGAAGAAATCCCGCTTCCAACGAAATCCTCAAAGAGGTCCAAATATCCACTTGCAGATTTTACAAACAGAGTGTTTCCAAACTGCTCTATGAAAAGAAAGGTTAAACTCTGTGAGTGGAACGCACACATCACAAAGTGGTTTCTGAGAATGATTCTCTCTAGTTTTTATACGAGGATATTTCCTTTTCTACCGATGGCCCAAAAACGCTTGAAATCTCCACATGCAAATTCCTCAAAAAGAGGGTTTCCAATCTGCTCTGTCTAAAGGAAGGTTCAACTCTGTGAGTTGAACACACACAAATCAAAGAAGTTTCTGAGAATTCTTCCTTCTAGCATTAGATTAAGAAATCCCGCTTCCAACGAAATCCTCTAAGAGGTCCAAATATCCACTTGCAGACTTCACAAACAGAGTGTTTCCAAACTGCTCTATGAAAAGAAAGGTTAAACTCTGTGAGTGGAACGCACACTTCACAAAGTCGTTTCTGAGAATGATCCTTTCTAGTTTTTATACGAGGAGATTTCCTTTTGTAATGTTGGCCCCAAATCGCTTGAAATCTCCACATGCAAATTCCTCAAAAAGAGGGTTTCCAATCTGCTCTGTCTAAAGGAAGGTTCAACTCTGTGAGTTGAACACACACAAATCAAAGAACTTTCTGAGAATTCTTCCTTCTAGCATTAGATGAAGAAATCCCGCTTCCAACGAAATCCTCTAAGAGGTCCAAATATCCACTTGCAGACTTCACAAACAGAGTGTTTCCAAACTGCTCTATGAAAAGAAAGGTTAAACTCTGTGAGTGGAACGCACACTTCACAAAGTCGTTTCTGAGAATGATTCTCTCTAGTTTTTATACGAGGAGATTTCCTTTTCTACCGATGGCCCAAAAACGCTTGAAATCTCCACATGCAAATTCCTCAAAAAGAGGGTTTCCAATCTGCTCTGTCTAAAGGAAGGTTCAACTCTGTTAGTTGAACACACACAAATCAACGAAGTTACTGAGAAATCTTCTGTGTAGCATTAGATGATGAAATACCGCTTCCAACGAAATCCACAAAGAGGTCCAAATATCCACTTGCAGACTTTACAAACAGAGTGTTTACAATCTGCTCTATGAAATCAAAGGTTAAACTCTGTGAGTGGAACGCACACATCACAAAGTGGTTACTGAGAATGATTCTCTCTAGTTTTTATTCGAGGATATTTCCTTTTCTACCGATGGCCCCAAAACGCTTGAAATCTCCACATGCAAATTCCTCAAAAAGAGGGTTTCCAATCTGCTCTGTATAAAGGAAGGTTCAACTCTGTGAGTTGAACACACACAAATCAAAGAAGTTTCTGAGAACTCTTCCTTCTAGCATTAGATGAAGAAATCCCGCTTCCAACGAAATCCTCAAAGAGGTCCAAGTATCCACTTGCAGACTTCACAAACAGTGTGTTTCCAAACTGCTCTATAAAAAGAAAGGTTAAACTCTGTGAGTGGAACGCACACATCACAAAGTGGTTTCTGAGAATGATTCTCTCTAGTTTTTATACGAGGATATTTCCTTTTCTACCGTTGGCCCCAAAACGCTTGAAATCTCCACATGCAAATTTCTCAAAAAGAGGGTTTCCAATCTGCTCTGTCTAAAGGAATGTACAACTCTGTGAGTTGAACATACACAAATCAAAGAACTTTCTGAGAATTCTTCCTTCTAGCATTAGATGAAGAAATCCCGCTTCCAACGAAATCCTCTAAGAGGTCCAAATATCCACTTGCAGATTTTACAAACAGAGTGTTTCCAAACTGCTCTATGAAAAGAAAGGTTAAACTCTGTGAGTGGAACGCACACATCACAAAGTGGTTTCTGAGAATGATCCTCTCTAGTTTTTATACGACGAGATTTCCTTTTCTAACGTTGGTCCCAAATAGATTGAAATCTCCACGTGCAAATCCCGCAAAAAGAGGGTTTCCAATCTGCTCTGTCTAAAGGAAGGTTCAACTCTGTGAGATGAACATACACAAATCAACGAAGTTACTGAGAAATCTTCTGTGTAGCTTTAGATGAAGAAATCCCGCTTCCAACGAAATCCTCAAAGAGGTCCAAATATCCACTTGCAGATTTTACAAACAGAGTGTTTCCAAACTGCTCTATGAAAAGAAAGGTTAAACTCTGTGAGTGGAACGCACACATCACAAAGTGGTTTCTGAGAATGATCCTTTCTAGTTTTTATACGAGGAGATTTCCTTTTGTAATGTTGGCCCCAAATCGCTTGAAATCTCCACATGCAAATTCCTCAAAAAGAGGGTTTCCAATCTGCTCTGTCTAAAGGAAGGTTCAACTCTGTGAGTTGAACACACACAAATCAAAGAACTTTCTGAGAATTCTTCCTTCTAGCATTAGATGAAGAAATCCCGCTTCCAACGAAATCCTCAAAGAGGTCCAAATATCCACTTGCAGATTTTACAAACAGAGTGTTTCCAAACTGCTCTATGAAAAGAAAGGTTAAACTCTGTGAGTGGAACGCACACATCACGAAGTGGTTTCTGAGAATGATTCTCTCTAGTTTTTATACGAGGATATTTCCTTTTTTACCGATGGCCCCAAAACGCTTGAAATCTCCACATGCAAATTCCTAAAAAAGAGTGTTTCCAATCTGCTCTGTCTAAAGGAAGGTTCAACTCTGTTAGTTGAACACACACAAATCAACGAAGTTACTGAGAAATCTTCTGTGTAGCATTAGATGATGAAATACCGCTTCCAACGAAATCCACAAAGAGGTCCAAATATCCACTTGCAGACTTTACAAACAGAGTGTTTACAAACTGCTCTATGAAATGAAAGGTTAAACTCTGTGAGTGGAACTTACACATCACAAAGTGGTTTCTGAGAATGATTCTCTCTAGTTTTTATACGAGGACATTTCCTTTTCTACCGATGGCCCAAAAACGCTTGAAATCTCCACATGCAAATTCCTCAAAAAGAGGGTTTCCAATCTGCTCTGTCTAAAGGAAGGTTCAACTCTGTTAGTTGAACACACACAAATCAACGAAGTTACTGAGAAATCTTCTGTGTAGCATTAGATGAAGAAATCCCGCTTCCAATGAAATCCACAAAGAGGTCCAAATATCCACTTGCAGACTTTACAAACAGAGTGTTTACAAACTGCTCTATGAAAAGAAAGGTTAAACTCTGTGAGTGGAATGCACACATCACAAAGTGGTTTCTGAGAATGATTCTCTCTAGTTTTTATACGAGGATATTTCCTTTTCTACCGATGGCCCCAAAACGCTTGAAATCTCCACATGCAAATTCCTCAAAAAGAGGGTTTCCAATCTGCTCTGTCTAAAGGAAGGTTCAACTCTGTGAGTTCAACACACACAAATCAAAGAAGTTTCTGAGAACTCTTCCTTCTAGCATTAGATGAAGAAATCCCGCTTCCAACGAAATCCTCAAAGAGGTCCAAGTATCCACTTGCAGACTTCACAAACAGAGTGTTTCCAAACTGCTCTATAAAAAGAAAGGTTAAACTCTGTGAGTGGAACGCACACATCACAAAGTGGTTTCTGAGAATGATTCTCTCTAGTTTTTATACGAGGATATTTCCTTTTCTACCGTTGGCCCCAAAACGCTTGAAATCTCCACATGCAAATTTCTCAAAAAGAGGGTTTCCAATCTGCTCTGTCTAAAGGAAGGTACAACTCTGTGAGTTGAACATACACAAATCAAAGAACTTTCTGAGAATTCTTCCTTCTAGCATTAGATGAAGAAATCCCGCTTCCAACGAAATCCTCTAAGAGGTCCAAATATCCACTTGCAGATTTTACAAACAGAGTGTTTCCAAACTGCTCTATGAAAAGAAAGGTTAAACTCTGTGAGTGGAACGCACACATCACAAAGTGGTTTCTGAGAATGAACCTCTCTAGTTTTTATACGACGAGATTTCCTTTTCTAACGTTGGCCCCAAATAGATTGAAATCTCCACATGCAAATCCCGCAAAAAGAGGGTTTCCAATCTGCTCTGTCTAAAGGAAGGTTCAACTCTGTGAGATGAACATACACAAATCAACGAAGTTACTGAGAAATCTTCTGTGTAGCATTAGATGAAGAAATCCCGCTTCCAACGAAATCCTCAAAGAGGTCCAAATATCCACTTACAGATTTTACAAACAGAGTGTTTACAAACTGCTCTATGAAAAGAAAGGTTAAACTCTGTGAGTGGAACGCACACATCACGAAGTGGTTTCTGAGAATGATTCTCTCTAGTTTTTATACGAGGATATTTCCTTTTTTACCGATGGCCCCAAAACGCTTGAAATCTCCACATGCAAATTCCTCAAAAAGAGGGGTTCCAATCAGCTCTGTCTAAAGGAAGGTTCAACTCTGTGAGTTGAACACACACAAATCAAAGAAGTTTCTGAGAATTCTTCCTTCTAGCATTAGATGAAGAAATCCCGCTTCCAACGAAATCCTCAAATAGGTCCAAATATCCACTTGCAGACTTTACAAACAGAGTGTTTCCAAACTGCTCTATGAAAAGAAAGGTTAAACTCTGTGAGTGGAACGCACACATCACAAAGTAGTTTCTGAGAATGATTCTCTCTTGTTTTTATACGACGAGATTTCCTTTTCAACCGTTGGCCCCAAAGTGCTTGAAATCTCCACATGCATATTCCTCAAAAAGAGGGTTTCCAATCTGCTCTGTCTAAAGGAAGGTTCAACTCTGTGAGTTGAACACACACAAATCAAAGAAGTTTCTGAGAATTCTTCCTTCTAGCATTAGATGAAGAAATCCCGCTTCCAACGAAATCCTCAAATAGGTCCAAATATCCACTTGCAGATTTTACAAACAGAGTGTTTCCAAACTTCTCTATGAAAAGAAAGGTTAAACTCTGTGAGTGGAACGCACACATCACAAAGTGGTTTCTGAGAATGATTCTCTCTAGTTTTTATACGAGGATATTTCCTTTTCTACCGATGGCCCGAAAACTCTTGAAATCTCCACATGCAAATTCCTCAAAAAGAGGTTTTCCAATCTGCTCTGTCTAAAGGAAGGTTCAACTCTGTTAGTTGAACACACACAAATCAACGAAGTTATTGAGAAATCTTCTGTGTAGAATTAGATGAAGAAATCCCGCTTCCAACGAAATCCACAAAGAGGTCCAAATATCCACTTGCAGACTTTACAAACAGAGTGTTTACAAACTGCTCTATGAAAAGAAAGGTTAAACTCTGTGAGTGGAACGCACACATCACGAAGTGGTTTCTGAGAATGATTCTCTCTAGTTTTTATACGAGGATATTTCCTTTTTTACCGATGGCCCCAAAACGCTTGAAATCTCCACATGCAAATTCCTAAAAAAGAGTGTTTCCAATCTGCTCTGTCTAAAGGAAGGTTCAACTCTGTTAGTTGAACACACACAAATCAACGAAGTTACTGAGAAATCTTCTGTGTAGCATTAGATGATGAAATACCGCTTCCAACGAAATCCACAAAGAGGTCCAAATATCCACTTGCAGACTTTACAAACAGAGTGTTTACAAACTGCTCTATGAAATGAAAGGTTAAACTCTGTGAGTGGAACTTACACATCACAAAGTGGTTTCTGAGAATGATTCTCTCTAGTTTTTATACGAGGATATTTCCTTTTCTACCGATGGCCCCAAAACGCTTGAAATCTCCACATGCAAATTCCTCAAAAAGAGGGTTTCCAATCTGCTCTGTCTAAAGGAAGGTTCAACTCTGTGAGTTGAACACACACAAATCAAAGAAGTTTCTGAGAACTCTTCCTTCTAGCATTAGATGAAGAAATCCCGCTTCCAACGAAATCCTCAAAGAGGTCCAAGTATCCACTTGCAGACTTCACAAACAGAGTGTTTCCAAACTGCTCTATAAAAAGAAAGGTTAAACTCTGTGAGTGGAACGCACACATCACAAAGTGGTTTCTGAGAATGATTCTCTCTAGTTTTTATACGAGGATATTTCCTTTTCTACCGTTGGCCCCAAAACGCTTGAAATCTCCACATGCAAATTCCTCAAAAAGAGGGTTTCCAATCTGCTCTGTCTAAAGGAAGGTTCAACTCTGTGAGTTGAACGCACGCAAATCAAAGAAGTTTCTGAAAATTCTTCCTTCTAGCATTAGATGAAGAAATCCCGCTTCCAATGAAATCCTGAAAGAGGTCCAAATATCCCCTTGCAGACTTCAAAACCAGAGTGTTTCCAATCTGCTCTATGAAAAGAAAGGTTAAACTCTGTGAGTGGAACACACACATCACAAAGTCGTTTCTGAAAATGATTCTCTCCAGTTTTTATACGAGGATATTTCCTTTTCTACCGTTGGCCACAAAATGCTTGAAATCTCCACATGCATATTCCTCAAAAAGAGTGTTTCCAATCTGCTCTGTCTAAAGGAAGGTTCAACTCTGTTAGTTGAACACACAGAAATCAACGAAGTTACTGAGAAATCTTCTGTGTAGCATTAGATGATGAAATACCGCTTCCAACGAAATCCACAAAGAGGTCCAAGTATCCACTTGCAGACTTTACAAACAGAGTGTTTACAAACTGCTCTATGAAAAGAAAGGTTAAACTCTGTGAGTGGAATGCACACATCACAAAGTGGTTTCTGAGAATGATTCTCTCTAGTTTTTATACGAGGATATTTCCTTTTCTACCGATGGCCCCAAAACGCTTGAAATCTCCACATGCAAATTCCTCAAAAAGAGGGTTTCCAATCTGCTCTGTCTAAAGGAAGGTTCAACTCTGTGAGTTGAACACACACAAATCAAAGAAGTTTCTGAGAATTCTTCCTTCTAGCATTAGATGAAGAAATCCCGCTTCTGACGAAATCCTCCAAGAGGTCCAAATATCCACTTGCAGACTTCACAAACAGAGTGTTTCCAAACTGCTCTATGAAAAGAAAGGTTAAACTCTGTGAGTGGATCGCACACATCACAAAGTGGTTTCTGAGATGATTCTCTCTAGTTTTTATACGAGGATATTTCCTTTTCTACCGATGGCCCAAAAACGCTTGAAATCTCCACATGCAAATTCCTCAAAAAGAGAGTTTCCAATCTGCTCTGTCTAAAGGAAGGTTCAACTCTGTTAGTTGAACACTCACAAATCAACGAAGTTATTGAGAAATCTTCTGTGTAGCATTAGATGAAGAAATCCCGCTTCCAACGAAATCCACAAAGAGGTCCAAATATCCACTTGCAGACTTTACAAACAGAGTGTTTACAAGCTGCTCTATGAAAAGAAAGGTTAAACTCTGTGAGTGGAACGCACACATCACAAAGTGGTTTCTGAGAATGATTCTCTCTAGTTTTTATACGAGGAGATTTCCTTTTCTACCGATGGCTCCAAAACGCTTGAAATCTCCACATGCAAATTCCTCAAAAAGAGGGTTTCCAATCTGCTCTGTCTAAAGGAAGGTTCAACTCTGTGAGTTCAACACACACAAATCAAAGAAGTTTCTGAGAATTCTTCCTTCTAGCATTAGATGAAGAAATCCCGCTTCCAACGAAATCCTCCAAGAGGTCCAAATATCCACTTGCAGACTTCACAAACAGAGTGTTTCCAAACTGCTCTATGAAAAGAAAGGTTAAACTCTGTGAGTGGATCGCACACATCACAAAGTGGTTTCTGAGAATGATTCTCTCTAGTTTTTATACGAGGATATTTCCTTTTCTACCGTTGGCCCCAAATCGCTTGAAATCTCCACATGCAAATTCCTCAAAAAGAGGGTTTCCAATCTGCTCTGTCTAAAGGAAGGTTCAACTCTGTTAGTTGAACACACAGAAATCAACGAAGTTACTGAGAAATCTTCTGTGTAGCATTAGATGAAGAAACCCCACTTCCAACGATATCCTCAAAGAGGTACAAATATCCACTTGCAGACTTTACAAACAGAGTGTTTCCAAACTGCTCTATGAAAAGAAAGGTTAAACTCTGTGAGTGGAACGCACACATCACAAAGTGGTTTCTGAGAATGATTCTCTCTAGTTTTTCTATGAGGATATTTCCTTTTCTAACGTAGGCCCCAAATCGCTTGAAATCTCCACATGCAAATTCCTCAAAAAGAGGGTTTCCAATCTGCTCTGTCTAAAGGAAGGTTCAACTCTGTGAGTTGAACACACGCAAATCAAAGAAGTTTCTGAAAATTCTTCCTTCTAGCATTAGATGAAGAAATCCCGCTTCCAATGAAATCCTCAAAGAGGTCCAAATATCCCCTTGCAGACTTCAAAACCAGAGTGTTTCCAAACTGCTCTATGAAAAGAAAGGTTGAACTCTGTGAGTGGAACACACACATCAGAAAGTAGTTTCTGAAAATGATTCTCTCTAGTTTTTATATTAGGATATTTCCTTTTCTACCGTTGGCCACAAAAAGCTTGAAATCTCCACATGCATATTCCTCAAAAAGAGGGTTTCCAATCTGCTCTGTCTAAAGGAAGGTTCAACTCTGTGAGTTGAACGCACACAAATCAAAGAAGTTTCTGAGAATTCTTCCTTCTAGCATTAGATGAAGAAATCCCGCTTCCAACGAAATCCTCCAAGAGGTCCAAATATCCACTTGCAGACTTCACAAACAGTGTGTTTCCAAACTGCTCTATGAAAAGAAAGGTTAAACTCTGTGAGTGGATCGCACACATAACAAAGTGGTTTCTGAGAATGATTCTCTCTAGTTTTTATACGAGGATATTTCCTTTTCTACCGATGGCCCAAAAACGCTTGAAATCTCCACATGCAAATTACTCAAAAAGAGGGTTTCCAATCTGCTCTGTCTAAAGGAAGGTTCAACTCTGTGAGTTGAACACACACAAATCAAAGAAGTTTCTGAGAATTCTTCCTTCTAGCATTAGATGATGAAATCCCGCTTCTAACGAAATCCTCCAAGAGGTCCAAATATCCACTTGCAGACTTCACAAACAGAGTGTTTCCAAACTGCTCTATGAAAAGAAAGGTTAAACTCTGTGAGTGGATCGCACACATCACAAAGTGGTTTCTGAGATGATTCTCTCTAGTTTTTATACGAGGATATTTCCTTTTCTACCGATGGCCCAAAAACGCTTGAAATCTCCACATGCAAATTCCTCAAAAAGAGAGTTTCCAATCTGCTCTGTCTAAAGGAAGGTTCAACTCTGTTAGTTGAACACTCACAAATCAACGAAGTTATTGAGAAATCTTCTGTGTAGCATTAGATGAAGAAATCCCGCTTCCAACGAAATCCACAAAGAGGTCCAAATATCCACTTGCAGACTTTACAAACAGAGTGTTTACAAGCTGCTCTATGAAAAGAAAGGTTAAACACTGTGAGTGGAACGCACACATCACAAAGTGGTTTCTGAGAATGATTCTCTCTAGTTTTTATACGAGGAGATTTCCCTTTCTACCAATGGCTCCAAAACGCTTGAAATCTCCACATGCAAATTCCTCAAAAAGAGGGTTTCCAATCTGCTCTGTCTAAAGGAAGGTTCAACTCTGTGAGTTCAACACACACAAATCAAAGAAGTTTCTGAGAATTCTTCCTTCTAGCATTAGATGAGGAAATCCCGCTTCCAACGAAATCCTCCAAGAGGTCCAAATATCCACTTGCAGACTTCACAAACAGAGTGTTTCCAAACTGCTCTATGAAAAGAAAGGTTAAACTCTGTGAGTGGATCGCACACATCACAAAGTGGTTTCTGAGAATGATTCTCTCTAGTTTTTATACGAGGATATTTCCTTTTCTACCGTTGGCCCCAAATCGCTTGAAATCTCCACATGCAAATTCCTCAAAAAGAGGGTTTCCAATCTGCTCTGTCTAAAGGAAGGTTCAACTCTGTTAGTTGAACACACAGAAATCAACGAAGTTACTGAGAAATCTTCTGTGTAGCATTAGATGAAGAAACCCCACTTCCAACGACATCCTCAAAGAGGTACAAATATCCACTTGCAGACTTTACAAACAGAGTGTTTCCAAACTGCTCTATGACAAGAAAGGTTAAACTCTGTGAGTGGAACGCACACATCACAAAGTAGTGTCTGAGAATGATTCTCTCTTGTTTTTATACGAGGAGATTTCCTTTTCTACCGTTGGCGCCAAAGTGCTTGAAATCTCCACATGCATATTCCTCAAAAAGAGGGTTTCCAATCTGCTCTGTCTAAAGGAAGGTTCAACTCTGTGAGTTGAACACACACAAATCAACGAAGTTACTGAGAAATCTTCTGTGTAGCATTAGATGAAGAAATCCCGCTTCCAACGAAATCCACAAAGAAGTCCATATATCCACTTGCAGACTTTACAAACAGAGTGTTTACAAACTGCTCTATGAAAAGAAAGGTTAAACTCTGTGAGTGGAATGCACACATCACAAAGTGGTTTCTGAGAATGATTCTCTCTTGTTTTTATACGAGGATATTTCCTTTTCTACCGATGGCCCCAAAACGCTTGAAATCTCCACATGCAAATTCCTCAGAAAGAGGGTTTCCAATCTGCTCTGTCTAAAGGAAGGTTCAACTCTGTGAGTTGAACACACACAAATCAAAGAAGTTTCTGAGAATTCTTCCTTCTAGCATTAGATGAAGAAATCCCGCTTCCAACGAAATCCTCCAAGAGGTCCAAATATCCACTTGCAGACTTCACAAACAGAGTGTTTCCAAACGGCTCTATGAAAAGAAAGGTTAAACTCTGTGAGTGGATCGCACACATCACAAAGTGGTTTCTGAGAATGATTCCCTCTAGTTTTTATACGAGGATATTTCCTTTTCTACCGATGGCCCAAAAACCCTTGAAATCTCCACATGCAAATTCCTCAAAAAGAGGGTTTCCAATCTGCTCTGTCTAAAGGAAGGTTCAACTCTGTTAGTTGAACACACAGAAATCAACGAAGTTACTGAGAAATCTTCTGTGTAGCATTAGATGAAGAAACCCCACTTCCAACGAAATCCTCAAAGAGGTACAAATATCCTCTTGCAGACGTTACAAACAGAGTGTTTCCAAACTGCTCTATGAAAAGAAAGGTTAAACTCTGTGAGTGGAACGCACACATAACAAAGAGGTTTCTGAGAATGATTCTCTCTAGTTTTTCTATGAGGATATTTCCTTTTCTAACGTTGGCCCCAAAACGCTTGAAATCTCCACATGCAAATTCCTCAAAAAGAGGGTTTCCAATCTGCTCTGTCTAAAGGAAGGTTCAACTCTGTGAGTTGAACACACGCAAATCAAAGAAGTTTCTGAAAATTCTTCCTTCTAGCATTAGATGAAGAAATCCCGCTTCCAATGAAATCCTGAAAGAGGTCCAAATATCCCCTTGCAGACTTCAAAACCAGAGTGTTTCCAATCTGCTCTATGAAAAGAAAGGTTAAACTCTGTGAGTGGAACACACACATCACAAAGTCGTTTCTGAAAATGATTCTCTCCAGTTTTTATACGAGGATATTTCCTTTTCTACCGTTGGCCACAAAATGCTTGAAATCTCCACATGCATATTCCTCAAAAAGAGTGTTTCCAATCTGCTCTGTCTAAAGGAAGGTTCAACTCTGTTAGTTGAACACACAGAAATCAACGAAGTTACTGAGAAATCTTCTGTGTAGCATTAGATGATGAAATACCGCTTCCAACGAAATCCACAAAGAGGTCCAAATATCCACTTGCAGACTTTACAAACAGAGTGTTTACAAACTGCTCTATGAAAAGAAAGGTTAAACTCTGTGAGTGGAATGCACACATCACAAAGTGGTTTCTGAGAATGATTCTCTCTAGTTTTTATACGAGGATATTTCCTTTTCTACCGATGGCTCCAAAACGCTTGAAATCTCCACATGCAAATTCCTCAAAAAGAGGGTTTCCAATCTGCTCTGTCTAAAGGAAGGTTCAACTCTGTGAGTTGAACACACACAAATCAAAGAAGTTTCTGAGAATTCTTCCTTCTAGCATTAGATGAAGAAATCCCGCTTCTAACGAAATCCTCCAAGAGGTCCAAATATCCACTTGCAGACTTCACAAACAGAGTGTTTCCAAACTGCTCTATGAAAAGAAAGGTTAAACTCTGTGAGTGGATCGCACACATCACAAAGTGGTTTCTGAGATGATTCTCTCTAGTTTTTATACGAGGATATTTCCTTTTCTACCGATGGCCCAAAAACGCTTGAAATCTCCACATGCAAATTCCTCAAAAAGAGAGTTTCCAATCTGCTCTGTCTAAAGGAAGGTTCAACTCTGTTAGTTGAACACTCACAAATCAACGAAGTTATTGAGAAATCTTCTGTGTAGCATTAGATGAAGAAATCCCGCTTCCAACGAAATCCACAAAGAGGTCCAAATATCCACTTGCAAACTTTACAAACAGAGTGTTTACAAGCTGCTCTATGAAAAGAAAGGTTAAACTCTGTGAGTGGAACGCACACATCACAAAGTGGTTTCTGAGAATGATTCTCTCTAGTTTTTATAAGAGGAGATTTCCTTTTCTACCGATGGCTCCAAAACGCTTGAAATCTCCACATGAAAATTCCTCAAAAAGAGTGTTTCCAATCTGCTCTGTCTAAAGGAAGGTTCAACTCTGTTAGTTGAACACACACAAATCAACGAAGTTACTGAGAAATCTTCTGTGTAGCATTAGATGATGAAATACCGCTTCCAACGAAATCCACAAAGAGGTCCAAATATCCACTTGCAGACTTTACAAACAGAGTGTTTACAAACTGCTCTATGAAAAGAAAGGTTAAACTCTGTGAGTGGAATGCACACATCACAAAGTGGTTTCTGAGAATGATTCTCTCTAGTTTTTATACGAGGATATTTCCTTTTCTACCGATGGCTCCAAAACGCTTGAAATCTCCACATGCAAATTCCTCAAAAAGAGGGTTTCCAATCTGCTCTGTCTAAAGGAAGGTTCAACTCTGTGAGTTGAACACACACAAATCAAAGAACTTTCTGAGAATTCTTCCTTCTAGCATTAGATGAAGAAATCCCGCTTCCAACGAAATCCTCCAAGAGGTCCAAATATCCACTTGCAGACTTCACAAACAGAGTGTTTCCAAACTGCTCTATGAAAAGAAAGGTTAAACTCTGTGAGTGGAACGCACACTTCACAAAGTCGTTTCTGAGAATGATTCTCTCTAGTTTTTATACGAGGAGATTTCCTTTTCTACCGATGGCCCAAAAACGCTTGAAATCTCCACATGCAAATTCCTCAAAAAGAGGGTTTCCAATCTGCTCTGTCTAAAGGAAGGTTCAACTCTGTTAGTTGAACACACACAAATCAACGAAGTTACTGAGAAATCTTCTGTGTAGCATTAGATGATGAAATACCGCTTCCAACGAAATCCACAAAGAGGTCCAAATATCCACTTGCAGACTTTACAAACAGAGTGTTTACAATCTGCTCTATGAAATCAAAGGTTAAACTCTGTGAGTGGAACGCACACATCACAAAGTGGTTACTGAGAATGATTCTCTCTAGTTTTTATTCGAGGATATTTCCTTTTCTACCGATGGCCCCAAAACGCTTGAAATCTCCACATGCAAATTCCTCAAAAAGAGGGTTTCCAATCTGCTCTGTATAAAGGAAGGTTCAACTCTGTGAGTTGAACACACACAAATCAAAGAAGTTTCTGAGAACTCTTCCTTCTAGCATTAGATGAAGAAATCCCGCTTCCAACGAAATCCTCAAAGTGGTCCAAGTATCCACTTGCAGACTTCACAAACAGTGTGTTTCCAAACTGCTCTATAAAAAGAAAGGTTAAACTCTGTGAGTGGAACGCACACATCACAAAGTGGTTTCTGAGAATGATTCTCTCTAGTTTTTATACGAGGATATTTCCTTTTCTACCGTTGGCCCCAAAACGCTTGAAATCTCCACATGCAAATTTCTCAAAAAGAGGGTTTCCAATCTGCTCTGTCTAAAGGAATGTACAACTCTGTGAGTTGAACATACACAAATCAAAGAACTTTCTGAGAATTCTTCCTTCTAGCATTAGATGAAGAAATCCCGCTTCCAACGAAATCCTCTAAGAGGTCCAAATATCCACTTGCAGATTTTACAAACAGAGTGTTTCCAAACTGCTCTATGAAAAGAAAGGTTAAACTCTGTGAGTGGAACGCACACATCACAAAGTGGTTTCTGAGAATGATCCTCTCTAGTTTTTATACGACGAGATTTCCTTTTCTAACGTTGGTCCCAAATAGATTGAAATCTCCACGTGCAAATCCCGCAAAAAGAGGGTTTCCAATCTGCTCTGTCTAAAGGAAGGTTCAACTCTGTGAGATGAACATACACAAATCAACGAAGTTACTGAGAAATCTTCTGTGTAGCTTTAGATGAAGAAATCCCGCTTCCAACGAAATCCTCAAAGAGGTCCAAATATCCACTTGCAGATTTTACAAACAGAGTGTTTCCAAACTGCTCTATGAAAAGAAAGGTTAAACTCTGTGAGTGGAACGCACACATCACAAAGTGGTTTCTGAGAATGATCCTTTCTAGTTTTTATACGAGGAGATTTCCTTTTGTAATGTTGGCCCCAAATCGCTTGAAATCTCCACATGCAAATTCCTCAAAAAGAGGGTTTCCAATCTGCTCTGTCTAAAGGAAGGTTCAACTCTGTGAGTTGAACACACACAAATCAAAGAACTTTCTGAGAATTCTTCCTTCTAGCATTAGATGAAGAAATCCCGCTTCCAACGAAATCCTCAAAGAGGTCCAAATATCCACTTGCAGATTTTACAAACAGAGTGTTTCCAAACTGCTCTATGAAAAGAAAGGTTAAACTCTGTGAGTGGAACGCACACATCACGAAGTGGTTTCTGAGAATGATTCTCTCTAGTTTTTATACGAGGATATTTCCTTTTTTACCGATGGCCCCAAAACGCTTGAAATCTCCACATGCAAATTCCTAAAAAAGAGTGTTTCCAATCTGCTCTGTCTAAAGGAAGGTTCAACTCTGTTAGTTGAACACACACAAATCAACGAAGTTACTGAGAAATCTTCTGTGTAGCATTAGATGATGAAATACCGCTTCCAACGAAATCCACAAAGAGGTCCAAATATCCACTTGCAGACTTTACAAACAGAGTGTTTACAAACTGCTCTATGAAATGAAAGGTTAAACTCTGTGAGTGGAACTTACACATCACAAAGTGGTTTCTGAGAATGATTCTCTCTAGTTTTTATACGAGGATATTTCCTTTTCTACCGATGGCCCAAAAACGCTTGAAATCTCCACATGCAAATTCCTCAAAAAGAGGGTTTCCAATCTGCTCTGTCTAAAGGAAGGTTCAACTCTGTTAGTTGAACACACACAAATCAACGAAGTTACTGAGAAATCTTCTGTGTAGCATTAGATGAAGAAATCCCGCTTCCAATGAAATCCACAAAGAGGTCCAAATATCCACTTGCAGACTTTACAAACAGAGTGTTTACAAACTGCTCTATGAAAAGAAAGGTTAAACTCTGTGAGTGGAATGCACACATCACAAAGTGGTTTCTGAGAATGATTCTCTCTAGTTTTTATACGAGGATATTTCCTTTTCTACCGATGGCCCCAAAACGCTTGAAATCTCCACATGCAAATTCCTCAAAAAGAGGGTTTCCAATCTGCTCTGTCTAAAGGAAGGTTCAACTCTGTGAGTTCAACACACACAAATCAAAGAAGTTTCTGAGAACTCTTCCTTCTAGCATTAGATGAAGAAATCCCGCTTCCAACGAAATCCTCAAAGAGGTCCAAGTATCCACTTGCAGACTTCACAAACAGAGTGTTTCCAAACTGCTCTATAAAAAGAAAGGTTAAACTCTGTGAGTGGAACGCACACATCACAAAGTGGTTTCTGAGAATGATTCTCTCTAGTTTTTATACGAGGATATTTCCTTTTCTACCGTTGGCCCCAAAACGCTTGAAATCTCCACATGCAAATTTCTCAAAAAGAGGGTTTCCAATCTGCTCTGTCTAAAGGAAGGTACAACTCTGTGAGTTGAACATACACAAATCAAAGAACTTTCTGAGAATTCTTCCTTCTAGCATTAGATGAAGAAATCCCGCTTCCAACGAAATCCTCTAAGAGGTCCAAATATCCACTTGCAGATTTTACAAACAGAGTGTTTCCAAACTGCTCTATGAAAAGAAAGGTTAAACTCTGTGAGTGGAACGCACACATCACAAAGTGGTTTCTGAGAATGAACCTCTCTAGTTTTTATACGACGAGATTTCCTTTTCTAACGTTGGCCCCAAATAGATTGAAATCTCCACATGCAAATCCCGCAAAAAGAGGGTTTCCAATCTGCTCTGTCTAAAGGAAGGTTCAACTCTGTGAGATGAACATACACAAATCAACGAAGTTACTGAGAAATCTTCTGTGTAGCATTAGATGAAGAAATCCCGCTTCCAACGAAATCCTCAAAGAGGTCCAAATATCCACTTACAGATTTTACAAACAGAGTGTTTACAAACTGCTCTATGAAAAGAAAGGTTAAACTCTGTGAGTGGAACGCACACATCACGAAGTGGTTTCTGAGAATGATTCTCTCTAGTTTTTATAGGAGGATATTTCCTTTTTTACCGATGGCCCCAAAACGCTTGAAATCTCCACATGCAAATTCCTCAAAAAGAGGGGTTCCAATCAGCTCTGTCTAAAGGAAGGTTCAACTCTGTGAGTTGAACACACACAAATCAAAGAAGTTTCTGAGAATTCTTCCTTCTAGCATTAGATGAAGAAATCCCGCTTCCAACGAAATCCTCAAATAGGTCCAAATATCCACTTGCAGACTTTACAAACAGAGTGTTTCCAAACTGCTCTATGAAAAGAAAGGTTAAACTCTGTGAGTGGAACGCACACATCACAAAGTAGTTTCTGAGAATGATTCTCTCTTGTTTTTATACGACGAGATTTCCTTTTCAACCGTTGGCCCCAAAGTGCTTGAAATCTCCACATGCATATTCCTCAAAAAGAGGGTTTCCAATCTGCTCTGTCTAAAGGAAGGTTCAACTCTGTGAGTTGAACACACACAAATCAAAGAAGTTTCTGAGAATTCTTCCTTCTAGCATTAGATGAAGAAATCCCGCTTCCAACGAAATCCTCAAATAGGTCCAAATATCCACTTGCAGATTTTACAAACAGAGTGTTTCCAAACTTCTCTATGAAAAGAAAGGTTAAACTCTGTGAGTGGAACGCACACATCACAAAGTGGTTTCTGAGAATGATTCTCTCTAGTTTTTATACGAGGATATTTCCTTTTCTACCGATGGCCCGAAAACTCTTGAAATCTCCACATGCAAATTCCTCAAAAAGAGGTTTTCCAATCTGCTCTGTCTAAAGGAAGGTTCAACTCTGTTAGTTGAACACACACAAATCAACGAAGTTATTGAGAAATCTTCTGTGTAGAATTAGATGAAGAAATCCCGCTTCCAACGAAATCCACAAAGAGGTCCAAATATCCACTTGCAGACTTTACAAACAGAGTGTTTACAAACTGCTCTATGAAAAGAAAGGTTAAACTCTGTGAGTGGAACGCACACATCACGAAGTGGTTTCTGAGAATGATTCTCTCTAGTTTTTATACGAGGATATTTCCTTTTTTACCGATGGCCCCAAAACGCTTGAAATCTCCACATGCAAATTCCTAAAAAAGAGTGTTTCCAATCTGCTCTGTCTAAAGGAAGGTTCAACTCTGTTAGTTGAACACACACAAATCAACGAAGTTACTGAGAAATCTTCTGTGTAGCATTAGATGATGAAATACCGCTTCCAACGAAATCCACAAAGAGGTCCAAATATCCACTTGCAGACTTTACAAACAGAGTGTTTACAAACTGCTCTATGAAATGAAAGGTTAAACTCTGTGAGTGGAACTTACACATCACAAAGTGGTTTCTGAGAATGATTCTCTCTAGTTTTTATACGAGGATATTTCCTTTTCTACCGATGGCCCCAAAACGCTTGAAATCTCCACATGCAAATTCCTCAAAAAGAGGGTTTCCAATCTGCTCTGTCTAAAGGAAGGTTCAACTCTGTGAGTTGAACACACACAAATCAAAGAAGTTTCTGAGAACTCTTCCTTCTAGCATTAGATGAAGAAATCCCGCTTCCAACGAAATCCTCAAAGAGGTCCAAGTATCCACTTGCAGACTTCACAAACAGAGTGTTTCCAAACTGCTCTATAAAAAGAAAGGTTAAACTCTGTGAGTGGAACGCACACATCACAAAGTGGTTTCTGAGAATGATTCTCTCTAGTTTTTATACGAGGATATTTCCTTTTCTACCGTTGGCCATAAAACGCTTGAAATCTCCACATGCAAATTCCTCAAAAAGAGGGTTTCCAATCTGCTCTGTCTAAAGGAAGGTTCAACTCTGTGAGTTGAACGCACGCAAATCAAAGAAGTTTCTGAAAATTCTTCCTTCTAGCATTAGATGAAGAAATCCCGCTTCCAATGAAATCCTGAAAGAGGTCCAAATATCCCCTTGCAGACTTCAAAACCAGAGTGTTTCCAATCTGCTCTATGAAAAGAAAGGTTAAACTCTGTGAGTGGAACACACACATCACAAAGTCGTTTCTGAAAATGATTCTCTCCAGTTTTTATACGAGGATATTTCCTTTTCTACCGTTGGCCACAAAATGCTTGAAATCTCCACATGCATATTCCTCAAAAAGAGTGTTTCCAATCTGCTCTGTCTAAAGGAAGGTTCAACTCTGTTAGTTGAACACACAGAAATCAACGAAGTTACTGAGAAATCTTCTGTGTAGCATTAGATGATGAAATACCGCTTCCAACGAAATCCACAAAGAGGTCCAAGTATCCACTTGCAGACTTTACAAACAGAGTGTTTACAAACTGCTCTATGAAAAGAAAGGTTAAACTCTGTGAGTGGAATGCACACATCACAAAGTGGTTTCTGAGAATGATTCTCTCTAGTTTTTATACGAGGATATTTCCTTTTCTACCGATGGCCCCAAAACGCTTGAAATCTCCACATGCAAATTCCTCAAAAAGAGGGTTTCCAATCTGCTCTGTCTAAAGGAAGGTTCAACTCTGTGAGTTGAACACACACAAATCAAAGAAGTTTCTGAGAATTCTTCCTTCTAGCATTAGATGAAGAAATCCCGCTTCTGACGAAATCCTCCAAGAGGTCCAAATATCCACTTGCAGACTTCACAAACAGAGTGTTTCCAAACTGCTCTATGAAAAGAAAGGTTAAACTCTGTGAGTGGATCGCACACATCACAAAGTGGTTTCTGAGATGATTCTCTCTAGTTTTTATACGAGGATATTTCCTTTTCTACCGATGGCCCAAAAACGCTTGAAATCTCCACATGCAAATTCCTCAAAAAGAGAGTTTCCAATCTGCTCTGTCTAAAGGAAGGTTCAACTCTGTTAGTTGAACACTCACAAATCAACGAAGTTATTGAGAAATCTTCTGTGTAGCATTAGATGAAGAAATCCCGCTTCCAACGAAATCCACAAAGAGGTCCAAATATCCACTTGCAGACTTTACAAACAGAGTGTTTACAAGCTGCTCTATGAAAAGAAAGGTTAAACTCTGTGAGTGGAACGCACACATCACAAAGTGGTTTCTGAGAATGATTCTCTCTAGTTTTTATACGAGGAGATTTCCTTTTCTACCGATGGCTCCAAAACGCTTGAAATCTCCACATGAAAATTCCTCAAAAAGAGGGTTTCCAATCTGCTCTGTCTAAAGGAAGGTTCAACTCTGTGAGTTCAACACACACAAATCAAAGAAGTTTCTGAGAATTCTTCCTTCTAGCATTAGATGAAGAAATCCCGCTTCCAACGAAATCCTCCAAGAGGTCCAAATATCCACTTGCAGACTTCACAAACAGAGTGTTTCCAAACTGCTCTATGAAAAGAAAGGTTAAACTCTGTGAGTGGATCGCACACATCACAAAGTGGTTTCTGAGAATGATTCTCTCTAGTTTTTATACGAGGATATTTCCTTTTCTACCGTTGGCCCCAAATCGCTTGAAATCTCCACATGCAAATTCCTCAAAAAGAGGGTTTCCAATCTGCTCTGTCTAAAGGAAGGTTCAACTCTGTTAGTTGAACACACAGAAATCAACGAAGTTACTGAGAAATCTTCTGTGTAGCATTAGATGAAGAAACCCCACTTCCAACGATATCCTCAAAGAGGTACAAATATCCACTTGCAGACTTTACAAACAGAGTGTTTCCAAACTGCTCTATGAAAAGAAAGGTTAAACTCTGTGAGTGGAACGCACACATCACAAAGTGGTTTCTGAGAATGATTCTCTCTAGTTTTTCTATGAGGATATTTCCTTTTCTAACGTAGGCCCCAAATCGCTTGAAATCTCCACATGCAAATTCCTCAAAAAGAGGGTTTCCAATCTGCTCTGTCTAAAGGAAGGTTCAACTCTGTGAGTTGAACACACGCAAATCAAAGAAGTTTCTGAAAATTCTTCCTTCTAGCATTAGATGAAGAAATCCCGCTTCCAATGAAATCCTCAAAGAGGTCCAAATATCCCCTTGCAGACTTCAAAACCAGAGTGTTTCCAAACTGCTCTATGAAAAGAAAGGTTGAACTCTGTGAGTGGAACACACACATCAGAAAGTAGTTTCTGAAAATGATTCTCTCTAGTTTTTATATTAGGATATTTCCTTTTCTACCGTTGGCCACAAAAAGCTTGAAATCTCCACATGCATATTCCTCAAAAAGAGGGTTTCCAATCTGCTCTGTCTAAAGGAAGGTTCAACTCTGTGAGTTGAACGCACACAAATCAAAGAAGTTTCTGAGAATTCTTCCTTCTAGCATTAGATGAAGAAATCCCGCTTCCAACGAAATCCTCCAAGAGGTCCAAATATCCACTTGCAGACTTCACAAACAGAGTGTTTCCAAACTGCTCTATGAAAAGAAAGGTTAAACTCTGTGAGTGGATCGCACACATCACAAAGTGGTTTCTGAGATGATTCTCTCTAGTTTTTATACGAGGATATTTCCTTTTCTACCGATGGCCCAAAAACGCTTGAAATCTCCACATGCAAATTACTCAAAAAGAGGGTTTCCAATCTGCTCTGTCTAAAGGAAGGTTCAACTCTGTGAGTTGAACACACACAAATCAAAGAAGTTTCTGAGAATTCTTCCTTCTAGCATTAGATGATGAAATCCCGCTTCTAACGAAATCCTCCAAGAGGTCCAAATATCCACTTGCAGACTTCACAAACAGAGTGTTTCCAAACTGCTCTATGAAAAGAAAGGTTAAACTCTGTGAGTGGATCGCACACATCACAAAGTGGTTTCTGAGATGATTCTCTCTAGTTTTTATACGAGGATATTTCCTTTTCTACCGATGGCCCAAAAACGCTTGAAATCTCCACATGCAAATTCCTCAAAAAGAGAGTTTCCAATCTGCTCTGTCTAAAGGAAGGTTCAACTCTGTTAGTTGAACACTCACAAATCAACGAAGTTATTGAGAAATCTTCTGTGTAGCATTAGATGAAGAAATCCCGCTTCCAACGAAATCCACAAAGAGGTCCAAATATCCACTTGCAGACTTTACAAACAGAGTGTTTACAAGCTGCTCTATGAAAAGAAAGGTTAAACACTGTGAGTGGAACGCACACATCACAAAGTGGTTTCTGAGAATGATTCTCTCTAGTTTTTATACGAGGAGATTTCCCTTTCTACCAATGGCTCCAAAACGCTTGAAATCTCCACATGCAAATTCCTCAAAAAGAGGGTTTCCAATCTGCTCTGTCTAAAGGAAGGTTCAACTCTGTGAGTTCAACACACACAAATCAAAGAAGTTTCTGAGAATTCTTCCTTCTAGCATTAGATGAGGAAATCCCGCTTCCAACGAAATCCTCCAAGAGGTCCAAATATCCACTTGCAGACTTCACAAACAGAGTGTTTCCAAACTGCTCTATGAAAAGAAAGGTTAAACTCTGTGAGTGGATCGCACACATCACAAAGTGGTTTCTGAGAATGATTCTCTCTAGTTTTTATACGAGGATATTTCCTTTTCTACCGTTGGCCCCAAATCGCTTGAAATCTCCACATGCAAATTCCTCAAAAAGAGGGTTTCCAATCTGCTCTGTCTAAAGGAAGGTTCAACTCTGTTAGTTGAACACACAGAAATCAACGAAGTTACTGAGAAATCTTCTGTGTAGCATTAGATGAAGAAACCCCACTTCCAACGACATCCTCAAAGAGGTACAAATATCCACTTGCAGACTTTACAAACAGAGTGTTTCCAAACTGCTCTATGACAAGAAAGGTTAAACTCTGTGAGTGGAACGCACACATCACAAAGTAGTGTCTGAGAATGATTCTCTCTTGTTTTTATACGAGGATATTTCCTTTTCTACCGTTGGCGCCAAAGTGCTTGAAATCTCCACATGCATATTCCTCAAAAAGAGGGTTTCCAATCTGCTCTGTCTAAAGGAAGGTTCAACTCTGTGAGTTGAACACACACAAATCAACGAAGTTACTGAGAAATCTTCTGTGTAGCATTAGATGAAGAAACCCCACTTCCAACGAAATCCTCAAAGAGGTACAAATATCCTCTTGCAGACGTTACAAACAGAGTGTTTCCAAACTGCTCTATGAAAAGAAAGGTTAAACTCTGTGAGTGGAACGCACACATAACAAAGAGGTTTCTGAGAATGATTCTCTCTAGTTTTTCTATGAGGATATTTCCTTTTCTAACGTTGGCCCCAAAACGCTTGAAATCTCCACATGCAAATTCCTCAAAAAGAGGGTTTCCAATCTGCTCTGTCTAAAGGAAGGTTCAACTCTGTGAGTTGAACACACGCAAATCAAAGAAGTTTCTGAAAATTCTTCCTTCTAGCATTAGATGAAGAAATCCCGCTTCCAATGAAATCCTGAAAGAGGTCCAAATATCCCCTTGCAGACTTCAAAACCAGAGTGTTTCCAATCTGCTCTATGAAAAGAAAGGTTAAACTCTGTGAGTGGAACACACACATCACAAAGTCGTTTCTGAAAATGATTCTCTCCAGTTTTTATACGAGGATATTTCCTTTTCTACCGTTGGCCACAAAATGCTTGAAATCTCCACATGCATATTCCTCAAAAAGAGTGTTTCCAATCTGCTCTGTCTAAAGGAAGGTTCAACTCTGTTAGTTGAACACACAGAAATCAACGAAGTTACTGAGAAATCTTCTGTGTAGCATTAGATGATGAAATACCGCTTCCAACGAAATCCACAAAGAGGTCCAAATATCCACTTGCAGACTTTACAAACAGAGTGTTTACAAACTGCTCTATGAAAAGAAAGGTTAAACTCTGTGAGTGGAATGCACACATCACAAAGTGGTTTCTGAGAATGATTCTCTCTAGTTTTTATACGAGGATATTTCCTTTTCTACCGATGGCTCCAAAACGCTTGAAATCTCCACATGCAAATTCCTCAAAAAGAGGGTTTCCAATCTGCTCTGTCTAAAGGAAGGTTCAACTCTGTGAGTTGAACACACACAAATCAAAGAAGTTTCTGAGAATTCTTCCTTCTAGCATTAGATGAAGAAATCCCGCTTCTAACGAAATCCTCCAAGAGGTCCAAATATCCACTTGCAGACTTCACAAACAGAGTGTTTCCAAACTGCTCTATGAAAAGAAAGGTTAAACTCTGTGAGTGGATCGCACACATCACAAAGTGGTTTCTGAGATGATTCTCTCTAGTTTTTATACGAGGATATTTCCTTTTCTACCGATGGCCCAAAAACGCTTGAAATCTCCACATGCAAATTCCTCAAAAAGAGAGTTTCCAATCTGCTCTGTCTAAAGGAAGGTTCAACTCTGTTAGTTGAACACTCACAAATCAACGAAGTTACTGAGAAATCTTCTGTGTAGCATTAGATGAAGAAATCCCGCTTCCAACGAAATCCACAAAGAGGTCCAAATATCCACTTGCAGACTTTACAAACAGAGTGTTTACAAGCTGCTCTATGAAAAGAAAGGTTAAACTCTGTGAGTGGAACGCACACATCACAAAGTGGTTTCTGAGAATGATTCTCTCTAGTTTTTATACGAGGAGATTTCCTTTTCTACCGATGGCTCCAAAACGCTTGAAATCTCCACATGAAAATTCCTCAAAAAGAGGGTTTCCAATCTGCTCTGTCTAAAGGAAGGTTCAACTCTGTGAGTTCAACACACACAAATCAAAGAAGTTTCTGAGAATTCTTCCTTCTAGCATTAGATGAAGAAATCCCGCTTCCAACGAAATCCTCCAAGAGGTCCAAATATCCACTTGCAGACTTCACAAACAGAGTGTTTCCAAACTGCTCTATGAAAAGAAAGGTTAAACTCTGTGAGTGGATCGCACACATCACAAAGTGGTTTCTGAGAATGATTCTCTCTAGTTTTTATACGAGGATACTTCCTTTTCTACCGTTGGCCCCAAATCGCTTGAAATCTCCACATGCAAATTCCTCAAAAAGAGGGTTTCCAATCTGCTCTGTCTAAAGGAAGGTTCAACTCTGTTAGTTGAACACACAGAAATCAACGAAGTTACTGAGAAATCTTCTGTGTAGCATTAGATGAAGAAACCCCACTTCCAACGACATCCTCAAAGAGGTACAAATATCCACTTGCAGACTTTACAAACAGAGTGTTTCCAAACTGCTCTATGAAAAGAAAGGTTAAACTCTGTGAGTGGAACGCACACATCACAAAGTGGTTTCTGAGAATGATTCTCTCTAGTTTTTCTATGAGGATATTTCCTTTTCTATCGTAGGCCCCAAATCGCTTGAAATCTCCACATGCAAATTCCTCAAAAAGAGGGTTTCCAATCTGCTCTGTCTAAAGGAAGGTTCAACTCTGTGAGTTGAACACACGCAAATCAAAGAAGTTTCTGAAAATTCTTCCTTCTAGCATTAGATGAAGAAATCCCGCTTCCAATGAAATCCTCAAAGAGGTCCAAATATCCCCTTGCAGTCTTCAAAACCAGAGTGTTTCCAAACTGCTCTATGAAAAGAAAGGTTGAACTCTGTGAGTGGAACACACACATCAGAAAGTAGTTTCTGAAAATGATTCTCTCTTGTTTTTATATTAGGATATTTCCTTTTCTACCGTTGGCCACAAAAAGCTTGAAATCTCCACATGCATATTCCTCAAAAAGAGGGTTTCCAATCTGCTCTGTCTAAAGGAAGGTTCAACTCTGTTAGTTGAACGCACACAAATCAAAGAAGTTTCTGAGAATTCTTCCTTCTAGAATTAGATGAAGAAATCCCGCTTCCAACGAAATCCTCCAAGAGGTCCAAATATCCACTTGCAGACTTCACAAACAGAGTGTTTCCAAACTGCTCTATGAAAAGAAAGGTTAAACTCTGTGAGTGGATCGCACACATTACAAAGTGGTTTCTGAGAATGATTCTCTCTAGTTTTTATACGAGGATATTTCCTTTTCTACCGATGGCCCAAAAACGCTTGAAATCTCCACATGCAAATTCCTCAAAAAGAGGGTTTCCAATCTGCTCTGTCTAAAGGAAGGTTCAACTCTGTGAGTTGAACACACACAAATCAAAGAAGTTTCTGAGAATTCTTCCTTCTAGCATTAGATGAAGAAATCCCGCTTCCAAAGAAATCCTCCAAGAGGTCCAAATATCCACTTGCAGACTTCACAAACAGAGTGTTTCCAAACTGCTCTATGAAAAGAAAGGTTAAACTCTGTGAGTGGATCGCACACATCACAAAGTGGTTTCTGAGATGATTCTCTCTAGTTTTTATACGAGGATATTTCCTTTTCTACCGATGGCCCAAAAACGCTTGAAATCTCCACATGCAAATTCCTCAAAAAGAGAGTTTCCAATCTGCTCTGTCTAAAGGAAGGTTCAACTCTGTTAGTTGAACACTCACAAATCAACGAAGTTATTGAGAAATCTTCTGTGTAGCATTAGATGAAGAAATCCCGCTTCCAACGAAATCCACAAAGAGGTCCAAATATCCACTTGCAGACTTTACAAACAGAGTGTTTACAAGCTGCTCTATGAAAAGAAAGGTTAAACACTGTGAGTGGAACGCACACATCACAAAGTGGTTTCTGAGAATGATTCTCTCTAGTTTTTATACGAGGAGATTTCCTTTTCTACCGATGGCTCCAAAACGCTTGAAATCTCCACCTGCAAATTCCTCAAAAAGAGGGTTTCCAATCTGCTCTGTCTAAAGGAAGTTTCAACTCTGTGAGTTGAACACACACAAATCAAAGAAGTTTCTGAGAATTCTTCCTTCTAGCATTAGATGAAGAAATCCCGCTTCCAACGAAATCCTCCAAGAGGTCCAAATATCCACTTGCAGACTTCACAAACAGAGTGTTTCCAAACTGCTCTATGAAAAGAAAGGTTAAACTCTGTGAGTGGATCGCACACATCACAAAGTGGTTTCTGAGAATGATTCTCTCTAGTTTTTATACGAGGATATTTCCTTTTCTACCGTTGGCCCCAAATCGCTTGAAATCTCCACATGCAAATTCCTCAAAAAGAGGGTTTCCAATCTGCTCTGTCTAAAGGAAGGTTCAACTCTGTTAGTTGAACACACAGAAATCAACGAAGTTACTGAGAAATCTTCTGTGTAGCATTAGATGTAGAAACCCCACTTCCAACGACATCCTCAAAGAGGTACAAATATCCACTTGCAGACTTTACAAACAGAGTGTTTCCAAACTGCTCTATGAAAAGAAAGGTTAAACTCTGTGAGTGGAACGCACACATCACAAAGTAGTTTCTGAGAATGATTCTCTCTTGTTTTTATACGAGGAGATTTCCTTTTCTACCGTTGGCGCCAAAGTGCTTGAAATCTCCACATGCATATTCCTCAAAAAGAGGGTTTCCAATCTGCTCTGTCTAAAGGAAGGTTCAACTCTGTGAGTTGAACACACACAAATCAACGAAGTTACTGAGAAATCTTCTGTGTAGCATTAGATGAAGAAATCCCGCTTCCAACGAAATCCACAAAGAAGTCCATATATCCACTTGCAGACTTTACAAACAGAGTGTTTACAAACTGCTCTATGAAAAGAAAGGTTAAACTCTGTGAGTGGAATGCACACATCACAAAGTGGTTTCTGAGAATGATTCTCTCTAGTTTTTATACGAGGATATTTCCTTTTCTACCGATGGCCCCAAAACGCTTGAAATCTCCACATGCAAATTCCTCAAAAAGAGGGTTTCCAATCTGCTCTGTCTAAAGGAAGGTTCAACTCTGTGAGTTGAACACACACAAATCGAAGAAGTTTCTGAGAATTCTTCCTTCTAGCATTAGATGAAGAAATCCCGCTTCCAACGAAATCCTCAAAGAGGTCCAAATATCCACTTGCAGACTTCACAAACAGAGTGTTTCCAAACGGCTCTATGAAAAGAAAGGTTAAACTCTGTGAGTGGATCGCACACATCACAAAGTGGTTTCTGAGAATGATTCCTCTAGTTTTTATACAAGGATATTTCCTTTTCTACCGATGGCCCAAAAACCCTTGAAATCTTCACATGCAAATTCCTCAAAAAGAGTGTTTCCAATCTGCTCTGTCTAAAGGAAGGTTCAACTCTGTTAGTTGAACACACAGAAATCAACGAAGTTACTGAGAAATCTTCTGTGTAGCATTAGATGAAGAAACCCCACTTCCAACGAAATCCTCAAAGAGGTACAAATATCCTCTTGCAGACGTTACAAACAGAGTGTTTCCAAACTGCTCTATGAAAAGAAAGGTTAAACTCTGTGAGTGGAACGCACACATAACAAAGAGGTTTCTGAGAATGATTCTCTCTAGTTTTTCTATGAGGATATTTCCTTTTCTAACGTTGGCCCCAAAACGCTTGAAATCTCCACATGCAAATTCCTCAAAAAGAGGGTTTCCAATCTGCTCTGTCTAAAGGAAGGTTCAACTCTGTGAGTTGAACACACGCAAATCAAAGAAGTTTCTGAAAATTCTTCCTTCTAGCATTAGATGAAGAAATCCCGCTTCCAATGAAATCCTGAAAGAGGTCGAAATATCCCCTTGCAGACTTCAAAACCAGAGTGTTTCCAATCTGCTCTATGAAAAGAAAGGTTAAACTCTGTGAGTGGAACACACACATCACAAAGTCGTTTCTGAAAATGATTCTCTCCAGTTTTTATACGAGTATATTTCCTTTTCTACCGTTGGCCACAAAATGCTTGAAATCTCCACATGCATATTCCTCAAAAAGAGTGTTTCCAATCTGCTCTGTCTAAAGGAAGGTTCAACTCTGTTAGTTGAACACACAGAAATCAACGAAGTTACTGAGAAATCTTCTGTGTAGCATTAGATGATGAAATACCGCTTCCAACGAAATCCACAAAGAGGTCCAAATATCCACTTGCAGACTTTACAAACAGAGTGTTTACAAACTGCTCTATGAAAAGAAAGGTTAAACTCTGTGAGTGGAATGCACACATCACAAAGTGGTTTCTGAGAATGATTCTCTCTAGTTTTTATACGAGGATACTTCCTTTTCTACCGATGGCCCCAAAACGCTTGAAATCTCCACATGCAAATTCCTCAAAAAGAGGGTTTCCAATCTGCTCTGTCTAAAGGAAGGTTCAACTCTGTGAGTTGAACACACACAAATCAAAGAAGTTTCTGAGAATTCTTCCTTCTAGCATTAGATGAAGAAATCCCGCTTCTAACGAAATCCTCCAAGAGGTCCAAATATCCACTTGCAGACTTCACAAACAGAGTGTTTCCAAACTGCTCTATGAAAAGAAAGGTTAAACTCTGAGTGGATCGCACACATCACAAAGTGGTTTCTGAGATGATTCTCTCTAGTTTTTATACGAGGATATTTCCTTTTCTACCGATGGCCCAAAAACGCTTGAAATCTCCACATGCAAATTCCTCAAAAAGAGAGTTTCCAATCTGCTCTGTCTAAAGGAAGGTTCAACTCTGTTAGTTGAACACTCACAAATCAACGAAGTTATTGAGAAATCTTCTGTGTAGCATTAGATGAAGAAATCCCGCTTCCAGCGAAATCCACAAAGAGGTCCAAATATCCACTTGCAGACTTTACAAACAGAGTGTTTACAAGCTGCTCTATGAAAAGAAAGGTTAAACTCTGTGAGTGGAACGCACACATCACAAAGTGGTTTCTGAGAATGATTCTCTCTAGTTTTTATACGAGGAGATTTCCTTTTCTACCGATGGCTCCAAAACGCTTGAAATCTCCACATGAAAATTCCTCAAAAAGAGGGTTTCCAATCTGCTCTGTCTAAAGGAAGGTTCAACTCTGTGAGTTGAACACACACAAATCAAAGAAGTTTCTGAGAATTCTTCCTTCTAGCATTAGATGAAGAAATCCCGCTTCCAACGAAATCCTCCAAGAGGTCCAAATATCCACTTGCAGACTTCACAAACAGAGTGTTTCCAAACTGCTCTATGAAAAGAAAGGTTAAACTCTGTGAGTGGATCGCACACATCACAAAGTGGTTTCTGAGAATGATTCTCTCTAGTTTTTATACGAGGATACTTCCTTTTCTACCGTTGGCCCCAAATCGCTTGAAATCTCCACATGCAAATTCCTCAAAAAGAGGGTTTCCAATCTGCTCTGTCTAAAGGAAGGTTCAACTCTGTTAGTTGAACACACAGAAATCAACGAAGTTACTGAGAAATCTTCTGTGTAGCATTAGATGAAGAAACCCCACTTCCAACGACATCCTCAAAGAGGTACAAATATCCACTTGCAGACTTTACAAACAGAGTGTTTCCAAACTGCTCTATGAAAAGAAAGGTTAAACTCTGTGAGTGGAACGCACACATCACAAAGTGGTTTCTGAGAATGATTCTCTCTAGTTTTTCTATGAGGATATTTCCTTTTCTATCGTAGGCCCCAAATCGCTTGAAATCTCCACATGCAAATTCCTCAAAAAGAGGGTTTCCAATCTGCTCTGTCTAAAGGAAGGTTCAACTCTGTGAGTTGAACACACGCAAATCAAAGAAGTTTCTGAAAATTCTTCCTTCTAGCATTAGATGAAGAAATCCCGCTTCCAATGAAATCCTCAAAGAGGTCCAAATATCCCCTTGCAGTCTTCAAAACCAGAGTGTTTCCAAACTGCTCTATGAAAAGAAAGGTTGAACTCTGTGAGTGGAACACACACATCAGAAAGTAGTTTCTGAAAATGATTCTCTCTAGTTTTAATATTAGGATATTTCCTTTTCTACCGTTGGCCACAAAAAGCTTGAAATCTCCACATGCATATTCCTCAAAAAGAGGGTTTCCAATCTGCTCTGTCTAAAGGAAGGTTCAACTCTGTGAGTTGAACGCACACAAATCAAAGAAGTTTCTGAGAATTCTTCCTTCTAGCATTAGATGAAGAAATCCCGCTTCCAACGAAATCCTCCAAGAGGTCCAAATATCCACTTGCAGACTTCACAAACAGAGTGTTTCCAAACTGCTCTATGAAAAGAAAGGTTAAACTCTGTGAGTGGATCGCACACATCACAAAGTGGTTTCTGAGAATGATTCTCTCTAGTTTTTATACGAGGATATTTCCTTTTCTACCGTTGGCCCCAAATCGCTTGAAATCTCCACATGCAAATTCCTCAAAAAGAGGGTTTCCAATCTGCTCTGTCTAAAGGAAGGTTCAACTCTGTTAGTTGAACACACAGAAATCAACGAAGTTACTGAGAAATCTTCTGTGTAGCATTAGATGAAGAAACCCCACTTCCAACGACATCCTCAAAGAGGTACAAATATCCACTTGCAGACTTTACAAACAGAGTGTTTCCAAACTGCTCTATGAAAAGAAAGGTTAAACTCTGTGAGTGGAACGCACACATCACAAAGTAGTTTCTGAGAATGATTCTCTCTTGTTTTTATACGAGGAGATTTCCTTTTCTACCGTTGGCGCCAAAGTGCTTGAAATCTCCACATGCATATTCCTCAAAAAGAGGGTTTCCAATCTGCTCTGTCTAAAGGAAGGTTCAACTCTGTGAGTTGAACACACACAAATCAACGAAGTTACTGAGAAATCTTCTGTGTAGCATTAGATGAAGAAATCCCGCTTCCAACGAAATCCACAAAGAAGTCCATATATCCACTTGCAGACTTTACAAACAGAGTGTTTACAAACTGCTCTATGAAAAGAAAGGTTAAACTCTGTGAGTGGAATGCACACATCACAAAGTGGTTTCTGAGAATGATTCTCTCTAGTTTTTATACGAGGATATTTCCTTTTCTACCGATGGCCCCAAAACGCTTGAAATCTCCACATGCAAATTCCTCAAAAAGAGGGTTTCCAATCTGCTCTGTCTAAAGGAAGGTTCAACTCTGTGAGTTGAACACACACAAATCAAAGAAGTTTCTGAGAATTCTTCCTTCTAGCATTAGATGAAGAAATCCCGCTTCCAACGAAATCCTCAAAGAGGTCCAAATATCCACTTGCAGACTTCACAAACAGAGTGTTTCCAAACGGCTCTATGAAAAGAAAGGTTAAACTCTGTGAGTGGATCGCACACATCACAAAGTGGTTTCTGAGAATGATTCCCTCTAGTTTTTATACAAGGATATTTCCTTTTCTACCGATGGCCCAAAAACCCTTGAAATCTTCACATGCAAATTCCTCAAAAAGAGTGTTTCCAATCTGCTCTGTCTAAAGGAAGGTTCAACTCTGTTAGTTGAACACACAGAAATCAACGAAGTTACTGAGAAATCTTCTGTGTAGCATTAGATGAAGAAACCCCACTTCCAACGAAATCCTCAAAGAGGTACAAATATCCTCTTGCAGACGTTACAAACAGAGTGTTTCCAAACTGCTCTATGAAAAGAAAGGTTAAACTCTGTGAGTGGAACGCACACATAACAAAGAGGTTTCTGAGAATGATTCTCTCTAGTTTTTCTATGAGGATATTTCCTTTTCTAACGTTGGCCCCAAAACGCTTGAAATCTCCACATGCAAATTCCTCAAAAAGAGGGTTTCCAATCTGCTCTGTCTAAAGGAAGGTTCAACTCTGTGAGTTGAACACACGCAAATCAAAGAAGTTTCTGAAAATTCTTCCTTCTAGCATTAGATGAAGAAATCCCGCTTCCAATGAAATCCTGAAAGAGGTCGAAATATCCCCTTGCAGACTTCAAAACCAGAGTGTTTCCAATCTGCTCTATGAAAAGAAAGGTTAAACTCTGTGAGTGGAACACACACATCACAAAGTCGTTTCTGAAAATGATTCTCTCCAGTTTTTATACGAGTATATTTCCTTTTCTACCGTTGGCCACAAAATGCTTGAAATCTCCACATGCATATTCCTCAAAAAGAGTGTTTCCAATCTGCTCTGTCTAAAGGAAGGTTCAACTCTGTTAGTTGAACACACAGAAATCAACGAAGTTACTGAGAAATCTTCTGTGTAGCATTAGATGATGAAATACCGCTTCCAACGAAATCCACAAAGAGGTCCAAATATCCACTTGCAGACTTTACAAACAGAGTGTTTACAAACTGCTCTATGAAAAGAAAGGTTAAACTCTGTGAGTGGAATGCACACATCACAAAGTGGTTTCTGAGAATGATTCTCTCTAGTTTTTATACGAGGATACTTCCTTTTCTACCGATGGCCCAAAAACGCTTGAAATCTCCACATGCAAATTCCTCAAAAAGAGGGTTTCCAATCTGCTCTGTCTAAAGGAAGGTTCAACTCTGTGAGTTGAACACACACAAATCAAAGAAGTTTCTGAGAATTCTTCCTTCTAGCATTAGATGAAGAAATCCCGCTTCTAACGAAATCCTCCAAGAGGTCCAAATATCCACTTGCAGACTTCACAAACAGAGTGTTTCCAAACTGCTCTATGAAAAGAAAGGTTAAACTCTGAGTGGATCGCACACATCACAAAGTGGTTTCTGAGATGATTCTCTCTAGTTTTTATACGAGGATATTTCCTTTTCTACCGATGGCCCAAAAACGCTTGAAATCTCCACATGCAAATTCCTCAAAAAGAGAGTTTCCAATCTGCTCTGTCTAAAGGAAGGTTCAACTCTGTTAGTTGAACACTCACAAATCAACGAAGTTATTGAGAAATCTTCTGTGTAGCATTAGATGAAGAAATCCCGCTTCCAACGAAATCCACAAAGAGGTCCAAATATCCACTTGCAGACTTTACAAACAGAGTGTTTACAAGCTGCTCTATGAAAAGAAAGGTTAAACTCTGTGAGTGGAACGCACACATCACAAAGTGGTTTCTGAGAATGATTCTCTCTAGTTTTTATACGAGGAGATTTCCTTTTCTACCGATGGCTCCAAAACGCTTGAAATCTCCACATGAAAATTCCTCAAAAAGAGGGTTTCCAATCTGCTCTGTCTAAAGGAAGGTTCAACTCTGTGAGTTGAACACACACAAATCAAAGAAGTTTCTGAGAATTCTTCCTTCTAGCATTAGATGAAGAAATCCCGCTTCCAACGAAATCCTCCAAGAGGTCCAAATATCCACTTGCAGACTTCACAAACAGAGTGTTTCCAAACTGCTCTATGAAAAGAAAGGTTAAACTCTGTGAGTGGATCGCACACATCACAAAGTGGTTTCTGAGAATGATTCTCTCTAGTTTTTATACGAGGATACTTCCTTTTCTACCGTTGGCCCCAAATCGCTTGAAATCTCCACATGCAAATTCCTCAAAAAGAGGGTTTCCAATCTGCTCTGTCTAAAGGAAGGTTCAACTCTGTTAGTTGAACACACAGAAATCAACGAAGTTACTGAGAAATCTTCTGTGTAGCATTAGATGAAGAAACCCCACTTCCAACGACATCCTCAAAGAGGTACAAATATCCACTTGCAGACTTTACAAACAGAGTGTTTCCAAACTGCTCTATGAAAAGAAAGGTTAAACTCTGTGAGTGGAACGCACACATCACAAAGTGGTTTCTGAGAATGATTCTCTCTAGTTTTTCTATGAGGATATTTCCTTTTCTATCGTAGGCCCCAAATCGCTTGAAATCTCCACATGCAAATTCCTCAAAAAGAGGGTTTCCAATCTGCTCTGTCTAAAGGAAGGTTCAACTCTGTGAGTTGAACACACGCAAATCAAAGAAGTTTCTGAAAATTCTTCCTTCTAGCATTAGATGAAGAAATCCCGCTTCCAATGAAATCCTCAAAGAGGTCCAAATATCCCCTTGCAGTCTTCAAAACCAGAGTGTTTCCAAACTGCTCTATGAAAAGAAAGGTTGAACTCTGTGAGTGGAACACACACATCAGAAAGTAGTTTCTGAAAATGATTCTCTCTAGTTTTTATATTAGGATATTTCCTTTTCTACCGTTGGCCACAAAAAGCTTGAAATCTCCACATGCATATTCCTCAAAAAGAGGGTTTCCAATCTGCTCTGTCTAAAGGAAGGTTCAACTCTGTGAGTTGAACGCACACAAATCAAAGAAGTTTCTGAGAATTCTTCCTTCTAGCATTAGATGAAGAAATCCCGCTTCCAACGAAATCCTCCAAGAGGTCCAAATATCCACTTGCAGACTTCACAAACAGAGTGTTTACAAACTGCTCTATGAAAAGAAAGGTTAAACTCTGTGAGTGGATCGCACACATTACAAAGTGGTTTCTGAGAATGATTCTCTCTAGTTTTTATACGAGGATATTTCCTTTTCTACCGATGGCCCAAAAACGCTTGAAATCTCCACATGCAAATTCCTCAAAAAGAGGGTTTCCAATCTGCTCTGTCTAAAGGAAGGTTCAACTCTGTGAGTTGAACACACACAAATCAAAGAAGTTTCTGAGAATTCTTCCTTCTAGCATTAGATGAAGAAATCCCGCTTCTAACGAAATCCTCCAAGAGGTCCAAATATCCACTTGCAGACTTCACAAACAGAGTGTTTCCAAACTGCTCTATGAAAAGAAAGGTTAAACTCTGTGAGTGGATCGCACACATCACAAAGTGGTTTCTGAGATGATTCTCTCTAGTTTTTATACGAGGATATTTCCTTTTCTACCGATGGCCCAAAAACGCTTGAAATCTCCACATGCAAATTCCTCAAAAAGAGAGTTTCCAATCTGCTCTGTCTAAAGGAAGGTTCAACTCTGTTAGTTGAACACTCACAAATCAACGAAGTTATTGAGAAATCTTCTGTGTAGCATTAGATGAAGAAATCCCGCTTCCAACGAAATCCACAAAGAGGTCCAAATATCCACTTGCAGACTTTACAAACAGAGTGTTTACAAGCTGCTCTATGAAAAGAAAGGTTAAACACTGTGAGTGGAACGCACACATCACAAAGTGGTTTCTGAGAATGATTCTCTCTAGTTTTTATACGAGGAGATTTCCTTTTCTACCGATGGCTCCAAAACGCTTGAAATCTCCACATGCAAATTCCTCAAAAAGAGGGTTTCCAATCTGCTCTGTCTAAAGGAAGGTTCAACTCTGTGAGTTGAACACACACAAATCAAAGAAGTTTCTGAGAATTCTTCCTTCTAGCATTAGATGAAGAAATCCCGCTTCCAACGAAATCCTCCAAGAGGTCCAAATATCCACTTGCAGACTTCACAAACAGAGTGTTTCCAAACTGCTCTATGAAAAGAAAGGTTAAACTCTGTGAGTGGATCGCACACATCACAAAGTGGTTTCTGAGAATGATTCTCTCTAGTTTTTATACGAGGATATTTCCTTTTCTACCGTTGGCCCCAAATCGCTTGAAATCTCCACATGCAAATTCCTCAAAAAGAGGGTTTCCAATCTGCTCTGTCTAAAGGAAGGTTCAACTCTGTTAGTTGAACACACAGAAATCAACGAAGTTACTGAGAAATCTTCTGTGTAGCATTAGATGAAGAAACCCCACTTCCAACGACATCCTCAAAGAGGTACAAATATCCACTTGCAGACTTTACAAACAGAGTGTTTCCAAACTGCTCGATGAAAAGAAAGGTTAAACTCTGTGAGTGGAACGCACACATCACAAAGTAGTTTCTGAGAATGATTCTCTCTTGTTTTTATACGAGGAGATTTCCTTTTCTACCGTTGGCGCCAAAGTGCTTGAAATCTCCACATGCATATTCCTCAAAAAGAGGGTTTCCAATCTGCTCTGTCTAAAGGAAGGTTCAACTCTGTGAGTTGAACACACACAAATCAACGAAGTTACTGAGAAATCTTCTGTGTAGCATTAGATGAAGAAATCCCGCTTCCAACGAAATCCACAAAGAAGTCCATATATCCACTTGCAGACTTTACAAACAGAGTGTTTACAAACTGCTCTATGAAAAGAAAGGTTAAACTCTGTGAGTGGAATGCACACATCACAAAGTGGTTTCTGAGAATGATTCCCTCTAGTTTTTATACAAGGATATTTCCTTTTCTACCGATGGCCCAAAAACCCTTGAAATCTTCACATGCAAATTCCTCAAAAAGAGGGTTTCCAATCTGCTCTGTCTAAAGGAAGGTTCAACTCTGTTAGTTGAACACACAGAAATCAACGAAGTTACTGAGAAATCTTCTGTGTAGCATTAGATGAAGAAACCCCACTTCCAACGAAATCCTCAAAGAGGTACAAATATCCTCTTGCAGACGTTACAAACAGAGTGTTTCCAAACTGCTCTATGAAAAGAAAGGTTAAACTCTGTGAGTGGAACGCACACATAACAAAGAGGTTTCTGAGAATGATTCTCTCTAGTTTTTCTATGAGGATATTTCCTTTTCTAACGTTGGCCCCAAAACGCTTGAAATCTCCACATGCAAATTCCTCAAAAAGAGGGTTTCCAATCTGCTCTGTCTAAAGGAAGGTTCAACTCTGTGAGTTGAACACACGCAAATCAAAGAAGATTCTGAAAATTCTTCCTTCTAGCATTAGATGAAGAAATCCCGCTTCCAATGAAATCCTGAAAGAGGTCCAAATATCCCCTTGCAGACTTCAAAACCAGAGTGTTTCCAATCTGCTCTATGAAAAGAAAGGTTAAACTCTGTGAGTGGAACACACACATCACAAAGTCGTTTCTGAAAATGATTCTCTCCAGTTTTTATACGAGTATATTTCCTTTTCTACCGTTGGCCACAAAATGCTTGAAATCTCCACATGCATATTCCTCAAAAAGAGTGTTTCCAATCTGCTCTGTCTAAAGGAAGGTTCAACTCTGTTAGTTGAACACACAGAAATCAACGAAGTTACTGAGAAATCTTCTGTGTAGCATTAGATGATGAAATACCGCTTCCAACGAAATCCACAAAGAGGTCCAAATATCCACTTGCAGACTTTACAAACAGAGTGTTTACAAACTGCTCTATGAAAAGAAAGGTTAAACTCTGTGAGTGGAATGCACACATCACAAAGTGGTTTCTGAGAATGATTCTCTCTAGTTTTTATACGAGGATACTTCCTTTTCTACCGATGGCCCCAAAACGCTTGAAATCTCCACATGCAAATTCCTCAAAAAGAGGGTTTCCAATCTGCTCTGTCTAAAGGAAGGTTCAACTCTGTGAGTTGAACACACACAAATCAAAGAAGTTTCTGAGAATTCTTCCTTCTAGCATTAGATGAAGAAATCCCGCTTCTAACGAAATCCTCCAAGAGGTCCAAATATCCACTTGCAGACTTCACAAACAGAGTGTTTCCAAACTGCTCTATGAAAAGAAAGGTTAAACTCTGTGAGTGGATCGCACACATCACAAAGTGGTTTCTGAGATGATTCTCTCTAGTTTTTATACGAGGATATTTCCTTTTCTACCGATGGCCCAAAAACGCTTGATATCTCCACATGCAAATTCCTCAAAAAGAGAGTTTCCAATCTGCTCTGTCTAAAGGAAGGTTCAACTCTGTTAGTTGAACACTCACAAATCAACGAAGTTATTGAGAAATCTTCTGTGTAGCATTAGATGAAGAAATCCCGCTTCCAACGAAATCCACAAAGAGGTCCAAATATCCACTTGCAGACTTTACAAACAGAGTGTTTACAAGCTGCTCTATGAAAAGAAAGGTTAAACTCTGTGAGTGGAACGCACACATCACAAAGTGGTTTCTGAGAATGATTCTCTCTAATTTTTATACGAGGAGATTTCCTTTTCTACCGATGACTCCAAAACGCTTGAAATCTCCACATGAAAATTCCTCAAAAAGAGGGTTTCCAATCTGCTCTGTCTAAAGGAAGGTTCAACTCTGTGAGTTCAACACACACAAATCAAAGAAGTTTCTGAGAATTCTTCCTTCTAGCATTAGATGAAGAAATCCCGCTTCCAACGAAATCCTCCAAGAGGTCCAAATATCCACTTGCAGACTTCACAAACAGAGTGTTTCCAAACTGCTCTATGAAAAGAAAGGTTAAACTCTGTGAGTGGATCGCACACATCACAAAGTGGTTTCTGAGAATGATTCTCTCTAGTTTTTATACGAGGATACTTCCTTTTCTACCGTTGGCCCCAAATCGCTTGAAATCTCCACATGCAAATTCCTCAAAAAGAGGGTTTCCAATCTGCTCTGTCTAAAGGAAGGTTCAACTCTGTTAGTTGAACACACAGAAATCAACGAAGTTACTGAGAAATCTTCTGTGTAGCATTAGATGAAGAAACCCCACTTCCAACGACATCCTCAAAGAGGTACAAATATCCACTTGCAGACTTTACAAACAGAGTGTTTCCAAACTGCTCTATGAAAAGAAAGGTTAAACTCTGTGAGTGGAACGCACACATCACAAAGTGGTTTCTGAGAATGATTCTCTCTAGTTTTTCTATGAGGATATTTCCTTTTCTATCGTAGGCCCCAAATCGCTTGAAATCTCCACATGCAAATTCCTCAAAAAGAGGGTTTCCAATCTGCTCTGTCTAAAGGAAGGTTCAACTCTGTGAGTTGAACACACGCAAATCAAAGAAGTTTCTGAAAATTCTTCCTTCTAGCATTAGATGAAGAAATCCCGCTTCCAATGAAATCCTCAAAGAGGTCCAAATATCCCCTTGCAGTCTTCAAAACCAGAGTGTTTCCAAACTGCTCTATGAAAAGAAAGGTTGAACTCTGTGAGTGGAACACACACATCAGAAAGTAGTTTCTGAAAATGATTCTCTCTAGTTTTAATATTAGGATATTTCCTTTTCTACCGTTGGCCACAAAAAGCTTGAAATCTCCACATGCATATTCCTCAAAAAGAGGGTTTCCAATCTGCTCTGTCTAAAGGAAGGTTCAACTCTGTGAGTTGAACGCACACAAATCAAAGAAGTTTCTGAGAATTCTTCCTTCTAGCATTAGATGAAGAAATCCCGCTTCCAACGAAATCCTCCAAGAGGTCCAAATATCCACTTGCAGACTTCACAAACAGAGTGTTTCCAAACTGCTCTATGAAAAGAAAGGTTAAACTCTGTGAGTGGATCGCACACATTACAAAGTGGTTTCTGAGAATGATTCTCTCTAGTTTTTATACGAGGATATTTCCTTTTCTACCGATGGCCCAAAAACGCTTGAAATCTCCACATGCAAATTCCTCAAAAAGAGGGTTTCCAATCTGCTCTGTCTAAAGGAAGGTTCAACTCTGTGAGTTGAACACACACAAATCAAAGAAGTTTCTGAGAATTCTTCCTTCTAGCATTAGATGAAGAAATCCCGCTTCTAACGAAATCCTCCAAGAGGTCCAAATATCCACTTGCAGACTTCACAAACAGAGTGTTTCCAAACTGCTCTATGAAAAGAAAGGTTAAACTCTGTGAGTGGATCGCACACATCACAAAGTGGTTTCTGAGATGATTCTCTCTAGTTTTTATACGAGGATATTTCCTTTTCTACCGATGGCCCAAAAACGCTTGAAATCTCCACATGCAAATTCCTCAAAAAGAGAGTTTCCAATCTGCTCTGTCTAAAGGAAGGTTCAACTCTGTTAGTTGAACACTCACAAATCAACGAAGTTATTGAGAAATCTTCTGTGTAGCATTAGATGAAGAAATCCCGCTTCCAACGAAATCCACAAAGAGGTCCAAATATCCACTTGCAGACTTCACAAACAGAGTGTTTACAAGCTGCTCTATGAAAAGAAAGGTTAAACACTGTGAGTGGAACGCACACATCACAAAGTGGTTTCTGAGAATGATTCTCTCTAGTTTTTATACGAGGAGATTTCCTTTTCTACCGATGGCTCCAAAACGCTTGAAATCTCCACATGCAAATTCCTCAAAAAGAGGGTTTCCAATCTGCTCTGTCTAAAGGAAGGTTCAACTCTGTGAGTTGAACACACACAAATCAAAGAAGTTTCTGAGAATTCTTCCTTCTAGCATTAGATGAAGAAATCCCGCTTCCAACGAAATCCTCCAAGAGGTCCAAATATCCACTTGCAGACTTCACAAACAGAGTGTTTCCAAACTGCTCTATGAAAAGAAAGGTTAAACTCTGTGAGTGGATCGCACACATCACAAAGTGGTTTCTGAGAATGATTCTCTCTAGTTTTTATACGAGGATATTTCCTTTTCTACCGTTGGCCCCAAATCGCTTGAAATCTCCACATGCAAATTCCTCAAAAAGAGGGTTTCCAATCTGCTCTGTCTAAAGGAACGTTCAACTCTGTTAGTTGAACACACAGAAATCAACGAAGTTACTGAGAAATCTTCTGTGTAGCATTAGATGAAGAAACCCCACTTCCAACGACATCCTCAAAGAGGTACAAATATCCACTTGCAGACTTTACAAACAGAGTGTTTCCAAACTGCTCTATGAAAAGAAAGGTTAAACTCTGTGAGTGGAACGCACACATCACAAAGTAGTTTCTGAGAATGATTCTCTCTTGTTTTTATACGAGGAGATTTCCTTTTCTACCGTTGGCGCCAAAGTGCTTGAAATCTCCACATGCATATTCCTCAAAAAGAGGGTTTCCAATCTGCTCTGTCTAAAGGAAGGTTCAACTCTGTGAGTTGAACACACACAAATCAACGAACTTACTGAGAAATCTTCTGTGTAGCATTAGATGAAGAAATCCCGCTTCCAACGAAATCCACAAAGAAGTCCATATATCCACTTGCAGACTTTACAAACAGAGTGTTTACAAACTGCTCTATGAAAAGAAAGGTTAAACTCTGTGAGTGGAATGCACACATCACAAAGTGGTTTCTGAGAATGATTCTCTCTAGTTTTTATACGAGGATATTTCCTTTTCTACCGATGGCCCAAAAACGCTTGAAATCTCCACATGCAAATTCCTCAAAAAGAGGGTTTCCAATCTGCTCTGTCTAAAGGAAGGTTCAACTCTGTGAGTTGAACACACACAAATCAAAGAACTTTCTGAGAATTCTTCCTTCTAGCATTAGATGAAGAAATCCCGCTTCCAACGAAATCCTCTAAGAGGTCCAAATATCCACTTGCAGACTTCACAAACAGAGTGTTTCCAAACTGCTCTATGAAAAGAAAGGTTAAACTCTGTGAGTGGAACGCACACTTCCCAAAGTCGTTTCTGAGAATGATTCTCTCTAGTTTTTATACGAGGAGATTTCCTTTTCTACCGATGGCCCAAAAACGCTTGAAATCTCCACATGCAAATTCCTCAAAAAGAGGGTTTCCAATCTGCTCTGTCTAAAGGAAGGTTCAACTCTGTTAGTTGAACACACACAAATCAACGAAGTTACTGAGAAATCTTCTGTGTAGCATTAGATGATGAAATACCGCTTCCAACGAAATCCACAAAGAGGTCCAAATATCCACTTGCAGACTTTACAAACAGAGTGTTTACAATCTGCTCTATGAAATCAAAGGTTAAACTCTGTGAGTGGAACGCACACATCACAAAGTGGTTACTGAGAATGATTCTCTCTAGTTTTTATACGAGGATATTTCCTTTTCTACCGATGGCCCCAAAACGCTTGAAATCTCCACATGCAAATTCCTCAAAAAGAGGGTTTCCAATCTGCTCTGTATAAAGGAAGGTTCAACTCTGTGAGTTGAACACACACAAATCAAAGAAGTTTCTGAGAACTCTTCCTTCTAGCATTAGATGAAGAAATCCCGCTTCCAATGAAATCCTCAAAGAGGTCCAAGTATCCACTTGCAGACTTCACAAACAGTGTGTTTCCAAACTGCTCTATAAAAAGAAAGGTTAAACTCTGTGAGTGGAACGCACACATCACAAAGTGGTTTCTGAGAATGATTCTCTCTAGTTTTTATACGAGGATATTTCCTTTTCTACCGTTGGCCCCAAATCGCTTGAAATCTCCACATGCAAATTTCTCAAAAAGAGGGTTTCCAATCTGCTCTGTCTAAAGGAATGTACAACTCTGTGAGTTGAACATACACAAATCAAAGAACTTTCTGAGAATTCTTCCTTCTAGCATTAGATGAAGAAATCCCGCTTCCAACGAAATCCTCTAAGAGGTCCAAATATCCACTTGCAGATTTTACAAACAGAGTGTTTCCAAACTGCTCTATGAAAAGAAAGGTTAAACTCTGTGAGTGGAACGCACACATCACAAAGTGGTTTCTGAGAATGATCCTCTCTAGTTTTTATACGACGAGATTTCCTTTTCTAACGTTGGCCCCAAATAGATTGAAATCTCCACATGCAAATCCCGCAAAAAGAGGGTTTCCAATCTGCTCTGTCTAAAGGAAGGTTCAACTCTGTGAGATGAACATACACAAATCAACGAAGTTACTGAGAAATCTTCTGTGTAGCATTAGATGAAGAAATCCCGCTTCCAACGAAATCCTCAAAGAGGTCCAAATATCCACCTGCAGATTTTACAAACAGAGTGTTTCCAAACTGCTCTATAAAAAGAAAGGTTAAACTCTGTGAGTGGAACGCACACATCACAAAGTGGTTTCTGAGAATGATCCTTTCTAGTTTTTATACGAGGAGATTTCCTTTTGTAATGTTGGCCCCAAATCGCTTGAAATCTCCACATGCAAATTCCTCAAAAAGAGGGTTTCCAATCTGCTCTGTCTAAAGGAAGGTTCAACTCTGTGAGTTGAACACACACAAATCAAAGAACTTTCTGAGAATTCTTCCTTCTAGCATTAGATGAAGAAATCCCACTTCCAACGAAATCCTCTAAGAGGTCCAAATATCCACTTGCAGATTTTACAAACAGAGTGTTTCCAAACTGCTCTATGAAAAGAAAGGTTAAACTCTGTGAGTGGAACGCACACATCACAAAGTGGTTTCTGAGAATGAACCTCTCTAGTTTTTATACGACGAGATTTCCTTTTCTAACGTTGGCCCCAAATAGATTGAAATCTCCACATGCAAATCCCGCAAAAAGAGGGTTTCCAATCTGCTCTGTCTAAAGGAAGGTTCAACTCTGTGCGATGAACATACACAAATCAACGAAGTTACTGAGAAATCTTCTGTGTAGCATTAGATGAAGAAATCCCGCTTCCAACGAAATCCTCAAAGAGGTCCAAATATCCACTTGCAGATTTTACAAACAGAGTGTTTACAAACTGCTCTATGAAAAGAAAGCTTAAACTCTGTGAGTGGAACGCACACATCACGAAGTGGTTTCTGAGAATGATTCTCTCTAGTTTTTATACGAGGATATTTCCTTTTTTACCGATGGCCCCAAAACGCTTGAAATCTCCACATGCAAATTCCTCAAAAAGAGGGGTTCCAATCTGCTCTGTCTAAAGGAAGGTTCAACTCTGTGAGTTGAACACACACAAATCAAAGAAGTTTCTGAGAATTCTTCCTTCTAGCATTAGATGAAGAAATCCCGCTTCCAACGAAATCCTCAAATAGGTCCAAATATCCACTTGCAGACTTTACAAACAGAGTGTTTCCAAACTGCTCTATGAAAAGAAAGGTTAAACTCTGTGAGTGGAACGCACACATCACAAAGTAGTTTCTGAGAATGATTCTCTCTTGTTTTTATACGACGAGATTTCCTTTTCAACCGTTGGCCCCAAAGTGCTTGAAATCTCCACATGCATATTCCTCAAAAAGAGGGTTTCCAATCTGCTCTGTCTAAAGGAAGGTTCAACTCTGTGAGTTGAACACACACAAATCAAAGAAGTTTCTGAGAATTCTTCCTTCTAGCATTAGATGAAGAAATCCCGCTTCCAACGAAATCCTCAAATAGGTCCAAATATCCACTTGCAGATTTTACAAACAGAGTGTTTCCAAACTTCTCTATGAAAAGAAAGGTTAAACTCTGTGAGTGGAACGCACACATCACAAAGTGGTTTCTGAGAATGATTCTCTCTAGTTTTTATACGAGGATATTTCCTTTTCTACCGATGGCCCGAAAACTCTTGAAATCTCCACATGCAAATTCCTCAAAAAGAGGGTTTCCAATCTGCTCTGTCTAAAGGAAGGTTCAACTCTGTTAGTTGAACACACACAAATCAACGAAGTTATTGAGAAATCTTCTGTGTAGAATTAGATGAAGAAATCCCGCTTCCAACGAAATCCACAAAGAGGTCCAAATATCCACTTGCAGACTTTACAAACAGAGTGTTTACAAACTGCTCTATGAAAAGAAAGGTTAAACTCTGTGAGTGGAACGCACACATCACGAAGTGGTTTCTGAGAATGATTCTCTCTAGTTTTTATACGAGGATATTTCCTTTTTTACCGATGGCCCCAAAACGCTTGAAATCTCCACATGCAAATTCCTAAAAAAGAGTGTTTCCAATCTGCTCTGTCTAAAGGAAGGTTCAACTCTGTTAGTTGAACACACACAAATCAACGAAGTTACTGAGAAATCTTCTGTGTAGCATTAGATGATGAAATACCGCTTCCAACGAAATCCACAAAGAGGTCCAAATATCCACTTGCAGACTTTACAAACAGAGTGTTTACAAACTGCTCTATGAAATGAAAGGTTAAACTCTGTGAGTGGAACTTACACATCACAAAGTGGTTTCTGAGAATGATTCTCTCTAGTTTTTATACGAGGATATTTCCTTTTCTACCGATGGCCCCAAAACGCTTGAAATCTCCACATGCAAATTCCTCAAAAAGAGGGTTTCCAATCTGCTCTGTCTAAAGGAAGGTTCAACTCTGTGAGTTGAACACACACAAATCAAAGAAGTTTCTGAGAACTCTTCCTTCTAGCATTAGATGAAGAAATCCCGCTTCCAACGAAATCCTCAAAAAGGTCCAAGTATCCACTTGCAGACTTCACAAACAGAGTGTTTCCAAACTGCTCTATAAAAAGAAAGGTTAAACTCTGTGAGTGGAACGCACACATCACAAAGTGGTTTCTGAGAATGATTCTCTCTAGTTTTTATACGAGGATATTTCCTTTTCTACCATTGGCCCCAAAACGCTTGAAATCTCCACATGCAAATTTCTCAAAAAGAGGGTTTCCAATCTGCTCTGTCTAAAGGAAGGTACAACTCTGTGAGTTGAACATACACAAATCAAAGAACTTTCTGAGAATTCTTACTTCTAGCATTAGATGAAGAAATCCCGCTTCCAACGAAATCCTCTAAGAGGTCCAAATATCCACTTGCAGATTTTACAAACAGAGTGTTTCCAAACTGCTCTATGAAAAGAAAGGTTAAACTCTGTGAGTGGAACGCACACATCACAAAGTGGTTTCTGAGAATGATCCTCTCTAGTTTTTATACGACGAGATTTCCTTTTCTAACGTTGGCCCCAAATAGATTGAAATCTCCACATGCAAATCCCGCAAAAAGAGGGTTTCCAATCTGCTCTGTCTAAAGGAAGGTTCAACTCTGTGAGATGAACATACACAAATCAACGAAGTTACTGAGAAATCTTCTGTGTAGCATTAGATGAAGAAATCCCGCTTCCAACGAAATCCTCAAAGAGGTCCAAATATCCACTTGCAGATTTTACAAACAGAGTGTTTCCAAACTGCTCTATGAAAAGAAAGGTTAAACTCTGTGAGTGGAACGCACACATCACAAAGTGGTTTCTGAGAATGATCCTTTCTAGTTTTTATACGAGGAGATTTCCTTTTGTAATGTTGGCCCCAAATCGCTTGAAATCTCCACATGCAAATTCCTCAAAAAGAGGGTTTCCAATCTGCTCTGTCTAAAGGAAGGTTCAACTCTGTGAGTTGAACACACACAAATCAAAGAACTTTCTGAGAATTCTTCCTTCTAGCATTAGATGAAGAAATCCCGCTTCCAACGAAATCCTCTAAGAGGTCCAAATATCCACTTGCAGATTTTACAAACAGAGTGTTTCCAAACTGCTCTATGAAAAGAAAGGTTAAACTCTGTGAGTGGAACGCACACATCACAAAGTGGTTTCTGAGAATGAACCTCTCTAGTTTTTATACGACGAGATTTCCTTTTCTAACGTTGGCCCCAAATAGATTGAAATCTCCACATGCAAATCCCGCAAAAAGAGGGTTTCCAATCTGCTCTGTCTAAAGGAAGGTTCAACTCTGTTAGTTGAACACACAGAAATCAACGAAGTTACTGAGAAATCTTCTGTGTAGCATTAGATGAAGAAACCCCACTTCCAACGACATCCTCAAAGATGTACAAATATCCACTTGCAGACTTTACAAACAGACTGTTTCCAAACTGCTCTATGAAAAGAAAGGTTAAACTCTGTGAGTGGAACGCACACATCACAAAGTGGTTTCTGAGAATGATTCTCTCTAGTTTTTCTATGAGGATATTTCCTTTTCTAACGTAGGCCCCAAATCGCTTGAAATCTCCACATGCAAATTCCTCAAAAAGAGGGTTTCCAATCTGCTCTGTCTAAAGGAAGGTTCAACTCTGTGAGTTGAACACACGCAAATCAAAGAAGTTTCTGAAAATTCTTCCTTCTAGCATTAGATGAAGAAATCCCGCTTCCAATGAAATCCTCAAAGAGGTCCAAATATCCCCTTGCAGACTTCAAAACCAGAGTGTTTCCAAACTGCTCTATGAAAAGAAAGGTTGAACTCTGTGAGTGGAACACACACATCAGAAAGTAGTTTCTGAAAATGATTCTCTCTAGTTTTTATATTAGGATATTTCCTTTTCTACCGTTGTCCACAAAAAGCTTGAAATCTCCACATGCATATTCCTCAAAAAGAGGGTTTCCAATCTGCTCTGTCTAAAGGAAGGTTCAACTCTGTGAGTTGAACGCACACAAATCAAAGAAGTTTCTGAGAATTCTTCCTTCTAGCATTAGATGAAGAAATCCCGCTTACAACGAAATCCTCCAAGAGGTCCAAATATCCACTTGCAGACTTCACAAACAGAGTGTTTCCAAACTGCTCTATGAAAAGAAAGGTTAAACTCTGTGAGTGGATCGCACACATAACAAAGTGGTTTCTGAGAATGATTCTCTCTAGTTTTTATACGAGGATATTTCCTTTTCTACCGATGGCCCAAAAACGCTTGAAATCTCCACATGCAAATTCCTCAAAAAGAGGGTTTCCAATCTGCTCTGTCTAAAGGAAGGTTCAACTCTGTGAGTTGAACACACACAAATCAAAGAAGTTTCTGAGAATTCTTCCTTCTAGCATTAGATGAAGAAATCCCGCTTCTAACGAAATCCTCCAAGAGGTCCAAATATCCACTTGCAGACTTTACAAACAGAGTGTTTCCAAACTGCTCTATGAAAAGAAAGGTTAAACTCTGTGAGTGGATCGCACACATCACAAAGTGGTTTCTGAGATGATTCTCTCTAGTTTTTATACGAGGATATTTCCTTTTCTACCGATGGCCCAAAAACGCTTGAAATCTCCACATGCAAATTCCTCAAAAAGAGGGTTTCCAATCTGCTCTGTCTAAAGGAAGGTTCAACTCTGTGAGTTCAACACACACAAATCAAAGAAGTTTCTGAGAATTCTTCCTTCTAGCATTAGATGAAGAAATCCCGCTTCCAACGAAATCCTCCAAGAGGTCCAAATATCCACTTGCAGACTTCACAGAGTGTTTCCAAACTGCTCTATGAAAAGAAAGGTTAAACTCTGTGAGTGGATCGCACACATCACAAAGTGGTTTCTGAGAATGATTCTCTCTAGTTTTTATACGAGGATATTTCCTTTTCTACCGTTGGCCCCAAATCGCTTGAAATCTCCACATGCAAATTCCTCAAAAAGAGGGTTTCCAATCTGCTCTGTCTAAAGGAAGGTTCAACTCTGTTAGTTGAACACACAGAAATCAACGAAGTTACTGAGAAATCTTCTGTGTAGCATTAGATGAAGAAACCCCACTTCCAACGACATCCTCAAAGAGGTACAAATATCCACTTGCAGACTTTACAAACAGAGTGTTTCCAAACTGCTCTATGAAAAGAAAGGTTAAACTCTGTGAGTGGAACGCACACATCACAAAGTAGTGTCTGAGAATGATTCTCTCTTGTTTTTATACGAGGAGATTTCCTTTTCTCCCGTTGGCGCCAAAGTGCTTGAAATCTCCACATGCATATTCCTCAAAAAGAGTGTTTCCAATCTGCTCTGTCTAAAGGAAGGTTCAACTCGGTGAGTTGAACACACACAAATCAACGAAGTTACTGAGAAATCTTCTGTGTAGCATTAGATGAAGAAATCCCGCTTCCAACGAAATCCACAAAGAAGTCCATACATCCACTTGCAGACTTTACAAACAGAGTGTTTACAAACTGCTCTATGAAAAGAAAGGTTAAACTCTGTGAGTGGAATGCACACATCACAAAGTGGTTTCTGAGAATGATTCTCTCTTGTTTTTATACGAGGATATTTCCTTTTCTACCGATGGCCCCAAAACGCTTGAAATCTCCACATGCAAATTCCTCAAAAAGAGGGTTTCCAATCTGCTCTGTCTAAAGGAAGGTTCAACTCTGTGAGTTGAACACACACAAATCAAAGAAGTTTCTGAGAATTCTTCCTTCTAGCATTAGATGAAGAAATCCCGCTTCCAACGAAATCCTCCAAGAGGTCCAAATATCCACTTGCAGACTTCACAAACAGAGTGTTTCCAAACGGCTCTATGAAAAGAAAGGTTAAACTCTGTGAGTGGATCGCACACATCACAAAGTGGTTTCTGAGAATGATTCCCTCTAGTTTTTATACGAGGATATTTCCTTTTCTACCGATGGCCCAAAAACCCTTGAAATCTCCACATGCAAATTCCTCAAAAAGAGGGTTTCCAATCTGCTCTGTCTAAAGGAAGGTTCAACTCTGTTAGTTGAACACACAGAAATCAACGAAGTTACTGAGAAATCTTCTGTGTAGCATTAGATGAAGAAACCCCACTTCCAACGAAATCCTCAAAGAGGTACAAATATCCTCTTGCAGACGTTACAAACAGAGTGTTTCCAAACTGCTCTATGAAAAGATAGGTTAAACTCTGTGAGTGGAACTCACACATAACAAAGAGGTTTCTGAGAATGATTCTCTCTAGTTTTTCTATGAGGATATTTCCTTTTCTAACGTTGGCCCCAAAACGCTTGAAATCTCCACATGCAAATTCCTCAAAAAGAGGGTTTCCAATCTGCTCTGTCTAAAGGAAGGTTCAACTCTGTGAGTTGAACACACGCAAATCAAAGAAGTTTCTTAGAATTCTTCCTTCTAGCATTAGATGAAGAAATCCCGCTTCCAATGAAATCCTCAAAGAGGTCCAAATATCCCCTTGCAGTCTTCAAAACCAGAGTGTTTCCAAACTGCTCTATGAAAAGAAAGGTTGAACTCTGTGAGTGGAACACACACATCAGAATGTAGTTTCTGAAAATGATTCTCTCTAGTTTTTATATTAGGATATTTCCTTTTCTACCGTTGGCCACAAAAAGCTTGAAATCTCCACATGCATATTCCTCAAAAAGAGGGTTTCCAATCTGCTCTGTCTAAAGGAAGGTTCAACTCTGTGAGTTGAACGCACACAAATCAAAGAAGTTTCTGAGAATTCTTCCTTCTAGCATTAGATGAAGAAATCCCGCTTCTAACGAAATCCTCCAAGAGGTCCAAATATCCACTTGCAGACTTCACAAACAGAGTGTTTCCAAACTGCTCTATGAAAAGAAAGGTTAAACTCTGTGAGTGGATCGCACACATCACAAAGTGGTTTCTGAGATGATTCTCTCTAGTTTTTATACGAGGATATTTCCTTTTCTACCGATGGCCCAAAAACGCTTGAAATCTCCACATGCAAATTCCTCAAAAAGAGAGTTTCCAATCTGCTCTGTCTAAAGGAAGGTTCAACTCTGTTAGTTGAACACTCACAAATCAACGAAGTTATTGAGAAATCTTCTGTGTAGCATTAGATGAAGAAATCCCGCTTCCAACGAAATCCACAAAGAGGTCCAAATATCCACTTGCAGACTTTACAAACAGAGTGTTTACAAGCTGCTCTATGAAAAGAAAGGTTAAACACTGTGAGTGGAACGCACACATCACAAAGTGGTTTCTGAGAATGATTCTCTCTAGTTTTTATACGAGGAGATTTCCTTTTCTACCGATGGCTCCAAAACGCTTGAAATCTCCACATGCAAATTCCTCAAAAAGAGGGTTTCCAATCTGCTCTGTCTAAAGGAAGGTTCAACTCTGTGAGTTGAACACACACAAATCAAAGAAGTTTCTGAGAATTCTTCCTTCTAGCATTAGATGAAGAAATCCCGCTTCCAACGAAATCCTCCAAGAGGTCCAAATATCCACTTGCAGACTTCACAAACAGAGTGTTTCCAAACTGCTCTATGAAAAGAAAGGTTAAACTCTGTGAGTGGATCGCACACATCACAAAGTGGTTTCTGAGAATGATTCTCTCTAGTTTTTATACGAGGATATTTCCTTTTCTACCGTTGGCCCCAAATCGCTTGAAATCTCCACATGCAAATTCCTCAAAAAGAGGGTTTCCAATCTGCTCTGTCTAAAGGAAGGTTCAACTCTGTTAGTTGAACACACAGAAATCAACGAAGTTACTGAGAAATCTTTGTGTGGCATTAGATGAAGAAACCCCACTTCCAACGACATCCTCAAAGAGGTCCAAATATCCACTTGCAGACTTTACAAACAGAGTGTTTCCAAACTGCTCTATGAAAAGAAAGGTTAAACTCTGTGAGTGGAACGCACACATCAAAAAGTAGTTTCTGAGAATGATTCTCTCTTGTTTTTATACGAGGAGATTTCCTTTTCTACCGTTGGCGCCAAAGTGCTTGAAATCTCCAAATGCATATTCCTCAAAAAGAGGGTTTCCAATCTGCTCTGTCTAAAGGAAGGTTCAACTCTGTGAGTTGAACACACACAAATCAACGAAGTTACTGAGAAATCTTCTGTGTAGCATTAGATGAAGAAATCCCGCTTCCAACGAAATCCACAAAGAAGTCCATATATCCACTTGCAGACTTTACAAACAGAGTGTTTACAAACTGCTCTATGAAAAGAAAGGTTAAACTCTGTGAGTTTAATGCACACATCACAAAGTGGTTTCTGAGAATGATTCTCTCTAGTTTTTATACGAGGATATTTCCTTTTCTACCGATGGCCCCAAAACGCTTGAAATCTCCACATGCAAATTCCTCAAAAAGAGGGTTTCCAATCTGCTCTGTCTAAAGGAAGGTTCAACTCTGTGAGTTGAACACACACAAATCAAAGAAGTTTCTGAGAATTCTTCCTTCTAGCATTAGATGAAGAAATCCCGCTTCCAACGAAATCCTCTAAGAGGTCCAAATATCCACTTGCAGACTTCACAAACAGAGTGTTTCCAAACTGCTCTATGAAAAGAAAGGTTAAACTCTGTGAGTGGAACGCACACTTCACAAAGTCGTTTCTGAGAATGATCCTTTCTAGTTTTTATACGAGGAGATTTCCTTTTGTAATGTTGGCCCCAAATCGCTTGAAATCTCCACATGCAAATTCCTCAAAAAGAGGGTTTCCAATCTGCTCTGTCTAAAGGAAGGTTCAACTCTGTGAGTTGAACACACACAAATCAAAGAACTTTCTGAGAATTCTTCCTTCTAGCATTAGATGAAGAAATCCCGCTTCCAACGAAATCCTCTAAGAGGTCCAAATATCCACTTGCAGACTTCACAAACAGAGTGTTTCCAAACTGCTCTATGAAAAGAAAGGTTAAACTCTGTGAGTGGAACGCACACTTCCCAAAGTCGTTTCTGAGAATGATTCTCTCTAGTTTTTATACGAGGAGATTTCCTTTTCTACCGATGGCCCAAAAACGCTTGAAATCTCCACATGCAAATTCCTCAAAAAGAGGGTTTCCAATCTGCTCTGTCTAAAGGAAGGTTCAACTCTGTTAGTTGAACACACACAAATCAACGAAGTTACTGAGAAATCTTCTGTGTAGCATTAGATGATGAAATACCGCTTCCAACGAAATCCACAAAGAGGTCCAAATATCCACTTGCAGACTTTACAAACAGAGTGTTTACAATCTGCTCTATGAAATCAAAGGTTAAACTCTGTGAGTGGAACGCACACATCACAAAGTGGTTACTGAGAATGATTCTCTCTAGTTTTTATACGAGGATATTTCCTTTTCTACCGATGGCCCCAAAACGCTTGAAATCTCCACATGCAAATTCCTCAAAAAGAGGGTTTCCAATCTGCTCTGTCTAAAGGAAGGTTCAACTCTGTGAGTTGAACACACACAAATCAAAGAAGTTTCTGAGAACTCTTCCTTCTAGCATTAGATGAAGAAATCCCGCTTCCAACGAAATCCTCAAAGAGGTCCAAGTATCCACTTGCAGACTTCACAAACAGTGTGTTTCCAAACTGCTCTATAAAAAGAAAGGTTAAACTCTGTGAGTGGAACGCACACATCACAAAGTGGTTTCTGAGAATGATTCTCTCTAGTTTTTATACGAGGATATTTCCTTTTCTACCGTTGGCCCCAAAACGCTTGAAATCTCCACATGCAAATTTCTCAAAAAGAGGGTTTCCAATCTGCTCTGTCTAAAGGAATGTACAACTCTGTGAGTTGAACATACACAAATCAAAGAACTTTCTGAGAATTCTTCCTTCTAGCATTAGATGAAGAAATCCCGCTTCCAACGAAATCCTCTAAGAGGTCCAAATATCCACTTGCAGATTTTACAAACAGAGTGTTTCCAAACTGCTCTATGAAAAGAAAGGTTAAACTCTGTGAGTGGAACGCACACATCACAAAGTGGTTTCTGAGAATGATCCTCTCTAGTTTTTATACGACGAGATTTCCTTTTCTAACGTTGGCCCCAAATAGATTGAAATCTCCACATGCAAATCCCGCAAAAAGAGGGTTTCCAATCTGCTCTGTCTAAAGGAAGGTTCAACTCTGTGAGATGAACATACACAAATCAACGAAGTTACTGAGAAATCTTCTGTGTAGCATTAGATGAAGAAATCCCGCTTCCAACGAAATCCTCAAAGAGGTCCAAATATCCACTTGCAGATTTTACAAACAGAGTGTTTCCAAACTGCTCTATGAAAAGAAAGGTTAAACTCTGTGAGTGGAACGCACACATCACAAAGTGGTTTCTGAGAATGATCCTTTCTAGTTTTTATACGAGGAGATTTCCTTTTGTAATGTTGGCCCCAAATCGCTTGAAATCTCCACATGCAAATTCCTCAAAAAGAGGGTTTCCAATCTGCTCTGTCTAAAGGAAGGTTCAACTCTGTGAGTTGAACACACACAAATCAAAGAACTTTCTGAGAATTCTTCCTTCTAGCATTAGATGAAGAAATCCCGCTTCCAACGAAATCCTCTAAGAGGTCCAAATATCCACTTGCAGATTTTACAAACAGAGTGTTTCCAAACTGCTCTATGAAAAGAAAGGTTAAACTCTGTGAGTGGAACGCACACATCACAAAGTGGTTTCTGAGAATGAACCTCTCTAGTTTTTATACGACGAGATTTCCTTTTCTAACGTTGGCCCCAAATAGATTGAAATCTCCACATGCAAATCCCGCAAAAAGAGGGTTTCCAATCTGCTCTGTCTAAAGGAAGGTTCAACTCTGTGCGATGAACATACACAAATCAACGAAGTTACTGAGAAATCTTCTGTGTAGCATTAGATGAAGAAATCCCGCTTCCAACGAAATCCTCAAAGAGGTCCAAATATCCACTTGCAGATTTTACAAACAGAGTGTTTACAAACTGCTCTATGAAAAGAAAGGTTAAACTCTGTGAGTGGAACGCACACATCACGAAGTGGTTTCTGAGAATGATTCTCTCTAGTTTTTATACGAGGATATTTCCTTTTTTACCGATGGCCCCAAAACGCTTGAAATCTCCACATGCAAATTCCTCAAAAAGAGGGGTTCCAATCTGCTCTGTCTAAAGGAAGGTTCAACTCTGTGAGTTGAACACACACAAATCAAAGAAGTTTCTGAGAATTCTTCCTTCTAGCATTAGATGAAGAAATCCCGCTTCCAACGAAATCCTCAAATAGGTCCAAATATCCACTTGCAGACTTTACAAACAGAGTGTTTCCAAACTGCTCTATGAAAAGAAAGGTTAAACTCTGTGAGTGGAACGCACACATCACAAAGTAGTTTCTGAGAATGATTCTCTCTTGTTTTTATACGACGAGATTTCCTTTTCAACCGTTGGCCCCAAAGTGCTTGAAATCTCCACATGCATATTCCTCAAAAAGAGGGTTTCCAATCTGCTCTGTCTAAAGGAAGGTTCAACTCTGTGAGTTGAACACACACAAATCAAAGAAGTTTCTGAGAATTCTTCCTTCTAGCATTAGATGAAGAAATCCCGCTTCCAACGAAATCCTCAAATAGGTCCAAATATCCACTTGCAGATTTTACAAACAGAGTGTTTCCAAACTTCTCTATGAAAAGAAAGGTTAAACTCTGTGAGTGGAACGCACACATCACAAAGTGGTTTCTGAGAATGATTCTCTCTAGTTTTTATACGAGGATATTTCCTTTTCTACCGATGGCCCGAAAACTCTTGAAATCTCCACATGCAAATTCCTCAAAAAGAGGGTTTCCAATCTGCTCTGTCTAAAGGAAGGTTCAACTCTGTTAGTTGAACACACACAAATCAACGAAGTTATTGAGAAATCTTCTGTGTAGAATTAGATGAAGAAATCCCGCTTCCAACGAAATCCACAAAGAGGTCCAAATATCCACTTGCAGACTTTACAAACAGAGTGTTTACAAACTGCTCTATGAAAAGAAAGGTTAAACTCTGTGAGTGGAACGCACACATCACGAAGTGGTTTCTGAGAATGATTCTCTCTAGTTTTTATACGAGGATATTTCCTTTTTTACCGATGGCCCCAAAACGCTTGAAATCTCCACATGCAAATTCCTAAAAAAGAGTGTTTCCAATCTGCTCTGTCTAAAGGAAGGTTCAACTCTGTTAGTTGAACACACACAAATCAACGAAGTTACTGAGAAATCTTCTGTGTAGCATTAGATGATGAAATACCGCTTCCAACGAAATCCACAAAGAGGTCCAAATATCCACTTGCAGACTTTACAAACAGAGTGTTTACAAACTGCTCTATGAAATGAAAGGTTAAACTCTGTGAGTGGAACTTACACATCACAAAGTGGTTTTTGAGAATGATTCTCTCTAGTTTTTATACGAGGATATTTCCTTTTCTACCGATGGCCCCAAAACGCTTGAAATCTCCACATGCAAATTCCTCAAAAAGAGGGTTTCCAATCTGCTCTGTCTAAAGGAAGGTTCAACTCTGTGAGTTGAACACACACAAATCAAAGAAGTTTCTGAGAACTCTTCCTTCTAGCATTAGATGAAGAAATCCCGCTTCCAACGAAATCCTCAAAGAGGTCCAAGTATCCACTTGCAGACTTCACAAACAGAGTGTTTCCAAACTGCTCTATAAAAAGAAAGGTTAAACTCTGTGAGTGGAACGCACACATCACAAAGTGGTTTCTGAGAATGATTCTCTCTAGTTTTTATACGAGGATATTTCCTTTTCTACCGTTGGCCCCAAAACGCTTGAAATCTCCACATGCAAATTTCTCAAAAAGAGGGTTTCCAATCTGCTCTGTCTAAAGGAAGGTACAACTCTGTGAGTTGAACATACACAAATCAAAGAAGTTTCTGAGAATTCTTCCTTCTAGCATTAGATGAAGAAATCCCGCTTCCAACGAAATCCTCTAAGAGGTCCAAATATCCACTTGCAGATTTTACAAACAGAGTGTTTCCAAACTGCTCTATGAAAAGAAAGGTTAAACTCTGTGAGTGGAACGCACACATCACAAAGTGGTTTCTGAGAATGATCCTCTCTAGTTTTTATACGACGAGATTTCCTTTTCTAACGTTGGCCCCAAATAGATTGAAATCTCCACATGCAAATCCCGCAAAAAGAGGGTTTCCAATCTGCTCTGTCTAAAGGAAGGTTCAACTCTGTGAGATGAACATACACAAATCAACGAAGTTACTGAGAAATCTTCTGTGTAGCATTAGATGAAGAAATCCCGCTTCCAACGAAATCCTCAAAGAGGTCCAAATATCCACTTGCAGATTTTACAAACAGAGTGTTTCCAAACTGCTCTATGAAAAGAAAGGTTAAACTCTGTGAGTGGAACGCACACATCACAAAGTGGTTTCTGAGAATGATCCTTTCTAGTTTTTATACGAGGAGATTTCCTTTTGTAATGTTGTCCCCAAATCGCTTGAAATCTCCACATGCAAATTCCTCAAAAAGAGGGTTTCCAATCTGCTCTGTCTAAAGGAAGGTTCAACTCTGTGAGTTGAACACACACAAATCAAAGAACTTTCTGAGAATTCTTCCTTCTAGCATTAGATGAAGAAATCCCGCTTCCAACGAAATCCTCTAAGAGGTCCAAATATCCACTTGCAGATTTTACAAACAGAGTGCTTCCAAACTGCTCTATGAAAAGAAAGGTTAAACTCTGTGAGTGGAACGCACACATCACAAAGTAGTTTCTGAGAATGATTCTCTCTTGTTTTTATACGACGAGATTTCCTTTTCAACCGTTGGCCCCAAATAGATTGAAATCTCCACATGCAAATCCCGCAAAAAGAGGGTTTCCAATCTGCTCTCTCTAAAGGAAGGTTCAACTCTGTGAGATGAACATACACAAATCAACGAAGTTACTGAGAAATCTTCTGTGTAGCATTAGATGAAGAAACCCCACTTCCAACGAAATCCTCAAAGAGGTACAAATATCCTCTTGCAGACGTTACAAACAGAGTGTTTCCAAACTGCTCTATGAAAAGAAAGGTTAAACTCTGTGAGTGGAACGCACACATCACAAAGTGGTTTCTGAGAATGATTCTCTCTAGTTTTTATACGAGGATATTTCCTTTTCTACCGTTGGCCCCAAAACGCTTGAAATCTCCACATGCAAATTTCTCAAAAAGAGGGTTTCCAATCTGCTCTGTCTAAAGGAAGGTACAACTCTGTGAGTTGAACATACACAAATCAAAGAACTTTCTGAGAATTCTTACTTCTAGCATTAGATGAAGAAATCCCGCTTCCAACGAAATCCTCTAAGAGGTCCAAATATCCACTTGCAGATTTTACAAACAGAGTGTTTCCAAACTGCTCTATGAAAAGAAAGGTTAAACTCTGTGAGTGGAACGCACACATCACAAAGTGGTTTCTGAGAATGATCCTCTCTAGTTTTTATACGACGAGATTTCCTTTTCTAACGTTGGCCCCAAATAGATTGAAATCTCCACATGCAAATCCCGCAAAAAGAGGGTTTCCAATCTGCTCTCTCTAAAGGAAGGTTCAACTCTGTGAGATGAACATACACTAATCAACGAAGTTACTGAGAAATCTTCTGTGTAGCATTAGATGAAGAAACCCCACTTCCAACGAAATCCTCAAAGAGGTACAAATATCCTCTTGCAGACGTTACAAACAGAGTGTTTCCAAACTGCTCTATGAAAAGAAAGGTTAAACTCTGTGAGTGGAACGCACACATAACAAAGAGGTTTCTGAGAATGATTCTCTCTAGTTTTTCTATGAGGATATTTCCTTTTCTAACATTGGCCCCAAAACGCTTGAAATCTCCACATGCAAATTCCCCAAAAAGAGGGTTTCCAATCTGCTCTGTCTAAAGGAAGGTTCAACTCTGTGAGTTGAACACACGCAAATCAAAGAAGTTTCTGAAAATTCTTCCTTCTAGCATTAGATGAAGAAATCCCGCTTCCAATGAAATCCTGAAAGAGGTCCAAATATCCCCTTGCAGACTTCAAAACCAGAGTGTTTCCAATCTGCTCTATGAAAAGAAAGGTTAAACTCTGTGAGTGGAACACACACATCACAAAGTCGTTTCTGAAAATGATTCTCTCCAGTTTTTATACGAGGATATTTCCTTTTCTACCGTTGGCCACAAAATGCTTGAAATCTCCACATGCATATTCCTCAAAAAGAGTGTTTCCAATCTGCTCTGTCTAAAGGAAGGTTCAACTCTGTTAGTTGAACACACAGAAATCAACGAAGTTACTGAGAAATCTTCTGTGTAGCATTAGATGATGAAATACCGCTTCCAACGAAATCCACAAAGAGGTCCAAATATCCACTTGCAGACTTTACAAACAGAGTGTTTACAAACTGCTCTATGAAAAGAAAGGTTAAACTCTGTGAGTGGAATGCACACATCACAAAGTGGTTACTGAGAATGATTCTCTCTAGTTTTTATACGAGGATATTTCCTTTTCTACCGATGGCCCCAAAACGCTTGAAATCTCCACATGCAAATTCCTCAAAAAGAGGGTTTCCAATCTGCTCTGTCTAAAGGAAGGTTCAACTCTGTGAGTTGAACACACACAAATCAAAGAAGTTTCTGAGAATTCTTCCTTCTAGCATTAGATGAAGAAATCCCGCTTCTAACGAAATCCTCCAAGAGGTCCAAATATCCACTTGCAGACTTCACAAACAGAGTGTTTCCAAACTGCTCTATGAGAAGAAAGGTTAAACTCTGTGAGTGGATCGCACACATCACAAAGTGGTTTCTGAGATGATTCTCTCTAGTTTTTATACGAGGATATTTCCTTTTCTACCGATGGCCCAAAAACGCTTGAAATCTCCACATGCAAATTCCTCAAAAAGAGAGTTTCCAATCTGCTCTGTCTAAAGGAAGGTTCAACTCTGTTAGTTGAACACTCACAAATCAACGAAGTTATTGAGAAATCTTCTGTGTAGCATTAGATGAAGAAATCCCGCTTCCAACGAAATCCACAAAGAGGTCCAAATATCCACTTGCAGACTTTACAAACAGAGTGTTTACAAGCTGCTCTATGAAAAGAAAGGTTAAACTCTGTGAGTGGAACGCACACATCACAAAGTGGTTTCTGAGAATGATTCTCTCTAGTTTTTATACGAGGAGATTTCCTTTTCTACCGATGGCTCCAAAACGCTTGAAATCTCCACATGAAAATTCCTCAAAAAGAGGGTTTCCAATCTGCTCTGTCTAAAGGAAGGTTCAACTCTGTGAGTTCAACACACACAAATCAAAGAAGTTTCTGAGAATTCTTCCTTCTAGCATTAGATGAAGAAATCCCGCTTCCAACGAAATCCTCCAAGAGGTCCAAATATCCACTTGCAGACTTCACAAACAGAGTGTTTCCAAACTGCTCTATGAAAAGAAAGGTTAAACTCTGTGAGTGGATCGCACACATCACAAAGTGGTTTCTGAGAATGATTCTCTCTAGTTTTTATACGAGGATACTTCCTTTTCTACCGTTGGCCCCAAATCGCTTGAAATCTCCACATGCAAATTCCTCAAAAAGAGGTTTTCCAATCTGCTCTGTCTAAAGGAAGGTTCAACTCTGTTAGTTGAACACACAGAAATCAACGAAGTTACTGAGAAATCTTCTGTGTAGCATTAGATGAAGAAACCCCACTTCCAACGACATCCTCAAAGAGGTACAAATATCCACTTGCAGACTTTACAAACAGACTGTTTCCAAACTGCTCTATGAAAAGAAAGGTTAAACTCTGTGAGTGGAACGCACACATCACAAAGTGGTTTCTGAGAATGATTCTCTCTAGTTTTTCTATGAGGATATTTCCTTTTCTAACGTAGGCCCCAAATCGCTTGAAATCTCCACATGCAAATTCCTCAAAAAGAGAGTTTCCAATCTGCTCTGTCTAAAGGAAGGTTCAACTCTGTGAGTTGAACACACGCAAATCAAAGAAGTTTCTGAAAATTCTTCCTTCTAGCATTAGATGAAGAAATCCCGCTTCCAATGAAATCCTCAAAGAGGTCCAAATATCCCCTTGCAGACTTCAAAACCAGAGTGTTTCCAAACTGCTCTATGAAAAGAAAGGTTGAACTCTGTGAGTGGAACACACACATCAGAAAGTAGTTTCTGAAAATGATTCTCTCTAGTTTTTATATTAGGATATTTCCTTTTCTACCGTTGGCCACAAAAAGCTTGAAATCTCCACATGCATATTCCTCAAAAAGAGTGTTTCCAATCTGCTCTGTCTAAAGGAAGGTTCAACTCGGTGAGTTGAACACACACAAATCAACGAAGTTACTGAGAAATCTTCTGTGTAGCATTAGATGAAGAAATCCCGCTTCCAACGAAATCCACAAAGAAGTCCATATATCCACTTGCAGACTTTACAAACAGAGTGTTTACAAACTGCTCTATGAAAAGAAAGGTTAAACTCTGTGAGTGGAATGCACACATCACAAAGTGGTTTCTGAGAATGATTCTCTCTTGTTTTTATACGAGGATATTTCCTTTTCTACCGATGGCCCCAAAACGCTTGAAATCTCCACAGGCAAATTCCTCAAAAAGAGGGTTTCCAATCTGCTCTGTCTAAAGGAAGTTTCAACTCTGTGAGTTGAACACACACAAATCAAAGAAGTTTCTGAGAATTCTTCCTTCTAGCATTAGATGAAGAAATCCCGCTTCCAACGAAATCCTCCAAGAGGTCCAAATATCCACTTGCAGACTTCACAAACAGAGTGTTTCCAAACGGCTCTATGAAAAGAAAGGTTAAACTCTGTGAGTGGATCGCACACATCACAAAGTGGTTTCTGAGAATGATTCCCTCTAGTTTTTATACGAGGATATTTCCTTTTCTACCGATGGCCCAAAAACCCTTGAAATCTCCACATGCAAATTCCTCAAAAAGAGGGTTTCCAATCTGCTCTGTCTAAAGGAAGGTTCAACTCTGTTAGTTGAACACACAGAAATCAACGAAGTTACTGAGAAATCTTCTGTGTAGCATTAGATGAAGAAACCCCACTTCCAACGAAATCCTCAAAGAGGTACAAATATCCTCTTGCAGACGTTACAAACAGAGTGTTTCCAAACTGCTCTATGAAAAGATAGGTTAAACTCTGTGAGTGGAACTCACACATAACAAAGAGGTTTCTGAGAATGATTCTCTCTAGTTTTTCTATGAGGATATTTCCTTTTCTAACGTTGGCCCCAAAACGCTTGAAATCTCCACATGCAAATTCCTCAAAAAGAGGGTTTCCAATCTGCTCTGTCTAAAGGAAGGTTCAACTCTGTGAGTTGAACACACGCAAATCAAAGAAGTTTCTTAGAATTCTTCCTTCTAGCATTAGATGAAGAAATCCCGCTTCCAATGAAATCCTCAAAGAGGTCCAAATATCCCCTTGCAGTCTTCAAAACCAGAGTGTTTCCAAACTGCTCTATGAAAAGAAAGGTTGAACTCTGTGAGTGGAACACACACATCAGAATGTAGTTTCTGAAAATGATTCTCTCTAGTTTTTATATTAGGATATTTCCTTTTCTACCGTTGGCCACAAAAAGCTTGAAATCTCCACATGCATATTCCTCAAAAAGAGGGTTTCCAATCTGCTCTGTCTAAAGGAAGGTTCAACTCTGTGAGTTGAACGCACACAAATCAAAGAAGTTTCTGAGAATTCTTCCTTCTAGCATTAGATGAAGAAATCCCGCTTCTAACGAAATCCTCCAAGAGGTCCAAATATCCACTTGCAGACTTCACAAACAGAGTGTTTCCAAACTGCTCTATGAAAAGAAAGGTTAAACTCTGTGAGTGGATCGCACACATCACAAAGTGGTTTCTGAGATGATTCTCTCTAGTTTTTATACGAGGATATTTCCTTTTCTACCGATGGCCCAAAAACGCTTGAAATCTCCACATGCAAATTCCTCAAAAAGAGAGTTTCCAATCTGCTCTGTCTAAAGGAAGGTTCAACTCTGTTAGTTGGACACTCACAAATCAACGAAGTTATTGAGAAATCTTCTGTGTAGCATTAGATGAAGAAATCCCGCTTCCAACGAAATCCACAAAGAGGTCCAAATATCCACTTGCAGACTTTACAAACAGAGTGTTTACAAGCTGCTCTATGAAAAGAAAGGTTAAACACTGTGAGTGGAACGCACACATCACAAAGTGGTTTCTGAGAATGATTCTCTCTAGTTTTTATACGAGGAGATTTCCTTTTCTACCGATGGCTCCCAAACGCTTGAAATCTCCACATGCAAATTCCTCAAAAAGAGGGATTCCAATCTGCTCTGTCTAAAGGAAGGTTCAACTCTGTGAGTTGAACACACACGAATCAAAGAAGTTTCTGAGAATTCTTCCTTCTAGCATTAGATGAAGAAATCCCGCTTCCAACGAAATCCTCCAAGAGGTCCAAATATCCACTTGCAGACTTCACAAACAGAGTGTTTCCAAACTGCTCTATGAAAAGAAAGGTTAAACTCTGTGAGTGGATCGCACACATCACAAAGTGGTTTCTGAGAATGATTCTCTCTAGTTTTTATACGAGGATACTTCCTTTTCTACCGTTGGCCACAAAAAGCTTGAAATCTCCACATGCATATTCCTCAAAAAGAGGGTTTCCAATCTGCTCTGTCTAAAGGAAGGTTCAACTCTGTGAGTTGAGCGCACAGAAATCAAAGAAGTTTCTGAGAATTCTTCCTTCTAGCATTAGATGAAGAAATCCCGCTTCCAACGAAATCCTCCAAGAGGTCCAAATATCCACTTGCAGACTTCACAAACAGAGTGTTTCCAAACTGCTCTATGAAAAGAAAGGTTAAACTCTGTGAGTGGATCGCACACATTACAAAGTGGTTTCTGAGAATGATTCTCTCTAGTTTTTATACGAGGATATTTCCTTTTCTACCGATGGCCCAAAAACGCTTGAAATCTCCACATGCAAATTCCTCAAAAAGAGGGTTTCCAATCTGCTCTGTCTAAAGGAAGGTTCAACTCTGTGAGTTGAACACACACAAATCAAAGAAGTTTCTGAGAATTCTTCCTTCTAGCATTAGATGAAGAAATCCCGCTTCTAACGAAATCCTCCAAGAGGTCCAAATATCCACTTGCAGACTTCACAAACAGAGTGTTTCCAAACTGCTCTATGAAAAGAAAGGTTAAACTCTGTGAGTGGATCGCACACATCACAAAGTGGTTTCTGAGATGATTCTCTCTAGTTTTTATACGAGGATATTTCCTTTTCTACCGATGGCCCAAAAACGCTTGAAATCTCCACATGCAAATTCCTCAAAAAGAGAGTTTCCAATCTGCTCTGTCTAAAGGAAGCTTCAACTCTGTTAGTTGAACACTCACAAATCAACGAAGTTATTGAGAAATCTTCTGTGTAGCATTAGATGAAGAAATCCCGCTTCCAACGAAATCCACAAAGAGGTCCAAATATCCACTTGCAGACTTTACAAACAGAGTGTTTACAAGCTGCTCTATGAAAAGAAAGGTTAAACACTGTGAGTGGAACGCACACATCACAAAGTGGTTTCTGAGAATGATTCTCTCTAGTTTTTATACGAGGAGATTTCCTTTTCTACCGATGGCTCCAAAACGCTTGAAATCTCCACATGCAAATTCCTCAAAAAGAGGGTTTCCAATCTGCTCTGTCTAAAGGAAGGTTCAACTCTGTGAGTTGAACACACACAAATCAAAGAAGTTTCTGAGAATTCTTCCTTCTAGCATTAGATGAAGAAATCCCGCTTCCAACGAAATCCTCCAAGAGGTCCAAATATCCACTTGCAGACTTCACAAACAGAGTGTTTCCAAACTGCTCTATGAAAAGAAAGGTTAAACTCTGTGAGTGGATCGCACACATCACAAAGTGGTTTCTGAGAATGATTCTCTCTAGTTTTTATACGAGGATATTTCCTTTTCTACCGTTGGCCCCAAATCGCTTGAAATCTCCACATGCAAATTCCTCAAAAAGAGGGTTTCCAATCTGCTCTGTCTAAAGGAAGGTTCAACTCTGTTAGTTGAACACACAGAAATCAACGAAGTTACTGAGAAATCTTTGTGTGGCATTAGATGAAGAAATCCCACTTCCAACGACATCCTCAAAGAGGTACAAATATCCACTTGCAGACTTTACAAACAGAGTGTTTCCAAACTGCTCTATGAAAAGAAAGGTTAAACTCTGTGAGTGGAACGCACACATCACAAAGTAGTTTCTGAGAATGATTCTCTCTTGTTTTTATACGAGGAGATTTCCTTTTCTACCGTTGGCGCCAAAGTGCTTGAAATCTCCAAATGCATATTCCTCAAAAAGAGGGTTTCCAATCTGCTCTGTCTAAAGGAAGGTTCAACTCTGTGAGTTGAACACACACAAATCAACGAAGTTACTGAGAAATCTTCTGTGTAGCATTAGATGAAGAAATCCCGCTTCCAACGAAATCCACAAAGAAGTCCATATATCCACTTGCAGACTTTACAAACAGAGTGTTTACAAACTGCTCTATGAAAAGAAAGGTTAAATTCTGTGAGTGGAATGCACACATCACAAAGTGGTTTCTGAGAATGATTCTCTCTAGTTTTTATACGAGGATATTTCCTTTTCTACCGATGGCCCCAAAACGCTTGAAATCTCCACATGCAAATTCCTCAAAAAGAGGGTTTCCAATCTGCTCTGTCTAAAGGAAGGTTCAACTCTGTGAGTTGAACACACACAAATCAAAGAAGTTTCTGAGAATTCTTCCTTCTAGCATTAGATGAAGAAATCCCGCTTCCAACGAAATCCTCTAAGAGGTCCAAATATCCACTTGCAGACTTCACAAACAGAGTGTTTCCAAACTGCTCTATGAAAAGAAAGGTTAAACTCTGTGAGTGGAACGCACACTTCACAAAGTCGTTTCTGAGAATGATTCTCTCTAGTTTTTATACGAGGATATTTCCTTTTCTACCGATGGCCCAAAAACGCTTGAAATCTCCACATGCAAATTCCTCAAAAAGAGGGTTTCCAATCTGCTCTGTCTAAAGGAAGGTTCAACTCTGTTAGTTGAACACACAGAAATCAACGAAGTTACTGAGAAATCTTCTGTGTAGCATTAGATGAAGAAACCCCACTTCCAACGACATCCTCAAAGAGGTACAAATATCCACTTGCAGACTTTACAAACAGAGTGTTTCCAAACTGCTCTATGAAAAGAAAGGTTAAACTCTGTGAGTGGAACGCACACATCACAAAGTAGTGTCTGAGAATGATTCTCTCTTGTTTTTATACGAGGAGATTTCCTTTTCTACCGTTGGCGCCAAAGTGCTTGAAATCTCCACATGCATATTCCTCAAAAAGAGGGTTTCCAATCTGCTCTGTCTAAAGGAAGGTTCAACTCTGTGAGTTGAACACACACAAATCAACGAAGTTACTGAGAAATCTTCTGTGTAGCATTAGATGAAGAAATCCCGCTTCCAACGAAATCCACAAAGAGGTCCAAATATCCACTTGCAGACTTTACAAACAGAGTGTTTACAAGCTGCTCTATGAAAAGAAAGGTTAAACTCTGTGAGTGGAACGCACACATCACAAAGTGGTTTCTGAGAATGATTCTCTCTAGTTTTTATACGAGGAGATTTCCTTTTCTACCGATGGCTCCAAAACGCTTGAAATCTCCAAATGAAAATTCCTCAAAAAGAAGGTTTCCAATCTGCTCTGTCTAAAGGAAGGTTCAACTCTGTGAGTTCAACACACACAAATCAAAGAAGTTTCTGAGAATTCTTCCTTCTAGCATTAGATGAAGAAATCCCGCTTCCAACGAAATCCTCCAAGAGGTCCAAATATCCACTTGCAGACTTCACAAACAGAGTGTTTCCAAACTGCTCTATGAAAAGAAAGGTTAAACTCTGTGAGTGGATCGCACACATCACAAAGTGGTTTCTGAGAATGATTCTCTCTAGTTTTTATACGAGGATACTTCCTTTTCGACCGTTGGCCCCAAATCGCTTGAAATCTCCACATGCAAATTCCTCAAAAAGAGGGTTTCCAATCTGCTCTGTCTAAAGGAAGGTTCAACTCTGTTAGTTGAACACACAGAAATCAACGAAGTTACTGAGAAATCTTCTGTGTAGCATTAGATGAAGAAACCCCACTTCCAACGACATCCTCAAAGAGGTACAAATATCCACTTGCAGACTTTACAAACAGAGTGTTTCCAAACTGCTCTATGAAAAGAAAGGTTAAACTCTGTGAGTGGAACGCACACATCACAAAGTGGTTTCTGAGAATGATTCTCTCTAGTTTTTCTATGAGGATATTTCCTTTTCTATCGTAGGCCCCAAATCGCTTGAAATCTCCACATGCAAATTCCTCAAAAAGAGGGTTTCCAATCTGCTCTGTCTAAAGGAAGGTTCAACTCTGTGAGTTGAACACACGCAAATCAAAGAAGTTTCTGAAAATTCTTCCTTCTAGCATTAGATGAAAAAATCCCGCTTCCAATGAAATCCTCAAAGAGGTCCAAATATCCCCTTGCAGTCTTCAAAACCAGAGTGTTTCCAAACTGCTCTATGAAAAGAAAGGTTGAACTCTGTGAGTGGAACACACACATCAGAAAGTAGTTTCTGAAAATGATTCTCTCTAGTTTTTATATTAGGATATTTCCTTTTCTACCGTTGGCCACGAAAAGCTTGAAATCTCCACATGCATATTCCTCAAAAAGAGGGTTTCCAATCTGCTCTGTCTAAAGGAAGGTTCAACTCTGTGAGTTGAACGCACACAAATCAAAGAAGTTTCTGAGAATTCTTCCTTCTAGCATTAGATGAAGAAATCCCGCTTCCAACGAAATCCTCCAAGAGGTCCAAATATCCACTTGCAGACTTCACAAACAGAGTGTTTCCAAACTGCTCTATGAAAAGAAAGGTTAAACTCTGTGAGTGGATCGCACACATTACAAAGTGGTTTCTGAGAATGATTCTCTCTAGTTTTTATACGAGGATATTTCCTTTTCTACCGATGGCCCAAAAACGCTTGAAATCTCCACATGCAAATTCCTCAAAAAGAGGGTTTCCAATCTGCTCTGTCTAAAGGAAGGTTCAACTCTGTGAGTTGAACACACACAAATCAAAGAAGTTTCTGAGAATTCTTCCTTCTAGCATTAGATGAAGAAATCCCGCTTCTAACGAAATCCTCCAAGAGGTCCAAATATCCACTTGCAGACTTCACAAACAGAGTGTTTCCAAACTGCTCTATGAAAAGAAAGGTTAAACTCTGTGAGTGGATCGCACACATCACAAAGTGGTTTCTGAGATGATTCTCTCTAGTTTTTATACGAGGATATTTCCTTTTCTACCGATGGCCCAAAAACGCTTGAAATCTCCACATGCAAATTCCTCAAAAAGAGAGTTTCCAATCTGCTCTGTCTAAAGGAAGGTTCAACTCTGTTAGTTGAACACTCACAAATCAACGAAGTTATTGAGAAATCTTCTGTGTAGCATTAGATGAAGAAATCCCGCTTCCAACGAAATCCACAAAGAGGTCCAAATATCCACTTGCAGACTTTACAAACAGAGTGTTTACAAGCTGCTCTATGAAAAGAAAGGTTAAACACTGTGAGTGGAACGCACACATCACAAAGTGGTTTCTGAGAATGATTCTCTCTAGTTTTTATACGAGGAGATTTCCTTTTCTACCGATGGCTCCAAAACGCTTGAAATCTCCACATGCAAATTCCTCAAAAAGAGGGTTTCCAATCTGCTCTGTCTAAAGGAAGGTTCAACTCTGTGAGTTGAACACACACAAATCAAAGAAGTTTCTGAGAATTCTTCCTTCTAGCATTAGATGAAGAAATCCCGCTTCCAACGAAATCCTCCAAGAGGTCCAAATATCCACTTGCAGACTTCACAAACAGAGTGTTTACAAACTGCTCTATGAAAAGAAAGGTTAAACTCTGTGAGTGGATCGCACACATCACAAAGTGGTTTCTGAGAATGATTCTCTCTAGTTTTTATACGAGGATATTTCCTTTTCTACCGTTGGCCCCAAATCGCTTGAAATCTCCACATGCAAATTCCTCAAAAAGAGGGTTTCCAATCTGCTCTGTCTAAAGGAAGGTTCAACTCTGTTAGTTGAACACACAGAAATCAACGAAGTTACTGAGAAATCTTCTGTGTAGCATTAGATGAAGAAACCCCACTTCCAACGACATCCTCAAAGAGGTACAAATATCCACTTGCAGACTTTACAAACAGAGTGTTTCCAAACTGCTCTATGAAAAGAAAGGTTAAACTCTGTGAGTGGAACGCACACATCACAAAGTAGTTTCTGAGAATGATTCTCTCTTGTTTTTATACGAGGAGATTTCCTTTTCTACCGTTGGCGCCAAAGTGCTTGAAATCTCCACATGCATATTCCTCAAAAAGAGGGTTTCCAATCTGCTCTGTCTAAAGGAAGGTTCAACTCTGTGAGTTGAACACACACAAATCAACGAAGTTACTGAGAAATCTTCTGTGTAGCATTAGATGAAGAAATCCCGCTTCCAACGAAATCCACAAAGAAGTCCATATATCCACTTGCAGACTTTACAAACAGAGTGTTTACAAACTGCTCTATGAAAAGAAAGGTTAAACTCTGTGAGTGGAATGCACACATCACAAAGTGGTTTCTGAGAATGATTCTCTCTAGTTTTTATACGAGGATATTTCCTTTTCTACCGATGGCCCCAAAACGCTTGAAATCTCCACATGCAAATTCCTCAAAAAGAGGGTTTCCAATCTGCTCTGTCTAAAGGAAGGTTCAACTCTGTGAGTTGAACACACACAAATCAAAGAAGTTTCTGAGAATTCTTCCTTCTAGCATTAGATGAAGAAATCCCGCTTCCAACGAAATCCTCAAAGAGGTCCAAATATCCACTTGCAGACTTCACAAACAGAGTGTTTCCAAACGGCTCTATGAAAAGAAAGGTTAAACTCTGTGAGTGGATCGCACACATCACAAAGTGGTTTCTGAGAATGATTCCCTCTAGTTTTTATACAAGGATATTTCCTTTTCTACCGATGGCCCAAAAACCCTTGAAATCTTCACATGCAAATTCCTCAAAAAGAGGGTTTCCAATCTGCTCTGTCTAAAGGAAGGTTCAACTCTGTTAGTTGAACACACAGAAATCAACGAAGTTACTGAGAAATCTTCTGTGTAGCATTAGATGAAGAAACCCCACTTCCAACGAAATCCTCAAAGAGGTACAAATATCCTCTTGCAGACGTTACAAACAGAGTGTTTCCAAACTGCTCTATGAAAAGAAAGGTTAAACTCTGTGAGTGGAACGCACACATAACAAAGAGGTTTCTGAGAATGATTCTCTCTAGTTTTTCTATGAGGGAATTTCCTTTTCTAACGTTGGCCCCAAAACGCTTGAAATCTCCACATGCAAATTCCTCAAAAAGAGGGTTTCCAATCTGCTCTGTCTAAAGAAAGGTTCAACTCTGTGAGTTGAACACACGCAAATCAAAGAAGTTTCTGAAAATTCTTCCTTCTAGCATTAGATGAAGAAATCCCGCTTCCAATGAAATCCTGAAAGAGGTCCAAATATCCCCTTGCAGACTTCAAAACCAGAGTGTTTCCAATCTGCTCTATGAAAAGAAAGGTTAAACTCTGTGAGTGGAACACACACATCACAAAGTCGTTTCTGAAAATGATTCTCTCCAGTTTTTATACGAGTATATTTCCTTTTCTACCGTTGGCCACAAAATGCTTGAAATCTCCACATGCATATTCCTCAAAAAGAGGGTTTCCAATCTGCTCTGTCTAAAGGAAGGTTCAACTCTGTGAGTTGAACACACACAAATCAAAGAAGTTTCTGAGAATTCTTCCTTCTAGCATTAGATGAAGAAATCCCGCTTCCAACGAAATCCACAAAGAGGTCCAAATATCCACTTGCAGACTTTACAAACAGAGTGTTTACAAACTGCTCTATGAAAAGAAAGGTTAAACTCTGTGAGTGGAATGCACACATCACAAAGTGGTTTCTGAGAATGATTCTCTCTAGTTTTTATACGAGGATACTTCCTTTTCTACCGATGGCCCCAAAACGCTTGAAATCTCCACATGCAAATTCCTCAAAAAGAGGGTTTCCAATCTGCTCTGTCTAAAGGAAGGTTCAACTCTGTGAGTTGAACACACACAAATCAAAGAAGTTTCTGAGAATTCTTCCTTCTAGCATTAGATGAAGAAATCCCGCTTCTAACGAAATCCTCCAAGAGGTCCAAATATCCACTTGCAGACTTCACAAACAGAGTGTTTCCAAACTGCTCTATGAAAAGAAAGGTTAAACTCTGTGAGTGGATCGCACACATCACAAAGTGGTTTCTGAGATGATTCTCTCTAGTTTTTATACGAGGATATTTCCTTTTCTACCGATGGCCCAAAAACGCTTGAAATCTCCACATGCAAATTCCTCAAAAAGAGAGTTTCCAATCTGCTCTGTCTAAAGGAAGGTTCAACTCTGTTAGTTGAACACTCACAAATCAACGAAGTTATTGAGAAATCTTCTGTGTAGCATTAGATGAAGAAATCCCGCTTCCAACGAAATCCACAAAGAGGTCCAAATATCCACTTGCAGACTTTACAAACAGAGTGTTTACAAGCTGCTCTATGAAAAGAAAGGTTAAACACTGTGAGTGGAACGCACACATCACAAAGTGGTTTCTGAGAATGATTCTCTCTAGTTTTTATACGAGGAGATTTCCTTTTCTACCGATGGCTCCAAAACGCTTGAAATCTCCACATGCAAATTCCTCAAAAAGAGGGTTTCCAATCTGCTCTGTCTAAAGGAAGGTTCAACTCTGTGAGTTGAACACACACAAATCAAAGAAGTTTCTGAGAATTCTTCCTTCTAGCATTAGATGAAGAAATCCCGCTTCCAACGAAATCCTCCAAGAGGTCCAAATATCCACTTGCAGACTTCACAAACAGAGTGTTTACAAACTGCTCTATGAAAAGAAAGGTTAAACTCTGTGAGTGGATCGCACACATCACAAAGTGGTTTCTGAGAATGATTCTCTCTAGTTTTTATACGAGGATATTTCCTTTTCTACCGTTGGCCCCAAATCGCTTGAAATCTCCACATGCAAATTCCTCAAAAAGAGGGTTTCCAATCTGCTCTGTCTAAAGGAAGGTTCAACTCTGTTAGTTGAACACACAGAAATCAACGAAGTTACTGAGAAATCTTCTGTGTAGCATTAGATGAAGAAACCCCACTTCCAACGACATCCTCAAAGAGGTACAAATATCCACTTGCAGACTTTACAAACAGAGTGTTTCCAAACTGCTCTATGAAAAGAAAGGTTAAACTCTGTGAGTGGAACGCACACATCACAAAGTAGTTTCTGAGAATGATTCTCTCTTGTTTTTATACGAGGAGATTTCCTTTTCTACCGTTGGCGCCAAAGTGCTTGAAATCTCCACATGCATATTCCTCAAAAAGAGTGTTTCCAATCTGCTCTGTCTAAAGGAAGGTTCAACTCTGTGAGTTGAACACACACAAATCAACGAAATTACTGAGAAATCTTCTGTGTAGCATTAGATGAAGAAATCCCGCTTCCAACGAAATCCACAAAGAAGTCCATATATCCACTTGCAGACTTTACAAACAGAGTGTTTACAAACTGCTCTATGAAAAGAAAGGTTAAACTCTGTGAGTGGAATGCACACATCACAAAGTGGTTTCTGAGAATGATTCTCTCTAGTTTTTATACGAGGATATTTCCTTTTCTACCGATGGCCCAAAAACGCTTGAAATCTCCACATGCAAATTCCTCAAAAAGAGGGTTTCCAATCTGCTCTGTCTAAAGGAAGGTTCAACTCTGTGAGTTGAACACACACAAATCAAAGAAGTTTCTGAGAATTCTTCCTTCTAGCATTAGATGAAGAAATCCCGCTTCCAACGAAATCCTCAAAGAGGTCCAAATATCCACTTGCAGACTTCACAAACAGAGTGTTTCCAAACGGCTCTATGAAAAGAAAGGTTAAACTCTGTGAGTGGATCGCACACATCACAAAGTGGTTTCTGAGAATGATTCCCTCTAGTTTTTATACAAGGATATTTCCTTTTCTACCGATGGCCCAAAAACCCTTGAAATCTTCACATGCAAATTCCTCAAAAAGAGGGTTTCCAATCTGCTCTGTCTAAAGGAAGGTTCAACTCTGTTAGTTGAACACACAGAAATCAACGAAGTTACTGAGAAATCTTCTGTGTAGCATTAGATGAAGAAACCCCACTTCCAACGAAATCCTCAAAGAGGTACAAATATCCTCTTGCAGACGTTACAAACAGAGTGTTTCCAAACTGCTCTATGAAAAGAAAGGTTAAACTCTGTGAGTGGAACGCACACATAACAAAGAGGTTTCTGAGAATGATTCTCTCTAGTTTTTCTATGAGGGTATTTCCTTTTCTAACGTTGGCCCCAAAACGCTTGAAATCTCCACATGCAAATTCCTCAAAAAGAGGGTTTCCAATCTGCTCTGTCTAAAGGAAGGTTCAACTCTGTGAGTTGAACACACGCAAATCAAAGAAGTTTCTGAAAATTCTTCCTTCTAGCATTAGATGAAGAAATCCCGCTTCCAATGAAATCCTGAAAGAGGTCCAAATATCCCCTTGCAGACTTCAAAACCAGAGTGTTTCCAATCTGCTCTATGAAAAGAAAGGTTAAACTCTGTGAGTGGAACACACACATCACAAAGTCGTTTCTGAAAATGATTCTCTCCAGTTTTTATACGAGTATATTTCCTTTTCTACCGTTTGCCACAAAATGCTTGAAATCTCCACATGCATATTCCTCAAAAAGAGTGTTTCCAATCTGCTCTGTCTAAAGGAAGGTTCAACTCTGTTAGTTGAACACACAGAAATCAACGAAGTTACTGAGAAATCTTCTGTGTAGCATTAGATGATGAAATACCGCTTCCAACGAAATCCACAAAGAGGTCCAAATATCCACTTGCAGACTTTACAAACAGAGTGTTTACAAACTGCTCTATGAAAAGAAAGGTTAAACTCTGTGAGTGGAATGCACACATCACAAAGTGGTTTCTGAGAATGATTCTCTCTAGTTTTTATACGAGGATACTTCCTTTTCTACCGATGGCCCCAAAACGCTTGAAATCTCCACATGCAAATTCCTCAAAAAGAGGGTTTCCAATCTGCTCTGTCTAAAGGAAGGTTCAACTCTGTGAGTTGAACACACACAAATCAAAGAAGTTTCTGAGAATTCTTCCTTCTAGCATTAGATGAAGAAATCCCGCTTCTAACGAAATCCTCCAAGAGGTCCAAATATCCACTTGCAGACTTCACAAACAGAGTGTTTCCAAACTGCTCTATGAAAAGAAAGGTTAAACTCTGTGAGTGGATCGCACACATCACAAAGTGGTTTCTGAGATGATTCTCTCTAGTTTTTATACGAGGATATTTCCTTTTCTACCGATGGCCCAAAAACGCTTGAAATCTCCACATGCAAATTCCTCAAAAAGAGAGTTTCCAATCTGCTCTGTCTAAAGGAAGGTTCAACTCTGTTAGTTGAACACTCACAAATCAACGAAGTTATTGAGAAATCTTCTGTGTAGCATTAGATGAAGAAATCCCGCTTCCAACGAAATCCACAAAGAGGTCCAAATATCCACTTGCAGACTTTACAAACAGAGTGTTTACAAGCTGCTCTATGAAAAGAAAGGTTAAACACTGTGAGTGGAACGCACACATCACAAAGTGGTTTCTGAGAATGATTCTCTCTAGTTTTTATACGAGGAGATTTCCTTTTCTACCGATGGCTCCAAAACGCTTGAAATCTCCACATGAAAATTCCTCAAAAAGAGGGTTTCCAATCTGCTCTGTCTAAAGGAAGGTTCAACTCTGTGAGTTCAACACACACAAATCAAAGAAGTTTCTGAGAATTCTTCCTTCTAGCATTAGATGAAGAAATCCCGCTTCCAACGAAATCCTCCAAGAGGTCCAAATATCCACTTGCGGACTTCACAGAGTGTTTCCAAACTGCTCTATGAAAAGAAAGATTAAACTCTGTGAGTGGATCGCACACATCACAAAGTGGTTTCTGAGAATGATTCTCTCTAGTTTTTATACGAGGATATTTCCTTTTCTACCGTTGGCCCCAAATCGCTTGAAATCTCCACATGCAAATTCCTCAAAAAGAGGGTTTCCAATCTGCTCTGTCTAAAGGAAGGTTCAACTCTGTTAGTTGAACACACAGAAATCAACGAAGTTACTGAGAAATCTTCTGTGTAGCATTAGATGAAGAAACCCCACTTCCAACGACATCCTCAAAGAGGTACAAATATCCACTTGCAGACTTTACAAACAGAGTGTTTCCAAACTGCTCTATGAAAAGAAAGGTTAAACTCTGTGAGTGGAACGCACACATCACAAAGTAGTGTCTGAGAATGATTCTCTCTTGTTTTTATACGAGGAGATTTCCTTTTCTACCGTTGGCGCCAAAGTGCTTGAAATCTCCACATGCATATTCCTCAAAAAGAGTGTTTCCAATCTGCTCTGTCTAAAGGAAGGTTCAACTCGGTGAGTTGAACACACACAAATCAACGAAGTTACTGAGAAATCTTCTGTGTAGCATTAGATGAAGAAATCCCGCTTCCAACGAAATCCACAAAGAAGTCCATATATCCACTTGCAGACTTTACAAACAGAGTGTTTACAAACTGCTCTATGAAAAGAAAGGTTAAACTCTGTGAGTGGAATGCACACATCACAAAGTGGTTTCTGAGAATGATTCTCTCTTGTTTTTATACGAGGATATTTCCTTTTCTACCGATGGCCCCAAAACGCTTGAAATCTCCACATGCAAATTCCTCAAAAAGAGGGTTTCCAATCTGCTCTGTCTAAAGGAAGTTTCAACTCTGTGAGTTGAACACACACAAATCAAAGAAGTTTCTGAGAATTCTTCCTTCTAGCATTAGATGAAGAAATCCCGCTTCCAACGAAATCCTCCAAGAGGTCCAAATATCCACTTGCAGACTTCACAAACAGAGTGTTTCCAAACGGCTCTATGAAAAGAAAGGTTAAACTCTGTGAGTGGATCGCACACATCACAAAGTGGTTTCTGAGAATGATTCCCTCTAGTTTTTATACGAGGATATTTCCTTTTCTACCGATGGCCCAAAAACCCTTGAAATCTCCACATGCAAATTCCTCAAAAAGAGGGTTTCCAATCTGCTCTGTCTAAAGGAAGGTTCAACTCTGTTAGTTGAACACACAGAAATCAACGAAGTTACTGAGAAATCTTCTGTGTAGCATTAGATGAAGAAACCCCACTTCCAACGAAATCCTCAAAGAGGTACAAATATCCTCTTGCAGACGTTACAAACAGAGTGTTTCCAAACTGCTCTATGAAAAGATAGGTTAAACTCTGTGAGTGGAACTCACACATAACAAAGAGGTTTCTGAGAATGATTCTCTCTAGTTTTTCTATGAGGATATTTCCTTTTCTAACGTTGGCCCCAAAACGCTTGAAATCTCCACATGCAAATTCCTCAAAAAGAGGGTTTCCAATCTGCTCTGTCTAAAGGAAGGTTCAACTCTGTGAGTTGAACACACGCAAATCAAAGAAGTTTCTTAGAATTCTTCCTTCTAGCATTAGATGAAGAAATCCCGCTTCCAATGAAATCCTCAAAGAGGTCCAAATATCCCCTTGCAGTCTTCAAAACCAGAGTGTTTCCAAACTGCTCTATGAAAAGAAAGGTTGAACTCTGTGAGTGGAACACACACATCAGAATGTAGTTTCTGAAAATGATTCTCTCTAGTTTTTATATTAGGATATTTCCTTTTCTACCGTTGGCCACAAAAAGCTTGAAATCTCCACATGCATATTCCTCAAAAAGAGGGTTTCCAATCTGCTCTGTCTAAAGGAAGGTTCAACTCTGTGAGTTGAACGCACACAAATCAAAGAAGTTTCTGAGAATTCTTCCTTCTAGCATTAGATGAAGAAATCCCGCTTCTAACGAAATCCTCCAAGAGGTCCAAATATCCACTTGCAGACTTCACAAACAGAGTGTTTCCAAACTGCTCTATGAAAAGAAAGGTTAAACTCTGTGAGTGGATCGCACACATCACAAAGTGGTTTCTGAGATGATTCTCTCTAGTTTTTATACGAGGATATTTCCTTTTCTACCGATGGCCCAAAAACGCTTGAAATCTCCACATGCAAATTCCTCAAAAAGAGAGTTTCCAATCTGCTCTGTCTAAAGGAAGGTTCAACTCTGTTAGTTGAACACTCACAAATCAACGAAGTTATTGAGAAATCTTCTGTGTAGCATTAGATGAAGAAATCCCGCTTCCAACGAAATCCACAAAGAGGTCCAAATATCCACTTGCAGACTTTACAAACAGAGTGTTTACAAGCTGCTCTATGAAAAGAAAGGTTAAACACTGTGAGTGGAACGCACACATCACAAAGTGGTTTCTGAGAATGATTCTCTCTAGTTTTTATACGAGGAGATTTCCTTTTCTACCGATGGCTCCCAAACGCTTGAAATCTCCACATGCAAATTCCTCAAAAAGAGGGATTCCAATCTGCTCTGTCTAAAGGAAGGTTCAACTCTGTGAGTTGAACACACACAAATCAAAGAAGTTTCTGAAAATTCTTCCTTCTAGCATTAGATGAAGAAATCCCGCTTCCAACGAAATCCTCCAAGAGGTCCAAATATCCACTTGCAGACTTCACAAACAGAGTGTTTCCAAACTGCTCTATGAAAAGAAAGGTTAAACTCTGTGAGTGGATCGCACACATCACAAAGTGGTTTCTGAGAATGATTCTCTCTAGTTTTTATACGAGGATACTTCCTTTTCTACCGTTGGCCACAAAAAGCTTGAAATCTCCACATGCATATTCCTCAAAAAGAGGGTTTCCAATCTGCTCTGTCTAAAGGAAGGTTCAACTCTGTGAGTTGAGCGCACAGAAATCAAAGAAGTTTCTGAGAATTCTTCCTTCTAGCATTAGATGAAGAAATCCCGCTTCCAACGAAATCCTCCAAGAGGTCCAAATATCCACTTGCAGACTTCACAAACAGAGTGTTTCCAAACTGCTCTATGAAAAGAAAGGTTAAACTCTGTGAGTGGATCGCACACATTACAAAGTGGTTTCTGAGAATGATTCTCTCTAGTTTTTATACGAGGATATTTCCTTTTCTACCGATGGCCCAAAAACGCTTGAAATCTCCACATGCAAATTCCTCAAAAAGAGGGTTTCCAATCTGCTCTGTCTAAAGGAAGGTTCAACTCTGTGAGTTGAACACACACAAATCAAAGAAGTTTCTGAGAATTCTTCCTTCTAGCATTAGATGAAGAAATCCCGCTTCTAACGAAATCCTCCAAGAGGTCCAAATATCCACTTGCAGACTTCACAAACAGAGTGTTTCCAAACTGCTCTATGAAAAGAAAGGTTAAACTCTGTGAGTGGATCGCACACATCACAAAGTGGTTTCTGAGATGATTCTCTCTAGTTTTTATACGAGGATATTTCCTTTTCTACCGATGGCCCAAAAACGCTTGAAATCTCCACATGCAAATTCCTCAAAAAGAGAGTTTCCAATCTGCTCTGTCTAAAGGAAGGTTCAACTCTGTTAGTTGAACACTCACAAATCAACGAAGTTATTGAGAAATCTTCTGTGTAGCATTAGATGAAGAAATCCCGCTTCCAACGAAATCCACAAAGAGGTCCAAATATCCACTTGCAGACTTTACAAACAGAGTGTTTACAAGCTGCTCTATGAAAAGAAAGGTTAAACACTGTGAGTGGAACGCACACATCACAAAGTGGTTTCTGAGAATGATTCTCTCTAGTTTTTATACGAGGAGATTTCCTTTTCTACCGATGGCTCCAAAACGCTTGAAATCTCCACATGCAAATTCCTCAAAAAGAGGGTTTCCAATCTGCTCTGTCTAAAGGAAGGTTCAACTCTGTGAGTTGAACACACACAAATCAAAGAAGTTTCTGAGAATTCTTCCTTCTAGCATTAGATGAAGAAATCCCGCTTCCAACGAAATCCTCCAAGAGGTCCAAATATCCACTTGCAGACTTCACAAACAGAGTGTTTCCAAACTGCTCTATGAAAAGAAAGGTTAAACTCTGTGAGTGGATCGCACACATCACAAAGTGGTTTCTGAGAATGATTCTCTCTAGTTTTTATACGAGGATATTTCCTTTTCTACCATTGGCCCCAAATCGCTTGAAATCTCCACATGCAAATTCCTCAAAAAGAGGGTTTCCAATCTGCTCTGTCTAAAGGAAGGTTCAACTCTGTTAGTTGAACACACAGAAATCAACGAAGTTACTGAGAAATCTTTGTGTGGCATTAGATGAAGAAATCCCACTTCCAACGACATCCTCAAAGAGGTACAAATATCCACTTGCAGACTTTACAAACAGAGTGTTTCCAAACTGCTCTATGAAAAGAAAGGTTAAACTCTGTGAGTGGAACGCACACATCACAAAGTAGTTTCTGAGAATGATTCTCTCTTGTTTTTATACGAGGAGATTTCCTTTTCTACCGTTGGCGCCAAAGTGCTTGAAATCTCCAAATGCATATTCCTCAAAAAGAGGGTTTCCAATCTGCTCTGTCTAAAGGAAGGTTCAACTCTGTGAGTTGAACACACACAAATCAACGAACTTACTGAGAAATCTTCTGTGTAGCATTAGATGAAGAAATCCCGCTTCCAACGAAATCCACAAAGAAGTCCATATATCCACTTGCAGACTTTACAAACAGAGTGTTTACAAACTGCTCTATGAAAAGAAAGGTTAAATTCTGTGAGTGGAATGCACACATCACAAAGTGGTTTCTGAGAATGATTCTCTCTAGTTTTTATACGAGGATATTTCCTTTTCTACCGATGGCCCCAAAACGCTTGAAATCTCCACATGCAAATTCCTCAAAAAGAGGGTTTCCAATCTGCTCTGTCTAAAGGAAGGTTCAACTCTGTGAGTTGAACACACACAAATCAAAGAAGTTTCTGAGAATTCTTCCTTCTAGCATTAGATGAAGAAATCCCGCTTCCAACGAAATCCTCTAAGAGGTCCAAATATCCACTTGCAGACTTCACAAACAGAGTGTTTCCAAACTGCTCTATGAAAAGAAAGGTTAAACTCTGTGAGTGGAACGCACACTTCACAAAGTCGTTTCTGAGAATGATTCTCTCTAGTTTTTATACGAGGATATTTCCTTTTCTACCGATGGCCCAAAAACGCTTGAAATCTCCACATGCAAATTCCTCAAAAAGAGGGTTTCCAATCTGCTCTGTCTAAAGGAAGGTTCAACTCTGTTAGTTGAACACACAGAAATCAACGAAGTTACTGAGAAATCTTCTGTGTAGCATTAGATGAAGAAACCCCACTTCCAACGACATCCTCAAAGAGGTACAAATATCCACTTGCAGACTTTACAAACAGAGTGTTTCCAAACTGCTCTATGAAAAGAAAGGTTAAACTCTGTGAGTGGAACGCACACATCACAAAGTAGTGTCTGAGAATGATTCTCTCTTGTTTTTATACGAGGAGATTTCCTTTTCTACCGTTGGCGCCAAAGTGCTTGAAATCTCCACATGCATATTCCTCAAAAAGAGGGTTTCCAATCTGCTCTGTCTAAAGGAAGGTTCAACTCTGTGAGTTGAACACACACAAATCAACGAAGTTACTGAGAAATCTTCTGTGTAGCATTAGATGAAGAAATCCCGCTTCCAACGAAATCCACAAAGAGGTCCAAATATCCACTTGCAGACTTTACAAACAGAGTGTTTACAAGCTGCTCTATGAAAAGAAAGGTTAAACTCTGTGAGTGGAACGCACACATCACAAAGTGGTTTCTGAGAATGATTCTCTCTAGTTTTTATACGAGGAGATTTCCTTTTCTACCGATGGCTCCAAAACGCTTGAAATCTCCAAATGAAAATTCCTCAAAAAGAAGGTTTCCAATCTGCTCTGTCTAAAGGAAGGTTCAACTCTGTGAGTTCAACACACACAAATCAAAGAAGTTTCTGAGAATTCTTCCTTCTAGCATTAGATGAAGAAATCCCGCTTCCAACGAAATCCTCCAAGAGGTCCAAATATCCACTTGCAGACTTCACAAACAGAGTGTTTCCAAACTGCTCTATGAAAAGAAAGGTTAAACTCTGTGAGTGGATCGCACACATCACAAAGTGGTTTCTGAGAATGATTCTCTCTAGTTTTTATACGAGGATACTTCCTTTTCGACCGTTGGCCCCAAATCGCTTGAAATCTCCACATGCAAATTCCTCAAAAAGAGGGTTTCCAATCTGCTCTGTCTAAAGGAAGGTTCAACTCTGTTAGTTGAACACACAGAAATCAACGAAGTTACTGAGAAATCTTCTGTGTAGCATTAGATGAAGAAACCCCACTTCCAACGACATCCTCAAAGAGGTACAAATATCCACTTGCAGACTTTACAAACAGAGTGTTTCCAAACTGCTCTATGAAAAGAAAGGTTAAACTCTGTGAGTGGAACGCACACATCACAAAGTGGTTTCTGAGAATGATTCTCTCTAGTTTTTCTATGAGGATATTTCCTTTTCTATCGTAGGCCCCAAATCGCTTGAAATCTCCACATGCAAATTCCTCAAAAAGAGGGTTTCCAATCTGCTCTGTCTAAAGGAAGGTTCAACTCTGTGAGTTGAACACACGCAAATCAAAGAAGTTTCTGAAAATTCTTCCTTCTAGCATTAGATGAAAAAATCCCGCTTCCAATGAAATCCTCAAAGAGGTCCAAATATCCCCTTGCAGTCTTCAAAACCAGAGTGTTTCCAAACTGCTCTATGAAAAGAAAGGTTGAACTCTGTGAGTGGAACACACACATCAGAAAGTAGTTTCTGAAAATGATTCTCTCTAGTTTTTATATTAGGATATTTCCTTTTCTACCGTTGGCCACGAAAAGCTTGAAATCTCCACATGCATATTCCTCAAAAAGAGGGTTTCCAATCTGCTCTGTCTAAAGGAAGGTTCAACTCTGTGAGTTGAACGCACACAAATCAAAGAAGTTTCTGAGAATTCTTCCTTCTAGCATTAGATGAAGAAATCCCGCTTCCAACGAAATCCTCCAAGAGGTCCAAATATCCACTTGCAGACTTCACAAACAGAGTGTTTCCAAACTGCTCTATGAAAAGAAAGGTTAAACTCTGTGAGTGGATCGCACACATTACAAAGTGGTTTCTGAGAATGATTCTCTCTAGTTTTTATACGAGGATATTTCCTTTTCTACCGATGGCCCAAAAACGCTTGAAATCTCCACATGCAAATTCCTCAAAAAGAGGGTTTCCAATCTGCTCTGTCTAAAGGAAGGTTCAACTCTGTGAGTTGAACACACACAAATCAAAGAAGTTTCTGAGAATTCTTCCTTCTAGCATTAGATGAAGAAATCCCGCTTCTAACGAAATCCTCCAAGAGGTCCAAATATCCACTTGCAGACTTCACAAACAGAGTGTTTCCAAACTGCTCTATGAAAAGAAAGGTTAAACTCTGTGAGTGGATCGCACACATCACAAAGTGGTTTCTGAGATGATTCTCTCTAGTTTTTATACGAGGATATTTCCTTTTCTACCGATGGCCCAAAAACGCTTGAAATCTCCACATGCAAATTCCTCAAAAAGAGAGTTTCCAATCTGCTCTGTCTAAAGGAAGGTTCAACTCTGTTAGTTGAACACTCACAAATCAACGAAGTTATTGAGAAATCTTCTGTGTAGCATTAGATGAAGAAATCCCGCTTCCAACGAAATCCACAAAGAGGTCCAAATATCCACTTGCAGACTTTACAAACAGAGTGTTTACAAGCTGCTCTATGAAAAGAAAGGTTAAACACTGTGAGTGGAACGCACACATCACAAAGTGGTTTCTGAGAATGATTCTCTCTAGTTTTTATACGAGGAGATTTCCTTTTCTACCGATGGCTCCAAAACGCTTGAAATCTCCACATGCAAATTCCTCAAAAAGAGGGTTTCCAATCTGCTCTGTCTAAAGGAAGGTTCAACTCTGTGAGTTGAACACACACAAATCAAAGAAGTTTCTGAGAATTCTTCCTTCTAGCATTAGATGAAGAAATCCCGCTTCCAACGAAATCCTCCAAGAGGTCCAAATATCCACTTGCAGACTTCACAAACAGAGTGTTTACAAACTGCTCTATGAAAAGAAAGGTTAAACTCTGTGAGTGGATCGCACACATCACAAAGTGGTTTCTGAGAATGATTCTCTCTAGTTTTTATACGAGGATATTTCCTTTTCTACCGTTGGCCCCAAATCGCTTGAAATCTCCACATGCAAATTCCTCAAAAAGAGGGTTTCCAATCTGCTCTGTCTAAAGGAAGGTTCAACTCTGTTAGTTGAACACACAGAAATCAACGAAGTTACTGAGAAATCTTCTGTGTAGCATTAGATGAAGAAACCCCACTTCCAACGACATCCTCAAAGAGGTACAAATATCCACTTGCAGACTTTACAAACAGAGTGTTTCCAAACTGCTCTATGAAAAGAAAGGTTAAACTCTGTGAGTGGAACGCACACATCACAAAGTAGTTTCTGAGAATGATTCTCTCTTGTTTTTATACGAGGAGATTTCCTTTTCTACCGTTGGCGCCAAAGTGCTTGAAATCTCCACATGCATATTCCTCAAAAAGAGGGTTTCCAATCTGCTCTGTCTAAAGGAAGGTTCAACTCTGTGAGTTGAACACACACAAATCAACGAAGTTACTGAGAAATCTTCTGTGTAGCATTAGATGAAGAAATCCCGCTTCCAACGAAATCCACAAAGAAGTCCATATATCCACTTGCAGACTTTACAAACAGAGTGTTTACAAACTGCTCTATGAAAAGAAAGGTTAAACTCTGTGAGTGGAATGCACACATCACAAAGTGGTTTCTGAGAATGATTCTCTCTAGTTTTTATACGAGGATATTTCCTTTTCTACCGATGGCCCCAAAACGCTTGAAATCTCCACATGCAAATTCCTCAAAAAGAGGGTTTCCAATCTGCTCTGTCTAAAGGAAGGTTCAACTCTGTGAGTTGAACACACACAAATCAAAGAAGTTTCTGAGAATTCTTCCTTCTAGCATTAGATGAAGAAATCCCGCTTCCAACGAAATCCTCAAAGAGGTCCAAATATCCACTTGCAGACTTCACAAACAGAGTGTTTCCAAACGGCTCTATGAAAAGAAAGGTTAAACTCTGTGAGTGGATCGCACACATCACAAAGTGGTTTCTGAGAATGATTCCCTCTAGTTTTTATACAAGGATATTTCCTTTTCTACCGATGGCCCAAAAACCCTTGAAATCTTCACATGCAAATTCCTCAAAAAGAGGGTTTCCAATCTGCTCTGTCTAAAGGAAGGTTCAACTCTGTTAGTTGAACACACAGAAATCAACGAAGTTACTGAGAAATCTTCTGTGTAGCATTAGATGAAGAAACCCCACTTCCAACGAAATCCTCAAAGAGGTACAAATATCCTCTTGCAGACGTTACAAACAGAGTGTTTCCAAACTGCTCTATGAAAAGAAAGGTTAAACTCTGTGAGTGGAACGCACACATAACAAAGAGGTTTCTGAGAATGATTCTCTCTAGTTTTTCTATGAGGGTATTTCCTTTTCTAACGTTGGCCCCAAAACGCTTGAAATCTCCACATGCAAATTCCTCAAAAAGAGGGTTTCCAATCTGCTCTGTCTAAAGGAAGGTTCAACTCTGTGAGTTGAACACACGCAAATCAAAGAAGTTTCTGAAAATTCTTCCTTCTAGCATTAGATGAAGAAATCCCGCTTCCAATGAAATCCTGAAAGAGGTCCAAATATCCCCTTGCAGACTTCAAAACCAGAGTGTTTCCAATCTGCTCTATGAAAAGAAAGGTTAAACTCTGTGAGTGGAACACACACATCACAAAGTCGTTTCTGAAAATGATTCTCTCCAGTTTTTATACGAGTATATTTCCTTTTCTACCGTTGGCCACAAAATGCTTGAAATCTCCACATGCATATTCCTCAAAAAGAGTGTTTCCAATCTGCTCTGTCTAAAGGAAGGTTCAACTCTGTTAGTTGAACACACAGAAATCAACGAAGTTACTGAGAAATCTTCTGTGTAGCATTAGATGATGAAATACCGCTTCCAACGAAATCCACAAAGAGGTCCAAATATCCACTTGCAGACTTTACAAACAGAGTGTTTACAAACTGCTCTATGAAAAGAAAGGTTAAACTCTGTGAGTGGAATGCACACATCACAAAGTGGTTTCTGAGAATGATTCTCTCTAGTTTTTATACGAGGATACTTCCTTTTCTACCGATGGCCCCAAAACGCTTGAAATCTCCACATGCAAATTCCTCAAAAAGAGGGTTTCCAATCTGCTCTGTCTAAAGGAAGGTTCAACTCTGTGAGTTGAACACACACAAATCAAAGAAGTTTCTGAGAATTCTTCCTTCTAGCATTAGATGAAGAAATCCCGCTTCTAACGAAATCCTCCAAGAGGTCCAAATATCCACTTGCAGACTTCACAAACAGAGTGTTTCCAAACTGCTCTATGAAAAGAAAGGTTAAACTCTGTGAGTGGATCGCACACATCACAAAGTGGTTTCTGAGATGATTCTCTCTAGTTTTTATACGAGGATATTTCCTTTTCTACCGATGGCCCAAAAACGCTTGAAATCTCCACATGCAAATTCCTCAAAAAGAGAGTTTCCAATCTGCTCTGTCTAAAGGAAGGTTCAACTCTGTTAGTTGAACACTCACAAATCAACGAAGTTATTGAGAAATCTTCTGTGTAGCATTAGATGAAGAAATCCCGCTTCCAACGAAATCCACAAAGAGGTCCAAATATCCACTTGCAGACTTTACAAACAGAGTGTTTACAAGCTGCTCTATGAAAAGAAAGGTTAAACACTGTGAGTGGAACGCACACATCACAAAGTGGTTTCTGAGAATGATTCTCTCTAGTTTTTATACGAGGAGATTTCCTTTTCTACCGATGGCTCCAAAACGCTTGAAATCTCCACATGCAAATTCCTCAAAAAGAGGGTTTCCAATCTGCTCTGTCTAAAGGAAGGTTCAACTCTGTGAGTTGAACACACACAAATCAAAGAAGTTTCTGAGAATTCTTCCTTCTAGCATTAGATGAAGAAATCCCGCTTCCAACGAAATCCTCCAAGAGGTCCAAATATCCACTTGCAGACTTCACAAACAGAGTGTTTACAAACTGCTCTATGAAAAGAAAGGTTAAACTCTGTGAGTGGATCGCACACATCACAAAGTGGTTTCTGAGAATGATTCTCTCTAGTTTTTATACGAGGATATTTCCTTTTCTACCGTTGGCCCCAAATCGCTTGAAATCTCCACATGCAAATTCCTCAAAAAGAGGGTTTCCAATCTGCTCTGTCTAAAGGAAGGTTCAACTCTGTTAGTTGAACACACAGAAATCAACGAAGTTACTGAGAAATCTTCTGTGTAGCATTAGATGAAGAAACCCCACTTCCAACGACATCCTCAAAGAGGTACAAATATCCACTTGCAGACTTTACAAACAGAGTGTTTCCAAACTGCTCTATGAAAAGAAAGGTTAAACTCTGTGAGTGGAACGCACACATCACAAAGTAGTTTCTGAGAATGATTCTCTCTTGTTTTTATACGAGGAGATTTCCTTTTCTACCGTTGGCGCCAAAGTGCTTGAAATCTCCACATGCATATTCCTCAAAAAGAGGGTTTCCAATCTGCTCTGTCTAAAGGAAGGTTCAACTCTGTGAGTTGAACACACACAAATCAACGAAGTTACTGAGAAATCTTCTGTGTAGCATTAGATGAAGAAATCCCGCTTCCAACGAAATCCACAAAGAAGTCCATATATCCACTTGCAGACTTTACAAACAGAGTGTTTACAAACTGCTCTATGAAAAGAAAGGTTAAACTCTGTGAGTGGAATGCACACATCACAAAGTGGTTTCTGAGAATGATTGTCTCTAGTTTTTATACGAGGATATTTCCTTTTCTACCGATGGCCCCAAAACGCTTGAAATCTCCACATGCAAATTCCTCAAAAAGAGGGTTTCCAATCTGCTCTGTCTAAAGGAAGGTTCAACTCTGTGAGTTGAACACACACAAATCAAAGAAGTTTCTGAGAATTCTTCCTTCTAGCATTAGATGAAGAAATCCCGCTTCCAACGAAATCCTCTAAGAGGTCCAAATATCCACTTGCAGACTTCACAAACAGAGTGTTTCCAAACGGCTCTATGAAAAGAAAGGTTAAACTCTGTGAGTGGATCGCACACATCACAAAGTGGTTTCTGAGAATGATTCCCTCTAGTTTTTATACAAGGATATTTCCTTTTCTACCGATGGCCCAAAAACCCTTGAAATCTTCACATGCAAATTCCTCAAAAAGAGGGTTTCCAATCTGCTCTGTCTAAAGGAAGGTTCAACTCTGTTAGTTGAACACACAGAAATCAACGAAGTTACTGAGAAATCTTCTGTGTAGCATTAGATGAAGAAACCCCACTTCCAACGAAATCCTCAAAGAGGTACAAATATCCTCTTGCAGACGTTACAAACAGAGTGTTTCCAAACTGCTCTATGAAAAGAAAGGTTAAACTCTGTGAGTGGAACGCACACATAACAAAGAGGTTTCTGAGAATGATTCTCTCTAGTTTTTCTATGAGGGTATTTCCTTTTCTAACGTTGGCCCCAAAACGCTTGAAATCTCCACATGCAAATTCCTCAAAAAGAGGGTTTCCAATCTGCTCTGTCTAAAGGAAGGTTCAACTCTGTGAGTTGAACACACGCAAATCAAAGAAGTTTCTGAAAATTCTTCCTTCTAGCATTAGATGAAGAAATCCCGCTTCCAATGAAATCCTGAAAGAGGTCCAAATATCCCCTTGCAGACTTCAAAACCAGAGTGTTTCCAATCTGCTCTATGAAAAGAAAGGTTAAACTCTGTGAGTGGAACACACACATCACAAAGTCGTTTCTGAAAATGATTCTCTCCAGTTTTTATACGAGTATATTTCCTTTTCTACCGTTGGCCACAAAATGCTTGAAATCTCCACATGCATATTCCTCAAAAAGAGTGTTTCCAATCTGCTCTGTCTAAAGGAAGGTTCAACTCTGTGAGTTGAACACACACAAATCAAAGAAGTTTCTGAGAATTCTTCCTTCTAGCATTAGATGAAGAAATCCCGCTTCTAACGAAATCCTCCAAGAGGTCCAAATATCCACTTGCAGACTTCACAGAGTGTTTCCAAACTGCTCTATGAAAAGAAAGGTTAAACTCTGTGAGTGGATCGCACACATCACAAAGTGGTTTCTGAGATGATTCTCTCTAGTTTTTATACGAGGATATTTCCTTTTCTACCGATGGCCCAAAAACGCTTGAAATCTCCACATGCAAATTCCTCAAAAAGAGAGTTTCCAATCTGCTCTGTCTAAAGGAAGGTTCAACTCTGTTAGTTGAACACTCACAAATCAACGAAGTTATTGAGAAATCTTCTGTGTAGCATTAGATGAAGAAATCCCGCTTCCAACGAAATCCACAAAGAGGTCCAAATATCCACTTGCAGACTTTACAAACAGAGTGTTTACAAGCTGCTCTATGAAAAGAAAGGTTAAACTCTGTGAGTGGAACGCACACATCACAAAGTGGTTTCTGAGAATGATTCTCTCTAGTTTTTATACGAGGAGATTTCCTTTTCTACCGATGGCTCCAAAACGCTTGAAATCTCCACATGAAAATTCCTCAAAAAGAGGGTTTCCAATCTGCTCTGTCTAAAGGAAGGTTCAACTCTGTGAGTTCAACACACACAAATCAAAGAAGTTTCTGAGAATTCTTCCTTCTAGCATTAGATGAAGAAATCCCGCTTCCAACGAAATCCTCCAAGAGGTCCAAATATCCACTTGCAGACTTCACAAACAGAGTGTTTCCAAACTGCTCTATGAAAAGAAAGGTTAAACTCTGTGAGTGGATCGCACACATCACAAAGTGGTTTCTGAGAATGATTCTCTCTAGTTTTTATACGAGGATACTTCCTTTTCTACCGTTGGCCCCAAATCGCTTGAAATCTCCACATGCAAATTCCTCAAAAAGAGGGTTTCCAATCTGCTCTGTCTAAAGGAAGGTTCAACTCTGTTAGTTGAACACACAGAAATCAACGAAGTTACTGAGAAATCTTCTGTGTAGCATTAGATGAAGAAACCCCACTTCCAACGACATCCTCAAAGAGGTACAAATATCCACTTGCAGACTTTACAAACAGAGTGTTTCCAAACTGCTCTATGAAAAGAAAGGTTAAACTCTGTGAGTGGAACGCACACATCACAAAGTGGTTTCTGAGAATGATTCTCTCTAGTTTTTCTATGAGGATATTTCCTTTTCTATCGTAGGCCCCAAATCGCTTGAAATCTCCACATGCAAATTCCTCAAAAAGAGGGTTTCCAATCTGCTCTGTCTAAAGGTAGGTTCAACTCTGTGAGTTGAACACACGCAAATCAAAGAAGTTTCTGAAAATTCTTCCTTCTAGCATTAGATGAAGAAATCCCGCTTCCAATGAAATCCTCAAAGAGGTCCAAATATCCCCTTGCAGTCTTCAAAACCAGAGTGTTTCCAAACTGCTCTATGAAAAGAAAGGTTGAACTCTGTGAGTGGAACACACACATCAGAAAGTAGTTTCTGAAAATGATTCTCTCTAGTTTTTATATTAGGATATTTCCTTTTCTACCGTTGGCCACAAAAAGCTTGAAATCTCCACATGCATATTCCTCAAAAAGAGGGTTTCCAATCTGCTCTGTCTAAAGGAAGGTTCAACTCTGTGAGTTGAACGCACACAAATCAAAGATGTTTCTGAGAATTCTTCCTTCTAGCATTAGATGAAGAAATCCCGCTTCCAACGAAATCCTCTAAGAGGTCCAAATATCCACTTGCAGACTTCACAATCAGAGTGTTTCCAAACTGCTCTATGAAAAGAAAGGTTAAACTCTGTGAGTGGATCGCACACATTACAAAGTGGTTTCTGAGAATGATTCTCTCTAGTTTTTATACGAGGATATTTCCTTTTCTACCGATGGCCCAAAAACGCTTGAAATCTCCACATGCAAATTCCTCAAAAAGAGGGTTTCCAATCTGCTCTGTCTAAAGGAAGGTTCAACTCTGTGAGTTGAACACACACAAATCAAAGAAGTTTCTGAGAATTCTTCCTTCTAGCATTAGATGAAGAAATCCCGCTTCTAACGAAATCCTCCAAGAGGTCCAAATATCCACTTGCAGACTTCACAAACAGAGTGTTTCCAAACTGCTCTATGAAAAGAAAGGTTAAACTCTGTGAGTGGATCGCACACATCACAAAGTGGTTTCTGAGATGATTCTCTCTAGTTTTTATACGAGGATATTTCCTTTTCTACCGATGGCCCAAAAACGCTTGAAATCTCCACATGCAAATTCCTCAAAAAGAGAGTTTCCAATCTGCTCTGTCTAAAGGAAGGTTCAACTCTGTTAGTTGAACACTCACAAATCAACGAAGTTATTGAGAAATCTTCTGTGTAGCATTAGATGAAGAAATCCCGCTTCCAACGAAATCCACAAAGAGGTCCAAATATCCACTTGCAGACTTTACAAACAGAGTGTTTACAAGCTGCTCTATGAAAAGAAAGGTTAAACACTGTGAGTGGAACGCACACATCACAAAGTGGTTTCTGAGAATGATTCTCTCTAGTTTTTATACGAGGAGATTTCCTTTTCTACCGATGGCTCCAAAACGCTTGAAATCTCCACATGCAAATTCCTCAAAAAGAGGGTTTCCAATCTGCTCTGTCTAAAGGAAGGTTCAACTCTGTGAGTTGAACACACACAAATCAAAGAAGTTTCTGAGAATTCTTCCTTCTAGCATTAGATGAAGAAATCCCGCTTCCAACGAAATCCTCCAAGAGGTCCAAATATCCACTTGCAGACTTCACAAACAGAGTGTTTCCAAACTGCTCTATGAAAAGAAAGGTTAAACTCTGTGAGTGGATCGCACACATCACAAAGTGGTTTCTGAGAATGATTCTCTCTAGTTTTTATACGAGGATATTTCCTTTTCTACCGTTGGCCCCAAATCGCTTGAAATCTCCACATGCAAATTCCTCAAAAAGAGGGTTTCCAATCTGCTCTGTCTAAAGGAAGGTTCAACTCTGTTAGTTGAACACACAGAAATCAACGAAGTTACTGAGAAATCTTCTGTGTAGCATTAGATGAAGAAACCCCACTTCCAACGACATCCTCAAAGAGGTACAAATATCCACTTGCAGACTTTACAAACAGAGTGTTTCCAAACTGCTCTATGAAAAGAAAGGTTAAACTCTGTGAGTGGAACGCACACATCACAAAGTAGTTTCTGAGAATGATTCTCTCTTGTTTTTATACGAGGAGATTTCCTTTTCTACCGTTGGCGCCAAAGTGCTTGAAATCTCCACATGCATATTCCTCAAAAAGAGGGTTTCCAATCTGCTCTGTCTAAAGGAAGGTTCAACTCTGTGAGTTGAACACACACAAATCAACGAAGTTACTGAGAAATCTTCTGTGTAGCATTAGATGAAGAAATCCCGCTTCCAACGAAATCCACAAAGAAGTCCATATATCCACTTGCAGACTTTACAAACAGAGTGTTTACAAACTGCTCTATGAAAAGAAAGGTTAAACTCTGTGAGTGGAATGCACACATCACAAAGTGGTTTCTGAGAATGATTCTCTCTAGTTTTTATACGAGGATATTTCCTTTTCTACCGATGGCCCAAAAACGCTTGAAATCTCCACATGCAAATTCCTCAAAAAGAGGGTTTCCAATCTGCTCTGTCTAAAGGAAGGTTCAACTCTGTGAGTTGAACACACACAAATCAAAGAAGTTTCTGAGAATTCTTCCTTCTAGCATTAGATGAAGAAATCCCGCTTCCAACGAAATCCTCTAAGAGGTCCAAATATCCACTTGCAGACTTCACAAACAGAGTGTTTCCAAACTGCTCTATGAAAAGAAAGGTTAAACTCTGTGAGTGGAACGCACACTTCACAAAGTCGTTTCTGAGAATGATCCTTTCTAGTTTTTATACGAGGAGATTTCCTTTTGTAATGTTGGCCCCAAATCGCTTGAAATCTCCACATGCAAATTCCTCAAAAAGAGGGTTTCCAATCTGCTCTGTCTAAAGGAAGGTTCAACTCTGTGAGTTGAACACACACAAATCAAAGAACTTTCTGAGAATTCTTCCTTCTAGCATTAGATGAAGAAATCCCGCTTCCAACGAAATCCTCTAAGAGGTCCAAATATCCACTTGCAGACTTCACAAACAGAGTGTTTCCAAACTGCTCTATGAAAAGAAAGGTTAAACTCTGTGAGTGGAACGCACACTTCCCAAAGTCGTTTCTGAGAATGATTCTCTCTAGTTTTTATACGAGGAGATTTCCTTTTCTACCGATGGCCCAAAAACGTTTGAAATCTCCACATGCAAATTCCTCAAAAAGAGGGTTTCCAATCTGCTCTGTCTAAAGGAAGGTTCAACTCTGTTAGTTGAACACACACAAATCAACGAAGTTACTGAGAAATCTTCTGTGTAGCATTAGATGATGAAATACCGCTTCCAACGAAATCCACAAAGAGGTCCAAATATCCACTTGCAGACTTTACAAACAGAGTGTTTACAATCTGCTCTATGAAATCAAAGGTTAAACTCTGTGAGTGGAACGCACACATCACAAAGTGGTTACTGAGAATGATTCTCTCTAGTTTTTATACGAGGATATTTCCTTTTCTACCGATGGCCCCAAAACGCTTGAAATCTCCACATGCAAATTCCTCAAAAAGAGGGTTTCCAATCTGCTCTGTATAAAGGAAGGCTCAACTCTGTGAGTTGAACACACACAAATCAAAGAAGTTTCTGAGAACTCTTCCTTCTAGCATTAGATGAAGAAATCCCGCTTCCAACGAAATCCTCAAAGAGGTCCAAGTATCCACTTGCAGACTTCACAAACAGTGTGTTTCCAAACTGCTCTATAAAAAGAAAGGTTAAACTCTGTGAGTGGAACGCACACATCACAAAGTGGTTTCTGAGAATGATTCTCTCTAGTTTTTATACGAGGATATTTCCTTTTCTACCGTTGGCCCCAAAACGCTTGAAATCTCCACATGCAAATTTCTCAAAAAGAGGGTTTCCAATCTGCTCTGTCTAATGGAATGTACAACTCTGAGAGTTGAACATACACAAATCAAAGAACTTTCTGAGAATTCTTCCTTCTAGCATTAGATGAAGAAATCCCGCTTCCAACGAAATCCTCTAAGAGGTCCAAATATCCACTTGCAGATTTTACAAACAGAGTGTTTCCAAACTGCTCTATGAAAAGAAAGGTTAAACTCTGTGAGTGGAACGCACACATCACAAAGTGGTTTCTGAGAATGATCCTCTCTAGTTTTTATACGACGAGATTTCCTTTTCTAACGTTGGCCCCAAATAGATTGAAATCTCCACATGCAAATCCCGCAAAAAGAGGGTTTCCAATCTGCTCTGTCTAAAGGAAGGTTCAACTCTGTGAGATGAACATACACAAATCAACGAAGTTACTGAGAAATCTTCTGTGTAGCATTAGATGAAGAAATCCCGCTTCCAACGAAATCCTCAAAGAGGTCCAAATATCCACTTGCAGATTTTACAAACAGAGTGTTTCCAAACTGCTCTATGAAAAGAAAGGTTAAACTCTGTGAGTGGAACGCACACATCACAAAGTGGTTTCTGAGAATGATCCTTTCTAGTTTTTATACGAGGAGATTTCCTTTTGTAATGTTGGCCCCAAATCGCTTGAAATCTCCACATGCAAATTCCTCAAAAAGAGGGTTTCCAATCTGCTCTGTCTAAAGGAAGGTTCAACTCTGTGAGTTGAACACACACAAATCAAAGAACTTTCTGAGAATTCTTCCTTCTAGCATTAGATGAAGAAATCCCGCTTCCAACGAAATCCTCTAAGAGGTCCAAATATCCACTTGCAGACTTCACAAACAGAGTGTTTCCAAACTGCTCTATGAAAAGAAAGGTTAAACTCTGTGAGTGGAACGCACACTTCACAAAGTCGTTTCTGAGAATGATTCTCTCTAGTTTTTATACGAGGATATTTCCTTTTCTACCGATGGCCCAAAAACGCTTGAAATCTCCACATGCAAATTCCTCAAAAAGAGGGTTTCCAATCTGCTCTGTCTAAAGGAAGGTTCAACTCTGTTAGTTGAACACACACAAATCAACGAAGTTACTGAGAAATCTTCTGTGTAGCATTAGATGAAGAAATCCCGCTTCCAATGAAATCCACAAAGAGGTCCAAATATCCACTTGCAGACTTTACAAACAGAGTGTTTACAAACTGCTCTATGAAAAGAAAGGTTAAACTCTGTGAGTGGAACGCACACATCACAAAGTGGTTTCTGAGAATGATTCTCTCTAGTTTTTATACGAGGATATAGCCTTTTCTACCGATGGCCCCAAAACGCTTGAAATCTCCACATGCAAATTCCTCAAAAAGAGGGTTTCCAATCTGCTCTGTCTAAAGGAAGGTTCAACTCTGTGAGTTCAACACACACAAATCAAAGAAGTTTCTGAGAACTCTTCCTTCTAGCATTAGATGAAGAAATCCCGCTTCCAACGAAATCCTCAAAGAGGTCCAAGTATCCACTTGCAGACTTCACAAACAGAGTGTTTCCAAACTGCTCTATAAAAAGAAAGGTTAAACTCTGTGAGTGGAACGCACACATCACAAAGTGGTTTCTGAGAATGATTCTCTCTAGTTTTTATACGAGGATATTTCCTTTTCTACCGTTGGCCCCAAAACGCTTGAAATCTCCACATGCAAATTTCTCAAAAAGAGGGTTTCCAATCTGCTCTGTCTAAAGGAAGGTACAACTCTGTGAGTTGAACATACACAAATCAAAGAACTTTCTGAGAATTCTTCCTTCTGGCATTAGATGAAGAAATCCCGCTTCCAACGAAATCCTCTAAGAGGTCCAAATATCCACTTGCAGATTTTACAAACAGAGTGTTTCCAAACTGCTCTATGAAAAGAAAGGTTAAACTCTGTGAGTGGAACGCACACATCACAAAGTGGTTTCTGAGAATGAACCTCTCTAGTTTTTATACGACGAGATTTCCTTTTCTAACGTTGGCCCCAAATAGATTGAAATCTCCACATGCAAATCCCGCAAAAAGAGGGTTTCCAATCTGCTCTGTCTAAAGGAAGGTTCAACTCTGTGCGATGAACATACACAAATCAACGAAGTTACTGAGAAATCTTCTGTGTAGCATTAGATGAAGAAATCCCGCTTCCAACGAAATCCTCAAAGAGGTCCAAACATCCACTTGCAGATTTTACAAACAGAGTGTTTACAAACTGCTCTATGAAAAGAAAGGTTAAACTCTGTGAGTGGAACGCACACATCACGAAGTGGTTTCTGAGAATGATTCTCTCTAGTTTTTATACGAGGATATTTCCTTTTTTACCGATGGCCCCAAAACGCTTGAAATCTCCACATGCAAATTCCTCAAAAAGAGGGGTTCCAATCTGCTCTGTCTAAAGGAAGGTTCAACTCTGTGAGTTGAACACACACAAATCAAAGAAGTTTCTGAGAATTCTTCCTTCTAGCATTAGATGAAGAAATCCCGCTTCCAACAAAATCCTCAAATAGGTCCAAATATCCACTTGCAGACTTTACAAACAGAGTGTTTCCAAACTGCTCTATGAAAAGAAAGGTTAAACTCTGTGAGTGGAACGCACACATCACAAAGTAGTTTCTGAGAATGATTCTCTCTTGTTTTTATACGACGAGATTTCCTTTTCAACCGTTGGCCCCAAAGTGCTTGAAATCTCCACATGCATATTCCTCAAAAAGAGGGTTTCCAATCTGCTCTGTCTAAAGGAAGGTTCAACTCTGTGAGTTGAACACACACAAATCAAAGAAGTTTCTGAGAATTCTTCCTTCTAGCATTAGATGAAGAAATCCCGCTTCCAACGAAATCCTCAAATAGGTCCAAATATCCACTTGCAGATTTTACAAACAGAGTGTTTCCAAACTTCTCTATGAAAAGAAAGGTTAAACTCTGTGAGTGGAACGCACACATCACAAAGTGGTTTCTGAGAATGATTCTCTCTAGTTTTTATACGAGGATATTTCCTTTTCTACCGATGGCCCGAAAACTCTTGAAATCTCCACATGCAAATTCCTCAAAAAGAGGGTTTCCAATCTGCTCTGTCTAAAGGAAGGTTCAACTCTGTTAGTTGAACACACACAAATCAACGAAGTTATTGAGAAATCTTCTGTGTAGAATTAGATGAAGAAATCCCGCTTCCAACGAAATCCACAAAGAGGTCCAAATATCCACTTGCAGACTTTACAAACAGAGTGTTTACAAACTGCTCTATGAAAAGAAAGGTTAAACTCTGTGAGTGGAACGCACACATCACGAAGTGGTTTCTGAGAATGATTCTCTCTAGTTTTTATACGAGGATATTTCCTTTTTTACCGATGGCCCCAAAACGCTTGAAATCTCCACATGCAAATTCCTAAAAAAGAGTGTTTCCAATCTGCTCTGTCTAAAGGAAGGTTCAACTCTGTTAGTTGAACACACAGAAATCAACGAAGTTACTGAGAAATCTTCTGTGTAGCATTAGATGATGAAATACCGCTTCCAACGAAATCCACAAAGAGGTCCAAATATCCACTTGCAGACTTTACAAACAGAGTGTTTACAAACTGCTCTATGAAAAGAAAGGTTAAACTCTGTGAGTGGAATGCACACATCACAAAGTGGTTTCTGAGAATGATTCTCTCTAGTTTTTATACGAGGATACTTCCTTTTCTACCGATGGCCCCAAAACGCTTGAAATCTCCACATGCAAATTCCTCAAAAAGAGGGTTTCCAATCTGCTCTGTCTAAAGGAAGGTTCAACTCTGTGAGTTGAACACACACAAATCAAAGAAGTTTCTGAGAATTCTTCCTTCTAGCATTAGATGAAGAAATCCCGCTTCTAACGAAATCCTCCAAGAGGTCCAAATATCCACTTGCAGACTTCACAAACAGAGTGTTTCCAAACTGCTCTATGAAAAGAAAGGTTAAACTCTGTGAGTGGATCGCACACATCACAAAGTGGTTTCTGAGATGATTCTCTCTAGTTTTTATACGAGGATATTTCCTTTTCTACCGATGGCCCAAAAACGCTTGAAAACTCCACATGCAAATTCCTCAAAAAGAGAGTTTCCAATCTGCTCTGTCTAAAGGAAGGTTCAACTCTGTTAGTTGAACACTCACAAATCAACGAAGTTATTGAGAAATCTTCTGTGTAGCATTAGATGAAGAAATCCCGCTTCCAACGAAATCCACAAAGAGGTCCAAATATCCACTTGCAGACTTTACAAACAGAGTGTTTACAAGCTGCTCTATGAAAAGAAAGGTTAAACTCTGTGAGTGGAACGCACACATCACAAAGTGGTTTCTGAGAATGATTCTCTCTAGTTTTTATACGAGGAGATTTCCTTTTCTACCGATGGCTCCAAAACGCTTGAAATCTCCACATGAAAATTCCTCAAAAAGAGGGTTTCCAATCTGCTCTGTCTAAAGGAAGGTTCAACTCTGTGAGTTCAACACACACAAATCAAAGAAGTTTCTGAGAATTCTTCCTTCTAGCATTAGATGAAGAAATCCCGCTTCCAACGAAATCCTCCAAGAGGTCCAAATATCCACTTGCAGACTTCACAAACAGAGTGTTTCCAAACTGCTCTATGAAAAGAAAGGTTAAACTCTGTGAGTGGATCGCACACATCACAAAGTGGTTTCTGAGAATGATTCTCTCTAGTTTTTATACGAGGATACTTCCTTTTCTACCGTTGGCCCCAAATCGCTTGAAATCTCCACATGCAAATTCCTCAAAAAGAGGGTTTCCAATCTGCTCTGTCTAAAGGAAGGTTCAACTCTGTTAGTTGAACACACAGAAATCAACGAAGTTACTGAGAAATCTTCTGTGTAGCATTAGATGAAGAAACCCCACTTCCAACGACATCCTCAAAGAGGTACAAATATCCACTTGCAGACTTTACAAACAGAGTGTTTCCAAACTGCTCTATGAAAAGAAAGGTTAAACTCTGTGAGTGGAACGCACACATCACAAAGTGGTTTCTGAGAATGATTCTCTCTAGTTTTTCTATGAGGATATTTCCTTTTCTATCGTAGGCCCCAAATCGCTTGAAATCTCCACATGCAAATTCCTCAAAAAGAGGGTTTCCAATCTGCTCTGTCTAAAGGAAGGTTCAACTCTGTGAGTTGAACACACGCAAATCAAAGAAGTTTCTGAAAATTCTTCCTTCTAGCATTAGATGAAGAAATCCCGCTTCCAATGAAATCCTCAAAGAGGTCCAAATATCCCCTTGCAGTCTTCAAAACCAGAGTGTTTCCAAACTGCTCTATGAAAAGAAAGGTTGAACTCTGTGAGTGGAACACACACATCAGAAAGTAGTTTCTGAAAATGATTCTCTCTAGTTTTTATATTAGGATATTTCCTTTTCTACCGTTGGCCACAAAAAGCTTGAAATCTCCACATGCATATTCCTCAAAAAGAGGGTTTCCAATCTGCTCTGTCTAAAGGAAGGTTCAACTCTGTGAGTTGAACGCACACAAATCAAAGATGTTTCTGAGAATTCTTCCTTCTAGCATTAGATGAAGAAATCCCGCTTCCAACGAAATCCTCTAAGAGGTCCAAATATCCACTTGCAGACTTCACAAACAGGGTGTTTCCAAACTGCTCTATGAAAAGAAAGGTTAAACTCTGTGAGTGGATCGCACACATTACAAAGTGGTTTCTGAGAATGATTCTCTCTAGTTTTTATACGAGGATATTTCCTTTTCTACCGATGGCCCAAAAACGCTTGAAATCTCCACATGCAAATTCCTCAAAAAGAGGGTTTCCAATCTGCTCTGTCTAAAGGAAGGTTCAACTCTGTGAGTTGAACACACACAAATCAAAGAAGTTTCTGAGAATTCTTCCTTCTAGCATTAGATGAAGAAATCCCGCTTCTAACGAAATCCTCCAAGAGGTCCAAATATCCACTTGCAGACTTCACAAACAGAGTGTTTCCAAACTGCTCTATGAAAAGAAAGGTTAAACTCTGTGAGTGGATCGCACACATCACAAAGTGGTTTCTGAGATGATTCTCTCTAGTTTTTATACGAGGATATTTCCTTTTCTACCGATGGCCCAAAAACGCTTGAAATCTCCACATGCAAATTCCTCAAAAAGAGAGTTTCCAATCTGCTCTGTCTAAAGGAAGGTTCAACTCTGTTAGTTGAACACTCACAAATCAACGAAGTTATTGAGAAATCTTCTGTGTAGCATTAGATGAAGAAATCCCGCTTCCAACGAAATCCACAAAGAGGTCCAAATATCCACTTGCAGACTTTACAAACAGAGTGTTTACAAGCTGCTCTATGAAAAGAAAGGTTAAACACTGTGAGTGGAACGCACACATCACAAAGTGGTTTCTGAGAATGATTCTCTCTAGTTTTTATACGAGGAGATTTCCTTTTCTACCGATGGCTCCAAAACGCTTGAAATCTCCATATGCAAATTCCTCAAAAAGAGGGTTTCCAATCTGCTCTGTCTAAAGGAAGGTTCAACTCTGTGAGTTGAACACACACAAATCAAAGAAGTTTCTGAGAATTCTTCCTTCTAGCATTAGATGAAGAAATCCCGCTTCCAACGAAATCCTCCAAGAGGTCCAAATATCCACTTGCAGACTTCACAAACAGAGTGTTTCCAAACTGCTCTATGAAAAGAAAGGTTAAACTCTGTGAGTGGATCGCACACATCACAAAGTGGTTTCTGAGAATGATTCTCTCTAGTTTTTATACGAGGATATTTCCTTTTCTACCGTTGGCCCCAAATCGCTTGAAATCTCCACATGCAAATTCCTCAAAAAGAGGGTTTCCAATCTGCTCTGTCTAAAGGAAGGTTCAACTCTGTTAGTTGAACACACAGAAATCAACGAAGTTACTGAGAAATCTTCTGTGTAGCATTAGATGAAGAAACCCCACTTCCAACGACATCCTCAAAGAGGTACAAATATCCACTTGCAGACTTTACAAACAGAGTGTTTCCAAACTGCTCTATGAAAAGAAAGGTTAAACTCTGTGAGTGGAACGCACACATCACAAAGTAGTTTCTGAGAATGATTCTCTCTTGTTTTTATACGAGGAGATTTCCTTTTCTACCGTTGGCGCCAAAGTGCTTGAAATCTCCACATGCAAATTCCTCAAAAAGAGGGTTTCCAATCTGCTCTGTCTAAAGGAAGGTTCAACTCTGTGAGTTGAACACACACAAATCAACGAAGTTACTGAGAAATCTTCTGTGTAGCATTAGATGAAGAAATCCCGCTTCCAACGAAATCCACAAAGAAGTCCATATATCCACTTGCAGACTTTACAAACAGAGTGTTTACAAACTGCTCTATGAAAAGAAAGGTTAAACTCTGTGAGTGGAATGCACACATCACAAAGTGGTTTCTGAGAATGATTCTCTCTAGTTTTTATACGAGGATATTTCCTTTTCTACCGATGGCCCAAAAACGCTTGAAATCTCCACATGCAAATTCCTCAAAAAGAGGGTTTCCAATCTGCTCTGTCTAAAGGAAGGTTCAACTCTGTGAGTTGAACACACACAAATCAAAGAAGTTTCTGAGAATTCTTCCTTCTAGCATTAGATGAAGAAATCCCGCTTCCAACGAAATCCTCTAAGAGGTCCAAATATCCACTTGCAGACTTCACAAACAGAGTGTTTCCAAACTGCTCTATGAAAAGAAAGGTTAAACTCTGTGAGTGGAACGCACACTTCACAAAGTCGTTTCTGAGAATGATCCTTTCTAGTTTTTATACGAGGAGATTTCCTTTTGTAATGTTGGCCCCAAATCGCTTGAAATCTCCACATGCAAATTCCTCAAAAAGAGGGTTTCCAATCTGCTCTGTCTAAAGGAAGGTTCAACTCTGTGAGTTGAACACACACAAATCAAAGAACTTTCTGAGAATTCTTCCTTCTAGCATTAGATGAAGAAATCCCGCTTCCAACGAAATCCTCTAAGAGGTCCAAATATCCACTTGCAGACTTCACAAACAGAGTGTTTCCAAACTGCTCTATGAAAAGAAAGGTTAAACTCTGTGAGTGGAACGCACACTTCCCAAAGTCGTTTCTGAGAATGATTCTCTCTAGTTTTTATACGAGGAGATTTCCTTTTCTACCGATGGCCCAAAAACGCTTGAAATCTCCACATGCAAATTCCTCAAAAAGAGGGTTTCCAATCTGCTCTGTCTAAAGGAAGGTTCAACTCTGTTAGTTGAACACACACAAATCAACGAAGTTACTGAGAAATCTTCTGTGTAGCATTAGATGATGAAATACCGCTTCCAACGAAATCCACAAAGAGGTCCAAATATCCACTTGCAGACTTTACAAACAGAGTGTTTACAATCTGCTCTATGAAATCAAAGGTTAAACTCTGTGAGTGGAACGCACACATCACAAAGTGGTTACTGAGAATGATTCTCTCTAGTTTTTATACGAGGATATTTCCTTTTCTACCGATGGCCCCAAAACGCTTGAAATCTCCACATGCAAATTCCTCAAAAAGAGGGTTTCCAATCTGCTCTGTATAAAGGAAGGTTCAACTCTGTGAGTTGAACACACACAAATCAAAGAAGTTTCTGAGAACTCTTCCTTCTAGCATTAGATGAAGAAATCCCGCTTCCAACGAAATCCTCAAAGAGGTCAAAGTATCCACTTGCAGACTTCACAAACAGTGTGTTTCCAAACTGCTCTATAAAAAGAAAGGTTAAACTCTGTGAGTGGAACGCACACATCACAAAGTGGTTTCTGAGAATGATTCTCTCTAGTTTTTATACGAGGATATTTCCTTTTCTACCGTTGGCCCCAAAACGCTTGAAATCTCCACATGCAAATTTCTCAAAAAGAGGGTTTCCAATCTGCTCTGTCTAATGGAATGTACAACTCTGTGAGTTGAACATACACAAATCAAAGAACTTTCTGAGAATTCTTCCTTCTAGCATTAGATGAAGAAATCCCGCTTCCAACGAAATCCTCTAAGAGGTCCAAATATCCACTTGCAGATTTTACAAACAGAGTGTTTCCAAACTGCTCTATGAAAAGAAAGGTTAAACTCTGTGAGTGGAACGCACACATCACAAAGTGGTTTCTGAGAATGATCCTCTCTAGTTTTTATACGACGAGATTTCCTTTTCTAACGTTGGCCCCAAATAGATTGAAATCTCCACATGCAAATCCCGCAAAAAGAGGGTTTCCAATCTGCTCTGTCTAAAGGAAGGTTCAACTCTGTGAGATGAACATACACAAATCAACGAAGTTACTGAGAAATCTTCTGTGTAGCATTAGATGAAGAAATCCCGCTTCCAACGAAATCCTCAAAGAGGTCCAAATATCCACTTGCAGATTTTACAAACAGAGTGTTTCCAAACTGCTCTATGAAAAGAAAGGTTAAACTCTGTGAGTGGAACGCACACATCACAAAGTGGTTTCTGAGAATGTTCCTTTCTAGTTTTTATACGAGGAGATTTCCTTTTGTAATGTTGGCCCCAAATCGCTTGAAATCTCCACATGCAAATTCCTCAAAAAGAGGGTTTCCAATCTGCTCTGTCTAAAGGAAGGTTCAACTCTGTGAGTTGAACACACACAAATCAAAGAACTTTCTGAGAATTCTTCCTTCTAGCATTAGATGAAGAAATCCCGCTTCCAACGAAATCCTCTAAGAGGACCAAATATCCACTTGCAGACTTCACAAACAGAGTGTTTCCAAACTGCTCTATGAAAAGAAAGGTTAAACTCTGTGAGTGGAACGCACACTTCACAAAGTCGTTTCTGAGAATGATTCTCTCTAGTTTTTATACGAGGATATTTCCTTTTCTACCGATGGCCCAAAAACGCTTGAAATCTCCACATGCAAATTCCTCAAAAAGAGGGTTTCCAATCTGCTCTGTCTAAAGGAAGGTTCAACTCTGTTAGTTGAACACACACAAATCAACGAAGTTACTGAGAAATCTTCTGTGTAGCATTAGATGAAGAAATCCCGCTTCCAATGAAATCCACAAAGTGGTCCAAATATCCACTTGCAGACTTTACAAACAGAGTGTTTACAAACTGCTCTATGAAAAGAAAGGTTAAACTCTGTGAGTGGAACGCACACATCACAAAGTGGTTTCTGAGAATGATTCTCTCTAGTTTTTATACGAGGATATAGCCTTTTCTACCGATGGCCCCAAAACGCTTGAAATCTCCACATGCAAATTCCTCAAAAAGAGGGTTTCCAATCTGCTCTGTCTAAAGGAAGGTTCAACTCTGTGAGTTCAACACACACAAATCAAAGAAGTTTCTGATAACTCTTCCTTCTAGCATTAGATGAAGAAATCCCGCTTCCAACGAAATCCTCAAAGAGGTCCAAGTATCCACTTGCAGACTTCACAAACAGAGTGTTTCCAAACTGCTCTATAAAAAGAAAGGTTAAACTCTGTGAGTGGAACGCACACATCACAAAGTGGTTTCTGAGAATGATTCTCTCTAGTTTTTATACGAGGATATTTCCTTTTCTACCGTTGGCCCCAAAACGCTTGAAATCTCCACATGCAAATTTCTCAAAAAGAGGGTTTCCAATCTGCTCTGTCTAAAGGAAGGTACAACTCTGTGAGTTGAACATACACAAATCAAAGAACTTTCTGAGAATTCTTCCTTCTAGCATTAGATGAAGAAATCCCGCTTCCAACGACATCCTCTAAGAGGTCCAAATATCCACTTGCAGATTTTACAAACAGAGTGTTTCCAAACTGCTCTATGAAAAGAAAGGTTAAACTCTGTGAGTGGAACGCACACATCACAAAGTGGTTTCTGAGAATGAACCTCTCTAGTTTTTATACGACGAGATTTCCTTTTCTAACGTTGGCCCCAAATAGATTGAAATCTCCACATGCAAATCCCGCAAAAAGAGGGTTTCCAATCTGCTCTGTCTAAAGGAAGGTTCAACTCTGTGCGATGAACATACACAAATCAACGAAGTTACTGAGAAATCTTCTGTGTAGCATTAGATGAAGAAATCCCGCTTCCAACGAAATCCTCAAAGAGGTCCAAATATCCACTTGCAGATTTTACAAACAGAGTGTTTACAAACTGCTCTATGAAAAGAAAGGTTAAACTCTGTGAGTGGAACGCACACATCACGAAGTGGTTTCTGAGAATGATTCTCTCTAGTTTTTATACGAGGATATTTCCTTTTTTACCGATGGCCCCAAAACGCTTGAAATCTCCACATGCAAATTCCTCAAAAAGAGGGGTTCCAATCTGCTCTGTCTAAAGGAAGGTTCAACTCTGTGAGTTGAACACACACAAATCAAAGAAGTTTCTGAGAATTCTTCCTTCTAGCATTAGATGAAGAAATCCCGCTTCCAACGAAATCCTCAAATAGGTCCAAATATCCACTTGCAGACTTTACAAACAGAGTGTTTCCAAACTGCTCTATGAAAAGAAAGGTTAAACTCTGTGAGTGGAACGCACACATCACAAAGTAGTTTCTGAGAATGATTCTCTCTTGTTTTTATACGACGAGATTTCCTTTTCAACCGTTGGCCCCAAAGTGCTTGAAATCTCCACATGCAAATTCCTCAAAAAGAGGGTTTCCAATCTGCTCTGTCTAAAGGAAGGTTCAACTCTGTTAGTTGAACACACACAAATCAACGAAGTTATTGAGAAATCTTCTGTGTAGAATTAGATGAAGAAATCCCGCTTCCAACGAAATCCACAAAGAGGTCCAAATATCCACTTGCAGACTTTACAAACAGAGTGTTTACAAACTGCTCTATGAAAAGAAAGGTTAAACTCTGTGAGTGGAACGCACACATCACGAAGTGGTTTCTGAGAATGATTCTCTCTAGTTTTTATACGAGGATATTTCCTTTTCTACCGCTGGCCCCAAAACGCTTGAAATCTCCACATGCAAATTCCTCAAAAAGAGGGTTTCCAATCTGCTCTGTCTAAAGGAAGGTTCAACTCTGTGAGTTGAACACACACAAATCAAAGAAGTTTCTGAGAACTCTTCCTTCTAGCATTAGATGAAGAAATCCCGCTTCCAACGAAATCCTCAAAGAGGTCCAAGTATCCACTTGCAGACTTCACAAACAGTGTGTTTCCAAACTGCTCTATAAAAAGAAAGGTTAAACTCTGTGAGTGGAACGCACACATCACAAAGTGGTTTCTGAGAATGATTCTCTCTAGTTTTTATACGAGGATATTTCCTTTTCTACCGTTGGCCCCAAAACGCTTGAAATCTCCACATGCAAATTTCTCAAAAAGAGGGTTTCCAATCTGCTCTGTCTAAAGGAAGGTACAACTCTGTGAGTTGAACATACACAAATCAAAGAACTTTCTGAGAATTCTTCCTTCTAGCATTAGATGAGGAAATCCCTCTTCCAACGAAATCCTCTAAGAGGTCCAAATATCCACTTGCAGATTTTACAAACAGAGTGTTTCCAAACTGCTCTATGAAAAGAAAGGTTAAACTCTGTGAGTGGAACGCACACATCACAAAGTGGTTTCTGAGAATGATCCTCTCTAGTTTTTATACGACGAGATTTCCTTTTCTAACGTTGGCCCCAAATAGATTGAAATCTCCACATGCAAATCCCGCAAAAAGAGGGTTTCCAATCTGCTCTGTCTAAAGGAAGGTTCAACTCTGTGAGATGAACATACACAAATCAACGAAGTTACTGAGAAATCTTCTGTGTAGCATTAGATGAAGAAATCCCGCTTCCAACGAAATCCTCAAAGAGGTCCAAATATCCACTTGCAGATTTTACAAACAGAGTGTTTCCAAACTGCTCTATGAAAAGAAAGGTTAAACTCTGTGAGTGGAACGCACACATCACAAAGTGGTTTCTGAGAATGATTCTCTCTAGTTTTTATACGAGGATATAGCCTTTTCTACCGATGGCCCCAAAACGCTTGAAATCTCCACATGCAAATTCCTCAAAAAGAGGGTTTCCAATCTGCTCTGTCTAAAGGAGGGTTCAACTCTGTGAGTTGAACACACACAAATCAAAGAAGTTTCTGAGAACTCTTCCTTCTAGCATTAGATGAAGAAATCCCGCTTCCAACGAAATCCTCAAAGAGGTCCAAGTATCCACTTGCAGACTTCACAAACAGAGTGTTTCCAAACTGCTCTATAAAAAGAAAGGTTAAACTCTGTGAGTGGAACGCACACATCACAAAGTGGTTTCTGAGAATGATTCTCTCTAGTTTTTATACGAGGATATTTCCTTTTCTACCGTTGGCCCCAAAACGCTTGAAATCTCCACATGCAAATTTCTCAAAAAGAGGGTTTCCAATCTGCTCTGTCTAAAGGAAGGTACAACTCTGTGAGTTGAACATACACAAATCAAAGAACTTTCTGAGAATTCTTACTTCTAGCATTAGATGAAGAAATCCCGCTTCCAACGAAATCCTCTAAGAGGTCCAAATATCCACTTGCAGATTTTACAAACAGAGTGTTTCCAAACTGCTCTATGAAAAGAAAGGTTAAACTCTGTGAGTGGAACGCACACATCACAAAGTGGTTTCTGAGAATGATCCTCTCTAGTTTTTATACGACGAGATTTCCTTTTCTAACGTTGGCCCCAAATAGATTGAAATCTCCACATGCAAATCCCGCAAAAAGAGGGTTTCCAATCTGCTCTCTCTAAAGAAAGGTTCAACTCTGTGAGATGAACATACACAAATCAACGAAGTTACTGAGAAATCTTCTGTGTAGCATTAGATGAAGAAATCCCGCTTCCAACGAAATCCTCAAAGAGGTCCAAATATCCACTTGCAGATTTTACAAACAGAGTGTTTCCAAACTGCTCTATGAAAAGAAAGGTTAAACTCTGTGAGTGGAACGCACACATCACAAAGTGGTTTCTGAGAATGATCCTTTCTAGTTTTTATACGAGGAGATTTCCTTTTGTAATGTTGGCCCCAAATCGCTTGAAATCTCCACATGCAAATTCCTCAAAAAGAGGGTTTCCAATCTGCTCTGTCTAAAGGAAGGTTCAACTCTGTGAGTTGAACACACACAAATCAAAGAACTTTCTGGGAATTCTTCCTTCTAGCATTAGATGAAGAAATCCCGCTTCCAACGAAATCCTCTAAGAGGTCCAAATATCCACTTGCAGACTTCACAGAGTGTTTCCAAACTGCTCTATGAAAAGAAAGGTTAAACTCTGTGAGTGGAACGCACACTTCCCAAAGTCGTTTCTGAGAATGATTCTCTCTAGTTTTTATGCGAGGATATTTCCTTTTCTACCGATGGCCCAAAAACGCTTGAAATCTCCACATGCAAATTCCTCAAAAAGAGGGTTTCCAATCTGCTCTGTCTAAAGGAAGGTTCAACTCTGTTAGTTGAACACACACAAATCAACGAAGTTACTGAGAAATCTTCTGTGTAGCATTAGATGATGAAATACCGCTTCCAACGAAATCCACAAAGAGGTCCAAATATCCACTTGCAGACTTTACAAACAGAGTGTTTACAAACTGCTCTATGAAATGAAAGGTTAAACTCTGTGAGTGGAACTTACACATCACAAAGTGGTTTCTGAGAATGATTCTCTCTAGTTTTTATACGAGGATATTTCCTTTTCTACCGATGGCCCCAAAACGCTTGAAATCTCCACATGCAAATTCCTCAAAAAGAGGGTTTCCAATCTGCTCTGTCTAAAGGAAGGTTCAACTCTGTGAGTTGAACACACACAAATCAAAGAAGTTTCTGAGAACTCTTCCTTCTAGCATTAGATGAAGAAATCCCGCTTCCAACGAAATCCTCAAAGAGGTCCAAGTATCCACTTGCAGACTTCACAAACAGTGTGTTTCCAAACTGCTCTATAAAAAGAAAGGTTAAACTCTGTGAGTGGAACGCACACATCACAAAGTGGTTTCTGAGAATGATTCTCTCTAGTTTTTATACGAGGATATTTCCTTTTCTACCGTTGGCCCCAAAACGCTTGAAATCTCCACATGCAAATTTCTCAAAAAGAGGGTTTCCAATCTGCTCTGTCTAAAGGAAGGTACAACTCTGTGAGTTGAACATACACAAATCAAAGAACTTTCTGAGAATTCTTCCTTCTAGCATTAGATGAAGAAATCCCGCTTCCAACGAAATCCTCTAAGAGGTCCAAATATCCACTTGCAGATTTTACAAACAGAGTGTTTCCAAACTGCTCTATGAAAAGAAAGGTTAAACTCTGTGAGTGGAACGCACACATCACAAAGTGGTTTCTGAGAATGATCCTCTCTAGTTTTTATACGACGAGATTTCCTTTTCTAACGTTGGCCCCAAATAGATTGAAATCTCCACATGCAAATCCCGCAAAAAGAGGGTTTCCAATCTGCTCTGTCTAAAGGAAGGTTCAACTCTGTGAGATGAACATACACAAATCAACGAAGTTACTGAGAAATCTTCTGTGTAGCATTAGATGAAGAAATCCCGCTTCCAACGAAATCCTCAAAGAGGTCCAAATATCCACTTGCAGATTTTACAAACAGAGTGTTTCCAAACTGCTCTATGAAAAGAAAGGTTAAACTCTGTGAGTGGAACGCACACATCACAAAGTGGTTTCTGAGAATGATCCTTTCTAGTTTTTATACGAGGAGATTTCCTTTTGTAATGTTGGCCCCAAATCGCTTGAAATCTCCACATGCAAATTCCTCAAAAAGAGGGTTTCCAATCTGCTCTGTCTAAAGGAAGGTTCAACTCTGTGAGTTGAACACACACAAATCAAAGAAGTTTCTGAGAATTCTTCCTTCTAGCATTAGATGAAGAAATCCCGCTTCCAACGAAATCCTCTAAGAGGTCCAAATATCCACTTGCAGACTTCACAAACAGAGTGTTTCCAAACTGCTCTATGAAAAGAAAGGTTAAACTCTGTGAGTGGAACGCACACTTCACAAAGTCGTTTCTGAGAATGATTCTCTCTAGTTTTTATACGAGGATATTTCCTTTTCTACCGACGGCCCAAAAACGCTTGAAATCTCCACATGCAAATTCCTCAAAAAGAGGGTTTCCAATCTGCTCTGTCTAAAGGAAGGTTCAACTCTGTTAGTTGAACACACACAAATCAACGAAGTTACTGAGAAATCTTCTGTGTAGCATTAGATGATGAAATACCGCTTCCAACGAAATCCACAAAGAGGTCCAAATATCCACTTGCAGACTTTACAAACAGAGTGTTTACAAACTGCTCTATGAAATGAAAGGTTAAACTCTGTGAGTGGAACTTACACATCACAAAGTGGTTTCTGAGAATGATTCTCTCTAGTTTTTATACGAGGATATAGCCTTTTCTACCGATGGCCCCAAAACGCTTGAAATCTCCACATGCAAATTCCTCAAAAAGAGGGTTTCCAATCTGCTCTGTCTAAAGGAAGGTTCAACTCTGTGAGTTCAACACACACAAATCAAAGAAGTTTCTGAGAACTCTTCCTTCTAGCATTAGATGAAGAAATCCCGCTTCCAACGAAATCCTCAAAGAGGTCCAAGTATCCACTTGCAGACTTCACAAACAGAGTGTTTCCAAACTGCTCTATAAAAAGAAAGGTTAAACTCTGTGAGTGGAACGCACACATCACAAAGTGGTTTCTGAGAATGATTCTCTCTAGTTTTTATACGAGGATATTTCCTTTTCTACCATTGGCCCCAAAACGCTTGAAATCTCCACATGCAAATTTCTCAAAAAGAGGGTTTCCAATCTGCTCTGTCTAAAGGAAGGTACAACTCTGTGAGTTGAACATACACAAATCAAAGAACTTTCTGAGAATTCTTACTTCTAGCATTAGATGAAGAAATCCCGCTTCCAACGAAATCCTCTAAGAGGTCCAAATATCCACTTGCAGACTTCACAAACAGAGTGTTTCCAAACTGCTCTATGAAAAGAAAGGTTAAACTCTGTGAGTGGAACGCACACTTCACAAAGTCGTTTCTGAGAATGATTCTCTCTAGTTTTTATACGAGGATATTTCCTTTTCTACCGACGGCCCAAAAACGCTTGAAATCTCCACATGCAAATTCCTCAAAAAGAGGGTTTCCAATCTGCTCTGTCTAAAGGAAGGTTCAACTCTGTTAGTTGAACACACACAAAACAACGAAGTTACTGAGAAATCTTCTGTGTAGCATTAGATGAAGAAATCCGGATTCCAATGAAATCCACAAAGAGGTCCAAATATCCACTTGCAGACTTTACAAACAGAGTGTTTACAAACTGCTCTATGAAAAGAAAGGTTAAACTCTGTGAGTGGAACGCACACATCACAAAGTGGTTTCTGAGAATGATTCTCTCTAGTTTTTATACGAGGATATAGCCTTTTCTACCGATGGCCCCAAAACGCTTGAAATCTCCACATGCAAATTCCTCAAAAAGAGGGTTTCCAATCTGCTCTGTCTAAAGGAAGGTTCAACTCTGTGAGTTCAACACACACAAATCAAAGAAGTTTCTGAGAACTCTTCCTTCTAGCATTAGATGAAGAAATCCCGCTTCCAACGAAATCCTCAAAGAGGTCCAAGTATCCACTTGCAGACTTCACAAACAGAGTGTTTCCAAACTGCTCTATAAAAAGAAAGGTTAAACTCTGTGAGTGGAACGCACACATCACAAAGTGGTTTCTGAGAATGATTCTCTCTAGTTTTTATACGAGGATATTTCCTTTTCTAACGTTGGCCCCAAATAGATTGAAATCTCCACATGCAAATCCCGCAAAAAGAGGGTTTCCAATCTGCTCTGTCTAAAGGAAGGTTCAACTCTGTGAGATGAACATACACAAATCAACGAAGTTACTGAGAAATCTTCTGTGTAGCATTAGATGAAGAAATCCCGCTTCCAACGAAATCCTCAAAGAGGTCCAAATATCCACTTGCAGATTTTACAAACAGAGTGTTTCCAAACTGCTCTATGAAAAGAAAGGTTAAACTCTGTGAGTGGAACGCACACATCACAAAGTGGTTTCTGAGAATGATCCTTTCTAGTTTTTATACGAGGAGATTTCCTTTTGTAATGTTGGCCCCAAATCGCTTGAAATCTCCACATGCAAATTCCTCAAAAAGAGGGTTTCCAATCTGCTCTGTCTAAAGGAAGGTTCAACTCTGTGAGTTGAACACACACAAATCAAAGAAGTTTCTGAGAATTCTTCCTTCTAGCATTAGATGAAGAAATCCCGCTTCCAACGAAATCCTCTAAGAGGTCCAAATATCCACTTGCAGACTTCACAAACAGAGTGTTTCCAAACTGCTCTATGAAAAGAAAGGTTAAACTCTGTGAGTGGAACGCACACTTCACAAAGTCGTTTCTGAGAATGATTCTCTCTAGTTTTTATACGAGGATATTTCCTTTTCTACCGATGGCCCAAAAACGCTTGAAATCTCCACATGCAAATTTCTCAAAAAGAGGGTTTCCAATCTGCTCTGTCTAAAGGAAGGTTCAACTCTGTTAGTTGAACACACACAAATCAACGAAGTTACTGAGAAATCTTCTGTGTAGCATTAGATGAAGAAATCCGGATTACAATGAAATCCACAAAGAGGTCCAAATATCCACTTGCAGACTTTACAAACAGAGTGTTTACAAACTGCTCTATGAAAAGAAAGGTTAAACTCTGTGAGTGGAACGCACACATCACAAAGTGGTTTCTGAGAATGATGCTCTCTAGTTTTTATACGAGGATATAGCCTTTTCTACCGATGGCCCCAAAACGCTTGAAATCTCCACATGCAAATTCCTCAAAAAGAGGGTTTCCAATCTGCTCTGTCTAAAGGAAGGTTCAACTCTGTGAGTTCAACACACACAAATCAAAGAAGTTTCTGAGAACTCTTCCTTCTAGCATTAGATGAAGAAATCCCGCTTCCAACGAAATCCTCAAAGAGGTCCAAGTATCCACTTGCAGACTTCACAAACAGAGTGTTACCAAACTGCTCTATAAAAAGAAAGGTTAAACTCTGTGAGTGGAACGCACACATCACAAAGTGGTTTCTGAGAATGATTCTCTCTAGTTTTTATACGAGGATATTTCCTTTTCTACCGTTGGCCCCAAAACGCTTGAAATCTCCACATGCAAATTTCTCAAAAAGAGGGTTTCCAATCTGCTCTGTCTAAAGGAAGGTACAACTCTGTGAGTTGAACATACACAAATCAAAGAACTTTCTGAGAATTCTTCCTTCTAGCATTAGATGAAGAAATCCCGCTTCCAACGAAATCCTCTAAGAGGTCCAAATATCCACTTGCAGATTTTACAAACAGAGTGTTTCCAAACTGCTCTATGAAAAGAAAGGTTAAACTCTGTGAGTGGAACGCACACATCACAAAGTGGTTTCTGAGAATGAACCTCTCTAGTTTTTATACGACGAGATTTCCTTTTCTAACGTTGGCCCCAAATAGATTGAAATCTCCACATGAAAATCCCGCAAAAAGAGGGTTTCCAATCTGCTCTGTCTAAAGGAAGGTTCAACTCTGTGAGATGAACATACACAAATCAACGAAGTTACTGAGAAATCTTCTGTGTAGCATTAGATGAAGAAATCCCGCTTCCAACGAAATCCTCAAAGAGGTCCAAATATCCACTTGCAGATTTTACAAACAGAGTGTTTACAAACTGCTCTATGAAAAGAAAGGTTAAACTCTGTGAGTGGAACGCACACATCACGAAGTGGTTTCTGAGAATGATTCTCTCTAGTTTTTATACGACGAGATTTCCTTTTCAACCGTTGGCCCCAAAGTGCTTGAAATCTCCACATGCATATTCCTCAAAAAGAGGTTTTCCAATCTGCTCTGTCTAAAGGAAGGTTCAACTCTGTGAGTTGAACACACACAAATCAAAGAAGTTTCTGAGAATTCTTCCTTCTAGCATTAGATGAAGAAATCCCGCTTCCAACGAAATCCTCAAATAGGTCCAAATATCCACTTGCAGATTTTACAAACAGAGTGTTTCCAAACTTCTCTATGAAAAGAAAGGTTAAACTCTGTGAGTGGAACGCACACATCACAAAGTGGTTTCTGAGAATGATTCTCTCTAGTTTTTATACGAGGATATTTCCTTTTCTACCGATGGCCCGAAAACTCTTGAAATCTCCACATGCAAATTCCTCAAAAAGAGGGTTTCCAATCTGCTCTGTCTAAAGGAAGGTTCAACTCTGTTAGTTGAACACACACAAATCAACGAAGTTATTGAGAAATCTTCTGTGTAGAATTAGATGAAGAAATCCCGCTTCCAACGAAATCCACAAAGAGGTCCAAATATCCACTTGCAGACTTTACAAACAGAGTGTTTACAAACTGCTCTATGAAAAGAAAGGTTAAACTCTGTGAGTGGAACGCACACATCACGAAGTGGTTTCTGAGAATGATTCTCTCTAGTTTTTATACGAGGATATTTCCTTTTCTACCGATGGCCCCAAAACGCTTGAAATCTCCACATGCAAATTCCTCAAAAAGAGGGTTTCCAATCTGCTCTGTCTAAAGGAAGGTTCAACTCTGTGAGTTGAACACACACAAATCAAAGAAGTTTCTGAGAACTCTTCCTTCTAGCATTAGATGAAGAAATCCCGCTTCCAACGAAATCCTCAAAGTGGTCCAAGTATCCACTTGCAGACTTCACAAACAGAGTGTTTCCAAACTGCTCTATAAAAAGAAAGGTTAAACTCTGTGAGTGGAACGCACACATCACAAAGTGGTTTCTGAGAATGATTCTCTCTAGTTTTTATACGAGGATATTTCCTTTTCTACCGTTGGCCCCAAAACGCTTGAAATCTCCACATGCAAATTTCTCAAAAAGAGGGTTTCCAATCTGCTCTGTCTAAAGGAAGGTACAACTCTGTGAGTTGAACATACACAAATCAAAGAACTTTCTGAGAATTCTTCCTTCTAGCATTAGATGAAGAAATCCCGCTTCCAACGAAATCCTCTAAGAGGTCCAAATATCCACTTGCAGACTTCACAAACAGAGTGTTTCCAAACTGCTCTATGAAAAGAAAGGTTAAACTCTGTGAGTGGAACGCACACTTCACAAAGTGGTTTCTGAGAATGATTCTCTCTAGTTTTTATACGTGGATATTTCCTTTTCTACCGTCGGCCCAAAAACGCTTGAAATCTCCACATGCAAATTCCTCAAAAAGAGGGTTTCCAATCTGCTCTGTCTAAAGGAAGGTTCAACTCTGTTAGTTGAACACACACAAATCAACGAAGTTACTGAGAAATCTTCTGTGTAGCATTAGATGAAGAAATCCGGATTACAATGAAATCCACAAAGAGGTCCAAATATCCACTTGCAGACTTTACAAACAGAGTGTTTACAAACTGCTCTATGAAAAGAAAGGTTAAACTCTGTGAGTGGAACGCACACATCACAAAGTGGTTTCTGAGAATGATTCTCTCTAGTTTTTATACGAGGATATAGCCTTTTCTACCGATGGCCCCAAAACGCTTGAAATCTCCACATGCAAATTCCTCAAAAAGAGGGTTTCCAATCTGCTCTGTCTAAAGGAAGGTTCAACTCTGTGAGTTCAACACACACAAATCAAAGAAGTTTCTGAGAACTCTTCCTTCTAGCATTAGATGAAGAAATCCCGCTTCCAACGAAATCCTCAAAGAGGTCCAAGTATCCACTTGCAGACTTCACAAACAGAGTGTTTCCAAACTGCTCTATAAAAAGAAAGGTTAAACTCTGTGAGTGGAACGCACACATCACAAAGTGGTTTCTGAGAATGATTCTCTCTAGTTTTTATACGAGGATATTTCCTTTTCTACCGTTGGCCCCAAAACGCTTGAAATCTCCACGTGCAAATTTCTCAAAAAGAGGGTTTCCAATTTGCTCTGTCTAAAGGAAGGTACAACTCTGTGAGTTGAACATACACAAATCAAAGAACTTTCTGAGAATTCTTCCTTCTAGCATTAGATGAAGAAATCCCGCTTCCAACGAAATCCTCTAAGAGGTCCAAATATCCACTTGCAGATTTTACAAACAGAGTGTTTCCAAACTGCTCTATGAAAAGAAAGGTTAAACTCTGTGAGTGGAACGCACACATCACAAAGTGGTTTCTGAGAATGATCCTCTCTAGTTTTTATACGACGAGATTTCCTTTTCTAACGTTGGCCACAAATAGATTGAAATCTCCACATGCAAATCCCGCAAAAAGAGGGTTTCCAATCTGCTCTGTCTAAAGGAAGGTTCAACTCTGTGAGATGAACATACACAAATCAACGAAGTTACTGAGAAATCTTCTGTGTAGCATTAGATGAAGAAATCCCGCTTCCAACGAAATCCTCAAAGAGGTCCAAATATCCACTTGCAGATTTTACAAACAGAGTGTTTCCAAACTGCTCTATGAAAAGAAAGGTTAAACTCTGTGAGTGGAACGCACACATCACAAAGTGGTTTCTGAGAATGATCCTTTCTAGTTTTTATACGAGGAGATTTCCTTTTGTAATGTTGGCCCCAAATCGCTTGAAATCTCCACATGCAAATTCCTCAAAAAGAGGGTTTCCAATCTGCTCTGTCTAAAGGAAGGTTCAACTCTGTGAGTTGAACACACACAAATCAAAGAAGTTTCTGAGAATTCTTCCTTCTAGCATTAGATGAAGAAATCCCGCTTCCAAGGAAATCCTCTAAGAGGTCCAAATATCCACTTGCAGACTTCACAAACAGAGTGTTTCCAAACTGCTCTATGAAAAGAAAGGTTAAACTCTGTGAGTGGAACGCACACTTCACAAAGTCGTTTCTGAGAATGATTCTCTCTAGTTTTTATACGAGGATATTTCCTTTTCTACCGATGGCCCAAAAACGCTTGAAATCTCCACATGCAAATTTCTCAAAAAGAGGGTTTCCAATCTGCTCTGTCTAAAGGAAGGTTCAACTCTGTTAGTTGAACACACACAAATCAACGAAGTTACTGAGAAATCTTCTGTGTAGCATTAGATGAAGAAATCCCGCTTCCAATGAAATCCACAAAGAGGTCCAAATATCCACTTGCAGACTTTACAAACAGAGTGTTTACAAACTGCTCTATGAAAAGAAAGGTTAAACTCTGTGAGTGGAACGCACACATCACAAAGTGGTTTCTGAGAATGATGCTCTCTAGTTTTTATACGAGGATATAGCCTTTTCTACCGATGGCCCCAAAACGCTTGAAATCTCCACATGCAAATTCCTCAAAAAGAGGGTTTCCAATCTGCTCTGTCTAAAGGAAGGTTCAACTCTGTGAGTTCAACACACACAAATCAAAGAAGTTTCTGAGAACTCTTCCTTCTAGCATTAGATGAAGAAATCCCGCTTCCAACGAAATCCTCAAAGAGGTCCAAGTATCCACTTGCAGACTTCACAAACAGAGTGTTTCCAAACTGCTCTATAAAAAGAAAGGTTAAACTCTGTGAGTGGAACGCACACATCACAAAGTGGTTTCTGAGAATGATTCTCTCTAGTTTTTATACGAGGATATTTCCTTTTCTACCGTTGGCCCCAAAACGCTTGAAATCTCCACATGCAAATTTCTCAAAAAGAGGGTTTCCAATCTGCTCTGTCTAAAGGAAGGTACAACTCTGTGAGTTGAACATACACAAATCAAAGAACTTTCTGAGAATTCTTCCTTCTAGCATTAGATGAAGAAATCCCGCTTCCAACGAAATCCTCTAAGAGGTCCAAATATCCACTTGCAGATTTTACAAACAGAGTGTTTCCAAACTGCTCTATGAAAAGAAAGGTTAAACTCTGTGAGTGGAACGCACACATCACAAAGTGGTTTCTGAGAATGAACCTCTCTAGTTTTTATACGACGAGATTTCCTTTTCTAACGTTGGCCCCAAATAGATTGAAATCTCCACAAGCAAATCCCGCAAAAAGAGGGTTTCCAATCTGCTCTGTCTAAAGGAAGGTTCAACTCTGTGAGATGAACATACACAAATCAAGGAAGTTACTGAGAAATCTTCTGTGTAGCATTAGATGAAGAAATCCCGCTTCCAACGAAATCCTCAAAGAGGTCCAAATATCCACTTGCAGATTTTACAAACAGAGTGTTTACAAACTGCTCTATGAAAAGAAAGGTTAAACTCTGTGAGTGGAACGCACACATCACGAAGTGGTTTCTGAGAATGATTCTCTCTAGTTTTTATACGAGGATATTTCCTTTTTTACCGATGGCCCCAAAACGCTTGAAATCTCCACATGCAAATTCCTCAAAAAGAGGGGTTCCAATCTGCTCTGTCTAAAGGAAGGTTCAACTCTGTGAGTTGAACACACACAAATCAAAGAAGTTTCTGAGAACTCTTCCTTCTAGCATTAGATGAAGAAATCCCGCTTCCAACGAAATCCTCAAATAGGTCCAAATATCCACTTGCAGACTTTACAAACAGAGTGTTTCCAAACTGCTCTATGAAAAGAAAGGTTAAACTCTGTGATTGGACGCACACATCACAAAGTAGTTTCTAAGAATGATTCTCTCTTGTTTTTATACGACGAGATTTCCTTTTCAACCGTTGGCCCCAAAGTGCTTGAAATCTCCACATGCATATTCCTCAAAAAGAGGTTTTCCAATCTGCTCTGTCTAAAGGAAGGTTCAACTCTGTGAGTTGAACACACACAAATCAAAGAAGTTTCTGAGAATTCTTCCTTCTAGCATTAGATGAAGAAATCCCGCTTCCAACGAAATCCTCAAATAGGTCCAAATATCCACTTGCAGATTTTACAAACAGAGTGTTTCCAAACTTCTCTATGAAAAGAAAGGTTAAACTCTGTGAGTGGAACGCACACATCACAAAGTGGTTTCTGAGAATGATTCTCTCTAGTTTTTATACGAGGATATTTCCTTTTCTACCGATGGCCCGAAAACTCTTGAAATCTCCACATGCAAATTCCTCAAAAAGAGGGTTTCCAATCTGCTCTGTCTAAAGGAAGGTTCAACTCTGTTAGTTGAACACACACAAATCAACGAAGTTATTGAGAAATCTTCTGTGTAGAATTAGATGAAGAAATCCCGCTTCCAACGAAATCCACAAAGAGGTCCAAATATCCACTTGCAGACTTTACAAACAGAGTGTTTACAAACTGCTCTATGAAAAGAAAGGTTGAACTCTGTGAGTGGAACGCACACATCACGAAGTGGTTTCTGAGAATGATTCTCTCTAGTTTTTATACGAGGATATTTCCTTTTTTACCGATGGCCCCAAAACGCTTGAAATCTCCACATGCAAATTCCTAAAAAAGAGTGTTTCCAATCTGCTCTGTCTAAAGGAAGGTTCAACTCTGTTAGTTGAACATACACAAATCAACGAAGTTACTGAGAAATCTTCTGTGTAGCATTAGATGATGAAATACCGCTTCCAACGAAATCCACAAAGAGGTCCAAATATCCACTTGCAGACTTTACAAACAGAGTGTTTACAAACTGCTCTATGAAATGAAAGGTTAAACTCTGTGAGTGGAACTTACACATCACAAAGTGGTTTCTGAGAATGATTCTCTCTAGTTTTTATACGAGGATATTTCCTTTTCTACCGATGGCCCCAAAACGCTTGAAATCTCCACATGCAAATTCCTCAAAAAGAGGGTTTCCAATCTGCTCTGTCTAAAGGAAGGTTCAACTCTGTGAGTTGAACACACACAAATCAAAGAAGTTTCTGAGAACTCTTCCTTCTAGCATTAGATGAAGAAATCCCGCTTCCAACGAAATCCTCAAAGAGGTCCAAGTATCCACTTGCAGACTTCACAAACAGAGTGTTTCCAAACTGCTCTATAAAAAGAAAGGTTAAACTCTGTGAGTGGAACGCACACATCACAAAGTGGTTTCTGAGAATGATTCTCTCTAGTTTTTATACGAGGATATTTCCTTTTCTACCGTTGGCCCCAAAACGCTTGAAATCTCCACATGCAAATTTCTCAAAAAGAGGGTTTCCAATCTGCTCTGTCTAAAGGAAGGTACAACTCTGTGAGTTGAACATACACAAATCAAAGAACTTTCTGAGAATTCTTCCTTCTAGCATTAGATGAAGAAATCCCGCTTCCAACGAAATCCTCTAAGAGGTCCAAATATCCACTTGCAGATTTTACAAACAGAGTGTTTCCAAACTGCTCTATGAAAAGAAAGGTTAAACTCTGTGAGTGGAACGCACACATCACAAAGTGGTTTCTGAGAATGAACCTCTCTAGTTTTTATACGACGAGATTTCCTTTTCTAACGTTGGCCCCAAATAGATTGAAATCTCCACATGAAAATCCCGCAAAAAGAGGGTTTCCAATCTGCTCTGTCTAAAGGAAGGTTCAACTCTGTGAGATGAACATACACAAATCAACGAAGTTACTGAGAAATCTTCTGTGTAGCATTAGATGAAGAAATCCCGCTTCCAACGAAATCCTCAAAGAGGTCCAAATATCCACTTGCAGATTTTACAAACAGAGTGTTTACAAACTGCTCTATGAAAAGAAAGGTTAAACTCTGTGAGTGGAACGCACACATCACGAAGTGGTTTCTGAGAATGATTCTCTCTAGTTTTTATACGAGGATATTTCCTTTTTTACCGATGGCCCCAAAACGCTTGAAATCTCCACATGCAAATTCCTCAAAAAGAGGGGTTCCAATCTGCTCTGTCTAAAGGAAGGTTCAACTCTGTGAGTTGAACACACACAAATCAAAGAAGTTTCTGAGAATTCTTCCTTCTAGCATTAGATGAAGAAATCCCGCTTCCAACGAAATCCTCAAATAGGTCCAAATATCCACTTGCAGACTTTACAAACAGAGTGTTTCCAAACTGCTCTATGAAAAGAAAGGTTAAACTCTGTGATTGGACGCACACATCACAAAGTAGTTTCTAAGAATGATTCTCTCTTGTTTTTATACGACGAGATTTCCTTTTCAACCGTTGGCCACAAAGTGCTTGAAATCTCCACATGCATATTCCTCAAAAAGAGGTTTTCCAATCTGCTCTGTCTAAAGGAAGGTTCAACTCTGTGAGTTGAACACACACAAATCAAAGAAGTTTCTGAGAATTCTTCCTTCTAGCATTAGATGAAGAAATCCCGCTTCCAACGAAATCCTCAAATAGGTCCAAATATCCACTTGCAGATTTTACAAACAGAGTGTTTCCAAACTTCTCTATGAAAAGAAAGGTTAAACTCTGTGAGTGGAACGCACACATCACAAAGTGGTTTCTGAGAATGATTCTCTCTAGTTTTTATACGAGGATATTTCCTTTTCTACCGATGGCCCGAAAACTCTTGAAATCTCCACATGCAAATTCCTCAAAAAGAGGGTTTCCAATCTGCTCTGTCTAAAGGAAGGTTCAACTCTGTTAGTTGAACACACACAAATCAACGAAGTTATTGAGAAATCTTCTGTGTAGAATTAGATGAAGAAATCCCGCTTCCAACGAAATCCACAAAGAGGTCCAAATATCCACTTGCAGACTTTACAAACAGAGTGTTTACAAACTGCTCTATGAAAAGAAAGGTTAAACTCTGTGAGTGGAACGCACACATCACGAAGTGGTTTCTGAGAATGATTCTCTCTAGTTTTTATACGAGGATAATTCCTTTTTTACCGATGGCCCCAAAACGCTTGAAATCTCCACATGCAAATTCCTAAAAAAGAGTGTTTCCAATCTGCTCTGTCTAAAGGAAGGTTCAACTCTGTTAGTTGAACACACACAAATCAACGAAGTTACTGAGAAATCTTCTGTGTAGCATTAGATGATGAAATACCGCTTCCAACGAAATCCACAAAGAGGTCCAAATATCCACTTGCAGACTTTACAAACAGAGTGTTTACAAACTGCTCTATGAAATGAAAGGTTAAACTCTGTGAGTGGAACTTACACATCACAAAGTGGTTTCTGTGAATGATTCTCTCTAGTTTTTATACGAGGATATTTCCTTTTCTACCGATGGCCCCAAAACGCTTGAAATCTCCACATGCAAATTCCTCAAAAAGAGGGTTTCCAATCTGCTCTGTCTAAAGGAAGGTTCAACTCTGTGAGTTGAACACACACAAATCAAAGAAGTTTCTGAGAACTCTTCCTTCTAGCATTAGATGAAGAAATCCCGCTTCCAACGAAATCCTCAAAGAGGTCCAAGTATCCACTTGCAGACTTCACAAACAGAGTGTTTCCAAACTGCTCTATAAAAAGAAAGGTTAAACTCTGTGAGTGGAACGCACACATCACAAAGTGGTTTCTGAGAATGATTCTCTCTAGTTTTTATACGAGGATATTTCCTTTTCTACCATTGGCCCCAAAACGCTTGAAATCTCCACATGCAAATTTCTCAAAAAGAGGGTTTCCAATCTGCTCTGTCTAAAGGAAGGTACAACTCTGTGAGTTGAACATACACAAATCAAAGAACTTTCTGAGAATTCTTACTTCTAGCATTAGATGAAGAAATCCCGCTTCCAACGAAATCCTCTAAGAGGTCCAAATATCCACTTGCAGACTTCACAAACAGAGTGTTTCCAAACTGCTCTATGAAAAGAAAGGTTAAACTCTGTGAGTGGAACGCACACTTCACAAAGTCGTTTCTGAGAATGATTCTCTCTAGTTTTTATACGAGGATATTTCCTTTTCTACCGACGGCCCAAAAACGCTTGAAATCTCCACATGCAAATTCCTCAAAAAGAGGGTTTCCAATCTGCTCTGTCTAAAGGAAGGTTCAACTCTGTTAGTTGAACACACACAAATCAACGAAGTTACTGAGAAATCTTCTGTGTAGCATTAGATGAAGAAATCCGGATTCCAATGAAATCCACAAAGAGGTCCAAATATCCACTTGCAGACTTTACAAACAGAGTGTTTACAAACTGCTCTATGAAAAGAAAGGTTAAACTCTGTGAGTGGAACGCACACATCACAAAGTGGTTTCTGAGAATGATTCTCTCTAGTTTTTATACGAGGATATAGCCTTTTCTACCGATGGCCCCAAAACGCTTGAAATCTCCACATGCAAATTCCTCAAAAAGAGGGTTTCCAATCTGCTCTGTCTAAAGGAAGGTTCAACTCTGTGAGTTCAACACACACAAATCAAAGAAGTTTCTGAGAACTCTTCCTTCTAGCATTAGATGAAGAAATCCCGCTTCCAACGAAATCCTCAAAGAGGTCCAAGTATCCACTTGCAGACTTCACAAACAGAGTGTTTCCAAACTGCTCTATAAAAAGAAAGGTTAAACTCTGTGAGTGGAACGCACACATCACAAAGTGGTTTCTGAGAATGATTCTCTCTAGTTTTTATACGAGGATATTTCCTTTTCTAACGTTGGCCCCAAATAGATTGAAATCTCCACATGCAAATCCCGCAAAAAGAGGGTTTCCAATCTGCTCTGTCTAAAGGAAGGTTCAACTCTGTGAGATGAACATACACAAATCAACGAAGTTACTGAGAAATCTTCTGTGTAGCATTAGATGAAGAAATCCCGCTTCCAACGAAATCCTCAAAGAGGTCCAAATATCCACTTGCAGATTTTACAAACAGAGTGTTTCCAAACTGCTCTATGAAAAGAAAGGTTAAACTCTGTGAGTGGAACGCACACATCACAAAGTGGTTTCTGAGAATGATCCTTTCTAGTTTTTATACGAGGAGATTTCCTTTTGTAATGTTGGCCCCAAATCGCTTGAAATCTCCACATGCAAATTCCTCAAAAAGAGGGTTTCCAATCTGCTCTGTCTAAAGGAAGGTTCAACTCTGTGAGTTGAACACACACAAATCAAAGAAGTTTCTGAGAATTCTTCCTTCTAGCATTAGATGAAGAAATCCCGCTTCCAACGAAATCCTCTAAGAGGTCCAAATATCCACTTGCAGACTTCACAAACAGAGTGTTTCCAAACTGCTCTATGAAAAGAAAGGTTAAACTCTGTGAGTGGAACGCACACTTCACAAAGTCGTTTCTGAGAATGATTCTCTCTAGTTTTTATACGAGGATATTTCCTTTTCTACCGATGGCCCAAAAACGCTTGAAATCTCCACATGCAAATTTCTCAAAAAGAGGGTTTCCAATCTGCTCTGTCTAAAGGAAGGTTCAACTCTGTTAGTTGAACACACACAAATCAACGAAGTTACTGAGAAATCTTCTGTGTAGCATTAGATGAAGAAATCCCGCTTCCAATGAAATCCACAAAGAGGTCCAAATATCCACTTGCAGACTTTACAAACAGAGTGTTTACAAACTGCTCTATGAAAAGAAAGGTTAAACTCTGTGAGTGGAATGCACACATCACAAAGTGGTTTCTGAGAATGATGCTCTCTAGTTTTTATACGAGGATATAGCCTTTTCTACCGATGGCCCCAAAACGCTTGAAATCTCCACATGCAAATTCCTCAAAAAGAGGGTTTCCAATCTGCTCTGTCTAAAGGAAGGTTCAACTCTGTGAGTTCAACACACACAAATCAAAGAAGTTTCTGAGAACTCTTCCTTCTAGCATTAGATGAAGAAATCCCGCTTCCAACGAAATCCTCAAAGAGGTCCAAGTATCCACTTGCAGACTTCACAAACAGAGTGTTTCCAAACTGCTCTATAAAAAGAAAGGTTAAACTCTGTGAGTGGAACGCACACATCACAAAGTGGTTTCTGAGAATGATTCTCTCTAGTTTTTATACGAGGATATTTCCTTTTCTACCGTTGGCCCCAAAACGCTTGAAATCTCCACATGCAAATTTCTCAAAAAGAGGGTTTCCAATCTGCTCTGTCTAAAGGAAGGTACAACTCTGTGAGTTGAACATACACAAATCAAAGAACTTTCTGAGAATTCTTCCTTCTAGCATTAGATGAAGAAATCCCGCTTCCAACGAAATCCTCTAAGAGGTCCAAATATCCACTTGCAGATTTTACAAACAGAGTGTTTCCAAACTGCTCTATGAAAAGAAAGGTTAAACTCTGTGAGTGGAACGCACACATCACAAAGTGGTTTCTGAGAATGAACCTCTCTAGTTTTTATACGACGAGATTTCCTTTTCTAACGTTGGCCCCAAATAGATTGAAATCTCCACATGAAAATCCCGCAAAAAGAGGGTTTCCAATCTGCTCTGTCTAAAGGAAGGTTCAACTCTGTGAGATGAACATACACAAATCAACGAAGTTACTGAGAAATCTTCTGTGTAGCATTAGATGAAGAAATCCCGCTTCCAACGAAATCCTCAAAGAGGTCCAAATATCCACTTGCAGATTTTACAGAGTGTTTACAAACTGCTCTATGAAAAGAAAGGTTAAACTCTGTGAGTGGAACGCACACATCACGAAGTGGTTTCTGAGAATGATTCTCTCTAGTTTTTATACGACGAGATTTCCTTTTCAACCGTTGGCCCCAAAGTGCTTGAAATCTCCACATGCATATTCCTCAAAAAGAGGTTTTCCAATCTGCTCTGTCTAAAGGAAGGTTCAACTCTGTGAGTTGAACACACACAAATCAAAGAAGTTTCTGAGAATTCTTCCTTCTAGCATTAGATGAAGAAATCCCGCTTCCAACGAAATCCTCAAATAGGTCCAAATATCCACTTGCAGATTTTACAAACAGAGTGTTTCCAAACTTCTCTATGAAAAGAAAGGTTAAACTCTGTGAGTGGAACGCACACATGACAAAGTGGTTTCTGAGAATGATTCTCTCTAGTTTTTATACGAGGATATTTCCTTTTCTACCGATGGCCCGAAAACTCTTGAAATCTCCACATGCAAATTCCTCAAAAAGAGGGTTTCCAATCTGCTCTGTCTAAAGGAAGGTTCAACTCTGTTAGTTGAACACACACAAATCAACGAAGTTATTGAGAAATCTTCTGTGTAGAATTAGATGAAGAAATCCCGCTTCCAACGAAATCCACAAAGAGGTCCAAATATCCACTTGCAGACTTTACAAACAGAGTGTTTACAAACTGCTCTATGAAAAGAAAGGTTAAACTCTGTGAGTGGAATGCACACATCACGAAGTGGTTTCTGAGAATGATTCTCTCTAGTTTTTATACGAGGATAATTCCTTTTTTACCGATGGCCCCAAAACGCTTGAAATCTCCACATGCAAATTCCTAAAAAAGAGTGTTTCCAATCTGCTCTGTCTAAAGGAAGGTTCAACTCTGTTAGTTGAACACACACAAATCAACGAAGTTACTGAGAAATCTTCTGTGTAGCATTAGATGATGAAATACCGCTTCCAACGAAATCCACAAAGAGGTCCAAATATCCACTTGCAGACTTTACAAACAGAGTGTTTACAAACTGCTCTATGAAATGAAAGGTTAAACTCTGTGAGTGGAACTTACACATCACAAAGTGGTTTCTGAGAATGATTCTCTCTAGTTTTTATACGAGGATATTTCCTTTTCTACCGATGGCCCCAAAACGCTTGAAATCTCCACATGCAAATTCCTCAAAAAGAGGGTTTCCAATCTGCTCTGTCTAAAGGAAGGTTCAACTCTGTGAGTTGAACACACACAAATCAAAGAAGTTTCTGAGAACTCTTCCTTCTAGCATTAGATGAAGAAATCCCGCTTCCAACGAAATCCTCAAAGTGGTCCAAGTATCCACTTGCAGACTTCACAAACAGAGTGTTTCCAAACTGCTCTATAAAAAGAAAGGTTAAACTCTGTGAGTGGAACGCACACATCACAAAGTGGTTTCTGAGAATGATTCTCTCTAGTTTTTATACGAGGATATTTCCTTTTCTACCGTTGGCCCCAAAACGCTTGAAATCTCCACATGCAAATTTCTCAAAAAGAGGGTTTCCAATCTGCTCTGTCTAAAGGAAGGTACAACTCTGTGAGTTGAACATACACAAATCAAAGAACTTTCTGAGAATTCTTCCTTCTAGCATTAGATGAAGAAATCCCGCTTCCAACGAAATCCTCTAAGAGGTCCAAATATCCACTTGCAGACTTCACAAACAGAGTGTTTCCAAACTGCTCTATGAAAAGAAAGGTTAAACTCTGTGAGTGGAACGCACACTTCACAAAGTCGTTTCTGAGAATGATTCTCTCTAGTTTTTATACGAGGATATTTCCTTTTCTACCGATGGCCCAAAAACGCTTGAAATCTCCACATGCAAATTTCTCAAAAAGAGGGTTTCCAATCTGCTCTGTCTAAAGGAAGGTTCAACTCTGTTAGTTGAACACACACAAATCAACGAAGTTACTGAGAAATCTTCTGTGTAGCATTAGATGAAGAAATCCCGCTTCCAATGAAATCCACAAAGAGGTCCAAATATCCACTTGCAGACTTTACAAACAGAGTGTTTACAAACTGCTCTATGAAAAGAAAGGTTAAACTCTGTGAGTGGAACGCACACATCAGAAAGTAGTTTCTGAAAATGATTCTCTCTAGTTTTTATATTAGGATATTTCCTTTTCTACCGTTGGCCCCAAATCGCTTGAAATCTCCACATGCAAGTTCCTCAAAAAGAGGGTTTCCAATCTGCTCTGTCTAAAGGAAGGTTCAACTCTGTTAGTTGAACACACAGAAATCAACGAAGTTACTGAGAAATCTTCTGTGTAGCATTAGATGAAGAAACCCCACTTCCAACGACATCCTCAAAGAGGTACAAATATCCACTTGCAGACTTTACAAACAGAGTGTTTCCAAACTGCTCTATGAAAAGAAAGGTTAAACTCTGTGAGTGGAACGCACACATCACAAAGTAGTTTCTGAGAATGATTCTCTCTTGTTTTTATACGAGGAGATTTCCTTTTCTACCGTTGGCGCCAAAGTGCTTGAAATCTCCACATGCATATTCCTCAAAAAGAGGGTTTCCAATCTGCTCTGTCTAAAGGAAGGTTCAACTCTGTGAGTTGAACACACACAAATCAACGAAGTTACTGAGAAATCTTCTGTGTAGCATTAGATGAAGAAATCCCGCTTCCAACGAAATCCACAAAGAAGTCCATATATCCACTTGCAGACTTTACAAACAGAGTGTTTACAAACTGCTCTATGAAAAGAAAGGTTAAACTGTGAGTGGAATGCACACATCACAAAGTGGTTTCTGAGAATGATTCTCTCTAGTTTTTATACGAGGATATTTCCTTTTCTACCGATGGCCCAAAAACGCTTGAAATCTCCACATGCAAATTCCTCAAAAAGAGGGTTTCCAATCTGCTCTGTCTAAAGGAAGGTTCAACTCTGTGAGTTGAACACACACAAATCAAAGAAGTTTCTGAGAATTCTTCCTTCTAGCATTAGATGAAGAAATCCCGCTTCCAACGAAATCCTCTAAGAGGTCCAAATATCCACTTGCAGACTTCACAAACAGAGTGTTTCCAAACTGCTCTATGAAAAGAAAGGTTAAACTCTGTGAGTGGAACGCACACTTCACAAAGTCGTTTCTGAGAATGATCCTTTCTAGTTTTTATACGAGGAGATTTCCTTTTGTAATGTTGGCCCCAAATCGCTTGAAATCTCCACATGCAAATTCCTCAAAAAGAGGGTTTCCAATCTGCTCTGTCTAAAGGAAGGTTCAACTCTGTGAGTTGAACACACACAAATCAAAGAACTTTCTGAGAATTCTTCCTTCTAGCATTAGATGAAGAAATCCCGCTTCCAACGAAATCCTCTAAGAGGTCCAAATATCCACTTGCAGACTTCACAAACAGAGTGTTTCCAAACTGCTCTATGAAAAGAAAGGTTAAACTCTGTGAGTGGAACGCACACTTCCCAAAGTCGTTTCTGAGAATGATTCTCTCTAGTTTTTATACGAGGAGATTTCCTTTTCTACCGATGGCCCAAAAACGCTTGAAATCTCCACATGCAAATTCCTCAAAAAGAGGGTTTCCAATCTGCTCTGTCTAAAGGAAGGTTCAACTCCGTTAGTTGAACACACACAAATCAACGAAGTTACTGAGAAATCTTCTGTGTAGCATTAGATGATGAAATACCGCTTCCAACGAAATCCACAAAGAGGTCCAAATATCCACTTGCAGACTTTACAAACAGAGTGTTTACAATCTGCTCTATGAAATCAAAGGTTAAACTCTGTGAGTGGAACGCACACATCACAAAGTGGTTACTGAGAATGATTCTCTCTAGTTTTTATACGAGGATATTTCCTTTTCTACCGATGGCCCCAAAACGCTTGAAATCTCCACATGCAAATTCCTCAAAAAGAGGGTTTCCAATCTGCTCTGTATAAAGGAAGGTTCAACTCTGTGAGTTGAACACACACAAATCAAAGAAGTTTCTGAGAACTCTTCCTTCTAGCATTAGATGAAGAAATCCCGCTTCCAACGAAATCCTCAAAGAGGTCAAAGTATCCACTTGCAGACTTCACAAACAGTGTGTTTCCAAACTGCTCTATAAAAAGAAAGGTTAAACTCTGTGAGTGGAACGCACACATCACAAAGTGGTTTCTGAGAATGATTCTCTCTAGTTTTTATACGAGGATATTTCCTTTTCTACCGTTGGCCCCAAAACGCTTGAAATCTCCACATGCAAATTTCTCAAAAAGAGGGTTTCCAATCTGCTCTGTCTAATGGAATGTACAACTCTGTGAGTTGAACATACACAAATCAAAGAACTTTCTGAGAATTCTTCCTTCTAGCATTAGATGAAGAAATCCCGCTTCCAACGAAATCCTCTAAGAGGTCCAAATATCCACTTGCAGATTTTACAAACAGAGTGTTTCCAAACTGCTCTATGAAAAGAAAGGTTAAACTCTGTGAGTGGAACGCACACATCACAAAGTGGTTTCTGAGAATGATCCTTTCTAGTTTTTATACGAGGAGATTTCCTTTTGTAATGTTGGCCCCAAATCGCTTGAAATCTCCACATGCAAATTCCTCAAAAAGAGGGTTTCCAATCTGCTCTGTCTAAAGGAAGGTTCAACTCTGTGAGTTGAACACACACAAATCAAAGAACTTTCTGAGAATTCTTCCTTCTAGCATTAGATGAAGAAATCCCGCTTCCAACGAAATCCTCTAAGAGGTCCAAATATCCACTTGCAGACTTCACAAACAGAGTGTTTCCAAACTGCTCTATGAAAAGAAAGGTTAAACTCTGTGAGTGGAACGCACACTTCACAAAGTCGTTTCTGAGAATGATTCTCTCTAGTTTTTATACGAGGATATTTCCTTTTCTACCGATGGCCCAAAAACGCTTGAAATCTCCACATGCAAATTCCTCAAAAAGAGGGTTTCCAATCTGCTCTGTCTAAAGGAAGGTTCAACTCTGTTAGTTGAACACACACAAATCAACGAAGTTACTGAGAAATCTTCTGTGTAGCATTAGATGAAGAAATCCCGCTTCCAATGAAATCCACAAAGTGGTCCAAATATCCACTTGCAGACTTTACAAACAGAGTGTTTACAAACTGCTCTATGAAAAGAAAGGTTAAACTCTGTGAGTGGAACGCACACATCACAAAGTGGTTTCTGAGAATGATTCTCTCTAGTTTTTATACGAGGATATAGCCTTTTCTACCGATGGCCCCAAAACGCTTGAAATCTCCACATGCAAATTCCTCAAAAAGAGGGTTTCCAATCTGCTCTGTCTAAAGGAAGGTTCAACTCTGTGAGTTCAACACACACAAATCAAAGAAGTTTCTGAGAACTCTTCCTTCTAGCATTAGATGAAGAAATCCCGCTTCCAACGAAATCCTCAAAGAGGTCCAAGTATCCACTTGCAGACTTCACAAACAGAGTGTTTCCAAACTGCTCTATAAAAAGAAAGGTTAAACTCTGTGAGTGGAACGCACACATCACAAAGTGGTTTCTGAGAATGATTCTCTCTAGTTTTTATACGAGGATATTTCCTTTTCTACCGTTGGCCCCAAAACGCTTGAAATCTCCACATGCAAATTTCTCAAAAAGAGGGTTTCCAATCTGCTCTGTCTAAAGGAAGGTACAACTCTGTGAGTTGAACATACACAAATCAAAGAAGTTTCTGAGAATTCTTCCTTCTAGCATTAGATGAAGAAATCCCGCTTCCAACGACATCCTCTAAGAGGTCCAAATATCCACTTGCAGATTTTACAAACAGAGTGTTTCCAAACTGCTCTATGAAAAGAAAGGTTAAACTCTGTGAGTGGAACGCACACATCACAAAGTGGTTTCTGAGAATGAACCTCTCTAGTTTTTATACGACGAGATTTCCTTTTCTAACGTTGGCCCCAAATAGATTGAAATCTCCACATGCAAATCCCGCAAAAAGAGGGTTTCCAATCTGCTCTGTCTAAAGGAAGGTTCAACTCTGTGCGATGAACATACACAAATCAACGAAGTTACTGAGAAATCTTCTGTGTAGCATTAGATGAAGAAATCCCGCTTCCAACGAAATCCTCAAAGAGGTCCAAATATCCACTTGCAGATTTTACAAACAGAGTGTTTACAAACTGCTCTATGAAAAGAAAGGTTAAACTCTGTGAGTGGAACGCACACATCACGAAGTGGTTTCTGAGAATGATTCTCTCTAGTTTTTATACGAGGATATTTCCTTTTTTACCGATGGCCCCAAAACGCTTGAAATCTCCACATGCAAATTCCTCAAAAAGAGGGGTTCCAATCTGCTCTGTCTAAAGGAAGGTTCAACTCTGTGAGTTGAACACACACAAATCAAAGAAGTTTCTGAGAATTCTTCCTTCTAGCATTAGATGAAGAAATCCCGCTTCCAACGAAATCCTCAAATAGGTCCAAATATCCACTTGCAGACTTTACAAACAGAGTGTTTCCAAACTGCTCTATGAAAAGAAAGGTTAAACTCTGTGAGTGGAACGCACACATCACAAAGTAGTTTCTGAGAATGATTCTCTCTTGTTTTTATACGACGAGATTTCCTTTTCAACCGTTGGCCCCAAAGTGCTTGAAATCTCCACATGCAAATTCCTCAAAAAGAGGGTTTCCAATCTGCTCTGTCTAAAGGAAGGTTCAACTCTGTTAGTTGAACACACACAAATCAACGAAGTTATTGAGAAATCTTCTGTGTAGAATTAGATGAAGAAATCCCGCTTCCAACGAAATCCACAAAGAGGTCCAAATATCCACTTGCAGACTTTACAAACAGAGTGTTTACAAACTGCTCTATGAAAAGAAAGGTTAAACTCTGTGAGTGGAACGCACACATCACGAAGTGGTTTCTGAGAATGATTCTCTCTAGTTTTTATACGAGGATATTTCCTTTTTTACCGATGGCCCCAAAACGCTTGAAATCTCCACATGCAAATTCCTAAAAAAGAGTGTTTCCAATCTGCTCTGTCTAAAGGAAGGTTCAACTCTGTTAGTTGAACACACACAAATCAACGAAGTTACTGAGAAATCTTCTGTGTAGCATTAGATGATGAAATACCGCTTCCAACGAAATCCACAAAGATGTCCAAATATCCACTTGCAGACTTTACAAACAGAGTGTTTACAAACTGCTCTATGTAATGAAAGGTTAAACTCTGTGAGTGGAACTTACACATCACAAAGTGGTTTCTGAGAATGATTCTCTCTAGTTTTTATACGAGGATATTTCCTTTTCTACCGATGGCCCCAAAACGCTTGAAATCTCCACATGCAAATTCCTCAAAAAGAGGGTTTCCAATCTGCTCTGTCTAAAGGAAGGTTCAACTCTGTGAGTTGAACACACACAAATCAAAGAAGTTTCTGAGAACTCTTCCTTCTAGCATTAGATGAAGAAATCCCGCTTCCAACGAAATCCTCAAAGAGGTCCAAGTATCCACTTGCAGACTTCACAAACAGTGTGTTTCCAAACTGCTCTATAAAAAGAAAGGTTAAACTCTGTGAGTGGAACGCACACATCACAAAGTGGTTTCTGAGAATGATTCTCTCTAGTTTTTATACGAGGATATTTCCTTTTCTACCGTTGGCCCCAAAACGCTTGAAATCTCCACATGCAAATTTCTCAAAAAGAGGGTTTCCAATCTGCTCTGTCTAAAGGAAGGTACAACTCTGTGAGTTGAACATACACAAATCAAAGAACTTTCTGAGAATTCTTCCTTCTAGCATTAGATGAGGAAATCCCTCTTCCAACGAAATCCTCTAAGAGGTCCAAATATCCACTTGCAGATTTTACAAACAGAGTGTTTCCAAACTGCTCTATGAAAAGAAAGGTTAAACTCTGTGAGTGGAACGCACACATCACAAAGTGGTTTCTGAGAATGATCCTCTCTAGTTTTTATACGACGAGATTTCCTTTTCTAACGTTGGCCCCAAATAGATTGAAATCTCCACATGCAAATCCCGCAAAAAGAGGGTTTCCAATCTGCTCTGTCTAAAGGAAGGTTCAACTCTGTGAGATGAACATACACAAATCAACGAAGTTACTGAGAAATCTTCTGTGTAGCATTAGATGAAGAAATCCCGCTTCCAACGAAATCCTCAAAGAGGTCCAAATATCCACTTGCAGATTTTACAAACAGAGTGTTTCCAAACTGCTCTATGAAAAGAAAGGTTAAACTCTGTGAGTGGAACGCACACATCACAAAGTGGTTTCTGAGAATGATTCTCTCAAATTTTTATACGAGGATACAGCCTTTTCTACCGATGGCCCCAAAACGCTTGAAATCTCCACATGCAAATTCCTCAAAAAGAGGGTTTCCAATCTGCTCTGTCTAAAGGAGGGTTCAACTCTGTGAGTTGAACACACACAAATCAAAGAAGTTTCTGAGAACTCTTCCTTCTAGCATTAGATGAAGAAATCCCGCTTCCAACGAAATCCTCAAAGAGGTCCAAGTATCCACTTGCAGACTTCACAAACAGAGTGTTTCCAAACTGCTCTATAAAAAGAAAGGTTAAACTCTGTGAGTGGAACGCACACATCACAAAGTGGTTTCTGAGAATGATTCTCTCTAGTTTTTATACGAGGATATTTCCTTTTCTACCGTTGGCCCCAAAACGCTTGAAATCTCCACATGCAAATTTCTCAAAAAGAGGGTTTCCAATCTGCTCTGTCTAAAGGAAGGTACAACTCTGTGAGTTGAACATACACAAATCAAAGAACTTTCTGAGAATTCTTACTTCTAGCATTAGATGAAGAAATCCCGCTTCCAACGAAATCCTCTAAGAGGTCCAAATATCCACTTGCAGATTTTACAAACAGAGTGTTTCCAAACTGCTCTATGAAAAGAAAGGTTAAACTCTGTGAGTGGAACGCACACATCACAAAGTGGTTTCTGAGAATGATCCTCTCTAGTTTTTATACGACGAGATTTCCTTTTCTAACGTTGGCCCCAAATAGATTGAAATCTCCACATGCAAATCCCGCAAAAAGAGGGTTTCCAATCTGCTCTCTCTAAAGAAAGCTTCAACTCTGTGAGATGAACATACACAAATCAACGAAGTTACTGAGAAATCTTCTGTGTAGCATTAGATGAAGAAATCCAGCTTCCAACGAAATCCTCAAAGAGGTCCAAATATCCACTTGCAGATTTTACAAACAGAGTGTTTCCAAACTGCTCTATGAAAAGAAACGTTAAACTCTGTGAGTGGAACGCACACATCACAAAGTGGTTTCTGAGAATGATCCTTTCTAGTTTTTATACGAGGAGATTTCCTTTTGTAATGTTGGCCCCAAATCGCTTGAAATCTCCACATGCAAATTCCTCAAAAAGAGGGTTTCCAATCTGCTCTGTCTAAAGGAAGGTTCAACTCTGTGAGTTGAACACACACAAATCAAAGAACTTTCTGAGAATTCTTCCTTCTAGCATTAGATGAAGAAATCCCGCTTCCAACGAAATCCTCTAAGAGGTCCAAATATCCACTTGCAGACTTCACAGAGTGTTTCCAAACTGCTCTATGAAAAGAAAGGTTAAACTCTGTGAGTGGAACGCACACTTCCCAAAGTCGTTTCTGAGAATGATTCTCTCTAGTTTTTATGCGAGGATATTTCCTTTTCTACCGATGGCCCAATAACGCTTGAAATCTCCACATGCAAATTCCTCAAAAAGAGGGTTTCCAATCTGCTCTGTCTAAAGGAAGGTTCAACTCTGTTAGTTGAACACACACAAATCAACGAAGTTACTGAGAAATCTTCTGTGTAGCATTAGATGATGAAATACCGCTTCCAACGAAATCCACAAAGAGGTCCAAATATCCACTTGCAGACTTTACAAACAGAGTGTTTACAAACTGCTCTATGAAATGAAAGGTTAAACTCTGTGAGTGGAACTTACACATCACAAAGTGGTTTCTGAGAATGATTCTCTCTAGTTTTTATACGAGGATATTTCCTTTTCTACCGATGGCCCCAAAACGCTTGAAATCTCCACATGCAAATTCCTCAAAAAGAGGGTTTCCAATCTGCTCTGTCTAAAGGAAGGTTCAACTCTGTGAGTTGAACACACACAAATCAAAGAAGTTTCTGAGAACTCTTCCTTCTAGCATTAGATGAAGAAATCCCGCTTCCAACGAAATCCTCAAAGAGGTCCAAGTATCCACTTGCAGACTTCACAAACAGTGTGTTTCCAAACTGCTCTATAAAAAGAAAGGTTAAACTCTGTGAGTGGAACGCACACATCACAAAGTGGTTTCTGAGAATGATTCTCTCTAGTTTTTATACGAGGATATTTCCTTTTCTACCGTTGGCCCCAAAACGCTTGAAATCTCCACATGCAAATTTCTCAAAAAGAGGGTTTCCAATCTGCTCTGTCTAAAGGAAGGTACAACTCTGTGAGTTGAACATACACAAATCAAAGAACTTTCTGAGAATTCTTCCTTCTAGCATTAGATGAAGAAATCCCGCTTCCAACGAAATCCTCTAAGAGGTCTAAATATCCACTTGCAGATTTTACAAACAGAGTGTTTCCAAACTGCTCTATGAAAAGAAAGGTTAAACTCTGTGAGTGGAACGCACACATCACAAAGTGGTTTCTGAGAATGATCCTCTCTAGTTTTTATACGACGAGATTTCCTTTTCTAACGTTGGCCCCAAATAGATTGAAATCTCCACATGCAAATCCCGCAAAAAGAGGGTTTCCAATCTGCTCTGTCTAAAGGAAGGTTCAACTCTGTGAGATGAACATACACAAATCAACGAAGTTACTGAGAAATCTTCTGTGTAGCATTAGATGAAGAAATCCCGCTTCCAACGAAATCCTCAAAGAGGTCCAAATATCCACTTGCAGATTTTACAAACAGAGTGTTTCCAAACTGCTCTATGAAAAGAAAGGTTAAACTCTGTGAGTGGAACGCACACATCACAAAGTGGTTTCTGAGAATGATCCTTTCTAGTTTTTATACGAGGAGATTTCCTTTTGTAATGTTGGCCCCAAATCGCTTGAAATCTCCACATGCAAATTCCTCAAAAAGAGGGTTTCCAATCTGCTCTGTCTAAAGGAAGGTTCAACTCTGTGAGTTGAACACACACAAATCAAAGAAGTTTCTGAGAATTCTTCCTTCTAGCATTAGATGAAGAAATCCCGCTTCCAACGAAATCCTCTAAGAGGTCCAAATATCCACTTGCAGACTTCACAAACAGAGTGTTTCCAAACTGCTCTATGAAAAGAAAGGTTAAACTCTGTGAGTGGAACGCACACTTCACAAAGTCGTTTCTGAGAATGATTCTCTCTAGTTTTTATACGAGGATATTTCCTTTTCTACCGATGGCCCAAAAACGCTTGAAATCTCCACATGCAAATTCCTCAAAAAGAGGGTTTCCAATCTGCTCTGTCTAAAGGAAGGTTCAACTCTGTTAGTTGAACACACACAAATCAACGAAGTTACTGAGAAATCTTCTGTGTAGCATTAGATGAAGAAATCCCGCTTCCAATGAAATCCACAAAGAGGTCCAAATATCCACTTGCAGACTTTACAAACAGAGTGTTTACAAACTGCTCTATGAAAAGAAAGGTTAAACTCTGTGAGTGGAACGCACACATCACAAAGTGGTTTCTGAGAATGATTCTCTCTAGTTTTTATACGAGGATATAGCCTTTTCTACCGATGGCCCCAAAACGCTTGAAATCTCCCCATGCAAATTCCTCAAAAAGAGGGTTTCCAATCTGCTCTGTCTAAAGGAAGGTTCAACTCTGTGAGTTGAACACACACAAATCAAAGAAGTTTCTGAGAACTCTTCCTTCTAGCATTAGATGAAGAAATCCCGCTTCCAACGAAATCCTCAAAGAGGTCCAAGTATCCACTTGCAGACTTCACAAACAGAGTGTTTCCAAACTGCTCTATAAAAAGAAAGGTTAAACTCTGTGAGTGGAACGCACACATCACAAAGTGGTTTCTGAGAATGATTCTCTCTAGTTTTTATACGAGGATATTTCCTTTTCTACCGTTGGCCCCAAAACGCTTGAAATCTCCACATGCAAATTTCCCAAAAAGAGGGTTTCCAATCTGCTCTGTCTAAAGGAAGGTACAACTCTGTGAGTTGAACATACACAAATCAAAGAACTTTCTGAGAATTCTTCCTTCTAGCATTAGATGAAGAAATCCCGCTTCCAACGAAATCCTCTAAGAGGTCCAAATATCCACTTGCAGATTTTACAAACAGAGTGTTTCCAAACTGCTCTATGAAAAGAAAGGTTAAACTCTGTGAGTGGAACGCACACATCACAAAGTGGTTTCTGAGAATGATTCTCTCTAGTTTTTATACGAGGATATTTCCTTTTCTACCGATGGCCCGAAAACTCTTGAAATCTCCACATGCAAATTCCTCAAAAAGAGGGTTTCCAATCTGCTCTGTCTAAAGGAAGGTTCAACTCTGTTAGTTGAACACACACAAATCAACTAAGTTATTGAGAAATCTTCTGTGTAGCATTAGATGAAGAAATCCCGCTTCCAACGAAATCCACAAAGAGGTCCAAATATCCAGTTGCAGACTTTACAAACAGAGTGTTTACAAACTGCTCTATGAAAAGAAAGGTTAAACTCTGTGAGTGGAACGCACACATCACGAAGTGGTTTCTGAGAATGATTCTCTCTAGTTTTTATACGAGGATATTTCCTTTTTTACCGATGGCCCCAAAACGCTTGAAATCTCCACATGCAAATTCCTAAAAAAGAGTGTTTCCAATCTGCTCTGTCTAAAGGAAGGTTCAACTCTGTTAGTTGAACACACACAAATCAACGAAGTTACTGAGAAATCTTCTGTGTAGCATTAGATGATGAAATACCGCTTCCAACGAAATCCACAAAGAGGTCCAAATATCCACTTGCAGACTTTACAAACAGAGTGTTTACAAACTGCTCTATGAAATGAAAGGTTAAACTCTGTGAGTGGAACTTACACATCACAAAGTGGTTTCTGAGAATGATTCTCTCTAGTTTTTATACGAGGATATTTCCTTTTCTACCGATGGCCCCAAAACGCTTGAAATCTCCACATGCAAATTCCTCAAAAAGAGGGTTTCCAATCTGCTCTGTCTAAAGGAAGGTTCAACTCTGTGAGTTCAACACACACAAATCAAAGAAGTTTCTGAGAACTCTTCCTTCTAGCATTAGATGAAGAAATCCCGCTTCCAACGAAATCCTCAAAGAGGTCCAAATATCCACTTGCAGACTTCACAAACAGAGTGTTTCCAAACTGCTCTATAAAAAGAAAGGTTAAACTCTGTGAGTGGAACGGACACATCACAAAGTGGTTTCTGAGAATGATTCTCTCTAGTTTTTATACGAGGATATTTCCTTTTCTACCATTGGCCCCAAAACGCTTGAAATCTCCACATGCAAATTTCTCAAAAAGAGGGTTTCCAATCTGCTCTGTCTATAGGAAGGTACAACTCTGTGAGTTGAACATACTCAAATCAAAGAACTTTCTGAGAATTCTTCCTTCTAGCATTAGATGAAGAAATCCCGCTTCCAACGAAATCCTCTAAGAGGTCCAAATATCCACTTGCAGATTTTACAAACAGAGTGTTTCCAAACTGCTCTATGAAAAGAAAGGTTAAACTCTGTGAGTGGAACGCACACATCACAAAGTGGTTTCTGAGAATGATCCTCTCTAGTTTTTATACGACGAGATTTCCTTTTCTAACGTTGGCCCCAAATAGATTGAAATCTCCACATGCAAATCCCGCAAAAAGAGGGTTTCCAATCTGCTCTGTCTAAAGGAAGGTTCAACTCTGTGAGATGAACATACACAAATCAACGAAGTTACTGAGAAATCTTCTGTGTAGCATTAGATGAAGAAATCCCGCTTCCAACGAAATCCTCAAAGAGGTCCAAATATCCACTTGCAGATTTTACAAACAGAGTGTTTCCAAACTGCTCTATGAAAAGAAAGGTTAAACTCTGTGAGTGGAACGCACACATCACAAAGTGGTTTCTGAGAATGATCCTTTCTAGTTTTTATACGAGGAGATTTCCTTTTGTAATGTTGGCCCCAAATCGCTTGAAATCTCCACATGCAAATTCCTCAAAAAGAGGGTTTCCAATCTGCTCTGTCTAAAGGAAGGTTCAACTCTGTGAGTTGAACACACACAAATCAAAGAAGTTTCTGAGAATTCTTCCTTCTAGCATTAGATGAAGAAATCCCGCTTCCAACGAAATCCTCTAAGAGGTCCAAATATCCACTTGCAGACTTCACAAACAGAGTGTTTCCAAACTGCTCTATGAAAAGAAAGGTTAAACTCTGTGAGTGGAACGCACACTTCACAAAGTCGTTTCTGAGAATGATTCTCTCTAGTTTTTATACGAGGATATTTCCTTTTCTACCGACGGCCCAAAAACGCTTGAAATCTCCACATGCAAATTCCTCAAAAAGAGGGTTTCCAATCTGCTCTGTCTAAAGGAAGGTTCAACTCTGTTAGTTGAACACACACAAATCAACGAAGTTACTGAGAAATCTTCTGTGTAGCATTAGATGAAGAAATCCGGATTCCAATGAAATCCACAAAGAGGTCCAAATATCCACTTGCAGACTTTACAAACAGAGTGTTTACAAACTGCTCTATGAAAAGAAAGGTTAAACTCTGTGAGTGGAACGCACACATCACAAAGTGGTTTCTGAGAATGATTCTCTCTAGTTTTTATACGAGGATATAGCCTTTTCTACCGATGGCCCCAAAACGCTTGAAATCTCCACATGCAAATTCCTCAAAAAGAGGGTTTCCAATCTGCTCTGTCTAAAGGAAGGTTCAACTCTGTGAGTTCAACACACACAAATCAAAGAAGTTTCTGAGAACTCTTCCTTCTAGCATTAGATGAAGAAATCCCGCTTCCAACGAAATCCTCAAAGAGGTCCAAGTATCCACTTGCAGACTTCACAAACAGAGTGTTTCCAAACTGCTCTATAAAAAGAAAGGTTAAACTCTGTGAGTGGAACGCACACATCACAAAGTGGTTTCTGAGAATGATTCTGTCTAGTTTTTCTACGAGGATATTTCCTTTTCTACCGTTGGCCCCAAAACGCTTGAAATCTCCACATGCAAATTTCTCAAAAAGAGGGTTTCCAATCTGCTCTGTCTAAAGGAAGGTACAACTCTGTGAGTTGAACATACACAAATCAAAGAACTTTCTGAGAATTCTTCCTTCTAGCATTAGATGAAGAAATCCCGCTTCCAACGAAATCCTCTAAGAGGTCCAAATATCCACTTGCAGATTTTACAAACAGAGTGTTTCCAAACTGCTCTATGAAAAGAAAGGTTAAACTCTGTGAGTGGAACGCACACATCACAAAGTGGTTTCTGAGAATGATCCTCTCTAGTTTTTATACGACGAGATTTCCTTTTCTAACGTTGGCCCCAAATAGATTGAAATCTCCACATGCAAATCCCGCAAAAAGAGGGTTTCCAATCTGCTCTGTCTAAAGGAAGGTTCAACTCTGTGAGATGAACATACACAAATCAACGAAGTTACTGAGAAATCTTCTGTGTAGCATTAGATGAAGAAATCCCGCTTCCAACGAAATCCTCAAAGAGGTCCAAATATCCACTTGCAGATTTTACAAACAGAGTGTTTCCAAACTGCTCTATGAAAAGAAAGGTTAAACTCTGTGAGTGGAACGCACACATCACAAAGTGGTTTCTGAGAATGATCCTTTCTAGTTTTTATACGAGGAGATTTCCTTTTGTAATGTTGGCCCCAAATCGCTTGAAATCTCCACATGCAAATTCCTCAAAAAGAGGGTTTCCAATCTGCTCTGTCTAAAGGAAGGTTCAACTCTGTGAGTTGAACACACACAAATCAAAGAAGTTTCTGAGAATTCTTCCTTCTAGCATTAGATGAAGAAATCCCGCTTCCAAGGAAATCCTCTAAGAGGTCCAAATATCCACTTGCAGACTTCACAAACAGAGTGTTTCCAAACTGCTCTATGAAAAGAAAGGTTAAACTCTGTGAGTGGAACGCACACTTCACAAAGTCGTTTCTGAGAATGATTCTCTCTAGTTTTTATACGAGGATATTTCCTTTTCTACCGATGGCCCAAAAACGCTTGAAATCTCCACATGCAAATTTCTCAAAAAGAGGGTTTCCAATCTGCTCTGTCTAAAGGAAGGTTCAACTCTGTTAGTTGAACACACACAAATCAACGAAGTTACTGAGAAATCTTCTGTGTAGCATTAGATGAAGAAATCCCGCTTCCAATGAAATCCACAAAGAGGTCCAAATATCCACTTGCAGACTTTACAAACAGAGTGTTTACAAACTGCTCTATGAAAAGAAAGGTTAAACTCTGTGAGTGGAACGCACACATCACAAAGTGGTTTCTGAGAATGATGCTCTCTAGTTTTTATACGAGGATATAGCCTTTTCTACCGATGGCCCCAAAACGCTTGAAATCTCCACATGCAAATTCCTCAAAAAGAGGGTTTCCAATCTGCTCTGTCTAAAGGAAGGTTCAACTCTGTGAGTTCAACACACACAAATCAAAGAAGTTTCTGAGAACTCTTCCTTCTAGCATTAGATGAAGAAATCCCGCTTCCAACGAAATCCTCAAAGAGGTCCAAGTATCCACTTGCAGACTTCACAAACAGAGTGTTTCCAAACTGCTCTATAAAAAGAAAGGTTAAACTCTGTGAGTGGAACGCACACATCACAAAGTGGTTTCTGAGAATGATTCTCTCTAGTTTTTATACGAGGATATTTCCTTTTCTACCGTTGGCCCCAAAACGCTTGAAATCTCCACATGCAAATTTCTCAAAAAGAGGGTTTCCAATCTGCTCTGTCTAAAGGAAGGTACAACTCTGTGAGTTGAACATACACAAATCAAAGAACTTTCTGAGAATTCTTCCTTCTAGCATTAGATGAAGAAATCCCGCTTCCAACGAAATCCTCAAAGAGGTCCAAATATCCACTTGCAGATTTTACAAACAGAGTGTTTACAAACTGCTCTATGAAAAGAAAGGTTAAACTCTGTGAGTGGAACGCACACATCACGAAGTGGTTTCTGAGAATGATTCTCTCTAGTTTTTATACGAGGATATTTCCTTTTTTACCGATGGCCCCAAAACGCTTGAAATCTCCACATGCAAATTCCTCAAAAAGAGGGGTTCCAATCTGCTCTGTCTAAAGGAAGGTTCAACTCTGTGAGTTGAACACACACAAATCAAAGAAGTTTCTGAGAATTCTTCCTTCTAGCATTAGATGAAGAAATCCCGCTTCCAACGAAATCCTCAAATAGGTCCAAATATCCACTTGCAGACTTTACAAACAGAGTGTTTCCAAACTGCTCTATGAAAAGAAAGGTTAAACTCTGTGATTGGACGCACACATCACAAAGTAGTTTCTAAGAATGATTCTCTCTTGTTTTTATACGACGAGATTTCCTTTTCAACCGTTGGCCCCAAAGTGCTTGAAATCTCCACATGCATATTCCTCAAAAAGAGGTTTTCCAATCTGCTCTGTCTAAAGGAAGGTTCAACTCTGTGAGTTGAACACACACAAATCAAAGAAGTTTCTGAGAATTCTTCCTTCTAGCATTAGATGAAGAAATCCCGCTTCCAACGAAATCCTCAAATAGGTCCAAATATCCACTTGCAGATTTTACAAACAGAGTGTTTCCAAACTTCTCTATGAAAAGAAAGGTTAAACTCTGTGAGTGGAACGCACACATCACAAAGTGGTTTCTGAGAATGATTCTCTCTAGTTTTTATACGAGGATATTTCCTTTTCTACCGATGGCCCGAAAACTCTTGAAATCTCCACATGCAAATTCCTCAAAAAGAGGGTTTCCAATCTGCTCTGTCTAAAGGAAGGTTCAACTCTGTTAGTTGAACACACACAAATCAACGAAGTTATTGAGAAATCTTCTGTGTAGAATTAGATGAAGAAATCCCGCTTCCAACGAAATCCACAAAGAGGTCCAAATATCCACTTGCAGACTTTACAAACAGAGTGTTTACAAACTGCTCTATGAAAAGAAAGGTTGAACTCTGTGAGTGGAACGCACACATCACGAAGTGGTTTCTGAGAATGATTCTCTCTAGTTTTTATACGAGGATATTTCCTTTTTTACCGATGGCCCCAAAACGCTTGAAATCTCCACATGCAAATTCCTAAAAAAGAGTGTTTCCAATCTGCTCTGTCTAAAGGAAGGTTCAACTCTGTTAGTTGAACACACACAAATCAACGAAGTTACTGAGAAATCTTCTGTGTAGCATTAGATGATGAAATACCGCTTCCAACGAAATCCACAAAGAGGTCCAAATATCCACTTGCAGACTTTACAAACAGAGTGTTTACAAACTGCTCTATGAAATGAAAGGTTAAACTCTGTGAGTGGAACTTACACATCACAAAGTGGTTTCTGAGAATGATTCTCTCTAGTTTTTATACGAGGATATTTCCTTTTCTACCGATGGCCCCAAAACGCTTGAAATCTCCACATGCAAATTCCTCAAAAAGAGGGTTTCCAATCTGCTCTGTCTAAAGGAAGGTTCAACTCTGTGAGTTGAACACACACAAATCAAAGAAGTTTCTGAGAACTCTTCCTTCTAGCATTAGATGAAGAAATCCCGCTTCCAACGAAATCCTCAAAGAGGTCCAAGTATCCACTTGCAGACTTCACAAACAGAGTGTTTCCAAACTGCTCTATAAAAAGAAAGGTTAAACTCTGTGAGTGGAACGCACACATCACAAAGTGGTTTCTGAGAATGATTCTCTCTAGTTTTTATACGAGGATATTTCCTTTTCTACCGTTGGCCCCAAAACGCTTGAAATCTCCACATGCAAATTTCTCAAAAAGAGGGTTTCCAATCTGCTCTGTCTAAAGGAAGGTACAACTCTGTGAGTTGAACATACACAAATCAAAGAACTTTCTGAGAATTCTTCCTTCTAGCATTAGATGAAGAAATCCCGCTTCCAACGAAATCCTCTAAGAGGTCCAAATATCCACTTGCAGATTTTACAAACAGAGTGTTTCCAAACTGCTCTATGAAAAGAAAGGTTAAACTCTGTGAGTGGAACGCACACATCACAAAGTGGTTTCTGAGAATGAACCTCTCTAGTTTTTATACGACGAGATTTCCTTTTCTAACGTTGGCCCCAAATAGATTGAAATCTCCACATGAAAATCCCGCAAAAAGAGGGTTTCCAATCTGCTCTGTCTAAAGGAAGGTTCAACTCTGTGAGATGAACATACACAAATCAACGAAGTTACTGAGAAATCTTCTGTGTAGCATTAGATGAAGAAATCCCGCTTCCAACGAAATCCTCAAAGAGGTCCAAATATCCACTTGCAGATTTTACAAACAGAGTGTTTACAAACTGCTCTATGAAAAGAAAGGTTAAACTCTGTGAGTGGAACGCACACATCACGAAGTGGTTTCTGAGAATGATTCTCTCTAGTTTTTATACGAGGATATTTCCTTTTTTACCGATGGCCCCAAAACGCTTGAAATCTCCACATGCAAATTCCTCAAAAAGAGGGGTTCCAATCTGCTCTGTCTAAAGGAAGGTTCAACTCTGTGAGTTGAACACACACAAATCAAAGAAGTTTCTGAGAATTCTTCCTTCTAGCATTAGATGAAGAAATCCCGCTTCCAACGAAATCCTCAAATAGGTCCAAATATCCACTTGCAGACTTTACAAACAGAGTGTTTCCAAACTGCTCTATGAAAAGAAAGGTTAAACTCTGTGATTGGACGCACACATCACAAAGTAGTTTCTAAGAATGATTCTCTCTTGTTTTTATACGACGAGATTTCCTTTTCAACCGTTGGCCACAAAGTGCTTGAAATCTCCACATGCATATTCCTCAAAAAGAGGTTTTCCAATCTGCTCTGTCTAAAGGAAGGTTCAACTCTGTGAGTTGAACACACACAAATCAAAGAAGTTTCTGAGAATTCTTCCTTCTAGCATTAGATGAAGAAATCCCGCTTCCAACGAAATCCTCAAATAGGTCCAAATATCCACTTGCAGATTTTACAAACAGAGTGTTTCCAAACTTCTCTATGAAAAGAAAGGTTAAACTCTGTGAGTGGAACGCACACATCACAAAGTGGTTTCTGAGAATGATTCTCTCTAGTTTTTATACGAGGATATTTCCTTTTCTACCGATGGCCCGAAAACTCTTGAAATCTCCACATGCAAATTCCTCAAAAAGAGGGTTTCCAATCTGCTCTGTCTAAAGGAAGGTTCAACTCTGTTAGTTGAACACACACAAATCAACGAAGTTATTGACAAATCTTCTGTGTAGAATTAGATGAAGAAATCCCGCTTCCAACGAAATCCACAAAGAGGTCCAAATATCCACTTGCAGACTTTACAAACAGAGTGTTTACAAACTGCTCTATGAAAAGAAAGGTTAAACTCTGTGAGTGGAACGCACACATCACGAAGTGGTTTCTGAGAATGATTCTCTCTAGTTTTTATACGAGGATAATTCCTTTTTTACCGATGGCCCCAAATCGCTTGAAATCTCCACATGCAAATTCCTAAAAAAGAGTGTTTCCAATCTGCTCTGTCTAAAGGAAGGTTCAACTCTGTTAGTTGAACACACACAAATCAACGAAGTTACTGAGAAATCTTCTGTGTAGCATTAGATGATGAAATACCGCTTCCAACGAAATCCACAAAGAGGTCCAAATATCCACTTGCAGACTTTACAAACAGAGTGTTTACAAACTGCTCTATGAAATGAAAGGTTAAACTCTGTGAGTGGAACTTACACATCACAAAGTGGTTTCTGAGAATGATTCTCTCTAGTTTTTATACGAGGATATTTCCTTTTCTACCGATGGCCCCAAAACGCTTGAAATCTCCACATGCAAATTCCTCAAAAAGAGGGTTTCCAATCTGCTCTGTCTAAAGGAAGGTTCAACTCTGTGAGTTGAACACACACAAATCAAAGAAGTTTCTGAGAATTCTTCCTTCTAGCATTAGATGAAGAAATCCCTCTTCCAACGAAATCCTCAAAGACGTCAAAATATCCACTTGCAGACTTTACAAACAGAGTGTTTCCAAACTTCTCTATGAAAAGAAAGGTTAAACTCTGTGAGTGGAACGCACACATCACAAAGTGGTTTCTGAGAATGATTCTCTCTAGTTTTTATACGAGGATATTTCCTTTTCTACCGATGGCCCCAAAACGCTTGAAATCTCCACATGCAAATTCCTCAAAAAGAGGGTTTCCAATCTGCTCTGTCTAAAGGAAGGTTCAACTCTGTTAGTTGAACACACACAAATCAACGAAGTTACTGAGAAATCTTCTGTGTAGCATTAGATGAAGAAATCCCGCTTCCAATGAAATCCACAAAGAGGTCCAAATATCCACTTGCAGACTTTACAAACAGAGTGTTTACAAACTGCTCTATGAAAAGAAAGGTTAAACTCTGTGAGTGGAACGCACACATCACGAAGTGGTTTCTGAGAATGATTCTCTCTAGTTTTTATACGAGGATATTTCCTTTTTTACCGATGGCCCCAAAACGCTTGAAATCTCCACATGCAAATTCCTAAAAAAGAGTGTTTCCAATCTGCTCTGTCTAAAGGAAGGTTCAACTCTGTGAGTTGAATACACACAAATCAAAGAAGTTTCTGAGAATTCTTCCTTCTAGCATTAGATGAAGAAATCCCTCTTCCAACGAAATCCTCAAATAGGTCCAAATATCCACTTGCAGAATTTACAAACAGAGTGTTTCCAAACTGCTCTATGAAAAGAAAGGTTAAACTCTGTGAGTGGAACGCACACATCACAAAGTAGTTTCTGAGAATGATTCTCTCTTGTTTTTATACGAGGAGATTTCCTTTTCAACCGTTGGCCCCAAATTGCTTGAAATCTCCACATGCATATTCCTCAAAAAGAGGGTTTCCAATCTGCTCTGTCTAAAGGAAGGTTCAACTCTGTGAGTTGAACACACAAAAATCAAAGAAGTTTCTGAGAATTCTTCCTTCTAGCATTAGATGAAGAAATCCCGCTTCCAACGAAATCCTCAAAGACGTCAAAATATCCACTTGCAGACTTTACAAACAGAGTGTTTACAAACTGCTCTATGAAAAGAAAGGTTAAACTCTGTGAGTGGAACGCACACATCACAAAGTGGTTTCTGAGAATGATTCTCTCTAGTTTTTATACGAGGATATTTCCTTTTCTACCGATGGCCCCAAAACGCTTGAAATCTCCACATGCAAATTCCTCAAAAAGAGGGTTTCCAATCTGCTCTGTCTAAAGGAAGGTTCAACTCTGTGAGTTCAACACACACAAATCGAAGAAGTTTCTGAGAACTCTTCCTTCTAGCATTAGATGAAGAAATCCCGCTTCCAACGAAATCCTCAAAAAGGTCCAAGTATCCACTTGCAGACTTCACAAACAGAGTGTTTCCAAACTGCTCTATAAAAAGAAAGGTTAAACTCTGTGAGTGGAACGCACACATCACAAAGTGGTTTCTGAGAATGATTCTCTCTAGTTTTTATACGAGGATATTTCCTTTTCTACCTTTGGCCCCAAAACGCTTGAAATCTCCAAATGCAAATTTCTCAAAAAGAGGGTTTCCAATCTGCTCTGTCTAAAGGAAGGTACAACTCTGTGAGTTGAACATACACAAATCAAAGAACTTTCTGAGAATTCTTCCTTCTAGCATTAGATGAAGCAATCCCGCTTCCAACGAAATCCTCTAAGAGGTCCAAATATCCACTTGCAGATTTTACCAACAGAGTGTTTCCAAACTGCTCTATGAAAAGAAAGGTTAAACTCTGTGGGTGGAACGCACACGTCACAAAGTGGTTTCTGAGAATGATCCTCTCTAGTTTTTATACGACGAGATTTCCTTTTCTAATGTTGGCCCCAAATCGCTTGAAATCTCCACATGCAAATTCCTCAAAAAGAGGGTTTCCAATCTGCTCTGTCTAAAGGAAGGTTCAACTCTGTGAGTTGAACACACACAAATCAAAGAAGTTTCTGAGAATTCTTCCTTCTAGCATTAGATGAAGAAATCCCGCTTCCAACGAAATCCTCTAAGAGGTCCAAATATCCACTTGCAGACTTCACAAACAGAGTGTTTCCAAACTGCTCTATGAAAAGAAAGGTTAAACTCTGTGAGTGGAACGCGCACTTCACAAAGTCGTTTCTGAGAATGATTCTCTCTAGTTTTTATACGAGGAATATTTCCTTTTCTACCGATGGCCCGAAAACGCTTGAAATCTCCACATGCAAATTCCTCAAAAAGAGGGTTTCCAATCTGCTCTGTCTAAAGGAAGGTTCAACTCTGTTAGTTGAACACACACAAATCAACGAAGTTACTGAGAAATCTTCTGTGTAGCATTAGATGAAGAAATCCCGCTTCCAATGAAATCCACAAAGTGGTCCAAATATCCACTTGCAGACTTTACAAACAGAGTGTTTACAAACTGCTCTATGAAAAGAAAGGTTAAACTCTCTGAGTGGAACGCACACATCACAAAGTGGTTTCTGAGAATGATTCTCTCTAGTTTTTATAAGAGGATATAGCCTTTTCTACCGTTGGCCCCAAAAGGATTGAAATCTCCACATGCATATTCCTCAAAAAGAGGGTTTCCAATCTGCTCTGTCTAAAGGAAGGTTCAACTCTGTGAGTTCAACACACACAAATCGAAAAGTTTCTGAGAATTCTTCCTTCTAGCATTAGATGAAGAAATCCCGCTTCTAACGAAATCCTCCAAGAGGTCCAAATATCCACTTGCAGACTTCACAAACAGAGTGTTTCCAAACTGCTCTATAAAAAGAAAGGTTAAACTCTGTGAGTGGATCGCACACATCACAAAGTGGTTTCTGAGAATGATTCTCTCTGGTTTTTATACGAGGATATTTCCTTTTCTACCGTTTGCCCCAAATCGCTTGAAATCTCCACATACAAATTCCTCAAAAAGAGGGTTTCCAATCTGCTCTGTCTAAAGGAAGGTTCAACTCTGTTAGTTGAACACACAGAAATCAACGAAGTTACTGAGAAATCTTCTGTGTAGCATTAGATGAAGAAACCCCACTTCCAACGACATCCTCAAAGAGGTACAAATATCCACTTGCAGACTTTACAAACAGAGTGCTTCCAAACTGCTCTATGAAAAGAAAGGTTAAACTCTGTGAGTGGAACGCACACATCACAAAGTGGTTTCTGAGAATGATTCTCTCTAGTTTTTCTATGAGGATATTTCCTTTTCTAACGTAGGCCCCAAATCGCTTGAAATCTCCACATGCAAATTCCTCAAAAAGAGGGTTTCCAATCTGCTCTGTCTAAAGGAAGGTTCAACTCTGTGAGTTGAACACACGCAAATCAAAGAAGTTTCTGAAAATTCTTCCTTCTAGCATTAGATGAAGAAATCCCGCTTCCAATGAAATCCTCAAAGAGGTCCAAATTTCCCCTTCCAGACTTCAAAACCAGAGTGTTTCCAAACTGCTCTATGAAAAGAAAGGTTAAACTCTGTGAGTGGAACACACACATCACAAAGTGGTTTCTGAGAATGATTCTCTCTAGTTTTTATACGAGGATATTTCCTTTTCTACCGATGGACCCAAAACGCTTGAAATCTCCACATGCAAATTCCTCAAAAAGAGGGTTTCCAATCTGCTCTGTCTAAAGGAAGGTTCAACTCTGTGAGTTGAACACACACAAATCAAAGAAGTTTCTGAGAATTCTTCCTTCCAGCATTAGATGAAGAAATCCCGCTTCTAACGAAATCCTCCAAGAGGTCCAAATATCCACTTGCAGACTTCACAAAAAGAGTGTTTCCAAACTGCTCTATGAAAAGAAAGGTTAAACTCTGTGAGTGGATCGCACACATCACAAAGTGGTTTCTGAGATGATTCTCTCTAGTTTTTATACGAGGATATTTCCTTTTCTACCGATGGCCCAAAAACGCTTGAAATCTCCACATGCAAATTCCTCAAAAAGAGAGTTTCCAATCTGCTCTGTCTAAAGGAAGGTTCAACTCTGTTAGTTGAACACTCACAAATCAACGAAGTTATTGAGAAATCTTCTGTGTAGCATTAGATGAAGAAATCCCGCTTCCAACGAAATCCACAAAGAGGTCCAAATATCCACTTGCAGACTTCACAAACAGAGTGTTTCCAAACTGCTCTATGAAAAGAAAGGTTAAACTCTGTGAGTGGATCGCACACATCACAAAGTGGTTTCTGAGAATGATTCTCTCTAGTTTTTATACGAGGAGATATCCTTTTCTACCGTTGGCGCCAAAGTGCTTGAAATCTCCACATGCATATTCCTCAAAAAGAGGGTTTCCAATCTGCTCTGTCTAAAGGAAGGTTCAACTCTGTGAGTTGAACACACACAAATCAAAGAAGTTACTGAGAAATCTTCTGTGTAGCATTAGATGAAGAAATCCCGCTTCCAACGAAATCCACAAAGAAGTCCATATATCCACTTGCAGACTTTACAAACAGAGTGTTTACAAACTGCTCTATGAAAAGAAAGGTTAAACTCTGTGAGTGGAATGCACACATCACAAAGTGGTTTCTGAGAATGATTCTCTCTAGTTTTTATACGAGGATATTTCCTTTTCTACCGATGGCCCCAAAACGCTTGAAATCTCCACATGCAAATTCCTCAAAAAGAGGGTTTCCAATCTGCTCTGTCTAAAGGAAGGTTCAACTCTGTGAGTTGAACACACACAAATCAAAGAAGTTTCTGAGAATTCTTCCTTCTAGAATTAGATGAAGAAATCCCGCTTCTAACGAAATCCTCCAAGAGGTCCAAATATCCACTTGCAGACTTCACAAACAGATTGTTTCCAAACTGCTCTATGAAAAGAAAGGTTAAACTCTGTGAGTGGATCGCACACATCACAAAGTGGTTTCTGAGATGATTCTCTCTAGTTTTTATACGAGGATATTTCCTTTTCTACCGATGGCCCAAAAACGCTTGAAATCTCCACATGCAAATTCCTCAAAAAGAGAGTTTCCAATCTGCTCTGTCTAAAGGAAGGTTCAACTCTGTTAGTTGAACACTCACAAATCAACGAAGTTATTGAGAAATCTTCTGTGTAGCATTAGATGATGAAATCCCGCTTCCAATGAAATCCACAAAGAGGTCCAAATATCCACTTGCAGACTTTACAAACAGAGTGTTTACAAGCTGCTCTATGAAAAGAAAGGTTAAACTCTGTGAGTGGAACGCACACATCACAAAGTGGTTTCTGAGAATGATTCTCTCTAGTTTTTATACGAGGAGATTTCCTTTTCTACCGATGGCTCCAAAACGCTTGAAATCTCCACATGAAAATTCCTCAAAAAGAGGGTTTCCAATCTGCTCTGTCTAAAGGAAGGTTCAACTCTGTGAGTTCAACACACACAAATCAAAGAAGTTTCTGAGAATTCTTCCTTCTAGCATTAGATGAAGAAATCCCGCTTCCAACGAAATCCTCCAAGAGGTCCAAATATCCACTTGCAGACTTCACAAACAGAGTGTTTCCAAACTGCTCTATGAAAAGAAAGGTTAAACTCTGTGAGTGGATCGCACACATCACAAAGTGGTTTCTGAGAATGATTCTCTCTAGTTTTTATACGAGGATACTTCCTTTTCTACCGTTGGCCCCAAATCGCTTGAAATCTCCACATGCAAATTCCTCAAAAAGAGGGTTTCCAATCTGCTCTGTCTAAAGGAAGGTTCAACTCTGTTAGTTGAACACACAGAAATCAACGAAGTTACTGAGAAATCTTCTGTGTAGCATTAGATGAAGAAACCCCACTTCCAACGACATCCTCAAAGAGGTACAAATATCCACTTGCAGACTTTACAAACAGAGTGTTTCCAAACTGCTCTATGAAAAGAAAGGTTAAACTCTGTGAGTGGAACGCACACATCACAAAGTGGTTTCTGAGAATGATTCTCTCTAGTTTTTCTATGAGGATATTTCCTTTTCTAACGTAGGCCCCAAATCGCTTGAAATCTCCACATGCAAATTCCTCAAAAAGAGGGTTTCCAATCTGCTCTGTCTAAAGGTAGGTTCAACTCTGTGAGTTGAACACACGCAAATCAAAGAAGTTTCTGAAAATTCTTCCTTCTAGCATTAGATGAAGAAATCCCGCTTCCAATGAAATCCTCAAAGAGGTCCAAATATCCCCTTGCAGACTTCAAAACCAGAGTGTTTCCAAACTGCTCTATGAAAAGAAAGGTTGAACTCTGTGAGTGGAACACACACATCAGAAAGTAGTTTCTGAAAATGATTCTCTCTAGTTTTTATATTAGGATATTTCCTTTTCTACCGTTGGCCACAAAAAGCTTGAAATCTCCACATGCATATTCCTCAAAAAGAGGGTTTCCAATCTGCTCTGTCTAAAGGAAGGTTCAACTCTGTGAGTTGAACGCACACAAATCAAAGAAGTTTCTGAGAATTCTTCTGTGTATCATTAGATGAAGAAACCCCACTTCCAACGACATCCTCCAAGAGGTCCAAATATCCACTTGCAGACTTCACAAACAGAGTGTTTCCAAACTGCTCTATGAAAAGAAAGGTTAAACTCTGTGAGTGGAACGCACACATAACAAACTGGTTTCTGAGAATGATTCTCTCTAGTTTTTATACGAGGATATTTCCTTTTCTACCATTGGCCCCAAAACGCTTGAAATCTCCACATGCAAATTCCTCAAAAAGAGGGTTTCCAATCTGCTCTGTCTAAAGGAAGGTTCAACTCTGTGAGTTGAACACACACAAATCAAAGAAGTTTCTGAGAATTCTTCCTTCTAGCATTAGATGAAGAAATCCCGCTTCTAACGAAATCCTCCAAGAGGTCCAAATATCCACTTGCAGACTTCACAAACAGAGTGTTTCCAAACTGCTCTATGAAAAGAAAGGTTAAACTCTGTGAGTGGATCGCACACATCACAAAGTGGTTTCTGAGATGATTCTCTCTAGTTTTTATACGAGGATATTTCCTTTTCTACCGATGGCCCAAAAACGCTTGAAATCTCCACATGCAAATTCCTCAAAAAGAGAGTTTCCAATCTGCTCTGTCTAAAGGAAGGTTCAACTCTGTTAGTTGAACACTCACAAATCAACGAAGTTATTGAGAAATCTTCTGTGTAGCATTAGATGAAGAAATCCCGCTTCCAACGAAATCCACAAAGAGGTCCAAATATCCACTTGCAGACTTTACAAACAGAGTGTTTACAAGCTGCTCTATGAAAAGAAAGGTTAAACACTGTGAGTGGAACGCACACATCACAAAGTGGTTTCTGAGAATGATTCTCTCTAGTTTTTATACGAGGAGATTTCCTTTTCTACCGATGGCTCCAAAACGCTTGAAATCTCCACATGCAAATTCCTCAAAAAGAGGGTTTCCATTCTGCTCTGTCTAAAGGATGGTTCAACTCTGTGAGTTCAACACACACAAATCAAAGAAGTTTCTGAGAATTCTTCCTTCTAGCATTAGATGAAGAAATCCCGCTTCCAACGAAATCCTCCAAGAGGTCCAAATATCCACTTGCAGACTTCACAAACAGAGTGTTTCCAAACTGCTCTATGAAAAGAAAGGTTAAACTCTGTGAGTGGATCGCACACATCACAAAGTGGTTTCTGAGAATGATTCTCTCTAGTTTTTATACGAGGATATTTCCTTTTCTACCGTTGGCCCCAAATCGCTTGAAATCTCCACATGCAAATTCCTCAAAAAGAGGGTTTCCAATCTGCTCTGTCTAAAGGAAGGTTCAACTCTGTTAGTTGAACACACAGAAATCAACGAAGTTACTGAGAAATCTTCTGTGTAGCATTAGATGAAGAAACCCCACTTCCAACGACATCCTCAAAGAGGTACAAATATCCACTTGCAGACTTTACAAACAGAGTGCTTCCAAACTGCTCTATGAAAAGAAAGGTTAAACTCTGTGAGTGGAACGCACACATCACAAAGTGGTTTCTGAGAATGATTCTCTCTAGTTTTTCTATGAGGATATTTCCTTTTCTAACGTAGGCCCCAAATCGCTTGAAATCTCCACATGCAAATTCCTCAAAAAGAGGGTTTCCAATCTGCTCTGTCTAAAGGAAGGTTCAACTCTGTGAGTTGAACACACGCAAATCAAAGAAGTTTCTGAAAATTCTTCCTTCTAGCATTAGATGAAGAAATCCCGCTTCCAATGAAATCCTCAAAGAGGTCCAAATATCCCCTTGCAGACTTCAAAACCAGAGTGTTTCCAAACTGCTCTATGAAAAGAAAGGTTGAACTCTGTGAGTGGAACACACACATCAGAAAGTAGTTTCTGAAAATGATTCTCTCTAGTTTTTATATTAGGATATTTCCTTTTCTACCGTTGGCCACAAAAAGCTTGAAATCTCCACATGCATATTCCTCAAAAAGAGGGTTTCCAATCTGCTCTGTCTAAAGGAAGGTTCAACTCTGTGAGTTGAACGCACACAAATCAAAGAAGTTTCTGAGAATTCTTCTGTGTAGCATTAGATGAAGAAACCCCACTTCCAACGACATCCTCCAAGAGGTCCAAATATCCACTTGCAGACTTCACAAACAGAGTGTTTCCAAACTGCTCTATGAAAAGAAAGGTTAAACTCTGTGAGTGGAACGCACACATAACAAAGTGGTTTCTGAGAATGATTCTCTCTAGTTTTTATACGAGGATATTTCCTTTTCTACCGATGGCCCAAAAACGCTTGAAATCTCCACATGCAAATTCCTCAAAAAGAGGGTTTCCAATCTGCTCTGTCTAAAGGAAGGTTCAACTCTGTGAGTTGAACACACACAAATCAAAGAAGTTTCTGAGAATTCTTCCTTCTAGCATTAGATGAAGAAATCCCGCTTCTAACGAAATCCTCCAAGAGGTCCAAATATCCACTTGCAGACTTCACAAACAGAGTGTTTCCAAACTGCTCTATGAAAAGAAAGGTTAAACTCTGTGAGTGGATCGCGCACATCACAAAGTGGTTTCTGAGATGATTCTCTCTAGTTTTTATACGAGGATATTTCCTTTTCTACCGATGGCCCAAAAACGCTTGAAATCTCCACATGCAAATTCCTCAAAAAGAGAGTTTCCAATCTGCTCTGTCTAAAGGAAGGTTCAACTCTGTTAGTTGAACACTCACAAATCAACGAAGTTATTGAGAAATCTTCTGTGTAGCATTAGATGAAGAAATCCCGCTTCCAACGAAATCCACAAAGAGGTCCAAATATCCACTTGCAGACTTTACAAACAGAGTGTTTACAAGCTGCTCTATGAAAAGAAAGGTTAAACACTGTGAGTGGAACGCACACATCACAAAGTGGTTTCTGAGAATGATTCTCTCTAGTTTTTATACGAGGAGATTTCCTTTTCTACCGATGGCTCCAAAACGCTTGAAATCTCCACATGCAAATTCCTCAAAAAGAGGGTTTCCATTCTGCTCTGTCTAAAGGATGGTTCAACTCTGTGAGTTCAACACACACAAATCAAAGAAGTTTCTGAGAATTCTTCCTTCTAGCATTAGATGAAGAAATCCCGCTTCCAACGAAATCCACAAAGAGGTCCAAATATCCACTTGCAGACTTCACAAACAGAGTGTTTCCAAACTGCTCTATGAAAAGAAAGGTTAAACTCTGTGAGTGGATCGCACACATCACAAAGTGGTTTCTGAGAATGATTCTCTCTAGTTTTTATACGAGGAGATTTCCTTTTCTACCGTTGGCGCCAAAGTGCTTGAAATCTCCACATGCATATTCCTCAAAAAGAGGGTTTCCAATCTGCTCTGTCTAAAGGAAGGTTCAACTCTGTGAGTTGAACACACACAAATCAAAGAAGTTACTGAGAAATCTTCTGTGTAGCATTAGATGAAGAAATCCCGCTTCCAACGAAATCCACAAAGAAGTCCATATATCCACTTGCAGACTTTACAAACAGAGTGTTTACAAACTGCTCTATGAAAAGAAAGGTTAAACTCTGTGAGTGGAATGCACACATCACAAAGTGGTTTCTGAGAATGATTCTCTCTAGTTTTTATACGAGGATATTTCCTTTTCTACCGATGGCCCCAAAACGCTTGAAATCTCCACATGCAAATTCCTCAAAAAGAGGGTTTCCAATCTGCTCTGTCTAAAGGAAGGTTCAACTCTGTGAGTTGAACACACACAAATCAAAGAAGTTTCTGAGAATTCTTCCTTCTAGCATTAGATGAAGAAATCCCGCTTCCAACGAAATCCTCCAAGAGGTCCAAATATCCACTTGCAGACTTCACAAACAGAGTGTTTCCAAACTGCTCTATGAAAAGAAAGGTTAAACTCTGTGAGTGGATCGCACACATCACAAAGTGGTTTCTGAGATGATTCTCTCTAGTTTTTATACGAGGATATTTCCTTTTCTACCGATGGCCCAAAAACGCTTGAAATCTCCACATGCAAATTCCTCAAAAAGAGAGTTTCCAATCTGCTCTGTCTAAAGGAAGGTTCAACTCTGTTAGTTGAACACTCACAAATCAACGAAGTTATTGAGAAATCTTCTGTGTAGCATTAGATGAAGAAATCCCGCTTCCAACGAAATCCACAAAGAGGTCCAAATATCCACTTGCAGACTTTACAAACAGAGTGTTTACAAGCTGCTCTATGAAAAGAAAGGTTAAACACTGTGAGTGGAACGCACACATCACAAAGTGGTTTCTGAGAATGATTCTCTCTAGTTTTTATACGAGGAGATTTCCTTTTCTACCGATGGCTCCAAAACGCTTGAAATCTCCACATGAAAATTCCTCAAAAAGAGGGTTTCCAATCTGCTCTGTCTAAAGGAAGGTTCAACTCTGTGAGTTCAACACACACAAATCAAAGAAGTTTCTGAGAATTCTTCCTTCTAGCATTAGATGAAGAAATCCCGCTTCCAACGAAATCCTCCAAGAGGTCCAAATATCCACTTGCAGACTTCACAAACAGAGTGTTTCCAAACTGCTCTATGAAAAGAAAGGTTAAACTCTGTGAGTGGATCGCACACATCACAAAGTGGTTTCTGAGAATGATTCTCTCTAGTTTTTATACGAGGATACTTCCTTTTCTACCGTTGGCCCCAAATCGCTTGAAATCTCCACATGCAAATTCCTCAAAAAGAGGGTTTCCAATCTGCTCTGTCTAAAGGAAGGTTCAACTCTGTTAGTTGAACACACAGAAATCAACGAAGTTACTGAGAAATCTTCTGTGTAGCATTAGATGAAGAAACCCCACTTCCAACGACATCCTCAAAGAGGTACAAATATCCACTTGCAGACTTTACAAACAGAGTGTTTCCAAACTGCTCTATGAAAAGAAAGGTTAAACTCTGTGAGTGGAACGCACACATCACAAAGTGGTTTCTGAGAATGATTCTCTCTAGTTTTTCTATGAGGATATTTCCTTTTCTAACGTAGGCCCCAAATCGCTTGAAATCTCCACATGCAAATTCCTCAAAAAGAGGGTTTCCAATCTGCTCTGTCTAAAGGAAGGTTCAACTCTGTGAGTTGAACACACGCAAATCAAAGAAGTTTCTGAAAATTCTTCCTTCTAGCATTAGATGAAGAAATCCCGCTTCCAATGAAATCCTCAAAGAGGTCCAAATATCCCCTTGCAGACTTCAAAACCAGAGTGTTTCCAAACTGCTCTATGAAAAGAAAGGTTGAACTCTGTGAGTGGAACACACACATCAGAAAGTAGTTTCTGAAAATGATTCTCTCTAGTTTTTATATTAGGATATTTCCTTTTCTACCGTTGGCCACAAAAAGCTTGAAATCTCCACATGCATATTCCTCAAAAAGAGGGTTTCCAATCTGCTCTGTCTAAAGGAAGGTTCAACTCTGTGAGTTGAACGCACACAAATCAAAGAAGTTTCTGAGAATTCTTCTGTGTAGCATTAGATGAAGAAACCCCACTTCCAACGACATCCTCCAAGAGGTCCAAATATCCACTTGCAGACTTCACAAACAGAGTGTTTCCAAACTGCTCTATGAAAAGAAAGGTTAAACTCTGTGAGTGGAACGCACACATAACAAACTGGTTTCTGAGAATGATTCTCTCTAGTTTTTATACGAGGATATTTCCTTTTCTACCATTGGCCCCAAAACGCTTGAAATCTCCACATGCAAATTCCTCAAAAAGAGGGTTTCCAATCTGCTCTGTCTAAAGGAAGGTTCAACTCTGTGAGTTGAACACACACAAATCAAAGAAGTTTCTGAGAATTCTTCCTTCTAGCATTAGATGAAGAAATCCCGCTTCTAACGAAATCCTCCAAGAGGTCCAAATATCCACTTGCAGACTTCACAAACAGAGTGTTTCCAAACTGCTCTATGAAAAGAAAGGTTAAACTCTGTGAGTGGATCGCACACATCACAAAGTGGTTTCTGAGATGATTCTCTCTAGTTTTTATACGAGGATATTTCCTTTTCTACCGATGGCCCAAAAACGCTTGAAATCTCCACATGCAAATTCCTCAAAAAGAGAGTTTCCAATCTGCTCTGTCTAAAGGAAGGTTCAACTCTGTTAGTTGAACACTCACAAATCAACGAAGTTATTGAGAAATCTTCTGTGTAGCATTAGATGAAGAAATCCCGCTTCCAACGAAATCCACAAAGAGGTCCAAATATCCACTTGCAGACTTCACAAACAGAGTGTTTACAAGCTGCTCTATGAAAAGAAAGGTTAAACACTGTGAGTGGAACGCACACATCACAAAGTGGTTTCTGAGAATGATTCTCTCTAGTTTTTATACGAGGAGATTTCCTTTTCTACCGATGGCTCCAAAACGCTTGAAATCTCCACATGCAAATTCCTCAAAAAGAGGGTTTCCATTCTGCTCTGTCTAAAGGATGGTTCAACTCTGTGAGTTCAACACACACAAATCAAAGAAGTTTCTGAGAATTCTTCCTTCTAGCATTAGATGAAGAAATCCCGCTTCCAACGAAATCCTCCAAGAGGTCCAAATATCCACTTGCAGACTTCACAAACAGAGTGTTTCCAAACTGCTCTATGAAAAGAAAGGTTAAACTCTGTGAGTGGATCGCACACATCACAAAGTGGTTTCTGAGAATGATTCTCTCTAGTTTTTATACGAGGATATTTCCTTTTCTACCGTTGGCCCCAAATCGCTTGAAATCTCCACATGCAAATTCCTCAAAAAGAGGGTTTCCAATCTGCTCTGTCTAAAGGAAGGTTCAACTCTGTTAGTTGAACACACAGAAATCAACGAAGTTACTGAGAAATCTTCTGTGTAGCATTAGATGAAGAAACCCCACTTCCAACGACATCCTCAAAGAGGTACAAATATCCACTTGCAGACTTTACAAACAGAGTGCTTCCAAACTGCTCTATGAAAAGAAAGGTTAAACTCTGTGAGTGGAACGCACACATCACAAAGTGGTTTCTGAGAATGATTCTCTCTAGTTTTTCTATGAGGATATTTCCTTTTCTAACGTAGGCCCCAAATCGCTTGAAATCTCCACATGCAAATTCCTCAAAAAGAGGGTTTCCAATCTGCTCTGTCTAAAGGAAGGTTCAACTCTGTGAGTTGAACACACGCAAATCAAAGAAGTTTCTGAAAATTCTTCCTTCTAGCATTAGATGAAGAAATCCCGCTTCCAATGAAATCCTCAAAGAGGTCCAAATATCCCCTTGCAGACTTCAAAACCAGAGTGTTTCCAAACTGCTCTATGAAAAGAAAGGTTGAACTCTGTGAGTGGAACACACTCATCAGAAAGTAGTTTCTGAAAATGATTCTCTCTAGTTTTTATATTAGGATATTTCCTTTTCTACCGTTGGCCACAAAAAGCTTGAAATCTCCACATGCATATTCCTCAAAAAGAGGGTTTCCAATCTGCTCTGTCTAAAGGAAGGTTCAACTCTGTGAGTTGAACGCACACAAATCAAAGAAGTTTCTGAGAATTCTTCTGTGTAGCATTAGATGAAGAAACCCCACTTCCAACGACATCCTCCAAGAGGTCCAAATATCCACTTGCAGACTTCACAAACAGAGTGTTTCCAAACTGCTCTATGAAAAGAAAGGTTAAACTCTGTGAGTGGAACGCACACATAACAAAGTGGTTTCTGAGAATGATTCTCTCTAGTTTTTATACGAGGATATTTCCTTTTCTACCGATGGCCCAAAAACGCTTGAAATCTCCACATGCAAATTCCTCAAAAAGAGGGTTTCCAATCTGCTCTGTCTAAAGGAAGGTTCAACTCTGTGAGTTGAACACACACAAATCAAAGAAGTTTCTGAGAATTCTTCCTTCTAGCATTAGATGAAGAAATCCCGCTTCTAACGAAATCCTCCAAGAGGTCCAAATATCCACTTGCAGACTTCACAAACAGAGTGTTTCCAAACTGCTCTATGAAAAGAAAGGTTAAACTCTGTGAGTGGATCGCGCACATCACAAAGTGGTTTCTGAGATGATTCTCTCTAGTTTTTATACGAGGATATTTCCTTTTCTACCGATGGCCCAAAAACGCTTGAAATCTCCACATGCAAATTCCTCAAAAAGAGAGTTTCCAATCTGCTCTGTCTAAAGGAAGGTTCAACTCTGTTAGTTGAACACTCACAAATCAACGAAGTTATTGAGAAATCTTCTGTGTAGCATTAGATGAAGAAATCCCGCTTCCAACGAAATCCACAAAGAGGTCCAAATATCCACTTGCAGACTTTACAAACAGAGTGTTTACAAGCTGCTCTATGAAAAGAAAGGTTAAACACTGTGAGTGGAACGCACACATCACAAAGTGGTTTCTGAGAATGATTCTCTCTAGTTTTTATACGAGGAGATTTCCTTTTCTACCGATGGCTCCAAAACGCTTGAAATCTCCACATGCAAATTCCTCAAAAAGAGGGTTTCCATTCTGCTCTGTCTAAAGGATGGTTCAACTCTGTGAGTTCAACACACACAAATCAAAGAAGTTTCTGAGAATTCTTCCTTCTAGCATTAGATGAAGAAATCCCGCTTCCAACGAAATCCTCCAAGAGGTCCAAATATCCACTTGCAGACTTCACAAACAGAGTGTTTCCAAACTGCTCTATGAAAAGAAAGGTTAAACTCTGTGAGTGGATCGCACACATCACAAAGTGGTTTCTGAGAATGATTCTCTCTAGTTTTTATACGAGGATATTTCCTTTTCTACCGTTGGCCCCAAATCGCTTGAAATCTCCACATGCAAATTCCTCAAAAAGAGGGTTTCCAATCTGCTCTGTCTAAAGGAAGGTTCAACTCTGTTAGTTGAACACACAGAAATCAACGAAGTTACTGAGAAATCTTCTGTGTAGCATTAGATGAAGAAACCCCACTTCCAACGACATCCTCAAAGAGGTACAAATATCCACTTGCAGACTTTACAAACAGAGTGCTTCCAAACTGCTCTATGAAAAGAAAGGTTAAACTCTGTGAGTGGAACGCACACATCACAAAGTGGTTTCTGAGAATGATTCTCTCTAGTTTTTCTATGAGGATATTTCCTTTTCTAACGTAGGCCCCAAATCGCTTGAAATCTCCACATGCAAATTCCTCAAAAAGAGGGTTTCCAATCTGCTCTGTCTAAAGGAAGGTTCAACTCTGTGAGTTGAACACACGCAAATCAAAGAAGTTTCTGAAAATTCTTCCTTCTAGCATTAGATGAAGAAATCCCGCTTCCAATGAAATCCTCAAAGAGGTCCAAATTTCCCCTTGCAGACTTCAAAACCAGAGTGTTTCCAAACTGCTCTATGAAAAGAAAGGTTAAACTCTGTGAGTGGAACACACACATCACAAAGTGGTTTCTGAGAATGATTCTCTCTAGTTTTTATACGAGGATATTTCCTTTTCTACCGATGGACCCAAAACGCTTGAAATCTCCACATGCAAATTCCTCAAAAAGAGGGTTTCCAATCTGCTCTGTCTAAAGGAAGGTTCAACTCTGTGAGTTGAACACACACAAATCAAAGAAGTTTCTGAGAATTCTTCCTTCTAGCATTAGATGAAGAAATCCCGCTTCTAACGAAATCCTCCAAGAGGTCCAAATATCCACTTGCAGACTTCACAAAAAGAGTGTTTCCAAACTGCTCTATGAAAAGAAAGGTTAAACTCTGTGAGTGGATCGCACACATCACAAAGTGGTTTCTGAGATGATTCTCTCTAGTTTTTATACGAGGAGATTTCCTTTTCTACCGTTGGCGCCAAAGTGCTTGAAATCTCCACATGCATATTCCTCAAAAAGAGGGTTTCCAATCTGCTCTGTCTAAAGGAAGGTTCAACTCTGTGAGTTGAACACACACAAATCAACGAAGTTACTGAGAAATCTTCTGTGTAGCATTAGATGAAGAAATCCCGCTTCCAACGAAATCCACAAAGAGGTCCAAATATCCACTTGCAGACTTTACAAACAGAGTGTTTACAAGCTGCTCTATGAAAAGAAAGGTTAAACACTGTGAGTGGAACGCACACATCACAAAGTGGTTTCTGAGAATGATTCTCTCTAGTTTTTATACGAGGAGATTTCCTTTTCTACCGATGGCTCCAAAACGCTTGAAATCTCCACATGCAAATTCCTCAAAAAGAGGGTTTCCAATCTGCTCTGTCTAAAGGATGGTTCAACTCTGTGAGTTCAACACACACAAATCAAAGAAGTTTCTGAGAATTCTTCCTTCTAGCATTAGATGAAGAAATCCCGCTTCCAACGAAATCCTCCAAGAGGTCCAAATATCCACTTGCCGACTTCACAAACAGAGTGTTTCCAAACTGCTCTATGAAAAGAAAGGTTAAACTCTGTGAGTGGATCGCACACATCACAAAGTGGTTTCTGAGAATGATTCTCTCTAGTTTTTATACGAGGATATTTCCTTTTCTACCGTTGGCCCCAAATCGCTTGAAATCTCCACATGCAAATTCCTCAAAAAGAGGGTTTCCAATCTGCTCTGTCTAAAGGAAGGTTCAACTCTGTTAGTTGAACACACAGAAATCAACGAAGTTACTGAGAAATCTTCTGTGTAGCATTAGATGAAGAAACCCCACTTCCAACGACATCCTCAAAGAGGTACAAATATCCACTTGCAGACTTTACAAACAGAGTGCTTCCAAACTGCTCTATGAAAAGAAAGGTTAAACTCTGTGAGTGGAACGCACACATCACAAAGTGGTTTCTGAGAATGATTCTCTCTAGTTTTTCTATGAGGATATTTCCTTTTCTAACGTAGGCCCCAAATCGCTTGAAATCTCCACATGCAAATTCCTCAAAAAGAGGGTTTCCAATCTGCTCTGTCTAAAGGAAGGTTCAACTCTGTGAGTTGAACACACGCAAATCAAAGAAGTTTCTGAAAATTCTTCCTTCTAGCATTAGATGAAGAAATCCCACTTCCAATGAAATCCTCAAAGAGGTCCAAATTTCCCCTTGCAGACTTCAAAACCAGAGTGTTTCCAAACTGCTCTATGAAAAGAAAGGTTAAACTCTGTGAGTGGAACACACACATCACAAAGTGGTTTCTGAGAATGATTCTCTCTAGTTTTTATACGAGGATATTTCCTTTTCTACCGATGGACCCAAAACGCTTGAAATCTCCACATGCAAATTCCTCAAAAAGAGGGTTTCCAATCTGCTCTGTCTAAAGGAAGGTTCAACTCTGTGAGTTGAACACACACAAATCAAAGAAGTTTCTGAGAATTCTTCCTTCTAGCATTAGATGAAGAAATCCCGCTTCTAACGAAATCCTCCAAGAGGTCCAAATATCCACTTGCAGACTTCACAAACAGAGTGTTTCCAAACTGCTCTATGAAAAGAAAGGTTAAACTCTGTGAGTGGATCGCACACATCACAAAGTGGTTTCTGAGATGATTCTCTCTAGTTTTTATACGAGGATATTTCCTTTTCTACCGATGGCCCAAAAACGCTTGAAATCTCCACATGCAAATTCCTCAAAAAGAGAGTTTCCAATCTGCTCTGTCTAAAGGAAGGTTCAACTCTGTTAGTTGAACACTCACAAATCAACGAAGTTATTGAGAAATCTTCTGTGTAGCATTAGATGAAGAAATCCCGCTTCCAACGAAATCCACAAAGAGGTCCAAATATCCACTTGCAGACTTCACAAACAGAGCGTTTCCAAACTGCTCTATGAAAAGAAAGGTTAAACTCTGTGAGTGGATCGCACACATCACAAAGTGGTTTCTGAGAATGATTCTCTCTAGTTTTTATACGAGGAGATTTCCTTTTCTACCGTTGGCGCCAAAGTGCTTGAAATCTCCACATGCATATTCCTCAAAAAGAGGGTTTCCAATCTGCTCTGTCTAAAGGAAGGTTCAACTCTGTGAGTTGAACAAACACAAATCAAAGAAGTTTCTGAGAATTCTTCCTTCTAGAATTAGAAGAAGATATCCCGCTTCTAACGAAATCCTCCAAGAGGTCCAAATATCCACTTGCAGACTTCACAAACAGAGTGTTTCCAAACTGCTCTATGAAAAGAAAGGTTAAACTCTGTGAGTGGATCGCACACATCACAAAGTGGTTTCTGAGATGATTCTCTCTAGTTTTTATACGAGGATATTTCCTTTTCTACCGATGGCCCAAAAACGCTTGAAATCACCACATGCAAATTCCTCAAAAAGAGAGTTTCCAATCTGCTCTGTCTAAAGGAAGGTTCAACTCTGTTAGTTGAACACTCACAAATCAACGAAGTTATTGAGAAATCTTCTGTGTAGCATTAGATGAAGAAATCCCGCTTCCAACGAAATCCACAAAGAGGTCCAAATATCCACTTGCAGACTTTACAAACAGAGTGTTTACAAGCTGCTCTATGAGAAGAAAGGTTAAACTCTGTGAGTGGAACGCACACATCACAAAGTGGTTTCTGAGAATGATTCTCTCTAGTTTTTATACGAGGAGATTTCCTTTTCTACCGATGGCTCCAAAACGCTTGAAATCTCCACATGAAAATTCCTCAAAAAGAGGGTTTCCAATCTGCTCTGTCTAAAGGAAGGTTCAACTCTGTGAGTTCAACACACACAAATCAAAGAAGTTTCTGAGAATTCTTCCTTCTAGCATTAGATGAAGAAATCCCGCTTCCAACGAAATCCTCCAAGAGGTCCAAATATCCACTTGCAGACTTCACAAACAGAGTGTTTCCAAACTGCTCTATGAAAAGAAAGGTTAAACTCTGTGAGTGGATCGCACACATCACAAAGTGGTTTCTGAGAATGATTCTCTCTAGTTTTTATACGAGGATACTTCCTTTTCTACCGTTGGCCCCAAATCGCTTGAAATCTCCACATGCAAATTCCTCAAAAAGAGGGTTTCCAATCTGCTCTGTCTAAAGGAAGGTTCAACTCTGTTAGTTGAACACACAGAAATCAACGAAGTTACTGAGAAATCTTCTGTGTAGCATTAGATGAAGAAACCCCACTTCCAACGACATCCTCAAAGAGGTACAAATATCCACTTGCAGACTTTACAAACAGAGTGTTTCCAAACTGCTCTATGAAAAGAAAGGTTAAACTCTGTGAGTGGAACGCACACATCACAAAGTGGTTTCTGAGAATGATTCTCTCTAGTTTTTCTATGAGGATATTTCCTTTTCTAACGTAGGCCCCAAATCGCTTGAAATCTCCACATGTAAATTCCTCAAAAAGAGGGTTTCCAATCTGCTCTGTCTAAAGGAAGGTTCAACTCTGTGAGTTGAACACACGCAAATCAAAGAAGTTTCTGAAAATTCTTCCTTCTAGCATTAGATGAAGAAATCCGGCTTCCAATGAAATCCTCAAAGAGGTCCAAATATCCCCTTGCAGACTTCAAAACCAGAGTGTTTCCAAACTGCTCTATGAAAAGAAAGGTTGAACTCTGTGAGTGGAACACACACATCAGAAAGTAGTTTCTGAAAATGATTCTCTCTAGTTTTTATATTAGGATATTTCCTTTTCTACCGTTGGCCACAAAATGCTTGAAATCTCCACATGCATATTCCTCAAAAAGAGGGTTTCCAATCTGCTCTGTCTAAAGGAAGGTTCAACTCTGTGAGTTGAACGCACACAAATCAAAGAAGTTTCTGAGAATTCTTCCTTCTAGCATTAGATGAAGAAATCCCGCTTCCAACGAAATCCTCCAAGAGGTCCAAATATCCACTTGCAGACTTCACAAACAGAGTGTTTCCAAACTGCTCTATGAAAAGAAAGGTTAAACTCTGTGAGTGGATCGCACACATAACAAAGTGGTTTCTGAGAATGATTCTCTCTAGTTTTTATACGAGGATATTTCCTTTTCTACCGATGGCCCAAAAACGCTTGAAATCTCCACATGCAAATTCCTCAAAAAGAGGGTTTCCAATCTGCTCTGTCTAAAGGAAGGTTCAACTCTGTGAGTTGAACACACACAAATCAAAGAAGTTTCTGAGAAATCTTCTGTGTAGCATTAGATGAAGAAATCCCGCTTCTAACGAAATCCTCCAAGAGGTCCAAATATCCACTTGCAGACTTCACAAACAGAGTGTTTCCAAACTGCTCTATGAAAAGAAAGGTTAAACTCTGTGAGTGGATCGCACACATCACAAAGTGGTTTCTGAGATGATTCTCTCTAGTTTTTATACGAGGATATTTCCTTTTCTACCGATGGCCCAAAAACGCTTGAAATCTCCACATGCAAATTCCTCAAAAAGAGAGTTTCCAATATGCTCTGTCTAAAGGAAGGTTCAACTCTGTTAGTTGAACACTCACAAATCAACGAAGTTATTGAGAAATCTTCTGTGTAGCATTAGATGAAGAAATCCCGCTTCCAACGAAATCCACAAAGAGGTCCAAATATCCACTTGCAGACTTTACAAACAGAGTGTTTACAAGCTGCTCTATGAAAAGAAAGGTTAAACACTGTGAGTGGAACGCACACATCACAAAGTGGTTTCTGAGAATGATTCTCTCTAGTTTTTATACGAGGAGATTTCCTTTTCTACCGATGGCTCCAAAACGCTTGAAATCTCCACATGCAAATTCCTCAAAAAGAGGGTTTCCAATCTGCTCTGTCTAAAGGAAGGTTCAACTCTGTGAGTTCAACACACACAAATCAAAGAAGTTTCTGAGAATTCTTCCTTCTAGCATTAGATGAAGAAATCCCGCTTCCAACGAAATCCACAAAGAGGTCCAAATATCCACTTGCAGACTTCACAAACAGAGTGTTTCCAAACTGCTCTATGAAAAGAAAGGTTAAACTCTGTGAGTGGATCGCACACATCACAAAGTGGTTTCTGAGAATGATTCTCTCCAGTTTTTATACGAGGATATTTCCTTTTCTACCGTTGGCCCCAAATCGCTTGAAATCTCCACATGCAAATTCCTCAAAAAGAGGGTTTCCAATCTGCTCTGTCTAAAGGAAGGTTCAACTCTGTGAGTTGAACACACACAAATCAACGAAGTTACTGAGAAATCTTCTGTGTAGCATTAGATGAAGAAATCCCGCTTCCAACGAAATCCACAAAGAAGTCCATATATCCACTTGCAGACTTTACAAACAGAGTGTTTACAAACTGCTCTATGAAAAGAAAGGTTAAACTCTGTGAGTGGAATGCACACATCACAAAGTGGTTTCTGAGAATGATTCTCTCTAGTTTTTATACGAGGATATTTCCTTTTCTACCGATTGCCCCAAACGCTTGAAATCTCCACATGCAAATTCCTCAAAAAGAGGGTTTCCAATCTGCTCTGTCTAAAGGAAGGTTCAACTCTGTGAGTTGAACACACACAAATCAAAGAAGTTTCTGAGAATTCTTCCTTCTAGCATTAGATGAAGAAATCCCGCTTCCAACGAAATCCTCCAAGAGGTCCAAATATCCACTTGCAGACTTCACAAACAGAGTGTTTCCAAACGGCTCTATGAAAAGAAAGGTTAAACTCTGTGAGTGGACCGCACACATCACAAAGTGGTTTCTGAGAATGATTCCCTCTAGTTTTTATACGAGGATATTTCCTTTTCTACCGATGGCCCAAAAACCCTTGAAATCTCCACATGCAAATTCCTCAAAAAGAGGGTTTCCAATCTGCTCTGTCTAAAGGAAGGTTCAACTCTGTTAGTTGAACACACAGAAATCAACGAAGTTACTGAGAAATCTTCTGTGTAGCATTAGATGAAGAAAACCCACTTCCAACGACATCCTCAAAGAGGTACAAATATCCACTTGCAGACTTTACAAACAGAGTGTTTCCAAACTGCTCTATGAAAAGAAAGGTTAAACTCTGTGAGTGGAACGCACACATCACAAAGTGGTTTCTGAGAATGATTCTCTCTAGTTTTTCTATGAGGATATTTCCTTTTCTAACGTAGGCCCCAAATCGCTTGAAATCTCCACATGTAAATTCCTCAAAAAGAGGGTTTCCAATCTGCTCTGTCTAAAGGAAGGTTCAACTCTGTGAGTTGAACACACGCAAATCAAAGAAGTTTCTGAAAATTCTTCCTTCTAGCATTAGATGAAGAAATCCCGCTTCCAATGAAATCCTCAAAGAGGTCCAAATATCCCCTTGCAGACTTCAAAACCAGAGTGTTTCCAAACTGCTCTATGAAAAGAAAGGTTGAACTCTGTGAGTGGAACACACACATCAGAAAGTAGTTTCTGAAAATGATTCTCTCTAGTTTTTATATTAGGATATTTCCTTTTCTACCGTTGGCCACAAAATGCTTGAAATCTCCACATGCATATTCCTCAAAAAGAGGGTTTCCAATCTGCTCTGTCTAAAGGAAGGTTCAACTCTGTGAGTTGAACGCACACAAATCAAAGAAGTTTCTGAGAATTCTTCCTTCTAGCATTAGATGAAGAAATCCCGCTTCCAACGAAATCCTCCAAGAGGTCCAAATATCCACTTGCAGACTTCACAAACAGAGTGTTTCCAAACTGCTCTATGAAAAGAAAGGTTAAACTCTGTGAGTGGATCGCACACATAACAAAGTGGTTTCTGAGAATGATTCTCTCTAGTTTTTATACGAGGATATTTCCTTTTCTACCGATGGCCCAAAAACGCTTGAAATCTCCACATGCAAATTCCTCAAAAAGAGGGTTTCCAATCTGCTCTGTCTAAAGGAAGGTTCAACTCTGTGAGTTGAACACACACAAATCAAAGAAGTTTCTGAGAAATCTTCTGTGTAGCATTAGATGAAGAAATCCCGCTTCTAACGAAATCCTCCAAGAGGTCCAAATATCCACTTGCAGACTTCACAAACAGAGTGTTTCCAAACTGCTCTATGAAAAGAAAGGTTAAACTCTGTGAGTGGATCGCACACATCACAAAGTGGTTTCTGAGATGATTCTCTCTAGTTTTTATACGAGGATATTTCCTTTTCTACCGATGGCCCAAAAACGCTTGAAATCTCCACATGCAAATTCCTCAAAAAGAGAGTTTCCAATATGCTCTGTCTAAAGGAAGGTTCAACTCTGTTAGTTGAACACTCACAAATCAACGAAGTTATTGAGAAATCTTCTGTGTAGCATTAGATGAAGAAATCCCGCTTCCAACGAAATCCACAAAGAGGTCCAAATATCCACTTGCAGACTTTACAAACAGAGTGTTTACAAGCTGCTCTATGAAAAGAAAGGTTAAACACTGGGAGTGGAACGCACACATCACAAAGTGGTTTCTGAGAATGATTCTCTCTAGTTTTTATACGAGGAGATTTCCTTTTCTACCGATGGCTCCAAAACGCTTGAAATCTCCACATGCAAATTCCTCAAAAAGAGGGTTTCCAATCTGCTCTGTCTAAAGGAAGGTTCAACTCTGTGAGTTCAACACACACAAATCAAAGAAGTTTCTGAGAATTCTTCCTTCTAGCATTAGATGAAGAAATCCCGCTTCCAACGAAATCCACAAAGAGGTCCAAATATCCACTTGCAGACTTCACAAACAGAGTGTTTCCAAACTGCTCTATGAAAAGAAAGGTTAAACTCTGTGAGTGGATCGCACACATCACAAAGTGGTTTCTGAGAATGATTCTCTCTAGTTTTTATACGAGGATATTTCCTTTTCTACCGTTGGCCCCAAATCGCTTGAAATCTCCACATGCAAATTCCTCAAAAAGAGGGTTTCCAATCTGCTCTGTCTAAAGGAAGGTTCAACTCTGTGAGTTGAACACACACAAATCAACGAAGTTACTGAGAAATCTTCTGTGTAGCATTAGATGAAGAAATCCCGCTTCCAACGAAATCCACAAAGAAGTCCATATATCCACTTGCAGACTTTACAAACAGAGTGTTTACAAACTGCTCTATGAAAAGAAAGGTTAAACTCTGTGAGTGGAATGCACACATCACAAAGTGGTTTCTGAGAATGATTCTCTCTAGTTTTTATACGAGGATATTTCCTTTTCTACCGATTGCCCCAAACGCTTGAAATCTCCACATGCAAATTCCTCAAAAAGAGGGTTTCCAATCTGCTCTGTCTAAAGGAAGGTTCAACTCTGTGAGTTGAACACACACAAATCAAAGAAGTTTCTGAGAATTCTTCCTTCTAGCATTAGATGAAGAAATCCCGCTTCCAACGAAATCCTCCAAGAGGTCCAAATATCCACTTGCAGACTTCACAAACAGAGTGTTTCCAAACGGCTCTATGAAAAGAAAGGTTAAACTCTGTGAGTGGACCGCACACATCACAAAGTGGTTTCTGAGAATGATTCCCTCTAGTTTTTATACGAGGATATTTCCTTTTCTACCGATGGCCCAAAAACCCTTGAAATCTCCACATGCAAATTCCTCAAAAAGAGGGTTTCCAATCTGCTCTGTCTAAAGGAAGGTTCAACTCTGTTAGTTGAACACACAGAAATCAACGAAGTTACTGAGAAATCTTCTGTGTAGCATTAGATGAAGAAACCCCACTTCCAACGAAATCCTCAAAGAGGTACAAATATCCTCTTGCAGACGTTACAAACAGAGTGTTTCCAAACTGCTCTATGAAAAGAAAGGTTAAACTCTGTGAGTGGAACGCACACATAACAAAGAGGTTTCTGAGAATGATTCTCTCTAGTTTTTCTATGAGGATATTTCCTTTTCTAACGTTGGCCCCAAAACGCTTGAAATTTCCACATGCAAATTCCTCAAAAAGAGGGTTTCCAATCTGCTCTGTCTAAAGGAAGGTTCAACTCTGTGAGTTGAACACACGCAAATCAAAGAAGTTTCTGAAAATTCTTCCTTCTAGCATTAGATGAAGAAATCCCGCTTCCAATGAAATCCTGAAAGAGGTCCAAATATCCCCTTGCAGACTTCAAAACCAGAGTGTTTCCAATCTGCTCTATGAAAAGAAAGGTTAAACTCTGTGAGTGGAACACACACATCACAAAGTCGTTTCTGAAAATGATTCTCTCCAGTTTTTATACGAGGATATTTCCTTTTCTACCGTTGGCCACAAAATGCTTGAAATCTCCACATGCATATTCCTCAAAAAGAGTGTTTCCAATCTGCTCTGTCTAAAGGAAGGTTCAACTCTGTTAGTTGAACACACAGAAATCAACGATGTTACTGAGAAATCTTCTGAGTAGCATTAGATGATGAAATACCGCTTCCAACGAAATCCACAAAGAGGTCCAAATATCCACTTGCAGACTTTACAAACAGAGTGTTTACAAACTGCTCTATGAAAAGAAAGGTTAAACTCTGTGAGTGGAATGCTCACATCACAAAGTGGTTACTGAGAATGATTCTCTCTAGTTTTTATACGAGGATATTTCCTTTTCTACCGATGGCCCCAAAACGCTTGAAATCTCCACATGCAAAATCCTCAAAAAGAGGGTTTCCAATCTGCTCTGTCTAAAGGAAGGTTCAACTCTGTGAGTTGAACACACACAAATCAAAGAAGTTTCTGAGAATTCTTCCTTCTAGCATTAGGTGAAGAAATCCCGCTTCTAACGAAATCCTCCAAGAGGTCCAAATATCCACTTGCAGACTTCACAAACAGAGTGTTTCCAAACTGCTCTATGAAAAGAAAGGTTAAACTCTGTGAGTGGATCGCACACATCACAAAGTGGTTTCTGAGATGATTCTCTCTAGTTTTTATACGAGGATATTTCCTTTTCTACCGATGGCCCAAAAACGCTTGAAATCTCCACATGCAAATTCCTCAAAAAGAGAGTTTCCAATCTGCTCTGTCTAAAGGAAGGTTCAACTCTGTTAGTTGAACACTCACAAATCAACGAAGTTATTGAGAAATCTTCTGTGTAGCATTAGATGAAGAAATCCCGCTTCCAACGAAATCCACAAAGAGGTCCAAATATCCACTTGCAGACTTTACAAACAGAGTGTTTACAAGCTGCTCTATGAGAAGAAAGGTTAAACTCTGTGAGTGGAACGCACACATCACAAAGTGGTTTCTGAGAATGATTCTCTCTAGTTTTTATACGAGGAGATTTCCTTTTCTACCGATGGCTCCAAAACGCTTGAAATCTCCACATGAAAATTCCTCAAAAAGAGGGTTTCCAATCTGCTCTGTCTAAAGGAAGGTTCAACTCTGTGAGTTCAACACACACAAATCAAAGAAGTTTCTGAGAATTCTTCCTTCTAGCATTAGATGAAGAAATCCCGCTTCCAACGAAATCCTCCAAGAGGTCCAAATATCCACTTGCAGACTTCACAAACAGAGTGTTTCCAAACTGCTCTATGAAAAGAAAGGTTAAACTCTGTGAGTGGATCGCACACATCACAAAGTGGTTTCTGAGAATGATTCTCTCTAGTTTTTATACGAGGATACTTCCTTTTCTACCGTTGGCCCCAAATCGCTTGAAATCTCCACATGCAAATTCCTCAAAAAGAGGGTTTCCAATCTGCTCTGTCTAAAGGAAGGTTCAACTCTGTTAGTTGAACACACAGAAATCAACGAAGTTACTGAGAAATCTTCTGTGTAGCATTAGATGAAGAAACCCCACTTCCAACGACATCCTCAAAGAGGTACAAATATCCACTTGCAGACTTTACAAACAGAGTGTTTCCAAACTGCTCTATGAAAAGAAAGGTTAAACTCTGTGAGTGGAACGCACACATCACAAAGTGGTTTCTGAGAATGATTCTCTCTAGTTTTTCTATGAGGATATTTCCTTTTCTAACGTAGGCCCCAAATCGCTTGAAATCTCCACATGCAAATTCCTCAAAAAGAGGGTTTCCTATCTGCTCTGTCTAAAGGAAGGTTCAACTCTGTGAGTTGAACACACGCAAATCAAAGAAGTTTCTGAAAATTCTTCCTTCTAGCATTAGATGAAGAAATCCCGCTTCCAATGAAATCCTCAAAGAGGTCCAAATTTCCCCTTGCAGACTTCAAAACCAGAGTGTTTCCAAACTGCTCTATGAAAAGAAAGGTTAAACTCTGTGAGTGGAACACACACATCACAAAGTGGTTTCTGAGAATGATTCTCTCTAGTTTTTATACGAGGATATTTCCTTTTCTACCGATGGACCCAAAACGCTTGAAATCTCCACATGCAAATTCCTCAAAAAGAGGGTTTCCAATCTGCTCTGTCTAAAGGAAGGTTCAACTCTGTGAGTTGAACGCACACAAATCAAAGAAGTTTCTGAGAATTCTTCCTTCTAGCATTAGATGAAGAAATCCCGCTTCCAACGAAATCCTCCAAGAGGTCCAAATATCCACTTGCAGACTTCACAAACAGAGTGTTTCCAAACTGCTCTATGAAAAGAAAGGTTAAACTCTGTGAGTGGATCGCACACATAACAAAGTGGTTTCTGAGAATGATTCTCTCTAGTTTTTATACGAGGATATTTCCTTTTCTACCGATGGCCCAAAAACGCTTGAAATCTCCACATGCAAATTCCTCAAAAAGAGGGTTTCCAATCTGCTCTGTCTAAAGGAAGGTTCAACTCTGTGAGTTGAACACACACAAATCAAAGAAGTTTCTGAGAAATCTTCTGTGTAGCATTAGATGAAGAAATCCCGCTTCTAACGAAATCCTCCAAGAGGTCCAAATATCCACTTGCAGACTTCACAAACAGAGTGTTTCCAAACTGCTCTATGAAAAGAAAGGTTAAACTCTGTGAGTGGATCGCACACATCACAAAGTGGTTTCTGAGATGATTCTCTCTAGTTTTTATACGAGGATATTTCCTTTTCTACCGATGGCCCAAAAACGCTTGAAATCTCCACATGCAAATTCCTCAAAAAGAGAGTTTCCAATATGCTCTGTCTAAAGGAAGGTTCAACTCTGTTAGTTGAACACTCACAAATCAACGAAGTTATTGAGAAATCTTCTGTGTAGCATTAGATGAAGAAATCCCGCTTCCAACGAAATCCACAAAGAGGTCCAAATATCCACTTGCAGACTTTACAAACAGAGTGTTTACAAGCTGCTCTATGAAAAGAAAGGTTAAACACTGTGAGTGGAACGCACACATCACAAAGTGGTTTCTGAGAATGATTCTCTCTAGTTTTTATACGAGGAGATTTCCTTTTCTACCGATGGCTCCAAAACGCTTGAAATCTCCACATGCAAATTCCTCAAAAAGAGGGTTTCCAATCTGCTCTGTCTAAAGGAAGGTTCAACTCTGTGAGTTCAACACACACAAATCAAAGAAGTTTCTGAGAATTCTTCCTTCTAGCATTAGATGAAGAAATCCCGCTTCCAACGAAATCCACAAAGAGGTCCAAATATCCACTTGCAGACTTCACAAACAGAGTGTTTCCAAACTGCTCTATGAAAAGAAAGGTTAAACTCTGTGAGTGGATCGCACACATCACAAAGTGGTTTCTGAGAATGATTCTCTCTAGTTTTTATACGAGGATATTTCCTTTTCTACCGTTGGCCCCAAATCGCTTGAAATCTCCACATGCAAATTCCTCAAAAAGAGGGTTTCCAATCTGCTCTGTCTAAAGGAAGGTTCAACTCTGTGAGTTGAACACACACAAATCAACGAAGTTACTGAGAAATCTTCTGTGTAGCATTAGATGAAGAAATCCCGCTTCCAACGAAATCCACAAAGAAGTCCATATATCCACTTGCAGACTTTACAAACAGAGTGTTTACAAACTGCTCTATGAAAAGAAAGGTTAAACTCTGTGAGTGGAATGCACACATCACAAAGTGGTTTCTGAGAATGATTCTCTCTAGTTTTTATACGAGGATATTTCCTTTTCTACCGATTGCCCCAAACGCTTGAAATCTCCACATGCAAATTCCTCAAAAAGAGGGTTTCCAATCTGCTCTGTCTAAAGGAAGGTTCAACTCTGTGAGTTGAACACACACAAATCAAAGAAGTTTCTGAGAATTCTTCCTTCTAGCATTAGATGAAGAAATCCCGCTTCCAACGAAATCCTCCAAGAGGTCCAAATATCCACTTGCAGACTTCACAAACAGAGTGTTTCCAAACGGCTCTATGAAAAGAAAGGTTAAACTCTGTGAGTGGACCGCACACATCACAAAGTGGTTTCTGAGAATGATTCCCTCTAGTTTTTATACGAGGATATTTCCTTTTCTACCGATGGCCCAAAAACCCTTGAAATCTCCACATGCAAATTCCTCAAAAAGAGGGTTTCCAATCTGCTCTGTCTAAAGGAAGGTTCAACTCTGTTAGTTGAACACACAGAAATCAACGAAGTTACTGAGAAATCTTCTGTGTAGCATTAGATGAAGAAACCCCACTTCCAACGACATCCTCAAAGAGGTACAAATATCCACTTGCAGACTTTACAAACAGAGTGTTTCCAAACTGCTCTATGAAAAGAAAGGTTAAACTCTGTGAGTGGAACGCACACATCACAAAGTGGTTTCTGAGAATGATTCTCTCTAGTTTTTCTATGAGGATATTTCCTTTTCTAACGTAGGCCCTCAAATCGCTTGAAATCTCCACATGCAAATTCCTCAAAAAGAGGGTTTCCAATCTGCTCTGTCTAAAGGAAGGTTCAACTCTGTGAGTTGAACACACGCAAATCAAAGAAGTTTCTGAAAATTCTTCCTTCTAGCATTAGATGAAGAAATCCCGCTTCCAATGAAATCCTCAAAGAGGTCCAAATATCCCCTTGCAGACTTCAAAACCAGAGTGTTTCCAAACTGCTCTATGAAAAGAAAGGTTGAACTCTGTGAGTGGAACACACACATCAGAAAGTAGTTTCTGAAAATGATTCTCTCTAGTTTTTATATTAGGATATTTCCTTTTCTACCGTTGGCCACAAAATGCTTGAAATCTCCACATGCATATTCCTCAAAAAGAGGGTTTCCAATCTGCTCTGTCTAAAGGAAGGTTCAACTCTGTGAGTTGAACGCACACAAATCAAAGAAGTTTCTGAGAATTCTTCCTTCTAGCATTAGATGAAGAAATCCCGCTTCCAACGAAATCCTCCAAGAGGTCCAAATATCCACTTGCAGACTTCACAAACAGAGTGTTTCCAAACTGCTCTATGAAAAGAAAGGTTAAACTCTGTGAGTGGATCGCACACATAACAAAGTGGTTTCTGAGAATGATTCTCTCTAGTTTTTATACGAGGATATTTCCTTTTCTACCGATGGCCCAAAAACGCTTGAAATCTCCACATGCAAATTCCTCAAAAAGAGGGTTTCCAATCTGCTCTGTCTAAAGGAAGGTTCAACTCTGTGAGTTGAACACACACAAATCAAAGAAGTTTCTGAGAAATCTTCTGTGTAGCATTAGATGAAGAAATCCCGCTTCTAACGAAATCCTCCAAGAGGTCCAAATATCCACTTGCAGACTTCACAAACAGAGTGTTTCCAAACTGCTCTATGAAAAGAAAGGTTAAACTCTGTGAGTGGATCGCACACATCACAAAGTGGTTTCTGAGATGATTCTCTCTAGTTTTTATACGAGGATATTTCCTTTTCTACCGATGGCCCAAAAACGCTTGAAATCTCCACATGCAAATTCCTCAAAAAGAGAGTTTCCAATATGCTCTGTCTAAAGGAAGGTTCAACTCTGTTAGTTGAACACTCACAAATCAACGAAGTTATTGAGAAATCTTCTGTGTAGCATTAGATGAAGAAATCCCGCTTCCAACGAAATCCACAAAGAGGTCCAAATATCCACTTGCAGACTTTACAAACAGAGTGTTTACAAGCTGCTCTATGAAAAGAAAGGTTAAACACTGGGAGTGGAACGCACACATCACAAAGTGGTTTCTGAGAATGATTCTCTCTAGTTTTTATACGAGGAGATTTCCTTTTCTACCGATGGCTCCAAAACGCTTGAAATCTCCACATGCAAATTCCTCAAAAAGAGGGTTTCCTATCTGCTCTGTCTAAAGGAAGGTTCAACTCTGTGAGTTCAACACACACAAATCAAAGAAGTTTCTGAGAATTCTTCCTTCTAGCATTAGATGAAGAAATCCCGCTTCCAACGAAATCCACAAAGAGGTCCAAATATCCACTTGCAGACTTCACAAACAGAGTGTTTCCAAACTGCTCTATGAAAAGAAAGGTTAAACTCTGTGAGTGGATCGCACACATCACAAAGTGGTTTCTGAGAATGATTCTCTCTAGTTTTTATACGAGGATATTTCCTTTTCTACCGTTGGCCCCAAATCGCTTGAAATCTCCACATGCAAATTCCTCAAAAAGAGGGTTTCCAATCTGCTCTGTCTAAAGGAAGGTTCAACTCTGTGAGTTGAACACACACAAATCAACGAAGTTACTGAGAAATCTTCTGTGTAGCATTAGATGAAGAAATCCCGCTTCCAACGAAATCCACAAAGAAGTCCATATATCCACTTGCAGACTTTACAAACAGAGTGTTTACAAACTGCTCTATGAAAAGAAAGGTTAAACTCTGTGAGTGGAATGCACACATCACAAAGTGGTTTCTGAGAATGATTCTCTCTAGTTTTTATACGAGGATATTTCCTTTTCTACCGATTGCCCCAAACGCTTGAAATCTCCACATGCAAATTCCTCAAAAAGAGGGTTTCCAATCTGCTCTGTCTAAAGGAAGGTTCAACTCTGTGAGTTGAACACACACAAATCAAAGAAGTTTCTGAGAATTCTTCCTTCTAGCATTAGATGAAGAAATCCCGCTTCTAACGAAATCCTCCAAGAGGTCCAAATATCCACTTGCAGACTTCACAAACAGAGTGTTTCCAAACTGCTCTATGAAAAGAAAGGTTAAACTCTGTGAGTGGATCGCACACATCACAAAGTGGTTTCTGAGATGATTCTCTCTAGTTTTTATACGAGGATATTTCCTTTTCTACCGATGGCCCAAAAACGCTTGAAATCTCCACATGCAAATTCCTCAAAAAGAGAGTTTCCAATCTGCTCTGTCTAAAGGAAGGTTCAACTCTGTTAGTTGAACACTCACAAATCAACGAAGTTATTGAGAAATCTTCTGTGTAGCATTAGATGAAGAAATCCCGCTTCCAACGAAATCCACAAAGAGGTCCAAATATCCACTTGCAGACTTTACAAACAGAGTGTTTACAAGCTGCTCTATGAGAAGAAAGGTTAAACTCTGTGAGTGGAACGCACACATCACAAAGTGGTTTCTGAGAATGATTCTCTCTAGTTTTTATACGAGGAGATTTCCTTTTCTACCGATGGCTCCAAAACGCTTGAAATCTCCACATGAAAATTCCTCAAAAAGAGGGTTTCCAATCTGCTCTGTCTAAAGGAAGGTTCAACTCTGTGAGTTCAACACACACAAATCAAAGAAGTTTCTGAGAATTGTTCCTTCTAGCATTAGATGAAGAAATCCCGCTTCCAACGAAATCCTCCAAGAGGTCCAAATATCCACTTGCAGACTTCACAAACAGAGTGTTTCCAAACTGCTCTATGAAAAGAAAGGTTAAACTCTGTGAGTGGATCGCACACATCACAAAGTGGTTTCTGAGAATGATTCTCTCTAGTTTTTATACGAGGATATTTCCTTTTCTACCGTTGGCCCCAAATCGCTTGAAATCTCCACATGCAAATTCCTCAAAAAGAGGGTTTCCAATCTGCTCTGTCTAAAGGAAGGTTCAACTCTGTTAGTTGAACACACAGAAATCAACGAAGTTACTGAGAAATCTTCTGTGTAGCATTAGATGAAGAAACCCCACTTCCAACGACATCCTCAAAGAGGTACAAATATCCACTTGCAGACTTTACAAACAGAGTGTTTCCAAACTGCTCTATGAAAAGAAAGGTTAAACTCTGTGAGTGGAACGCACACATCACAAAGTGGTTTCTGAGAATGATTCTCTCTAGTTTTTCTATGAGGATATTTCCTTTTCTAACGTAGGCCCCAAATCGCTTGAAATCTCCACATGCAAATTCCTCAAAAAGAGGGTTTCCAATCTGCTCTGTCTAAAGGAAGGTTCAACTCTGTGAGTTGAACACACGCAAATCAAAGAAGTTTCTGAAAATTCTTCCTTCTAGCATTAGATGAAGAAATCCCGCTTCCAATGAAATCCTCAAAGAGGTCCAAATTTCCCCTTGCAGACTTCAAAACCAGAGTGTTTCCAAACTGCTCTATGAAAAGAAAGGTTAAACTCTGTGAGTGGAACACACACATCACAAAGTGGTTTCTGAGAATGATTCTCTCTAGTTTTTATACGAGGATATTTCCTTTTCTACCGATGGACCCAAAACGCTTGAAATCTCCACATGCAAATTCCTCAAAAAGAGGGTTTCCAATCTGCTCTGTCTAAAGGAAGGTTCAACTCTGTGAGTTGAACGCACACAAATCAAAGAAGTTTCTGAGAATTCTTCCTTCTAGCATTAGATGAAGAAATCCCGCTTCCAACGAAATCCTCCAAGAGGTCCAAATATCCACTTGCAGACTTCACAAACAGAGTGTTTCCAAACTGCTCTATGAAAAGAAAGGTTAAACTCTGTGAGTGGATCGCACACATAACAAAGTGGTTTCTGAGAATGATTCTCTCTAGTTTTTATACGAGGATATTTCCTTTTCTACCGATGGCCCAAAAACGCTTGAAATCTCCACATGCAAATTCCTCAAAAAGAGGGTTTCCAATCTGCTCTGTCTAAAGGAAGGTTCAACTCTGTGAGTTGAACACACACAAATCAAAGAAGTTTCTGAGAAATCTTCTGTGTAGCATTAGATGAAGAAATCCCGCTTCTAACGAAATCCTCCAAGAGGTCCAAATATCCACTTGCAGACTTCACAAACAGAGTGTTTCCAAACTGCTCTATGAAAAGAAAGGTTAAACTCTGTGAGTGGATCGCACACATCACAAAGTGGTTTCTGAGATGATTCTCTCTAGTTTTTATACGAGGATATTTCCTTTTCTACCGATGGCCCAAAAACGCTTGAAATCTCCACATGCAAATTCCTCAAAAAGAGAGTTTCCAATATGCTCTGTCTAAAGGAAGGTTCAACTCTGTTAGTTGAACACTCACAAATCAACGAAGTTATTGAGAAATCTTCTGTGTAGCATTAGATGAAGAAATCCCGCTTCCAACGAAATCCACAAAGAGGTCCAAATATCCACTTGCAGACTTTACAAACAGAGTGTTTACAAGCTGCTCTATGAAAAGAAAGGTTAAACACTGTGAGTGGAACGCACACATCACAAAGTGGTTTCTGAGAATGATTCTCTCTAGTTTTTATACGAGGAGATTTCCTTTTCTACCGATGGCTCCAAAACGCTTGAAATCTCCACATGCAAATTCCTCAAAAAGAGGGTTTCCAATCTGCTCTGTCTAAAGGAAGGTTCAACTCTGTGAGTTCAACACACACAAATCAAAGAAGTTTCTGCGAATTCTTCCTTCTAGCATTAGATGAAGAAATCCCGCTTCCAACGAAATCCACAAATAGGTCCAAATATCCACTTGCAGACTTCACAAACAGAGTGTTTCCAAACTGCTCTATGAAAAGAAAGGTTAAACTCTGTGAGTGGATCGCACACATCACAAAGTGGTTTCTGAGAATGATTCTCTCTAGTTTTTATACGAGGATATTTCCTTTTCTACCGTTGGCCCCAAATCGCTTGAAATCTCCACATGCAAATTCCTCAAAAAGAGGGTTTCCAATCTGCTCTGTCTAAAGGAAGGTTCAACTCTGTGAGTTGAACACACACAAATCAACGAAGTTACTGAGAAATCTTCTGTGTAGCATTAGATGAAGAAATCCCGCTTCCAACGAAATCCACAAAGAAGTCCATATATCCACTTGCAGACTTTACAAACAGAGTGTTTACAAACTGCTCTATGAAAAGAAAGGTTAAACTCTGTGAGTGGAATGCACACATCACAAAGTGGTTTCTGAGAATGATTCTCTCTAGTTTTTATACGAGGATATTTCCTTTTCTACCGATTGCCCCAAACGCTTGAAATCTCCACATGCAAATTCCTCAAAAAGAGGGTTTCCAATCTGCTCTGTCTAAAGGAAGGTTCAACTCTGTGAGTTGAACACACACAAATCAAAGAAGTTTCTGAGAATTCTTCCTTCTAGCATTAGATGAAGAAATCCCGCTTCCAACGAAATCCTCCAAGAGGTCCAAATATCCACTTGCAGACTTCACAAACAGAGTGTTTCCAAACGGCTCTATGAAAAGAAAGGTTAAACTCTGTGAGTGGACCGCACACATCACAAAGTGGTTTCTGAGAATGATTCCCTCTAGTTTTTATACGAGGATATTTCCTTTTCTACCGATGGCCCAAAAACCCTTGAAATCTCCACATGCAAATTCCTCAAAAAGAGGGTTTCCAATCTGCTCTGTCTAAAGGAAGGTTCAACTCTGTTAGTTGAACACACAGAAATCAACGAAGTTACTGAGAAATCTTCTGTGTAGCATTAGATGAAGAAACCCCACTTCCAACGACATCCTCAAAGAGGTACAAATATCCACTTGCAGACTTTACAAACAGAGTGTTTCCAAACTGCTCTATGAAAAGAAAGGTTAAACTCTGTGAGTGGAACGCACACATCACAAAGTGGTTTCTGAGAATGATTCTCTCTAGTTTTTCTATGAGGATATTTCCTTTTCTAACGTAGGCCCCAAATCGCTTGAAATCTCCACATGCAAATTCCTCAAAAAGAGGGTTTCCAATCTGCTCTGTCTAAAGGAAGGTTCAACTCTGTGAGTTGAACACACGCAAATCAAAGAAGTTTCTGAAAATTCTTCCTTCTAGCATTAGATGAAGAAATCCCGCTTCCAATGAAATCCTCAAAGAGGTCCAAATATCCCCTTGCAGACTTCAAAACCAGAGTGTTTCCAAACTGCTCTATGAAAAGAAAGGTTGAACTCTGTGAGTGGAACACACACATCAGAAAGTAGTTTCTGAAAATGATTCTCTCTAGTTTTTATATTAGGATATTTCCTTTTCTACCGTTGGCCACAAAATGCTTGAAATCTCCACATGCATATTCCTCAAAAAGAGGGTTTCCAATCTGCTCTGTCTAAAGGAAGGTTCAACTCTGTGAGTTGAACGCACACAAATCAAAGAAGTTTCTGAGAATTCTTCCTTCTAGCATTAGATGAAGAAATCCCGCTTCCAACGAAATCCTCCAAGAGGTCCAAATATCCACTTGCAGACTTCACAAACAGAGTGTTTCCAAACTGCTCTATGAAAAGAAAGGTTAAACTCTGTGAGTGGATCGCACACATAACAAAGTGGTTTCTGAGAATGATTCTCTCTAGTTTTTATACGAGGATATTTCCTTTTCTACCGATGGCCCAAAAACGCTTGAAATCTCCACATGCAAATTCCTCAAAAAGAGGGTTTCCAATCTGCTCTGTCTAAAGGAAGGTTCAACTCTGTGAGTTGAACACACACAAATCAAAGAAGTTTCTGAGAAATCTTCTGTGTAGCATTAGATGAAGAAATCCCGCTTCTAACGAAATCCTCCAAGAGGTCCAAATATCCACTTGCAGACTTCACAAACAGAGTGTTTCCAAACTGCTCTATGAAAAGAAAGGTTAAACTCTGTGAGTGGATCGCACACATCACAAAGTGGTTTCTGAGATGATTCTCTCTAGTTTTTATACGAGGATATTTCCTTTTCTACCGATGGCCCAAAAACGCTTGAAATCTCCACATGCAAATTCCTCAAAAAGAGAGTTTCCAATATGCTCTGTCTAAAGGAAGGTTCAACTCTGTTAGTTGAACACTCACAAATCAACGAAGTTATTGAGAAATCTTCTGTGTAGCATTAGATGAAGAAATCCCGCTTCCAACGAAATCCACAAAGAGGTCCAAATATCCACTTGCAGACTTTACAAACAGAGTGTTTACAAGCTGCTCTATGAAAAGAAAGGTTAAACACTGTGAGTGGAACGCACACATCACAAAGTGGTTTCTGAGAATGATTCTCTCTAGTTTTTATACGAGGAGATTTCCTTTTCTACCGATGGCTCCAAAACGCTTGAAATCTCCACATGCAAATTCCTCAAAAAGAGGGTTTCCAATCTGCTCTGTCTAAAGGAAGGTTCAACTCTGTGAGTTCAACACACACAAATCAAAGAAGTTTCTGAGAATTCTTCCTTCTAGCATTAGATGAAGAAATCCCGCTTCCAACGAAATCCACAAAGAGGTCCAAATATCCACTTGCAGACTTCACAAACAGAGTGTTTCCAAACTGCTCTATGAAAAGAAAGGTTAAACTCTGTGAGTGGATCGCACACATCACAAAGTGGTTTCTGAGAATGATTCTCTCTAGTTTTTATACGAGGATATTTCCTTTTCTACCGTTGGCCCCAAATCGCTTGAAATCTCCACATGCAAATTCCTCAAAAAGAGGGTTTCCAATCTGCTCTGTCTAAAGGAAGGTTCAACTCTGTGAGTTGAACACACACAAATCAACGAAGTTACTGAGAAATCTTCTGTGTAGCATTAGATGAAGAAATCCCGCTTCCAACGAAATCCACAAAGAAGTCCATATATCCACTTGCAGACTTTACAAACAGAGTGTTTACAAACTGCTCTATGAAAAGAAAGGTTAAACTCTGTGAGTGGAATGCACACATCACAAAGTGGTTTCTGAGAATGATTCTCTCTAGTTTTTATACGAGGATATTTCCTTTTCTACCGATTGCCCCAAACGCTTGAAATCTCCACATGCAAATTCCTCAAAAAGAGGGTTTCCAATCTGCTCTGTCTAAAGGAAGGTTCAACTCTGTGAGTTGAACACACACAAATCAAAGAAGTTTCTGAGAATTCTTCCTTCTAGCATTAGATGAAGAAATCCCGCTTCTAACGAAATCCTCCAAGAGGTCCAAATATCCACTTGCAGACTTCACAAACAGAGTGTTTCCAAACTGCTCTATGAAAAGAAAGGTTAAACTCTGTGAGTGGATCGCACACATCACAAAGTGGTTTCTGAGATGATTCTCTCTAGTTTTTATACGAGGATATTTCCTTTTCTACCGATGGCCCAAAAACGCTTGAAATCTCCACATGCAAATTCCTCAAAAAGAGAGTTTCCAATCTGCTCTGTCTAAAGGAAGGTTCAACTCTGTTAGTTGAACACTCACAAATCAACGAAGTTATTGAGAAATCTTCTGTGTAGCATTAGATGAAGAAATCCCGCTTCCAACGAAATCCACAAAGAGGTCCAAATATCCACTTGCAGACTTTACAAACAGAGTGTTTACAAGCTGCTCTATGAGAAGAAAGGTTAAACTCTGTGAGTGGAACGCACACATCACAAAGTGGTTTCTGAGAATGATTCTCTCTAGTTTTTATACGAGGAGATTTCCTTTTCTACCGATGGCTCCAAAACGCTTGAAATCTCCACATGAAAATTCCTCAAAAAGAGGGTTTCCAATCTGCTCTGTCTAAAGGAAGGTTCAACTCTGTGAGTTCAACACACACAAATCAAAGAAGTTTCTGAGAATTCTTCCTTCTAGCATTAGATGAAGAAATCCCGCTTCCAACGAAATCCTCCAAGAGGTCCAAATATCCACTTGCAGACTTCACAAACAGAGTGTTTCCAAACTGCTCTATGAAAAGAAAGGTTAAACTCTGTGAGTGGATCGCACACATCACAAAGTGGTTTCTGAGAATGATTCTCTCTAGTTTTTATACGAGGATACTTCCTTTTCTACCGTTGGCCCCAAATCGCTTGAAATCTCCACATGCAAATTCCTCAAAAAGAGGGTTTCCAATCTGCTCTGTCTAAAGGAAGGTTCAACTCTGTTAGTTGAACACACAGAAATCAACGAAGTTACTGAGAAATCTTCTGTGTAGCATTAGATGAAGAAACCCCACTTCCAACGACATCCTCAAAGAGGTACAAATATCCACTTGCAGACTTTACAAACAGAGTGTTTCCAAACTGCTCTATGAAAAGAAAGGTTAAACTCTGTGAGTGGAACGCACACATCACAAAGTGGTTTCTGAGAATGATTCTCTCTAGTTTTTCTATGAGGATATTTCCTTTTCTAACGTAGGCCCCAAATCGCTTGAAATCTCCACATGCAAATTCCTCAAAAAGAGGGTTTCCAATCTGCTCTGTCTAAAGGAAGGTTCAACTCTGTGAGTTGAACACACGCAAATCAAAGAAGTTTCTGAAAATTCTTCCTTCTAGCATTAGATGAAGAAATCCCGCTTCCAATGAAATCCTCAAAGAGGTCCAAATTTCCCCTTGCAGACTTCAAAACCAGAGTGTTTCCAAACTGCTCTATGAAAAGAAAGGTTAAACTCTGTGAGTGGAACACACACATCACAAAGTGGTTTCTGAGAATGATTCTCTCTAGTTTTTATACGAGGATATTTCCTTTTCTACCGATGGACCCAAAACGCTTGAAATCTCCACATGCAAATTCCTCAAAAAGAGGGTTTCCAATCTGCTCTGTCTAAAGGAAGGTTCAACTCTGTGAGTTGAACGCACACAAATCAAAGAAGTTTCTGAGAATTCTTCCTTCTAGCATTAGATGAAGAAATCCCGCTTCCAACGAAATCCTCCAAGAGGTCCAAATATCCACTTGCAGACTTCACAAACAGAGTGTTTCCAAACTGCTCTATGAAAAGAAAGGTTAAACTCTGTGAGTGGATCGCACACATAACAAAGTGGTTTCTGAGAATGATTCTCTCTAGTTTTTATACGAGGATATTTCCTTTTCTACCGATGGCCCAAAAACGCTTGAAATCTCCACATGCAAATTCCTCAAAAAGAGGGTTTCCAATCTGCTCTGTCTAAAGGAAGGTTCAACTCTGTGAGTTGAACACACACAAATCAAAGAAGTTTCTGAGAAATCTTCTGTGTAGCATTAGATGAAGAAATCCCGCTTCTAACGAAATCCTCCAAGAGGTCCAAATATCCACTTGCAGACTTCACAAACAGAGTGTTTCCAAACTGCTCTATGAAAAGAAAGGTTAAACTCTGTGAGTGGATCGCACACATCACAAAGTGGTTTCTGAGATGATTCTCTCTAGTTTTTATACGAGGATATTTCCTTTTCTACCGATGGCCCAAAAACGCTTGAAATCTCCACATGCAAATTCCTCAAAAAGAGAGTTTCCAATATGCTCTGTCTAAAGGAAGGTTCAACTCTGTTAGTTGAACACTCACAAATCAACGAAGTTATTGAGAAATCTTCTGTGTAGCATTAGATGAAGAAATCCCGCTTCCAACGAAATCCACAAAGAGGTCCAAATATCCACTTGCAGACTTTACAAACAGAGTGTTTACAAGCTGCTCTATGAAAAGAAAGGTTAAACACTGTGAGTGGAACGCACACATCACAAAGTGGTTTCTGAGAATGATTCTCTCTAGTTTTTATACGAGGAGATTTCCTTTTCTACCGATGGCTCCAAAACGCTTGAAATCTCCACATGCAAATTCCTCAAAAAGAGGGTTTCCAATCTGCTCTGTCTAAAGGAAGGTTCAACTCTGTGAGTTCAACACACACAAATCAAAGAAGTTTCTGAGAATTCTTCCTTCTAGCATTAGATGAAGAAATCCCGCTTCCAACGAAATCCACAAAGAGGTCCAAATATCCACTTGCAGACTTCACAAACAGAGTGTTTCCAAACTGCTCTATGAAAAGAAAGGTTAAACTCTGTGAGTGGATCGCACACATCACAAAGTGGTTTCTGAGAATGATTCTCTCTAGTTTTTATACGAGGATATTTCCTTTTCTACCGTTGGCCCCAAATCGCTTGAAATCTCCACATGCAAATTCCTCAAAAAGAGGGTTTCCAATCTGCTCTGTCTAAAGGAAGGTTCAACTCTGTGAGTTAAACACACACAAATCAACGAAGTTACTGAGAAATCTTCTGTGTAGCATTAGATGAAGAAATCCCGCTTCCAACGAAATCCACAAAGAAGTCCATATATCCACTTGCAGACTTTACAAACAGAGTGTTTACAAACTGCTCTATGAAAAGAAAGGTTAAACTCTGTGAGTGGAATGCACACATCACAAAGTGGTTTCTGAGAATGATTCTCTCTAGTTTTTATACGAGGATATTTCCTTTTCTACCGATTGCCCCAAACGCTTGAAATCTCCACATGCAAATTCCTCAAAAAGAGGGTTTCCAATCTGCTCTGTCTAAAGGAAGGTTCAACTCTGTGAGTTGAACACACACAAATCAAAGAAGTTTCTGAGAATTCTTCCTTCTAGCATTAGATGAAGAAATCCCGCTTCCAACGAAATCCTCCAAGAGGTCCAAATATCCACTTGCAGACTTCACAAACAGAGTGTTTCCAAACGGCTCTATGAAAAGAAAGGTTAAACTCTGTGAGTGGACCGCACACATCACAAAGTGGTTTCTGAGAATGATTCCCTCTAGTTTTTATACGAGGATATTTCCTTTTCTACCGATGGCCCAAAAACCCTTGAAATCTCCACATGCAAATTCCTCAAAAAGAGGGTTTCCAATCTGCTCTGTCTAAAGGAAGGTTCAACTCTGTTAGTTGAACACACAGAAATCAACGAAGTTACTGAGAAATCTTCTGTGTAGCATTAGATGAAGAAACCCCACTTCCAACGACATCCTCAAAGAGGTACAAATATCCACTTGCAGACTTTACAAACAGAGTGTTTCCAAACTGCTCTATGAAAAGAAAGGTTAAACTCTGTGAGTGGAACGCACACATCACAAAGTGGTTTCTGAGAATGATTCTCTCTAGTTTTTCTATGAGGATATTTCCTTTTCTAACGTAGGCCCCAAATCGCTTGAAATCTCCACATGTAAATTCCTCAAAAAGAGGGTTTCCAATCTGCTCTGTCTAAAGGAAGGTTCAACTCTGTGAGTTGAACACACACAAATCAAAGAAGTTTCTGAAAATTCTTCCTTCTAGCATTAGATGAAGAAATCCCGCTTCCAATGAAATCCTCAAAGAGGTCCAAATATCCCCTTGCAGACTTCAAAACCAGAGTGTTTCCAAACTGCTCTATGAAAAGAAAGGTTGAACTCTGTGAGTGGAACACACACATCAGAAAGTAGTTTCTGAAAATGATTCTCTCTAGTTTTTATATTAGGATATTTCCTTTTCTACCGTTGGCCACAAAATGCTTGAAATCTCCACATGCATATTCCTCAAAAAGAGGGTTTCCAATCTGCTCTGTCTAAAGGAAGGTTCAACTCTGTGAGTTGAACGCACACAAATCAAAGAAGTTTCTGAGAATTCTTCCTTCTAGCATTAGATGAAGAAATCCCGCTTCCAACGAAATCCTCCAAGAGGTCCAAATATCCACTTGCAGACTTCACAAACAGAGTGTTTCCAAACTGCTCTATGAAAAGAAAGGTTAAACTCTGTGAGTGGATCGCACACATAACAAAGTGGTTTCTGAGAATGATTCTCTCTAGTTTTTATACGAGGATATTTCCTTTTCTACCGATGGCCCAAAAACGCTTGAAATCTCCACATGCAAATTCCTCAAAAAGAGGGTTTCCAATCTGCTCTGTCTAAAGGAAGGTTCAACTCTGTGAGTTGAACACACACAAATCAAAGAAGTTTCTGAGAAATCTTCTGTGTAGCATTAGATGAAGAAATCCCGCTTCTAACGAAATCCTCCAAGAGGTCCAAATATCCACTTGCAGACTTCACAAACAGAGTGTTTCCAAACTGCTCTATGAAAAGAAAGGTTAAACTCTGTGAGTGGATCGCACACATCACAAAGTGGTTTCTGAGATGATTCTCTCTAGTTTTTATACGAGGATATTTCCTTTTCTACCGATGGCCCAAAAACGCTTGAAATCTCCACATGCAAATTCCTCAAAAAGAGAGTTTCCAATATGCTCTGTCTAAAGGAAGGTTCAACTCTGTTAGTTGAACACTCACAAATCAACGAAGTTATTGAGAAATCTTCTGTGTAGCATTAGATGAAGAAATCCCGCTTCCAACGAAATCCACAAAGAGGTCCAAATATCCACTTGCAGACTTTACAAACAGAGTGTTTACAAGCTGCTCTATGAAAAGAAAGGTTAAACACTGTGAGTGGAACGCACACATCACAAAGTGGTTTCTGAGAATGATTCTCTCTAGTTTTTATACGAGGAGATTTCCTTTTCTACCGATGGCTCCAAAACGCTTGAAATCTCCACATGCAAATTCCTCAAAAAGAGGGTTTCCAATCTGCTCTGTCTAAAGGAAGGTTCAACTCTGTGAGTTCAACACACACAAATCAAAGAAGTTTCTGAGAATTCTTCCTTCTAGCATTAGATGAAGAAATCCCGCTTCCAACGAAATCCACAAAGAGGTCCAAATATCCACTTGCAGACTTCACAAACAGAGTGTTTCCAAACTGCTCTATGAAAAGAAAGGTTAAACTCTGTGAGTGGATCGCACACATCACAAAGTGGTTTCTGAGAATGATTCTCTCTAGTTTTTATACGAGGATATTTCCTTTTCTACCGTTGGCCCCAAATCGCTTGAAATCTCCACATGCAAATTCCTCAAAAAGAGGGTTTCCAATCTGCTCTGTCTAAAGGAAGGTTCAACTCTGTGAGTTGAACACACACAAATCAACGAAGTTACTGAGAAATCTTCTGTGTAGCATTAGATGAAGAAATCCCGCTTCCAACGAAATCCACAAAGAAGTCCATATATCCACTTGCAGACTTTACAAACAGAGTGTTTACAAACTGCTCTATGAAAAGAAAGGTTAAACTCTGTGAGTGGAATGCACACATCACAAAGTGGTTTCTGAGAATGATTCTCTCTAGTTTTTATACGAGGATATTTCCTTTTCTACCGATTGCCCCAAACGCTTGAAATCTCCACATGCAAATTCCTCAAAAAGAGGGTTTCCAATCTGCTCTGTCTAAAGGAAGGTTCAACTCTGTGAGTTGAACACACACAAATCAAAGAAGTTTCTGAGAATTCTTCCTTCTAGCATTAGATGAAGAAATCCCGCTTCCAACGAAATCCTCCAAGAGGTCCAAATATCCACTTGCAGACTTCACAAACAGAGTGTTTCCAAACGGCTCTATGAAAAGAAAGGTTAAACTCTGTGAGTGGACCGCACACATCACAAAGTGGTTTCTGAGAATGATTCCCTCTAGTTTTTATACGAGGATATTTCCTTTTCTACCGATGGCCCAAAAACCCTTGAAATCTCCACATGCAAATTCCTCAAAAAGAGGGTTTCCAATCTGCTCTGTCTAAAGGAAGGTTCAACTCTGTTAGTTGAACACACAGAAATCAACGAAGTTACTGAGAAATCTTCTGTGTAGCATTAGATGAAGAAACCCCACTTCCAACGACATCCTCAAAGAGGTACAAATATCCACTTGCAGACTTTACAAACAGAGTGTTTCCAAACTGCTCTATGAAAAGAAAGGTTAAACTCTGTGAGTGGAACGCACACATCACAAAGTGGTTTCTGAGAATGATTCTCTCTAGTTTTTCTATGAGGATATTTCCTTTTCTAACGTAGGCCCCAAATCGCTTGAAATCTCCACATGTAAATTCCTCAAAAAGAGGGTTTCCAATCTGCTCTGTCTAAAGGAAGGTTCAACTCTGTGAGTTGAACACACGCAAATCAAAGAAGTTTCTGAAAATTCTTCCTTCTAGCATTAGATGAAGAAATCCCGCTTCCAATGAAATCCTCAAAGAGGTCCAAATATCCCCTTGCAGACTTCAAAACCAGAGTGTTTCCAAACTGCTCTATGAAAAGAAAGGTTGAACTCTGTGAGTGGAACACACACATCAGAAAGTAGTTTCTGAAAATGATTCTCTCTAGTTTTTATATTAGGATATTTCCTTTTCTACCGTTGGCCACAAAACGCTTGAAATCTCCACATGCATATTCCTCAAAAAGAGGGTTTCCAATCTGCTCTGTCTAAAGGAAGGTTCAACTCTGTGAGTTGAACGCACACAAATCAAAGAAGTTTCTGAGAATTCTTCCTTCTAGCATTAGATGAAGAAATCCCGCTTCCAACGAAATCCTCCAAGAGGTCCAAATATCCACTTGCAGACTTCACAAACAGAGTGTTTCCAAACTGCTCTATGAAAAGAAAGGTTAAACTCTGTGAGTGGATCGCACACATAACAAAGTGGTTTCTGAGAATGATTCTCTCTAGTTTTTATACGAGGATATTTCCTTTTCTACCGATGGCCCAAAAACGCTTGAAATCTCCACATGCAAATTCCTCAAAAAGAGGGTTTCCAATCTGCTCTGTCTAAAGGAAGGTTCAACTCTGTGAGTTGAACACACACAAATCAAAGAAGTTTCTGAGAAATCTTCTGTGTAGCATTAGATGAAGAAATCCCGCTTCTAACGAAATCCTCCAAGAGGTCCAAATATCCACTTGCAGACTTCACAAACAGAGTGTTTCCAAACTGCTCTATGAAAAGAAAGGTTAAACTCTGTGAGTGGATCGCACACATCACAAAGTGGTTTCTGAGATGATTCTCTCTAGTTTTTATACGAGGATATTTCCTTTTCTACCGATGGCCCAAAAACGCTTGAAATCTCCACATGCAAATTCCTCAAAAAGAGAGTTTCCAATATGCTCTGTCTAAAGGAAGGTTCAACTCTGTTAGTTGAACACTCACAAATCAACGAAGTTATTGAGAAATCTTCTGTGTAGCATTAGATGAAGAAATCCCGCTTCCAACGAAATCCACAAAGAGGTCCAAATATCCACTTGCAGACTTTACAAACAGAGTGTTTACAAGCTGCTCTATGAAAAGAAAGGTTAAACACTGTGAGTGGAACGCACACATCACAAAGTGGTTTCTGAGAATGATTCTCTCTAGTTTTTATACGAGGAGATTTCCTTTTCTACCGATGGCTCCAAAACGCTTGAAATCTCCACATGCAAATTCCTCAAAAAGAGGGTTTCCAATCTGCTCTGTCTAAAGGAAGGTTCAACTCTGTGAGTTCAACACACACAAATCAAAGAAGTTTCTGAGAATTCTTCCTTCTAGCATTAGATGAAGAAATCCCGCTTCCAACGAAATCCACAAAGAGGTCCAAATATCCACTTGCAGACTTCACAAACAGAGTGTTTCCAAACTGCTCTATGAAAAGAAAGGTTAAACTCTGTGAGTGGATCGCACACATCACAAAGTGGTTTCTGAGAATGATTCTCTCTAGTTTTTATACGAGGATATTTCCTTTTCTACCGTTGGCCCCAAATCGCTTGAAATCTCCACATGCAAATTCCTCAAAAAGAGGGTTTCCAATCTGCTCTGTCTAAAGGAAGGTTCAACTCTGTGAGTTGAACACACACAAATCAACGAAGTTACTGAGAAATCTTCTGTGTAGCATTAGATGAAGAAATCCCGCTTCCAACGAAATCCACAAAGAAGTCCATATATCCACTTGCAGACTTTACAAACAGAGTGTTTACAAACTGCTCTATGAAAAGAAAGGTTAAACTCTGTGAGTGGAATGCACACATCACAAAGTGGTTTCTGAGAATGATTCTCTCTAGTTTTTATACGAGGATATTTCCTTTTCTACCGATTGCCCCAAACGCTTGAAATCTCCACATGCAAATTCCTCAAAAAGAGGGTTTCCAATCTGCTCTGTCTAAAGGAAGGTTCAACTCTGTGAGTTGAACACACACAAATCAAAGAAGTTTCTGAGAATTCTTCCTTCTAGCATTAGATGAAGAAATCCCGCTTCCAACGAAATCCTCCAAGAGGTCCAAATATCCACTTGCAGACTTCACAAACAGAGTGTTTCCAAACGGCTCTATGAAAAGAAAGGTTAAACTCTGTGAGTGGACCGCACACATCACAAAGTGGTTTCTGAGAATGATTCCCTCTAGTTTTTATACGAGGATATTTCCTTTTCTACCGATGGCCCAAAAACCCTTGAAATCTACACATGCAAATTCCTCAAAAAGAGGGTTTCCAATCTGCTCTGTCTAAAGGAAGGTTCAACTCTGTTAGTTGAACACACAGAAATCAACGAAGTTACTGAGAAATCTTCTGTGTAGCATTAGATGAAGAAACCCCACTTCCAACGACATCCTCAAAGAGGTACAAATATCCACTTGCAGACTTTACAAACAGAGTGTTTCCAAACTGCTCTATGAAAAGAAAGGTTAAACTCTGTGAGTGGAACGCACACATCACAAAGTGGTTTCTGAGAATGATTCTCTCTAGTTTTTCTATGAGGATATTTCCTTTTCTAACGTAGGCCCCAAATCGCTTGAAATCTCCACATGTAAATTCCTCAAAAAGAGGGTTTCCAATCTGCTCTGTCTAAAGGAAGGTTCAACTCTGTGAGTTGAACACACGCAAATCAAAGAAGTTTCTGAAAATTCTTCCTTCTAGCATTAGATGAAGAAATCCCGCTTCCAATGAAATCCTCAAAGAGGTCCAAATATCCCCTTGCAGACTTCAAAACCAGAGTGTTTCCAAACTGCTCTATGAAAAGAAAGGTTGAACTCTGTGAGTGGAACACACACATCAGAAAGTAGTTTCTGAAAATGATTCTCTCTAGTTTTTATATTAGGATATTTCCTTTTCTACCGTTGGCCACAAAATGCTTGAAATCTCCACATGCATATTCCTCAAAAAGAGGGTTTCCAATCTGCTCTGTCTAAAGGAAGGTTCAACTCTGTGAGTTGAACGCACACAAATCAAAGAAGTTTCTGAGAATTCTTCCTTCTAGCATTAGATGAAGAAATCCCGCTTCCAACGAAATCCTCCAAGAGGTCCAAATATCCACTTGCAGACTTCACAAACAGAGTGTTTCCAAACTGCTCTATGAAAAGAAAGGTTAAACTCTGTGAGTGGATCGCACACATAACAAAGTGGTTTCTGAGAATGATTCTCTCTAGTTTTTATACGAGGATATTTCCTTTTCTACCGATGGCCCAAAAACGCTTGAAATCTCCACATGCAAATTCCTCAAAAAGAGGGTTTCCAATCTGCTCTGTCTAAAGGAAGGTTCAACTCTGTGAGTTGAACACACACAAATCAAAGAAGTTTCTGAGAAATCTTCTGTGTAGCATTAGATGAAGAAATCCCGCTTCTAACGAAATCCTCCAAGAGGTCCAAATATCCACTTGCAGACTTCACAAACAGAGTGTTTCCAAACTGCTCTATGAAAAGAAAGGTTAAACTCTGTGAGTGGATCGCACACATCACAAAGTGGTTTCTGAGATGATTCTCTCTAGTTTTTATACGAGGATATTTCCTTTTCTACCGATGGCCCAAAAACGCTTGAAATCTCCACATGCAAATTCCTCAAAAAGAGAGTTTCCAATATGCTCTGTCTAAAGGAAGGTTCAACTCTGTTAGTTGAACACTCACAAATCAACGAAGTTATTGAGAAATCTTCTGTGTAGCATTAGATGAAGAAATCCCGCTTCCAACGAAATCCACAAAGAGGTCCAAATATCCACTTGCAGACTTTACAAACAGAGTGTTTACAAGCTGCTCTATGAAAAGAAAGGTTAAACACTGTGAGTGGAACGCACACATCACAAAGTGGTTTCTGAGAATGATTCTCTCTAGTTTTTATACGAGGAGATTTCCTTTTCTACCGATGGCTCCAAAACGCTTGAAATCTCCACATGCAAATTCCTCAAAAAGAGGGTTTCCAATCTGCTCTGTCTAAAGGAAGGTTCAACTCTGTGAGTTCAACACACACAAATCAAAGAAGTTTCTGAGAATTCTTCCTTCTAGCATTAGATGAAGAAATCCCGCTTCCAACGAAATCCACAAAGAGGTCCAAATATCCACTTGCAGACTTCACAAACAGAGTGTTTCCAAACTGCTCTATGAAAAGAAAGGTTAAACTCTGTGAGTGGATCGCACACATCACAAAGTGGTTTCTGAGAATGATTCTCTCTAGTTTTTATACGAGGATATTTCCTTTTCTACCGTTGGCCCCAAATCGCTGAAATCTCCACATGCAAATTCCTCAAAAAGAGGGTTTCCAATCTGCTCTGTCTAAAGGAAGGTTCAACTCTGTTAGTTGAACACACAGAAATCAACGAAGTTACTGAGAAATCTTCTGTGTAGCATTAGATGAAGAAACCCCACTTCCAACGACATCCTCAAAGAGGTACAAATATCCACTTGCAGACTTTACAAACAGAGTGTTTCCAAGCTGCTCTATGAAAAGAAAGGTTAAACTCTGTGAGTGGAACGCACACATCACAAAGTAGTGTCTGAGAATGATTCTCTCTTGTTTTTATACGAGGAGATTTCCTTTTCTACCGTTGGCGCCAAAGTGCTTGAAATCTCCACATGCATATTCCTCAAAAAGAGGGTTTCCAATCTGCTCTGTCTAAAGGAAGGTTCAACTCTGTGAGTTGAACACACACAAATCAACGAAGTTACTGAGAAATCTTCTGTGTAGCATTAGATGAAGAAATCCCGCTTCCAACGAAATCCACAAAGAAGTCCATGTATCCACTTGCAGACTTTACAAACAGAGTGTTTACAAACTGCTCTATGAAAAGAAAGGTTAAACTCTGTGAGTGGAATGCACACATCACAAAGTGGTTTCTGAGAATGATTCTCTCTAGTTTTTATACGAGGATATTTCCTTTTCTACCGATTGCCCCAAACGCTTGAAATCTCCACATGCAAATTCCTCAAAAAGAGGGTTTCCAATCTGCTCTGTCTAAAGGAAGGTTCAACTCTGTGAGTTGAACACACACAAATCAAAGAAGTTTCTGAGAATTCTTCCTTCTAGCATTAGATGAAGAAATCCCGCTTCCAACGAAATCCTCCAAGAGGTCCAAATATCCACTTGCAGACTTCACAAACAGAGTGTTTCCAAACTGCTCTATGAAAAGAAAGGTTAAACTCTGTGAGTGGACCGCACACATCACAAAGTGGTTTCTGAGAATGATTCCCTCTAGTTTTTATACGAGGATATTTCCTTTTCTACCGATGGCCCAAAAACCCTTGAAATCTCCACATGCAAATTCCTCAAAAAGAGGGTTTCCAATCTGCTCTGTCTAAAGGAAGGTTCAACTCTGTTAGTTGAACACACAGAAATCAACGAAGTTACTGAGAAATCTTCTGTGTAGCATTAGATGAAGAAACCCCACTTCCAACGAAATCCTCAAAGAGGTACAAATATCCTCTTGCAGACGTTACAAACAGAGTGTTTCCAAACTGCTCTATGAAAAGAAAGGTTAAACTCTGTGAGTGGAACGCACACATAACAAAGAGGTTTCTGAGAATGATTCTCTCTAGTTTTTCTATGAGGATATTTCCTTTTCTAACGTTGGCCCCAAAACGCTTGAAATCTCCACATGCAAATTCCTCAAAAAGAGGGTTTCCAATCTGCTCTGTCTAAAGGAAGGTTCAACTCTGTGAGTTGAACACACGCAAATCAAAGAAGTTTCTGAAAATTCTTCCTTCTAGCATTAGATGAAGAAATCCCGCTTCCAATGAAATCCTGAAAGAGGTCCAAATATCCCCTTGCAGACTTCAAAACCAGAGTGTTTCCAATCTGCTCTATGAAAAGAAAGGTTAAACTCTGTGAGTGGAACACACACATCACAAAGTCGTTTCTGAAAATGATTCTCTCCAGTTTTTATACGAGGATATTTCCTTTTCTACCGTTGGCCACAAAATGCTTGAAATCTCCACATGCATATTCCTCAAAAAGAGTGTTTCCAATCTGCTCTGTCTAAAGGAAGGTTCAACTCTGTTAGTTGAACACACAGAAATCAACGATGTTACTGAGAAATCTTCTGAGTAGCATTAGATGATGAAATACCGCTTCCAACGAAATCCACAAAGAGGTCCAAATATCCACTTGCAGACTTTACAAACAGAGTGTTTCCAAACTGCTCTATGAAAAGAAAGGTTAAACTCTGTGAGTGGAACGCACACATCACAAAGTGGTTTCTGAGAATGATTCTCTCTAGTTTTTCTATGAGGATATTTCCTTTTCTAACGTAGGCCCCAAATCGCTTGAAATCTCCACATGCAAATTCCTCAAAAAGAGGGTTTCCAATCTGCTCTGTCTAAAGGAAGGTTCAACTCTGTGAGTTGAACACACGCAAATCAAAGAAGTTTTTGAAAATTCTTCCTTCTAGCATTAGATGAAGAAATCCCGCTTCCAATGAAATCCTCAAAGAGGTCCAAATTTCCCCTTGCAGACTTCAAAACCAGAGTGTTTCCAAACTGCTCTATGAAAAGAAAGGTTAAACTCTGTGAGTGGAACACACACATCACAAAGTGGTTTCTGAGAATGATTCTCTCTAGTTTTTATACGAGGATATTTCCTTTTCTACCGATGGACCCAAAACGCTTGAAATCTCCACATGCAAATTCCTCAAAAAGAGGGTTTCCAATCTGCTCTGTCTAAAGGAAGGTTCAACTCTGTGAGTTGAACACACACAAATCAAAGAAGTTTCTGAGAATTCTTCCTTCTAGCATTAGATGAAGAAATCCCGCTTCTAACGAAATCCTCCAAGAGGTCCAAATATCCACTTGCAGACTTCACAAACAGAGTGTTTCCAAACTGCTCTATGAAAAGAAAGGTTAAACTCTGTGAGTGGATCGCACACATCACAAAGTGGTTTCTGAGATGATTCTCTCTAGTTTTTATACGAGGATATTTCCTTTTCTACCGATGGCCCAAAAACGCTTGAAATCTCCACATGCAAATTCCTCAAAAAGAGAGTTTCCAATCTGCTCTGTCTAAAGGAAGGTTCAACTCTGTTAGTTGAACACTCACAAATCAACGAAGTTATTGAGAAATCTTCTGTGTAGCATTAGATGAAGAAATCCCGCTTCCAACGAAATCCACAAAGAGGTCCAAATATCCACTTGCAGACTTCACAAACAGAGCGTTTCCAAACTGCTCTATGAAAAGAAAGGTTAAACTCTGTGAGTGGATCGCACACATCACAAAGTGGTTTCTGAGAATGATTCTCTCTAGTTTTTATACGAGGAGATTTCCTTTTCTACCGTTGGCGCCAAAGTGCTTGAAATCTCCACATGCATATTCCTCAAAAAGAGGGTTTCCAATCTGCTCTGTCTAAAGGAAGGTTCAACTCTGTGAGTTGAACAAACACAAATCAAAGAAGTTTCTGAGAATTCTTCCTTCTAGAATTAGAAGAAGATATCCCGCTTCTAACGAAATCCTCCAAGAGGTCCAAATATCCACTTGCAGACTTCACAAACAGAGTGTTTCCAAACTGCTCTATGAAAAGAAAGGTTAAACTCTGTGAGTGGATCGCACACATCACAAAGTGGTTTCTGAGATGATTCTCTCTAGTTTTTATACGAGGATATTTCCTTTTCTACCGATGGCCCAAAAACGCTTGAAATCACCACATGCAAATTCCTCAAAAAGAGAGTTTCCAATCTGCTCTGTCTAAAGGAAGGTTCAACTCTGTTAGTTGAACACTCACAAATCAACGAAGTTATTGAGAAATCTTCTGTGTAGCATTAGATGAAGAAATCCCGCTTCCAACGAAATCCACAAAGAGGTCCAAATATCCACTTGCAGACTTTACAAACAGAGTGTTTACAAGCTGCTCTATGAGAAGAAAGGTTAAACTCTGTGAGTGGAACGCACACATCACAAAGTGGTTTCTGAGAATGATTCTCTCTAGTTTTTATACGAGGAGATTTCCTTTTCTACCGATGGCTCCAAAACGCTTGAAATCTCCACATGAAAATTCCTCAAAAAGAGGGTTTCCAATCTGCTCTGTCTAAAGGAAGGTTCAACTCTGTGAGTTCAACACACACAAATCAAAGAAGTTTCTGAGAATTCTTCCTTCTAGCATTAGATGAAGAAATCCCGCTTCCAACGAAATCCTCCAAGAGGTCCAAATATCCACTTGCAGACTTCACAAACAGAGTGTTTCCAAACTGCTCTATGAAAAGAAAGGTTAAACTCTGTGAGTGGATCGCACACATCACAAAGTGGTTTCTGAGAATGATTCTCTCTAGTTTTTATACGAGGATACTTCCTTTTCTACCGTTGGCCCCAAATCGCTTGAAATCTCCACATGCAAATTCCTCAAAAAGAGGGTTTCCAATCTGCTCTGTCTAAAGGAAGGTTCAACTCTGTTAGTTGAACACACAGAAATCAACGAAGTTACTGAGAAATCTTCTGTGTAGCATTAGATGAAGAAACCCCACTTCCAACGACATCCTCAAAGAGGTACAAATATCCACTTGCAGACTTTACAAACAGAGTGTTTCCAAACTGCTCTATGAAAAGAAAGGTTAAACTCTGTGAGTGGAACGCACACATCACAAAGTGGTTTCTGAGAATGATTCTCTCTAGTTTTTCTATGAGGATATTTCCTTTTCTAACGTAGGCCCCAAATCGCTTGAAATCTCCACATGTAAATTCCTCAAAAAGAGGGTTTCCAATCTGCTCTGTCTAAAGGAAGGTTCAACTCTGTGAGTTGAACACACGCAAATCAAAGAAGTTTCTGAAAATTCTTCCTTCTAGCATTAGATGAAGAAATCCCGCTTCCAATGAAATCCTCAAAGAGGTCCAAATATCCCCTTGCAGACTTCAAAACCAGAGTGTTTCCAAACTGCTCTATGAAAAGAAAGGTTGAACTCTGTGAGTGGAACACACACATCAGAAAGTAGTTTCTGAAAATGATTCTCTCTAGTTTTTATATTAGGATATTTCCTTTTCTACCGTTGGCCACAAAATGCTTGAAATCTCCACATGCATATTCCTCAAAAAGAGGGTTTCCAATCTGCTCTGTCTAAAGGAAGGTTCAACTCTGTGAGTTGAACGCACACAAATCAAAGAAGTTTCTGAGAATTCTTCCTTCTAGCATTAGATGAAGAAATCCCGCTTCCAACGAAATCCTCCAAGAGGTCCAAATATCCACTTGCAGACTTCACAAACAGAGTGTTTCCAAACTGCTCTATGAAAAGAAAGGTTAAACTCTGTGAGTGGATCGCACACATAACAAAGTGGTTTCTGAGAATGATTCTCTCTAGTTTTTATACGAGGATATTTCCTTTTCTACCGATGGCCCAAAAACGCTTGAAATCTCCACATGCAAATTCCTCAAAAAGAGGGTTTCCAATCTGCTCTGTCTAAAGGAAGGTTCAACTCTGTGAGTTGAACACACACAAATCAAAGAAGTTTCTGAGAAATCTTCTGTGTAGCATTAGATGAAGAAATCCCGCTTCTAACGAAATCCTCCAAGAGGTCCAAATATCCACTTGCAGACTTCACAAACAGAGTGTTTCCAAACTGCTCTATGAAAAGAAAGGTTAAACTCTGTGAGTGGATCGCACACATCACAAAGTGGTTTCTGAGATGATTCTCTCTAGTTTTTATACGAGGATATTTCCTTTTCTACCGATGGCCCAAAAACGCTTGAAATCTCCACATGCAAATTCCTCAAAAAGAGAGTTTCCAATATGCTCTGTCTAAAGGAAGGTTCAACTCTGTTAGTTGAACACTCACAAATCAACGAAGTTATTGAGAAATCTTCTGTGTAGCATTAGATGAAGAAATCCCGCTTCCAACGAAATCCACAAAGAGGTCCAAATATCCACTTGCAGACTTTACAAACAGAGTGTTTACAAGCTGCTCTATGAAAAGAAAGGTTAAACACTGTGAGTGGAAGGCACACATCACAAAGTGGTTTCTGAGAATGATTCTCTCTAGTTTTTATACGAGGAGATTTCCTTTTCTACCGATGGCTCCAAAACGCTTGAAATCTCCACATGCAAATTCCTCAAAAAGAGGGTTTCCAATCTGCTCTGTCTAAAGGAAGGTTCAACTCTGTGAGTTCAACACACACAAATCAAAGAAGTTTCTGAGAATTCTTCCTTCTAGCATTAGATGAAGAAATCCCGCTTCCAACGAAATCCACAAAGAGGTCCAAATATCCACTTGCAGACTTCACAAACAGAGTGTTTCCAAACTGCTCTATGAAAAGAAAGGTTAAACTCTGTGAGTGGATCGCACACATCACAAAGTGGTTTCTGAGAATGATTCTCTCTAGTTTTTATACGAGGATATTTCCTTTTCTACCGTTGGCCCCAAATCGCTGAAATCTCCACATGCAAATTCCTCAAAAAGAGGGTTTCCAATCTGCTCTGTCTAAAGGAAGGTTCAACTCTGTTAGTTGAACACACAGAAATCAACGAAGTTACTGAGAAATCTTCTGTGTAGCATTAGATGAAGAAACCCCACTTCCAACGACATCCTCAAAGAGGTACAAATATCCACTTGCAGACTTTACAAACAGAGTGTTTCCAAGCTGCTCTATGAAAAGAAAGGTTAAACTCTGTGAGTGGAACGCACACATCACAAAGTAGTGTCTGAGAATGATTCTCTCTTGTTTTTATACGAGGAGATTTCCTTTTCTACCGTTGGCGCCAAAGTGCTTGAAATCTCCACATGCATATTCCTCAAAAAGAGGGTTTCCAATCTGCTCTGTCTAAAGGAAGGTTCAACTCTGTGAGTTGAACACACACAAATCAACGAAGTTACTGAGAAATCTTCTGTGTAGCATTAGATGAAGAAATCCCGCTTCCAACGAAATCCACAAAGAAGTCCATATATCCACTTGCAGACTTTACAAACAGAGTGTTTACAAACTGCTCTATGAAAAGAAAGGTTAAACTCTGTGAGTGGAATGCACACATCACAAAGTGGTTTCTGAGAATGATTCTCTCTAGTTTTTATACGAGGATATTTCCTTTTCTACCGATTGCCCCAAACGCTTGAAATCTCCACATGCAAATTCCTCAAAAAGAGGGTTTCCAATCTGCTCTGTCTAAAGGAAGGTTCAACTCTGTGAGTTGAACACACACAAATCAAAGAAGTTTCTGAGAATTCTTCCTTCTAGCATTAGATGAAGAAATCCCGCTTCCAAAGAAATCCTCCAAGAGGTCCAAATATCCACTTGCAGACTTCACAAACAGAGTGTTTCCAAACGGCTCTATGAAAAGAAAGGTTAAACTCTGTGAGTGGACCGCACACATCACAAAGTGGTTTCTGAGAATGATTCCCTCTAGTTTTTATACGAGGATATTTCCTTTTCTACCGATGGCCCAAAAACCCTTGAAATCTCCACATGCAAATTCCTCAAAAAGAGGGTTTCCAATCTGCTCTGTCTAAAGGAAGGTTCAACTCTGTTAGTTGAACACACAGAAATCAACGAAGTTACTGAGAAATCTTCTGTGTAGCATTAGATGAAGAAACCCCACTTCCAACGAAATCCTCAAAGAGGTACAAATATCCTCTTGCAGACGTTACAAACAGAGTGTTTCCAAACTGCTCTATGAAAAGAAAGGTTAAACTCTGTGAGTGGAACGCACACATAACAAAGAGGTTTCTGAGAATGATTCTCTCTAGTTTTTCTATGAGGATATTTCCTTTTCTAACGTTGGCCCCAAAACGCTTGAAATCTCCACATGCAAATTCCTCAAAAAGAGGGTTTCCAATCTGCTCTGTCTAAAGGAAGGTTCAACTCTGTGAGTTGAACACACGCAAATCAAAGAAGTTTCTGAAAATTCTTCCTTCTAGCATTAGATGAAGAAATCCCGCTTCCAATGAAATCCTGAAAGAGGTCCAAATATCCCCTTGCAGACTTCAAAACCAGAGTGTTTCCAATCTGCTCTATGAAAAGAAAGGTTAAACTCTGTGAGTGGAACACACACATCACAAAGTCGTTTCTGAAAATGATTCTCTCCAGTTTTTATACGAGGATATTTCCTTTTCTACCGTTGGCCACAAAATGCTTGAAATCTCCACATGCATATTCCTCAAAAAGAGTGTTTCCAATCTGCTCTGTCTAAAGGAAGGTTCAACTCTGTTAGTTGAACACACAGAAATCAACGATGTTACTGAGAAATCTTCTGAGTAGCATTAGATGATGAAATACCGCTTCCAACGAAATCCACAAAGAGGTCCAAATATCCACTTGCAGACTTTACAAACAGAGTGTTTACAAACTGCTCTATGAAAAGAAAGGTTAAACTCAGTGAGTGGAATGCTCACATCACAAAGTGGTTACTGAGAATGATTCTCTCTAGTTTTTATACGAGGATATTTCCTTTTCTACCGATGGCCCCAAAACGCTTGAAATCTCCACATGCAAAATCCTCAAAAAGAGGGTTTCCAATCTGCTCTGTCTAAAGGAAGGTTCAACTCTGTGAGTTGAACACACACAAATCAAAGAAGTTTCTGAGAATTCTTCCTTCTAGCATTAGATGAAGAAATCCCGCTTCTAACGAAATCCTCCAAGAGGTCCAAATATCCACTTGCAGACTTCACAAACAGAGTGTTTCCAAACTGCTCTATGAAAAGAAAGGTTAAACTCTGTGAGTGGATCGCACACATCACAAAGTGGTTTCTGAGATGATTCTCTCTAGTTTTTATACGAGGATATTTCCTTTTCTACCGATGGCCCAAAAACGCTTGAAATCTCCACATGCAAATTCCTCAAAAAGAGAGTTTCCAATCTGCTCTGTCTAAAGGAAGGTTCAACTCTGTTAGTTGAACACTCACAAATCAACGAAGTTATTGAGAAATCTTCTGTGTAGCATTAGATGAAGAAATCCCGCTTCCAACGAAATCCACAAAGAGGTCCAAATATCCACTTGCAGACTTTACAAACAGAGTGTTTACAAGCTGCTCTATGAGAAGAAAGGTTAAACTCTGTGAGTGGAACGCACACATCACAAAGTGGTTTCTGAGAATGATTCTCTCTAGTTTTTATACGAGGAGATTTCCTTTTCTACCGATGGCTCCAAAACGCTTGAAATCTCCACATGAAAATTCCTCAAAAAGAGGGTTTCCAATCTGCTCTGTCTAAAGGAAGGTTCAACTCTGTGAGTTCAACACACACAAATCAAAGAAGTTTCTGAGAATTCTTCCTTCTAGCATTAGATGAAGAAATCCCGCTTCCAACGAAATCCTCCAAGAGGTCCAAATATCCACTTGCAGACTTCACAAACAGAGTGTTTCCAAACTGCTCTATGAAAAGAAAGGTTAAACTCTGTGAGTGGATCGCACACATCACAAAGTGGTTTCTGAGAATGATTCTCTCTAGTTTTTATACGAGGATACTTCCTTTTCTACCGTTGGCCCCAAATCGCTTGAAATCTCCACATGCAAATTCCTCAAAAAGAGGGTTTCCAATCTGCTCTGTCTAAAGGAAGGTTCAACTCTGTTAGTTGAACACACAGAAATCAACGAAGTTACTGAGAAATCTTCTGTGTAGCATTAGATGAAGAAACCCCACTTCCAACGACATCCTCAAAGAGGTACAAATATCCACTTGCAGACTTTACAAACAGAGTGTTTCCAAACTGCTCTATGAAAAGAAAGGTTAAACTCTGTGAGTGGAACGCACACATCACAAAGTGGTTTCTGAGAATGATTCTCTCTAGTTTTTCTATGAGGATATTTCCTTTTCTAACGTAGGCCCCAAATCGCTTGAAATCTCCACATGCAAATTCCTCAAAAAGAGGGTTTCCAATCTGCTCTGTGTAAAGGAAGGTTCAACTCTGTGAGTTGAACACACGCAAATCAAAGAAGTTTCTGAAAATTCTTCCTTCTAGCATTAGATGAAGAAATCCCGCTTCCAATGAAATCCTCAAAGAGGTCCAAATTTCCCCTTGCAGACTTCAAAACCAGAGTGTTTCCAAACTGCTCTATGAAAAGAAAGGTTAAACTCTGTGAGTGGAACACACACATCACAAAGTGGTTTCTGAGAATGATTCTCTCTAGTTTTTATACGAGGATATTTCCTTTTCTACCGATGGACCCAAAACGCTTGAAATCTCCACATGCAAATTCCTCAAAAAGAGGGTTTCCAATCTGCTCTGTCTAAAGGAAGGTTCAACTCTGTGAGTTGAACACACACAAATCAAAGAAGTTTCTGAGAATTCTTCCTTCTAGCATTAGATGAAGAAATCCCGCTTCTAACGAAATCCTCCAAGAGGTCCAAATATCCACTTGCAGACTTCACAAACAGAGTGTTTCCAAACTGCTCTATGAAAAGAAAGGTTAAACTCTGTGAGTGGATCGCACACATCACAAAGTGGTTTCTGAGATGATTCTCTCTAGTTTTTATACGAGGATATTTCCTTTTCTACCGATGGCCCAAAAACGCTTGAAATCTCCACATGCAAATTCCTCAAAAAGAGAGTTTCCAATCTGCTCTGTCTAAAGGAAGGTTCAACTCTGTTAGTTGAACACTCACAAATCAACGAAGTTATTGAGAAATCTTCTGTGTAGCATTAGATGAAGAAATCCCGCTTCCAACGAAATCCACAAAGAGGTCCAAATATCCACTTGCAGACTTCACAAACAGAGCGTTTCCAAACTGCTCTATGAAAAGAAAGGTTAAACTCTGTGAGTGGATCGCACACATCACAAAGTGGTTTCTGAGAATGATTCTCTCTAGTTTTTATACGAGGAGATTTCCTTTTCTACCGTTGGCGCCAAAGTGCTTGAAATCTCCACATGCATATTCCTCAAAAAGAAGGTTTCCAATCTGCTCTGTCTAAAGGAAGGTTCAACTCTGTGAGTTGAACAAACACAAATCAAAGAAGTTTCTGAGAATTCTTCCTTCTAGAATTAGAAGAAGATATCCCGCTTCTAACGAAATGCTCCAAGAGGTCCAAATATCCACTTGCAGACTTCAAAACCAGAGTGTTTCCAAACTGCTCTATGAAAAGAAAGGTTGAACTCTGTGAGTGGAACACACACATCAGAAAGTAGTTTCTGAAAATGATTCTCTCTAGTTTTTATATTAGGATATTTCCTTTTCTACCGTTGGCCACAAAATGCTTGAAATCTCCACATGCATATTCCTCAAAAAGAGGGTTTCCAATCTGCTCTGTCTAAAGGAAGGTTCAACTCTGTGAGTTGAACGCACACAAATCAAAGAAGTTTCTGAGAATTCTTCCTTCTAGCATTAGATGAAGAAATCCCGCTTCCAACGAAATCCTCCAAGAGGTCCAAATATCCACTTGCAGACTTCACAAACAGAGTGTTTCCAAACTGCTCTATGAAAAGAAAGGTTAAACTCTGTGAGTGGATCGCACACATAACAAAGTGGTTTCTGAGAATGATTCTCTCTAGTTTTTATACGAGGATATTTCCTTTTCTACCGATGGCCCAAAAACGCTTGAAATCTCCACATGCAAATTCCTCAAAAAGAGGGTTTCCAATCTGCTCTGTCTAAAGGAAGGTTCAACTCTGTGAGTTGAACACACACAAATCAAAGAAGTTTCTGAGAAATCTTCTGTGTAGCATTAGATGAAGAAATCCCGCTTCTAACGAAATCCTCCAAGAGGTCCAAATATCCACTTGCAGACTTCACAAACAGAGTGTTTCCAAACTGCTCTATGAAAAGAAAGGTTAAACTCTGTGAGTGGATCGCACACATCACAAAGTGGTTTCTGAGATGATTCTCTCTAGTTTTTATACGAGGATATTTCCTTTTCTACCGATGGCCCAAAAACGCTTGAAATCTCCACATGCAAATTCCTCAAAAAGAGAGTTTCCAATATGCTCTGTCTAAAGGAAGGTTCAACTCTGTTAGTTGAACACTCACAAATCAACGAAGTTATTGAGAAATCTTCTGTGTAGCATTAGATGAAGAAATCCCGCTTCCAACGAAATCCACAAAGAGGTCCAAATATCCACTTGCAGACTTTACAAACAGAGTGTTTACAAGCTGCTCTATGAAAAGAAAGGTTAAACACTGTGAGTGGAACGCACACATCACAAAGTGGTTTCTGAGAATGATTCTCTCTAGTTTTTATACGAGGAGATTTCCTTTTCTACCGATGGCTCCAAAACGCTTGAAATCTCCACATGCAAATTCCTCAAAAAGAGGGTTTCCAATCTGCTCTGTCTAAAGGAAGGTTCAACTCTGCGAGTTCAACACACACAAATCAAAGAAATTTCTGAGAATTCTTCCTTCTAGCATTAGATGAAGAAATCCCGCTTCCAACGAAATCCTCCAAGAGGTCCAAATATCCACTTGCAGACTTCACAAACAGAGTGTTTCCAAACTGCTCTATGAAAAGAAAGGTTAAACTCTGTGAGTGGATCGCACACATCACAAAGTGGTTTCTGAGAATGATTCTCTCAAGTTTTTATACGAGGATATTTCCTTTTCTACCGTTGGCCCCAAATCGCTTGAAATCTCCACATGCAAATTCCTCAAAAAGAGGGTTTCCAATCTGCTCTGTCTAAAGGAAGGTTCAACTCTGTGAGTTGAACACACACAAATCAACGAAGTTACTGAGAAATCTTCTGTGTAGCATTAGATGAAGAAATCCCGCTTCCAACGAAATCCACAAAGAAGTCCATATATCCACTTGCAGACTTTACAAACAGAGTGTTTACAAACTGCTCTATGAAAAGAAAGGTTAAACTCTGTGAGTGGAATGCACACATCACAAAGTGGTTTCTGAGAATGATTCTCTCTAGTTTTTATACGAGGATATTTCCTTTTCTACCGATTGCCCCAAACGCTTGAAATCTCCACATGCAAATTCCTCAAAAAGAGGGTTTCCAATCTGCTCTGTCTAAAGGAAGGTTCAACTCTGTGAGTTGAACACACACAAATCAAAGAAGTTTCTGAGAATTCTTCCTTCTAGCATTAGATGAAGAAATCCCGCTTCCAAAGAAATCCTCCAAGAGGTCCAAATATCCACTTGCAGACTTCACAAACAGAGTGTTTCCAAACGGCTCTATGAAAAGAAAGGTTAAACTCTGTGAGTGGACCGCACACATCACAAAGTGGTTTCTGAGAATGATTCCCTCTAGTTTTTATACGAGGATATTTCCTTTTCTACCGATGGCCCAAAAACCCTTGAAATCTCCACATGCAAATTCCTCAAAAAGAGGGTTTCCAATCTGCTCTGTCTAAAGGAAGGTTCAACTCTGTTAGTTGAACACACAGAAATCAACGAAGTTACTGAGAAATCTTCTGTGTAGCATTAGATGAAGAAACCCCACTTCCAACGAAATCCTCAAAGAGGTACAAATATCCTCTTGCAGACGTTACAAACAGAGTGTTTCCAAACTGCTCTATGAAAAGAAAGGTTAAACTCTGTGAGTGGAACGCACACATAACAAAGAGGTTTCTGAGAATGATTCTCTCTAGTTTTTCTATGAGGATATTTCCTTTTCTAACGTTGGCCCCAAAACGCTTGAAATCTCCACATGCAAATTCCTCAAAAAGAGGGTTTCCAATCTGCTCTGTCTAAAGGAAGGTTCAACTCTGTGAGTTGAACACACGCAAATCAAAGAAGTTTCTGAAAATTCTTCCTTCTAGCATTAGATGAAGAAATCCCGCTTCCAATGAAATCCTGAAAGAGGTCCAAATATCCCCTTGCAGACTTCAAAACCAGAGTGTTTCCAATCTGCTCTATGAAAAGAAAGGTTAAACTCTGTGAGTGGAACACACACATCACAAAGTCGTTTCTGAAAATGATTCTCTCCAGTTTTTATACGAGGATATTTCCTTTTCTACCGTTGGCCACAAAATGCTTGAAATCTCCACATGCATATTCCTCAAAAAGAGTGTTTCCAATCTGCTCTGTCTAAAGGAAGGTTCAACTCTGTTAGTTGAACACACAGAAATCAACGATGTTACTGAGAAATCTTCTGAGTAGCATTAGATGATGAAATACCGCTTCCAACGAAATCCACAAAGAGGTCCAAATATCCACTTGCAGACTTTACAAACAGAGTGTTTACAAACTGCTCTATGAAAAGAAAGGTTAAACTCAGTGAGTGGAATGCTCACATCACAAAGTGGTTACTGAGAATGATTCTCTCTAGTTTTTATACGAGGATATTTCCTTTTCTACCGATGGCCCCAAAACGCTTGAAATCTCCACATGCAAAATCCTCAAAAAGAGGGTTTCCAATCTGCTCTGTCTAAAGGAAGGTTCAACTCTGTGAGTTGAACACACACAAATCAAAGAAGTTTCTGAGAATTCTTCCTTCTAGCATTAGATGAAGAAATCCCGCTTCTAACGAAATCCTCCAAGAGGTCCAAATATCCACTTGCAGACTTCACAAACAGAGTGTTTCCAAACTGCTCTATGAAAAGAAAGGTTAAACTCTGTGAGTGGATCGCACACATCACAAAGTGGTTTCTGAGATGATTCTCTCTAGTTTTTATACGAGGATATTTCCTTTTCTACCGATGGCCCAAAAACGCTTGAAATCTCCACATGCAAATTCCTCAAAAAGAGAGTTTCCAATCTGCTCTGTCTAAAGGAAGGTTCAACTCTGTTAGTTGAACACTCACAAATCAACGAAGTTATTGAGAAATCTTCTGTGTAGCATTAGATGAAGAAATCCCGCTTCCAACGAAATCCACAAAGAGGTCCAAATATCCACTTGCAGACTTTACAAACAGAGTGTTTACAAGCTGCTCTATGAGAAGAAAGGTTAAACTCTGTGAGTGGAACGCACACATCACAAAGTGGTTTCTGAGAATGATTCTCTCTAGTTTTTATACGAGGAGATTTCCTTTTCTACCGATGGCTCCAAAACGCTTGAAATCTCCACATGAAAATTCCTCAAAAAGAGGGTTTCCAATCTGCTCTGTCTAAAGGAAGGTTCAACTCTGTGAGTTCAACACACACAAATCAAAGAAGTTTCTGAGAATTCTTCCTTCTAGCATTAGATGAAGAAATCCCGCTTCCAACGAAATCCTCCAAGAGGTCCAAATATCCACTTGCAGACTTCACAAACAGAGTGTTTCCAAACTGCTCTATGAAAAGAAAGGTTAAACTCTGTGAGTGGATCGCACACATCACAAAGTGGTTTCTGAGAATGATTCTCTCTAGTTTTTATACGAGGATACTTCCTTTTCTACCGTTGGCCCCAAATCGCTTGAAATCTCCACATGCAAATTCCTCAAAAAGAGGGTTTCCAATCTGCTCTGTCTAAAGGAAGGTTCAACTCTGTTAGTTGAACACACAGAAATCAACGAAGTTACTGAGAAATCTTCTGTGTAGCATTAGATGAAGAAACCCCACTTCCAACGACATCCTCAAAGAGGTACAAATATCCACTTGCAGACTTTACAAACAGAGTGTTTCCAAACTGCTCTATGAAAAGAAAGGTTAAACTCTGTGAGTGGAACGCACACATCACAAAGTGGTTTCTGAGAATGATTCTCTCTAGTTTTTCTATGAGGATATTTCCTTTTCTAACGTAGGCCCCAAATCGCTTGAAATCTCCACATGCAAATTCCTCAAAAAGAGGGTTTCCAATCTGCTCTGTGTAAAGGAAGGTTCAACTCTGTGAGTTGAACACACGCAAATCAAAGAAGTTTCTGAAAATTCTTCCTTCTAGCATTAGATGAAGAAATCCCGCTTCCAATGAAATCCTCAAAGAGGTCCAAATTTCCCCTTGCAGACTTCAAAACCAGAGTGTTTCCAAACTGCTCTATGAAAAGAAAGGTTAAACTCTGTGAGTGGAACACACACATCACAAAGTGGTTTCTGAGAATGATTCTCTCTAGTTTTTATACGAGGATATTTCCTTTTCTACCGATGGACCCAAAACGCTTGAAATCTCCACATGCAAATTCCTCAAAAAGAGGGTTTCCAATCTGCTCTGTCTAAAGGAAGGTTCAACTCTGTGAGTTGAACACACACAAATCAAAGAAGTTTCTGAGAATTCTTCCTTCTAGCATTAGATGAAGAAATCCCGCTTCTAACGAAATCCTCCAAGAGGTCCAAATATCCACTTGCAGACTTCACAAACAGAGTGTTTCCAAACTGCTCTATGAAAAGAAAGGTTAAACTCTGTGAGTGGATCGCACACATCACAAAGTGGTTTCTGAGATGATTCTCTCTAGTTTTTATACGAGGATATTTCCTTTTCTACCGATGGCCCAAAAACGCTTGAAATCTCCACATGCAAATTCCTCAAAAAGAGAGTTTCCAATCTGCTCTGTCTAAAGGAAGGTTCAACTCTGTTAGTTGAACACTCACAAATCAACGAAGTTATTGAGAAATCTTCTGTGTAGCATTAGATGAAGAAATCCCGCTTCCAACGAAATCCACAAAGAGGTCCAAATATCCACTTGCAGACTTCACAAACAGAGCGTTTCCAAACTGCTCTATGAAAAGAAAGGTTAAACTCTGTGAGTGGATCGCACACATCACAAAGTGGTTTCTGAGAATGATTCTCTCTAGTTTTTATACGAGGAGATTTCCTTTTCTACCGTTGGCGCCAAAGTGCTTGAAATCTCCACATGCATATTCCTCAAAAAGAAGGTTTCCAATCTGCTCTGTCTAAAGGAAGGTTCAACTCTGTGAGTTGAACAAACACAAATCAAAGAAGTTTCTGAGAATTCTTCCTTCTAGAATTAGAAGAAGATATCCCGCTTCTAACGAAATGCTCCAAGAGGTCCAAATATCCACTTGCAGACTTCAAAACCAGAGTGTTTCCAAACTGCTCTATGAAAAGAAAGGTTGAACTCTGTGAGTGGAACACACACATCAGAAAGTAGTTTCTGAAAATGATTCTCTCTAGTTTTTATATTAGGATATTTCCTTTTCTACCGTTGGCCACAAAATGCTTGAAATCTCCACATGCATATTCCTCAAAAAGAGGGTTTCCAATCTGCTCTGTCTAAAGGAAGGTTCAACTCTGTGAGTTGAACGCACACAAATCAAAGAAGTTTCTGAGAATTCTTCCTTCTAGCATTAGATGAAGAAATCCCGCTTCCAACGAAATCCTCCAAGAGGTCCAAATATCCACTTGCAGACTTCACAAACAGAGTGTTTCCAAACTGCTCTATGAAAAGAAAGGTTAAACTCTGTGAGTGGATCGCACACATAACAAAGTGGTTTCTGAGAATGATTCTCTCTAGTTTTTATACGAGGATATTTCCTTTTCTACCGATGGCCCAAAAACGCTTGAAATCTCCACATGCAAATTCCTCAAAAAGAGGGTTTCCAATCTGCTCTGTCTAAAGGAAGGTTCAACTCTGTGAGTTGAACACACACAAATCAAAGAAGTTTCTGAGAAATCTTCTGTGTAGCATTAGATGAAGAAATCCCGCTTCTAACGAAATCCTCCAAGAGGTCCAAATATCCACTTGCAGACTTCACAAACAGAGTGTTTCCAAACTGCTCTATGAAAAGAAAGGTTAAACTCTGTGAGTGGATCGCACACATCACAAAGTGGTTTCTGAGATGATTCTCTCTAGTTTTTATACGAGGATATTTCCTTTTCTACCGATGGCCCAAAAACGCTTGAAATCTCCACATGCAAATTCCTCAAAAAGAGAGTTTCCAATATGCTCTGTCTAAAGGAAGGTTCAACTCTGTTAGTTGAACACTCACAAATCAACGAAGTTATTGAGAAATCTTCTGTGTAGCATTAGATGAAGAAATCCCGCTTCCAACGAAATCCACAAAGAGGTCCAAATATCCACTTGCAGACTTTACAAACAGAGTGTTTACAAGCTGCTCTATGAAAAGAAAGGTTAAACACTGTGAGTGGAACGCACACATCACAAAGTGGTTTCTGAGAATGATTCTCTCTAGTTTTTATACGAGGAGATTTCCTTTTCTACCGATGGCTCCAAAACGCTTGAAATCTCCACATGCAAATTCCTCAAAAAGAGGGTTTCCAATCTGCTCTGTCTAAAGGAAGGTTCAACTCTGCGAGTTCAACACACACAAATCAAAGAAATTTCTGAGAATTCTTCCTTCTAGCATTAGATGAAGAAATCCCGCTTCCAACGAAATCCTCCAAGAGGTCCAAATATCCACTTGCAGACTTCACAAACAGAGTGTTTCCAAACTGCTCTATGAAAAGAAAGGTTAAACTCTGTGAGTGGATCGCACACATCACAAAGTGGTTTCTGAGAATGATTCTCTCAAGTTTTTATACGAGGATATTTCCTTTTCTACCGTTGGCCCCAAATCGCTTGAAATCTCCACATGCAAATTCCTCAAAAAGAGGGTTTCCAATCTGCTCTGTCTAAAGGAAGGTTCAACTCTGTGAGTTGAACACACACAAATCAACGAAGTTACTGAGAAATCTTCTGTGTAGCATTAGATGAAGAAATCCCGCTTCCAACGAAATCCACAAAGAAGTCCATATATCCACTTGCAGACTTTACAAACAGAGTGTTTACAAACTGCTCTATGAAAAGAAAGGTTAAACTCTGTGAGTGGAATGCACACATCACAAAGTGGTTTCTGAGAATGATTCTCTCTAGTTTTTATACGAGGATATTTCCTTTTCTACCGATTGCCCCAAACGCTTGAAATCTCCACATGCAAATTCCTCAAAAAGAGGGTTTCCAATCTGCTCTGTCTAAAGGAAGGTTCAACTCTGTGAGTTGAACACACGCAAATCAAAGAAGTTTCTGAAAATTCTTCCTTCTAGCATTAGATGAAGAAATCCCGCTTCCAATGAAATCCTCAAAGAGGTCCAAATATCCCCTTGCAGACTTCAAAACCAGAGTGTTTCCAATCTGCTCTATGAAAAGAAAGGTTAAACTCTGTGAGTGGAACACACACATCACAAAGTCGTTTCTGAAAATGATTCTCTCCAGTTTTTATACGAGGATATTTCCTTTTCTACCGTTGGCCACAAAATGCTTGAAATCTCCACATGCATATTCCTCAAAAAGAGTGTTTCCAATCTGCTCTGTCTAAAGGAAGGTTCAACTCTGTTAGTTGAACACACAGAAATCAACGATGTTACTGAGAAATCTTCTGAGTAGCATTAGATGATGAAATACCGCTTCCAACGGAATCCACAAAGAGGTCCAAATATCCACTTGCAGACTTTACAAACAGAGTGTTTACAAACTGCTCTATGAAAAGAAAGGTTAAACTCTGTGAGTGGAATGCTCACATCACAAAGTGGTTACTGAGAATGATTCACTCTAGTTTTTATACGAGGATATTTCCTTTTCTACCGATGGCCCCAAAAGGCTTGAAATCTCCACATGCAAAATCCTCAAAAAGAGGGTTTCCAATCTGCTCTGTCTAAAGGAAGGTTCAACTCTGTGAGTTGAACACACACAAATCAAAGAAGTTTCTGAGAATTCTTCCTTCTAGCATTAGATGAAGAAATCCCGCTTCTAACGAAATCCTCCAAGAGGTCCAAATATCCACTTGCAGACTTCACAAACAGAGTGTTTCCAAACTGCTCTATGAAAAGAAAGGTTAAACTCTGTGAGTGGATCGCACACATCACAAAGTGGTTTCTGAGATGATTCTCTCTAGTTTTTATACGAGGATATTTCCTTTTCTACCGATGGCCCAAAAACGCTTGAAATCTCCACATGCAAATTCCTCAAAAAGAGAGTTTCCAATCTGCTCTGTCTAAAGGAAGGTTCAACTCTGTTAGTTGAACACTCACAAATCAACGAAGTTATTGAGAAATCTTCTGTGTAGCATTAGATGAAGAAATCCCGCTTCCAACGAAATCCACAAAGAGGTCCAAATATCCACTTGCATACTTTACAAACAGAGTGTTTACAAGCTGCTCTATGAGAAGAAAGGTTAAACTCTGTGAGTGGAACGCACACATCACAAAGTGGTTTCTGAGAATGATTCTCTCTAGTTTTTATACAAGGAGATTTCCTTTTCTACCGATGGCTCCAAAACGCTTGAAATCTCCACATGAAAATTCCTCAAAAAGAGGGTTTCCAATCTGCTCTGTCTAAAGGAAGGTTCAACTCTGTGAGTTCAACACACACAAATCAAAGAAGTTTCTGAGAATTCTTCCTTCTAGCATTAGATGAAGAAATCCCGCTTCCAACGAAATCCTCCAAGAGGTCCAAATCTCCACTTGCAGACTTCACAAACAGAGTGTTTCCAAACTGCTCTATGAAAAGAAAGGTTAAACTCTGTGAGTGGATCGCACACATCACAAAGTGGTTTCTGAGAATGATTCTCTCTAGTTTTTATACGAGGATACTTCCTTTTCTACCGTTGGCCCCAAATCGCTTGAAATCTCCACATGCAAATTCCTCAAAAAGAGGGTTTCCAATCTGCTCTGTCTAAAGGAAGGTTCAACTCTGTTAGTTGAACACACAGAAATCAACGAAGTTACTGAGAAATCTTCTGTGTAGCATTAGATGAAGAAACCCCACTTCCAACGACATCCTCAAAGAGGTACAAATATCCACTTGCAGACTTTACAAACAGAGTGTTTCCAAACTGCTCTATGAAAAGAAAGGTTAAACTCTGTGAGTGGAACGCACACATCACAAAGTGGTTTCTGAGAATGATTCTCTCTAGTTTTTCTATGAGGATATTTCCTTTTCTAACGTAGGCCCCAAATCGCTTGAAATCTCCACATGCAAATTCCTCAAAAAGAGGGTTTCCAATCTGCTCTGTCTAAAGGAAGGTTCAACTCTGTGAGTTGAACACACGCAAATCAAAGAAGTTTCTGAAAATTCTTCCTTCTAGCATTAGATGAAGAAATCCCGCTTCCAATGAAATCCTCAAAGAGGTCCAAATATCCCCTTGCAGACTTCAAAACCAGAGTGTTTCCAAACTGCTCTATGAAAAGAAAGGTTGAACTCTGTGAGTGGAACACACACATCAGAAAGTAGTTTCTGAAAATGATTCTCTCTAGTTTTTATATTAGGATATTTCCTTTTCTACCGTTGGCCACAAAATGCTTGAAATCTCCACATGCATATTCCTCAAAAAGAGGGTTTCCAATCTGCTCTGTCTAAAGGAAGGTTCAACTCTGTGAGTTGAACGCACACAAATCAAAGAAGTTTCTGAGAATTCTTCCTTCTAGCATTAGATGAAGAAATCCCGCTTCCAACGAAATCCTCCAAGAGGTCCAAATATCCACTTGCAGACTTCACAAACAGAGTGTTTCCAAACTGCTCTATGAAAAGAAAGGTTAAACTCTGTGAGTGGATCGCACACATAACAAAGTGGTTTCTGAGAATGATTCTCTCTAGTTTTTATACGAGGATATTTCCTTTTCTACCGATGGCCCAAAAACGCTTGAAATCTCCACATGCAAATTCCTCAAAAAGAGGGTTTCCAATCTGCTCTGTCTAAAGGAAGGTTCAACTCTGTGAGTTGAACACACACAAATCAAAGAAGTTTCTGAGAAATCTTCTGTGTAGCATTAGATGAAGAAATCCCGCTTCTAACGAAATCCTCCAAGAGGTCCAAATATCCACTTGCAGACTTCACAAACAGAGTGTTTCCAAACTGCTCTATGAAAAGAAAGGTTAAACTCTGTGAGTGGATCGCACACATCACAAAGTGGTTTCTGAGATGATTCTCTCTAGTTTTTATACGAGGATATTTCCTTTTCTACCGATGGCCCAAAAACGCTTGAAATCTCCACATGCAAATTCCTCAAAAAGAGAGTTTCCAATATGCTCTGTCTAAAGGAAGGTTCAACTCTGTTAGTTGAACACTCACAAATCAACGAAGTTATTGAGAAATCTTCTGTGTAGCATTAGATGAAGAAATCCCGCTTCCAACGAAATCCACAAAGAGGTCCAAATATCCACTTGCAGACTTTACAAACAGAGTGTTTACAAGCTGCTCTATGAAAAGAAAGGTTAAACACTGTGAGTGGAACGCACACATCACAAAGTGGTTTCTGAGAATGATTCTCTCTAGTTTTTATACGAGGAGATTTCCTTTTCTACCGATGGCTCCAAAACGCTTGAAATCTCCACATGCAAATTCCTCAAAAAGAGGGTTTCCAATCTGCTCTGTCTAAAGGAAGGTTCAACTCTGTGAGTTCAACACACACAAATCAAAGAAATTTCTGAGAATTCTTCCTTCTAGCATTAGATGAAGAAATCCCGCTTCCAACGAAATCCACAAAGAGGTCCAAATATCCACTTGCAGACTTCACAAACAGAGTGTTTCCAAACTGCTCTATGAAAAGAAAGGTTAAACTCTGTGAGTGGATCGCACACATCACAAAGTGGTTTCTGAGAATGATTCTCTCTAGTTTTTATACGAGGATATTTCCTTTTCTACCGTTGGCCCCAAATCGCTTGAAATCTCCACATGCAAATTCCTCAAAAAGAGGGTTTCCAATCTGCTCTGTCTAAAGGAAGGTTCAACTCTGTGAGTTGAACACACACAAATCAACGAAGTTACTGAGAAATCTTCTGTGTAGCATTAGATGAAGAAATCCCGCTTCCAACGAAATCCACAAAGAAGTCCATATATCCACTTGCAGACTTTACAAACAGAGTGTTTACAAACTGCTCTATGAAAAGAAAGGTTAAACACTGTGAGTGGAATGCACACATCACAAAGTGGTTTCTGAGAATGATTCTCTCTAGTTTTTATACGAGGATATTTCCTTTTCTACCGATTGCCCCAAACGCTTGAAATCTCCACATGCAAATTCCTCAAAAAGAGGGTTTCCAATCTGCTCTGTCTAAAGGAAGGTTCAACTCTGTGAGTTGAACACACACAAATCAAAGAAGTTTCTGAGAATTCTTCCTTCTAGCATTAGATGAAGAAATCCCGCTTCCAACGAAATCCTCCAAGAGGTCCAAATATCCACTTGCAGACTTCACAAACAGAGTGTTTCCAAACGGCTCTATGAAAAGAAAGGTTAAACTCTGTGAGTGGACCGCACACATCACAAAGTGGTTTCTGAGAATGATTCCCTCTAGTTTTTATACGAGGATATTTCCTTTTCTACCGATGGCCCAAAAACCCTTGAAATCTCCACATGCAAATTCCTCAAAAAGAGGGTTTCCAATCTGCTCTGTCTAAAGGAAGGTTCAACTCTGTTAGTTGAACACACAGAAATCAACGAAGTTACTGAGAAATCTTCTGTGTAGCATTAGATGAAGAAACCCCACTTCCAACGAAATCCTCAAAGAGGTACAAATATCCTCTTGCAGACGTTACAAACAGAGTGTTTCCAAACTGCTCTATGAAAAGAAAGGTTAAACTCTGTGAGTGGAACGCACACATAACAAAGAGGTTTCTGAGAATGATTCTCTCTAGTTTTTCTATGAGGATATTTCCTTTTCTAACGTTGGCCCCAAAACGCTTGAAATCTCCACATGCAAATTCCTCAAAAAGAGGGTTTCCAATCTGCTCTGTCTAAAGGAAGGTTCAACTCTGTGAGTTGAACACACGCAAATCAAAGAAGTTTCTGAAAATTCTTCCTTCTAGCATTAGATGAAGAAATCCCGCTTCCAATGAAATCCTGAAAGAGGTCCAAATATCCCCTTGCAGACTTCAAAACCAGAGTGTTTCCAATCTGCTCTATGAAAAGAAAGGTTAAACTCTGTGAGTGGAACACACACATCACAAAGTCGTTTCTGAAAATGATTCTCTCCAGTTTTTATACGAGGATATTTCCTTTTCTACCGTTGGCCACAAAATGCTTGAAATCTCCACATGCATATTCCTCAAAAAGAGTGTTTCCAATCTGCTCTGTCTAAAGGAAGGTTCAACTCTGTTAGTTGAACACACAGAAATCAACGAAGTTATTGAGAAATCTTCTGTGTAGCATTAGATGAAGAAATCCCGCTTCCAACGAAATCCACAAAGAGGTCCAAATATCCACTTGCAGACTTTACAAACAGAGTGTTTACAAGCTGCTCTATGAGAAGAAAGGTTAAACTCTGTGAGTGGAACGCACACATCACAAAGTGGTTTCTGAGAATGATTCTCTCTAGTTTTTATACGAGGAGATTTCCTTTTCTACCGATGGCTCCAAAACGCTTGAAATCTCCACATGAAAATTCCTCAAAAAGAGGGTTTCCAATCTGCTCTGTCTAAAGGAAGGTTCAACTCTGTGAGTTCAACACACACAAATCAAAGAAGTTTCTGAGAATTCTTCCTTCTAGCATTAGATGAAGAAATCCCGCTTCCAACGAAATCCTCCAAGAGGTCCAAATATCCACTTGCAGACTTCACAAACAGAGTGTTTCCAAACTGCTCTATGAAAAGAAAGGTTAAACTCTGTGAGTGGATCGCACACATCACAAAGTGGTTTCTGAGAATGATTCTCTCTAGTTTTTATACGAGGATACTTCCTTTTCTACCGTTGGCCCCAAATCGCTTGAAATCTCCACATGCAAATTCCTCAAAAAGAGGGTTTCCAATCTGCTCTGTCTAAAGGAAGGTTCAACTCTGTTAGTTGAACACACAGAAATCAACGAAGTTACTGAGAAATCTTCTGTGTAGCATTAGATGAAGAAACCCCACTTCCAACGACATCCTCAAAGAGGTACAAATATCCACTTGCAGACTTTACAAACAGAGTGTTTCCAAACTGCTCTATGAAAAGAAAGGTTAAACTCTGTGAGTGGAACGCACACATCACAAAGTGGTTTCTGAGAATGATTCTCTCTAGTTTTTCTATGAGGATATTTCCTTTTCTAACGTAGGCCCCAAATCGCTTGAAATCTCCACATGTAAATTCCTCAAAAAGAGGGTTTCCAATCTGCTCTGTCTAAAGGAAGGTTCAACTCTGTGAGTTGAACACACGCAAATCAAAGAAGTTTCTGAAAATTCTTCCTTCTAGCATTAGATGAAGAAATCCCGCTTCCAATGAAATCCTCAAAGAGGTCCAAATATCCCCTTGCAGACTTCAAAACCAGAGTGTTTCCAAACTGCTCTATGAAAAGAAAGGTTGAACTCTGTGAGTGGAACACACACATCAGAAAGTAGTTTCTGAAAATGATTCTCTCTAGTTTTTATATTAGGATATTTCCTTTTCTACCGTTGGCCACAAAAAGCTTGAAATCTCCACATGCATATTCCTCAAAAAGAGGGTTTCCAATCTGCTCTGTCTAAAGGAAGGTTCAACTCTGTGAGTTGAACGCACACAAATCAAAGAAGTTTCTGAGAATTCTTCCTTCTAGCATTAGATGAAGAAATCCCGCTTCCAACGAAATCCTCCAAGAGGTCCAAATATCCACTTGCAGACTTCACAAACAGAGTGTTTCCAAACTGCTCTATGAAAAGAAAGGTTAAACTCTGTGAGTGGATCGCACACATAACAAAGTGGTTTCTGAGAATGATTCTCTCTAGTTTTTATACGAGGATATTTCCTTTTCTACCGATGGCCCAAAAACGCTTGAAATCTCCACATGCAAATTCCTCAAAAAGAGGGTTTCCAATCTGCTCTGTCTAAAGGAAGGTTCAACTCTGTGAGTTGAACACACACAAATCAAAGAAGTTTCTGAGAAATCTTCTGTGTAGCATTAGATGAAGAAATCCCGCTTCTAACGAAATCCTCCAAGAGGTCCAAATATCCACTTGCAGACTTCACAGAGTGTTTCCAAACTGCTCTATGAAAAGAAAGGTTAAACTCTGTGAGTGGATCGCACACATCACAAAGTGGTTTCTGAGATGATTCTCTCTAGTTTTTATACGAGGATATTTCCTTTTCTACCGATGGCCCAAAAACGCTTGAAATCTCCACATGCAAATTCCTCAAAAAGCGAGTTTCCAATATGCTCTCTCTAAAGGAAGGTTCAACTCTGTTAGTTGAACACTCACAAATCAACGAAGTTATTGAGAAATCTTCTGTGTAGCATTAGATGAAGAAATCCCGCTTCCAACGAAATCCACAAAGAGGTCCAAATATCCACTTGCAGACTTTACAAACAGAGTGTTTACAAGCTGCTCTATGAAAAGAAAGGTTAAACACTGTGAGTGGAAGGCACACATCACAAAGTGGTTTCTGAGAATGATTCTCTCTAGTTTTTATACGAGGAGATTTCCTTTTCTACCGATGGCTCCAAAACGCTTGAAATCTCCACATGAAAATTCCTCAAAAAGAGGGTTTCCAATCTGCTCTGTCTAAAGGAAGGTTCAACTCTGTGAGTTCAACACACACAAATCAAAGAAGTTTCTGAGAATTCTTCCTTCTAGCATTAGATGAAGAAATCCCGCTTCCAACGAAATCCACAAAGAGGTCCAAATATCCACTTGCAGACTTCACAAACAGAGTGTTTCCAAACTGCTCTATGAAAAGAAAGGTTAAACTCTGTGAGTGGATCGCACACATCACAAAGTGGTTTCTGAGAATGATTCTCTCTAGTTTTTATACGAGGATATTTCCTTTTCTACCGTTGGCCCCAAATCGCTGAAATCTCCACATGCAAATTCCTCAAAAAGAGGGTTTCCAATCTGCTCTGTCTAAAGGAAGGTTCAACTCTGTTAGTTGAACACACAGAAATCAACGAAGTTACTGAGAAATCTTCTGTGTAGCATTAGATGAAGAAACCCCACTTCCAACGACATCCTCAAAGAGGTACAAATATCCACTTGCAGACTTTACAAACAGAGTGTTTCCAAGCTGCTCTATGAAAAGAAAGGTTAAACTCTGTGAGTGGAACGCACACATCACAAAGTAGTGTCTGAGAATGATTCTCTCTTGTTTTTATACGAGGAGATTTCCTTTTTTACCGTTGGCGCCAAAGTGCTTGAAATCTCCACATGCATATTCCTCAAAAAGAGGGTTTCCCATCTGCTCTGTCTAAAGGAAGGTTCAACTCTGTGAGTTGAACACACACAAATCAACGAAGTTACTGAGAAATCTTCTGTGTAGCATTAGATGAAGAAATCCCGCTTCCAACGAAATCCACAAAGAAGTCCATATATCCACTTGCAGACTTTACAAACAGAGTGTTTACAAACTGCTCTATGAAAAGAAAGGTTAAACTCTGTGAGTGGAATGCACACATCACAAAGTGGTTTCTGAGAATGATTCTCTCTAGTTTTTATACGAGGATATTTCCTTTTCTACCGATTGCCCCAAACGCTTGAAATCTCCACATGCAAATTCCTCAAAAAGAGGGTTTCCAATCTGCTCTGTCTAAAGGAAGGTTCAACTCTGTGAGTTGAACACACACAAATCAAAGAAGTTTCTGAGAATTCTTCCTTCTAGCATTAGATGAAGAAATCCCGCTTCCAACGAAATCCTCCAAGAGGTCCAAATATCCACTTGCAGACTTCACAAACAGAGTGTTTCCAAACGGCTCTATGAAAAGAAAGGTTAAACTCTGTGAGTGGACCGCACACATCACAAAGTGGTTTCTGAGAATGATTCCCTCTAGTTTTTATACGAGGATATTTCCTTTTCTACCGATGGCCCAAAAACCCTTGAAATCTCCACATGCAAATTCCTCAAAAAGAGGGTTTCCAATCTGCTCTGTCTAAAGGAAGGTTCAACTCTGTTAGTTGAACACACAGAAATCAACGAAGTTACTGAGAAATCTTCTGTGTAGCATTAGATGAAGAAACCCCACTTCCAACGACATCCTCAAAGAGGTACAAATATCCACTTGCAGACTTTACAAACAGAGTGTTTCCAAACTGCTCTATGAAAAGAAAGGTTAAACTCTGTGAGTGGAACGCACACATCACAAAGTAGTGTCTGAGAATGATTCTCTCTTGTTTTTATACGAGGAGATTTCCTTTTCTACCGTTGGCGCCAAAGTGCTTGAAATCTCCACATGCATATTCCTCAAAAAGAGGGTTTCCAATCTGCTCTGTCTAAAGGAAGGTTCAACTCTGTGAGTTGAACACACACAAATCAACGAAGTTACTGAGAAATCTTCTGTGTAGCATTAGATGAAGAAATCCCGCTTCCAACGAAATCCACAAAGAAGTCCATATATCCACTTGCAGACTTTACAAACAGAGTGTTTACAAACTGCTCTATGAAAAGAAAGGTTAAACTCTGAGAGTGGAATGCACACATCACAAAGTGGTTTCTGAGAATGATTCTCTCTTGTTTTTATACGAGGAGATTTCCTTTTCTACCGATGGCCCCAAAACGCTTGAAATCTCCACATGCAAATTCCTCAAAAAGAGGGTTTCCAATCTGCTCTGTCTAAAGGAAGGTTCAACTCTGTGAGTTGAACACACACAAATCAAAGAAGTTTCTGAGAATTCTTCCTTCTAGCATTAGATGAAGAAATCCCGCTTCCAACGAAATCCTCCAAGAGGTCCAAATATCCACTTGCAGACTTCACAAACAGAGTGTTTCCAAACGGCTCTATGAAAAGAAAGGTTAAACTCTGTGAGTGGATCGCACACATCACAAAGTGGTTTCTGAGAATGATTCCCTCTAGTTTTTATACGAGGATATTTCCTTTCCTACCGAAGGCCCAAAAACCCTTGAAATCTCCACATGCAAATTCCTCAAAAAGAGGGTTTCCAATCTGCTCTGTCTAAAGGAAGGTTCAACTCTGTTAGTTGAACACACAGAAATCAACGAAGTTACTGAGAAATCTTCTGTGTAGCATTAGATGAAGAAACCCCACTTCCAACGAAATCCTCAAAGAGGTACAAATATCCTCTTGCAGACGTTACAAACAGAGTGTTTCCAAACTGCTCTATGAAAAGAAAGGTTAAACTCTGTGAGTGGAACGCACACATAACAAAGAGGTTTCTGAGAATGATTCTCTCTAGTTTTTCTATGAGGATATTTCCTTTTCTAAAGTTGGCCCCAAAACGCTTGAAATCTCCACATGCAAATTCCTCAAAAAGAGGGTTTCCAATCTGCTCTGTCAAAAGGAAGGTTAAACTCTGTGAGTTGAACACACGCAAATCAAAGAAGTTTCTGAAAATTCTTCCTTCTAGCATTAGATGAAGAAATCCCGCTTCCAATGAAATACTGAAAGAGGTCCAAATATCCCCTTGCAGACTTCAAAACCAGAGTGTTTCCAATCTGCTCTATGAAAAGAAAGGTTAAACTCTGTGAGTGGAACACACACATCACAAAGTCGTTTCTGAAAATGATTCTCTCCAGTTTTTATACGAGGATATTTCCTTTTCTACCGATGGCCCAAAAACGCTTGAAATTTCCACATGCAAATTCCTCAAAAAGAGAGTTTCCAATCTGCTCTGTCTAAAGGAAGGTTCAACTCTGTTAGTTGAACACTCACAAATCAACGAAGTTATTGAGAAATCTTCTGTGTAGCATCAGATGAAGAAATCCCGCTTCCAACGACATCCTCAAAGAGGTACAAATATCCACTTGCAGACTTTACAAACAGAGTGTTTCCAAGCTGCTCTATGAAAAGAAAGGTTAAAGTCTGTGAGTGGAACGCACACATCACATAGTAGTGTCTGAGAATGATTCTCTCTTGTTTTTATACGAGGAGATTTCCTTTTCTACCGTTGGCGCCAAAGTGCTTGAAATCTCCACAAGCATATTCCTCAAAAAGAGGGTTTCCAATCTGCTCTGTCTAAAGGAAGGTTCAACTCTGTGAGTTGAACACACACAAATCAACGAAGATACTGAGAAATCTTCTGTGTAGCATTAGATGAAGAAATCCCGCTTCCAACGAAATCCACAAAGAAGTCCATATATCCACTTGCAGACTTTACAAACAGAGTGTTTACAAACTGCTCTATGAAAAGAAAGGTTAAACTCTGTGAGTGGAATGCACACATCACAAAGTGGTTTCTGAGAATGATTCTCTCTGGTTTTTATACGAGGATATTTCCTTTTCTACCGATGGCCCCAAACGCTTGAAATCTCCACATGCAAATTCCTCAAAAAGAGGGTTTCCAATCTGCTCTGTCTAAAGGAAGGTTCAACTCTGTGAGTTGAACACACACAAATCAAAGAAGTTTCTGAGAATTCTTCCTTCTAGCATTAGATGAAGAAATCCCGCTTCCAACGAAATCCTCCAAGAGGTCCAAATATCCACTTGCAGACTTCACAAACAGAGTGTTTCCAAACGGCTCTATGAAAAGAAAGGTTAAACTCTGTGAGTGGAACACACACATCACAAAGTGGTTTCTGAGAATGATTCCCTCTAGTTTTTATACGAGGATATTTCCTTTTCTACCGATGGCCCAAAAACCCTTGAAATCTCCACATGCAAATTCCTCAAAAAGAGGGTTTCCAATCTGCTCTGTCTAAAGGAAGGTTCAACTCTGTTAGTTGAACACACAGAAATCAACGAAGTTACTGAGAAATCTTCTGTGTAGCATTAGATGAAGAAACACCACTTCCAACGAAATCCTCAAAGAGGTACAAATATCCTCTTGCAGACGTTACAAACAGAGTGTTTCCAAACTGCTCTATGAAAAGAAAGGTTAAACTCTGTGAGTGGAACACACACATCACAAAGTCGTTTCTGAAAATGATTCTCTCCAGTTTTTATACGAGGATATTTCCTTTTCTACCGTTGGCCACAAAATGCTTGAAATCTCCACATGCATATTCCTCAAAAAGAGTGTTTCCAATCTGCTCTGTCTAAAGGAAGGTTCAACTCTGTTAGTTGAACACACAGAAATCAACGAAGTTACTGAGAAATCTTCTGTGTAGCATTAGATGATGAAATACCGCTTCCAACGAAATCCACAAAGAGGTCCAAATATCCACTTGCAGACTTTACAAACAGAGTGTTTACAAACTGCTCTATGAAAAGAAAGGTTAAACTCTGTGAGTGGAATGCACACATCACAAAGTGGTTACTGAGAATGATTCTCTCTAGTTTTTATACGAGGATATTTCCTTTTCTACCGATGGCCCCAAAACGCTTGAAATCTCCACATGCAAATTCCTCAAAAAGAGGGTTTCCAATCTGCTCTGTCTAAAGGAAGGTTCAACTCTGTGAGTTGAACACACACAAATCAAAGAAGTTTCTGAGAATTCTTCCTTCTAGCATTAGATGAAGAAATCCCGCTTCTAACGAAATCCTCCAAGAGGTCCAAATATCCACTTGCAGACTTCACAAACAGAGTGTTTCCAAACTGCTCTATGAAAAGAAAGGTTAAACTCTGTGAGTGGATCGCACACATCACAAAGTGGTTTCTGAGATGATTCTCTCTAGTTTTTATACGAGGATATTTCCTTTTCTACCGATGGCCCAAAAACGCTTGAAATCTACACATGCAAATTCCTCAAAAAGAGAGTTTCCAATCTGCTCTGTCTAAAGGAAGGTTCAACTCTGTTAGTTGAACACTCACAAATCAACGAAGTTATTGAGAAATCTTCTGTGTAGCATTAGATGAAGAAATCCCGCTTCCAACGAAATCCACAAAGAGGTCCAAATATCCACTTGCAGACTTTACAAACAGAGTGTTTACAAGCTGCTCTATGAAAAGAAAGGTTAAACTCTGTGAGTGGAACGCACACATCACAAAGTGGTTTCTGAGAATGATTCTCTCTAGTTTTTATACGAGGAGATTTCCTTTTCTACCGATGGCTCCAAAACGCTTGAAATCTCCACATGAAAATTCCTCAAAAAGAGGGTTTCCAATCTGCTCTGTCTAAAGGAAGGTTCAACTCTGTGAGTTCAACACACACAAATCAAAGAAGTTTCTGAGAATTCTTCCTTCTAGCATTAGATGAAGAAATCCCGCTTCCAACGAAATCCTCCAAGAGGTCCAAATATCCACTTGCAGACTTCACAAACAGAGTGTTTCCAAACTGCTCTATGAAAAGAAAGGTTAAACTCTGTGAGTGGATCGCACACATCACAAAGTGGTTTCTGAGAATGATTCTCTCTAGTTTTTATACGAGGATACTTCCTTTTCTACCGTTGGCCCCAAATCGCTTGAAATCTCCACATGCAAATTCCTCAAAAAGAGGGTTTCCAATCTGCTCTGTCTAAAGGAAGGTTCAACTCTGTTAGTTGAACACACAGAAATCAACGAAGTTACTGAGAAATCTTCTGTGTAGCATTAGATGAAGAAACCCCACTTCCAACGACATCCTCAAAGAGGTACAAATATCCACTTGCAGACTTTACAAACAGAGTGTTTCCAAACTGCTCTATGAAAAGAAAGGTTAAACTCTGTGAGTGGAACGCACACATCACAAAGTGGTTTCTGAGAATGATTCTCTCTAGTTTTTCTATGAGGATATTTCCTTTTCTAACGTAGGCCCCAAATCGCTTGAAATCTCCACATGCAAATTCCTCAAAAAGAGGGTTTCCAATCTGCTCTGTCTAAAGGAAGGTTCAACTCTGTGAGTTGAACACACGCAAATCAAAGAAGTTTCTGAAAATTCTTCCTTCTAGCATTAGATGAAGAAATCCCGCTTCCAATGAAATCCTCAAAGAGGTCCAAATATCCCCTTGCAGACTTCAAAACCAGAGTGTTTCCAAACTGCTCTATGAAAAGAAAGGTTGAACTCTGTGAGTGGAACACACACATCAGAAAGTAGTTTCTGAAAATGATTCTCTCTAGTTTTTATATTAGGATATTTCCTTTTCTACCGTTGGCCACAAAAAGCTTGAAATCTCCACATGCATATTCCTCAAAAAGAGGGTTTCCAATCTGCTCTGTCTAAAGGAAGGTTCAACTCTGTGAGTTGAACGCACACAAATCAAAGAAGTTTCTGAGAATTCTTCCTTCTAGCATTAGATGAAGAAATCCCGCTTCCAATGAAATCCTCAAAGAGGTCCAAATATCCACTTGCAGACTTCACAAACAGAGTGTTTCCAAACTGCTCTATGAAAAGAAAGGTTAAACTCTGTGAGTGGATCGCACGCATAACAAAGTGGTTTCTGAGAATGATTCTCTCTAGTTTTTATACGAGGATATTTCCTTTTCTACCGATGGCCCAAAAACGCTTGAAATCTCCACATGCAAATTCCTCAAAAAGAGGGTTTCCAATCTGCTCTGTCTAAAGGAAGGTTCAACTCTGTTAGTTGAACACTCACAAATCAACGAAGTTATTGAGAAATCTTCTGTGTAGCATTAGATGAAGAAATCCCGCTTCCAACGAAATCCACAAAGAGGTCCAAATATCCACTTGCAGACTTTACAAACAGAGTGTTTACAAGCTGCTCTATGAAAAGAAAGGTTAAACACTGTGAGTGGAACGCACACATCACAAAGTGGTTTCTGAGAATGATTCTCTCTAGTTTTTATACGAGGAGATTTCCTTTTCTACCGATGGCTCCAAAACGCTTGAAATCTCCACATGCAAATTCCTCAAAAAGAGGTTTTCCAATCTGCTCTGTCTAAAGGAAGGTTCAACTCTGTGAGTTCAACACACACAAATCAAAGAAGTTTCTGAGAATTCTTCCTTCTAGCATTAGATGAAGAAATCCCGCTTCCAACGAAATCCTCCAAGAGGTCCAAATATCCACTTGCAGACTTCACAAACAGAGTGTTTCCAAACTGCTCTATGAAAAGAAAGGTTAAACTCTGTGAGTGGATCGCACACATCACAAAGTGGTTTCTGAGAATGATTCTCTCTAGTTTTTATACGAGGATATTTCCTTTTCTACCGTTGGCCCCAAATCGCTTGAAATCTCCACATGCAAATTCCTCAAAAAGAGGGTTTCCAATCTGCTCTGTCTAAAGGAAGGTTCAACTCTGTTAGTTGAACACACAGAAATCAACGAAGTTACTGAGAAATCTTCTGTGTAGCATTAGATGAAGAAACCCCACTTCCAACGACATCCTCAAAGAGGTACAAATATCCACTTGCAGACTTTACAAACAGAGTGTTTCCAAACTGCTCTATGAAAAGAAAGGTTAAACTCTGTGAGTGGAACGCACACATCACAAAGTAGTGTCTGAGAATGATTCTCTCTTGTTTTTATACGAGGAGATTTCCTTTTCTACCGTTGGCGCCAAAGTGCTTGAAATCTCCACATGCATATTCCTCAAAAAGAGGGTTTCCAATCTGCTCTGTCTAAAGGAAGGTTCAACTCTGTGAGTTGAACACACACAAATCAACGAAGTTACTGAGAAATCTTCTGTGTAGCATTAGATGAAGAAATCCCGCTTCCAACGAAATCCACAAAGAAGTCCATATATCCACTTGCAGACTTTACAAACAGAGTGTTTACAAACTGCTCTATGAAAAGAAAGGTTAAACTCTGTGAGTGGAATGCACACATCACAAAGTGGTTTCTGAGAATGATTCTCTCTTGTTTTTATACGAGGATATTTCCTTTTCTACCGATGGCCCCAAAACGCTTGAAATCTCCACATGCAAATTCCTCAAAAAGAGGGTTTCCAATCTGCTCTGTCTAAAGGAAGGTTCAACTCTGTGAGTTGAACACACACAAATCAAAGAAGTTTCTGAGAATTCTTCCTTCTAGCATTAGATGAAGAAATCCCGCTTCCAACGAAATCCTCCAAGAGGTCCAAATATCCACTTGCAGACTTCACAAACAGAGTGTTTCCAAACGGCTCTATGAAAAGAAAGGTTAAACTCTGTGAGTGGATCGCACACATCACAAAGTGGTTTCTGAGAATGATTCCCTCTAGTTTTTATACGAGGATATTTCCTTTCCTACCGATGGCCCAAAAACCCTTGAAATCTCCACATGCAAATTCCTCAAAAAGAGGGTTTCCAATCTGCTCTGTCTAAAGGAAGGTTCAACTCTGTTAGTTGAACACACAGAAATCAACGAAGTTACTGAGAAATCTTCTGTGTAGCATTAGATGAAGAAACCCCACTTCCAACGAAATCCTCAAAGAGGTACAAATATCCTCTTGCAGACGTTACAAACAGAGTGTTTCCAAACTGCTCTATGAAAAGAAAGGTTAAACTCTGTGAGTGGAACGCACACATAACAAAGAGGTTTCTGAGAATGATTCTCTCTAGTTTTTCTATGAGGATATTTCCTTTTCTAACGTTGGCCCCAAAACGCTTGAAATCTCCACATGCAAATTCCTCAAAAAGAGGGTTTCCAATCTGCTCTGTCTAAAGGAAGGTTCAACTCTGTGAGTTGAACACACGCAAATCAAAGAAGTTTCTGAAAATTCTTCCTTCTAGCATTAGATGAAGAAATCCCGCTTCCAATGAAATACTGAAAGAGGTCCAAATATCCCCTTGCAGACTTCAAAACCAGAGTGTTTCCAATCTGCTCTATGAAAAGAAAGGTTAAACTCTGTGAGTGGAACACACACATCACAAAGTCGTTTCTGAAAATGATTCTCTCCAGTTTTTATACGAGGATGTTTCCTTTTCTACCGTTGGCCACAAAAAGCTTGAAATCTCCACATGCATATTCCTCAAAAAGAGGGTTTCCAATCTGCTCTGTCTAAAGGAAGGTTCAACTCTGTGAGTTGAACGCACACAAATCAAAGAAGTTTCTGAGAATTCTTCCTTCTAGCATTAGATGAAGAAATCCCGCTTCCAACGAAATCCTCCAAGAGGTCCAAATATCCACTTGCAGACTTCACAAACAGAGTGTTTCCAAACTGCTCTATGAAAAGAAAGGTTAAACTCTGTGAGTGGATCGCACACATTACAAAGTGGTTTCTGAGAATGATTCTCTCTAGTTTTTATACGAGGATATTTCCTTTTCTACCGATGGCCCAAAAACGCTTGAAATCTCCACATGCAAATTCCTCAAAAAGAGGGTTTCCAATCTGCTCTGTCTAAAGGAAGGTTCAACTCTGTGAGTTGAACACACACAAATCAAAGAAGTTTCTGAGAATTCTTCCTTCTAGCATTAGATGAAGAAATCCCGCTTCTAACGAAATCCTCCAAGAGGTCCAAATATCCACTTGCAGACTTCACAAACAGAGTGTTTCCAAACTGCTCTATGAAAAGAAAGGTTAAACTCTGTGAGTGGATCGCACACATCACAAAGTGGTTTCTGAGATGATTCTCTCTAGTTTTTATACGAGGATATTTCCTTTTCTACCGATGGCCCAAAAACGCTTGAAATCTCCACATGCAAATTCCTCAAAAAGAGAGTTTCCAATCTGCTCTGTCTAAAGGAAGGTTCAACTCTGTTAGTTGAACACTCACAAATCAACGAAGTTATTGAGAAATCTTCTGTGTAGCATTAGATGAAGAAATCCCGCTTCCAACGAAATCCACAAAGAGGTCCAAATATCCACTTGCAGACTTTACAAACAGAGTGTTTACAAGCTGCTCTATGAAAAGAAAGGTTAAACTCTGTGAGTGGAACGCACACATCACAAAGTGGTTTCTGAGAATGATTCTCTCTAGTTTTTATACGAGGAGATTTCCTTTTCTACCGATGGCTCCAAAACGCTTGAAATCTCCACATGAAAATTCCTCAAAAAGAGGGTTTCCAATCTGCTCTGTCTAAAGGAAGGTTCAACTCTGTGAGTTCAACACACACAAATCAAAGAAGTTTCTGAGAATTCTTCCTTCTAGCATTAGATGAAGAAATCCCGCTTCCAACGAAATCCTCCAAGAGGTCCAAATATCCACTTGCAGACTTCACAAACAGAGTGTTTCCAAACTGCTCTATGAAAAGAAAGGTTAAACTCTGTGAGTGGATCGCACACATCACAAAGTGGTTTCTGAGAATGATTCTCTCTAGTTTTTATACGAGGATACTTCCTTTTCTACCGTTGGCCCCAAATCGCTTGAAATCTCCACATGCAAATTCCTCAAAAAGAGGGTTTCCAATCTGCTCTGTCTAAAGGAAGGTTCAACTCTGTTAGTTGAACACACAGAAATCAACGAAGTTACTGAGAAATCTTCTGTGTAGCATTAGATGAAGAAACCCCACTTCCAACGACATCCTCAAAGAGGTACAAATATCCACTTGCAGACTTTACAAACAGAGTGTTTCCAAACTGCTCTATGAAAAGAAAGGTTAAACTCTGTGAGTGGAACGCACACATCACAAAGTGGTTTCTGAGAATGATTCTCTCTAGTTTTTCTATGAGGATATTTCCTTTTCTAACGTAGGCCCCAAATCGCTTGAAATCTCCACATGCAAATTCCTCAAAAAGAGGGTTTCCAATCTGCTCTGTCTAAAGGAAGGTTCAACTCTGTGAGTTGAACACACGCAAATCAAAGAAGTTTCTGAAAATTCTTCCTTCTAGCATTAGATGAAGAAATCCCGCTTCCAATGAAATCGTCAAAGAGGTCCAAATATCCCCTTGCAGACTTCAAAACCAGAGTGTTTCCAAACTGCTCTATGAAAAGAAAGGTTGAACTCTGTGAGTGGAACACACACATCAGAAAGTAGTTTCTGAAAATGATTCTCTCTAGTTTTTATATTAGGATATTTCCTTCTCTACCGTTGGCCACAAAAAGCTTGAAATCTCCACATGCATATTCCTCAAAAAGAGGGTTTCCAATCTGCTCTGTCTAAAGGAAGGTTCAACTCTGTGAGTTGAACGCACACAAATCAAAGAAGTTTCTGAGAATTCTTCCTTCTAGCATTAGATGAAGAAATCCCGCTTCCAACGAAATCCTCCAAGAGGTCCAAATATCCACTTGCAGACTTCACAAACAGAGTGTTTCCAAACTGCTCTATGAAAAGAAAGGTTAAACTCTGTGAGTGGATCGCACACATTGCAAAGTGGTTTCTGAGAATGATTCTCTCTAGTTTTTATACGAGGATATTTCCTTTTCTACCGATGGCCCAAAAACGCTTGAAATCTCCACATGCAAATTCCTCAAAAAGAGGGTTTCCAATCTGCTCTGTCTAAAGGAAGGTTCAACTCTGTGAGTTGAACACACACAAATCAAAGAAGTTTCTGAGAATTCTTCCTTCTAGCATTAGATGAAGAAATCCCGCTTCTAACGAAATCCTCCAAGAGGTCCAAATATCCACTTGCAGACTTCACAGAGTGTTTCCAAACTGCTCTATGAAAAGAAAGGTTAAACTCTGTGAGTGGATCGCCCACATCACAAAGTGGTTTCTGAGATGATTCTCTCTAGTTTTTATACGAGGATATTTCCTTTTCTACCGATGGCCCAAAAACGCTTGAAATCTCCACATGCAAATTCCTCAAAAAGAGAGTTTCCAATCTGCTCTGTCTAAAGGAAGGTTCAACTCTGTTAGTTGAACACTCACAAATCAACGAAGTTATTGAGAAATCTTCTGTGTAGCATTAGATGAAGAAATCCCCCGCTTCCAACGAAATCCACAAAGAGGTCCAAATATCCACTTGCAGACTTTACAAACAGAGTGTTTACAAGCTGCTCTATGAAAAGAAAGGTTAAACTCTGTGAGTGGAACGCACACATCACAAAGTGGTTTCTGAGAATGATTCTCTCTAGTTTTTATACGAGGAGATTTCCTTTTCTACCGATGGCTCCAAAACGCTTGAAATCTCCACATGAAAATTCCTCAAAAAGAGGGTTTCCAATCTGCTCTGTCTAAAGGAAGGTTCAACTCTGTGAGTTCAACACACACAAATCAAAGAAGTTTCTGAGAATTCTTCCTTCTAGCATTAGATGAAGAAATCCCGCTTCCAACGAAATCCTCCAAGAGGTCCAAATATCCACTTGCAGACTTCACAAACAGAGTGTTTCCAAACTGCTCTATGAAAAGAAAGGTTAAACTCTGTGAGTGGATCGCACACATCACAAAGTGGTTTCTGAGAATGATTCTCTCTAGTTTTTATACGAGGATACTTCCTTTTCTACCGTTGGCCCCAAATCGCTTGAAATCTCCACATGCAAATTCCTCAAAAAGAGGGTTTCCAATCTGCTCTGTCTAAAGGAAGGTTCAACTCTGTTAGTTGAACACACAGAAATCAACGAAGTTACTGAGAAATCTTCTGTGTAGCATTAGATGAAGAAACCCCACTTCCAACGACATCCTCAAAGAGGTACAAATATCCACTTGCAGACTTTACAAACAGAGTGTTTCCAAACTGCTCTATGAAAAGAAAGGTTAAACTCTGTGAGTGGAACGCACACATCACAAAGTGGTTTCTGAGAATGATTCTCTCTAGTTTTTCTATGAGGATATTTCCTTTTCTAACGTAGGCCCCAAATCGCTTGAAATCTCCACATGCAAATTCCTCAAAAAGAGGGTTTCCAATCTGCTCTGTCTAAAGGAAGGTTCAACTCTGTGAGTTGAACACACGCAAATCAAAGAAGTTTCTGAAAATTCTTCCTTCTAGCATTAGATGAAGAAATCCCGCTTCCAATGAAACCCTCAAAGAGGTCCAAATATCCCCTTGCAGACTTCAAAACCAGAGTGTTTCCAAACTGCTCTATGAAAAGAAAGCTTGAACTCTGTGAGTGGAAAACACACATCAGAAAGTAGTTTCTGAAAATGATTCTCTCTAGTTTTTATATTAGGATATTTCCTTTTCTACCGTTGGCCACAAAAAGCTTGAAATCTCCACATGCATATTCCTCAAAAAGAGGGTTTCCAATCTGCTCTGTCTAAAGGAAGGTTCAACTCTGTGAGTTGAACGCACACAAATCAAAGAAGTTTCTGAGAATTCTTCCTTCTAGCATTAGATGAAGAAATCCCGCTTCCAACGAAATCCTCCAAGAGGTCCAAATATCCACTTGCAGACTTCACAAACAGAGTGTTTCCAAACTGCTCTATGAAAAGAAAGGTTAAACTCTGTGAGTGGATCGCACACATAACAAAGTGGTTTCTGAGAATGATTCTCTCTAGTTTTTATACGAGGAGATTTCCTTTTCTACCGATGGCCCCAAAACGCTTGAAATCTCCACATGCAAATTCCTCAAAAAGAGGGTTTCCAATCTGCTCTGTCTAAAGGAAGGTTCAACTCTGTGAGTTGAACACACAGAAATCAAAGAAGTTTCTGAGAATTCTTCCTTCTAGCATTAGATGAAGAAATCCCGCTTCTAACGAAATCCTCCAAGAGGTCCAAATATCCACTTGCAGACTTCACAAACAGAGTGTTTCCAAACTGCTCTATGAAAAGAAAGGTTAAACTCTGTGAGTGGATCGCACACATCACAAAGTGGTTTCTGAGATGATTCTCTCTAGTTTTTATACGAGGATATTTCCTTTTCTACCGATGGCCCAAAAACGCTTGAAATCTCCACATGCAAATTCCTCAAAAAGAGAGTTTCCAATCTGCTCTGTCTAAAGGAAGGTTCAACTCTGTTAGTTGAACACTCACAAATCAACGAAGTTATTGAGAAATCTTCTGTGTAGCATTAGATGAAGAAATCCCGCTTCCAACGAAATCCACAAAGAGGTCCAAATATCCACTTGCAGACTTTACAAACAGAGTGTTTACAAGCTGCTCTATGAAAAGAAAGGTTAAACACTGTGAGTGGAACGCACACATCACAAAGTGGTTTCTGAGAATGATTCTCTCTAGTTTTTATACGAGGAGATTTCCTTTTCTACCGATGGCTCCAAAACGCTTGAAATCTCCACATGCAAATTCCTCAAAAAGAGGGTTTCCAATCTGCTCTGTCTAAAGGAAGGTTCAACTCTGTGAGTTCAACACACACAAATCAAAGAAGTTTCTGAGAATTCTTCCTTCTAGCATTAGATGAAGAAATCCCGCTTCCAACGAAATCCTCCAAGAGGTCCAAATATCCACTTGCAGACTTCACAAACAGAGTGTTTCCAAACTGCTCTATGAAAAGAAAGGTTAAACTCTGTGAGTGGATCGCACACATCACAAAGTGGTTTCTGAGAATGATTCTCTCTAGTTTTTATACGAGGATATTTCCTTTTCTACCGTTGGCCCCAAATCGCTTGAAATCTCCACATGCAAATTCCTCAAAAAGAGGGTTTCCAACCTGCTCTGTCTAAAGGAAGGTTCAACTCTGTTAGTTGAACACACAGAAATCAACGAAGTTACTGAGAAATCTTCTGTGTAGCATTAGATGAAGAAACCCCACTTCCAACGACATCCTCAAAGAGGTACAAATATCCACTTGCAGACTTTACAAACAGAGTGTTTCCAAACTGCTCTATGAAAAGAAAGGTTAAACTCTGTGAGTGGAACGCACACATCACAAAGTAGTGTCTGAGAATGATTCTCTCTTGTTTTTATACGAGGAGATTTCCTTTTCTACCGTTGGCGCCAAAGTGCTTGAAATCTCCACATGCATATTCCTCAAAAAGAGGGTTTCCAATCTGCTCTGTCTAAAGGAAGGTTCAACTCTGTGAGTTGAACACACACAAATCAACGAAGTTACTGAGAAATCTTCTGTGTAGCATTAGATGAAGAAATCCCGCTTCCAACGAAATCCACAAAGAAGTCCATATATCCACTTGCAGACTTTACAAACAGAGTGTTTACAAACTGCTCTATGAAAAGAAAGGTTAAACTCTGTGAGTGGAATGCACACATAACAAAGTGGTTTCTGAGAATGATTCTCTCTTGTTTTTATACTAGGATATTTCCTTTTCTACCGATGGCCCCAAAACGCTTGAAATCTCCACATGCAAATTCCTCAAAAAGAGGGTTTCCAATCTGCTCTGTCTAAAGGAAGGTTCAACTCTGTGAGTTGAACACACACAAATCAAAGAAGTTTCTGAGAATTCTTCCTTCTAGCATTAGATGAAGAAATCCCGCTTCCAACGAAATCCTCCAAGAGGTCCAAATATCCACTTGCAGACTTCACAAACAGAGTGTTTCCAAACGGCTCTATGAAAAGAAAGGTTAAACTCTGTGAGTGGATCGCACACATCACAAAGTGGTTTCTGAGAATGATTCCCTCTAGTTTTTATACGAGGATATTTCCTTTTCTACCGATGGCCCAAAAACCCTTGAAATCTCCACATGCAAATTCCTCAAAAAGAGGGTTTCCAATCTGCTCTGTCTAAAGGAAGGTTCAACTCTGTTAGTTGAACACACAGAAATCAACGAAGTTACTGAGAAATCTTCTGTGTAGCATTAGATGAAGAAACCCCACTTCCAACGAAATCCTCAAAGAGGTACAAATATCCTCTTGCAGACGTTACAAACAGAGTGTTTCCAAACTGCTCTATGAAAAGAAAGGTTAAACTCTGTGAGTGGAACGCACACATAACAAAGAGGTTTCTGAGAATGATTCTCTCTAGTTTTTCTATGAGGATATTTCCTTTTCTAACGTTGGCCCCAAAACGCTTGAAATCTCCACATGCAAATTCCTCAAAAAGAGGGTTTCCAATCTGCTCTGTCTAAAGGAAGGTTCAACTCTGTGAGTTGAACACACGCAAATCAAAGAAGTTTCTGAAAATTCTTCCTTCTAGCATTAGATGAAGAAATCCCGCTTCCAATGAAATACTGAAAGAGGTCCAAATATCCCCTTGCAGACTTCAAAACCAGAGTGTTTCCAATCTGCTCTATGAAAAGAAAGGTTAAACTCTGTGAGTGGAACACACACATCACAAAGTCGTTTCTGAAAATGATTCTCTCCAGTTTTTATACGAGGATATTTCCTTTTCTACCGTTGGCCACAAAATGCTTGAAATCTCCACATGCATATTCCTCAAAAAGAGTGTTTCCAATCTGCTCTGTCTAAAGGAAGGTTCAACTCTGTTAGTTTAACACACAGAAATCAACGAAGTTACTGAGAAATCTTCTGTGTAGCATTAGATGATGAAATACCGCTTCCAACGAAATCCACAAAGAGGTCCAAATATCCACTTGCAGACTTTACAAACAGAGTGTTTACAAACTGCTCTATGAAAAGAAAGGTTAAACTCTGTGAGTGGAATGCACACATCACAAAGTGGTTTCTGAGAATGATTCTCTCTAGTTTTTATACGAGGATATTTCCTTTTCTACCGATGGCCCCAAAACGCTTGAAATCTCCACATGCAAATTCCTCAAAAAGAGGGTTTCCAATCTGCTCTGTCTAAAGGAAGGTTCAACTCTGTGAGTTGAACACACACAAATCAAAGAAGTTTCTGAGAATTCTTCCTTCTAGCATTAGATGAAGAAATCCCGCTTCTAACGAAATCCTCCAAGAGGTCCAAATATCCACTTGCAGACTTCACAAACAGAGTGTTTCCAAACTGCTCTATGAAAAGAAAGGTTAAACTCTGTGAGTGGATCGCACACATTACAAAGTGGTTTCTGAGATGATTCTCTCTAGTTTTTATACGAGGATATTTCCTTTTCTACCGATGGCCCAAAAACGCTTGAAATCTCCACATGCAAATTCCTCAAAAAGAGAGTTTCCAATCTGCTCTGTCTAAAGGAAGGTTCAACTCTGTTAGTTGAACACTCACAAATCAACGAAGTTATTGAGAAATCTTCTGTGTAGCATTAGATGAAGAAATCCCGCTTCCAACGAAATCCACAAAGAGGTCCAAATATCCACTTGCAGACTTTACAAACAGAGTGTTTACAAGCTGCTCTATGAAAAGAAAGGTTAAACTCTGTGAGTGGAACGCACACATCACAAAGTGGTTTCTGAGAATGATTCTCTCTAGTTTTTATACGAGGAGATTTCCTTTTCTACCGATGGCTCCAAAACGCTTGAAATCTCCACATGAAAATTCCTCAAAAAGAGGGTTTCCAATCTGCTCTGTCTAAAGGAAGGTTCAACTCTGTGAGTTCAACACACACAAATCAAAGAAGTTTCTGAGAATTCTTCCTTCTAGCATTAGATGAAGAAATCCCGCTTCCAACGAAATCCCCCAGAGGTCCAAATATCCACTTGCAGACTTCACAAACAGAGTGTTTCCAAACTGCTCTATGAAAAGAAAGGTTAAACTCTGTGAGTGGATCGCACACATCACAAAGTGGTTTCTGAGAATGATTCTCTCTAGTTTTTATACGAGGATACTTCCTTTTCTACCGTTGGCCCCAAATCGCTTGAAATCTCCACATGCAAATTCCTCAAAAAGAGGGTTTCCAATCTGCTCTGTCTAAAGGAAGGTTCAACTCTGTTAGTTGAACACACAGAAATCAACGAAGTTACTGAGAAATCTTCTGTGTAGCATTAGATGAAGAAACCCCACTTCCAACGACATCCTCAAAGAGGTACAAATATCCACTTGCAGACTTTACAAACAGAGTGTTTCCAAACTGCTCTATGAAAAGAAAGGTTAAACTCTGTGAGTGGAACGCACACATCACAAAGTGGTTTCTGAGAATGATTCTCTCTAGTTTTTCTATGAGGATATTTCCTTTTCTATCGTAGGCCCCAAATCGCTTGAAATCTCCACATGCAAATTCCTCAAAAAGAGGGTTTCCAATCTGCTCTGTCTAAAGGAAGGTTCAACTCTGTGAGTTGAACACACGCAAATCAAAGAAGTTTCTGAAAATTCTTCCTTCTAGCATTAGATGAAGAAATCCCGCTTCCAATGAAATCCTCAAAGAGGTCCAAATATCCCCTTGCAGACTTCAAAACCAGAGTGTTTCCAAACTGCTCTATGAAAAGAAAGGTTGAACTCTGTGAGTGGAACACACACATCAGAAAGTAGTTTCTGAAAATGATTCTCTCTAGTTTTTATATTAGGATATTTCCTTTTCTACCGTTGGCCACAAAAAGCTTGAAATCTCCACATGCATATTCCTCAAAAAGAGGGTTTCCAATCTGCTCTGTCTAAAGGAAGGTTCAACTCTGTGAGTTGAACGCACACAAATCAAAGAAGTTTCTGAGAATTCTTCCTTCTAGCATTAGATGAAGAAATCCCGCTTCCAACGAAATCCTCCAAGAGGTCCAAATATCCACTTGCAGACTTCACAAACAGAGTGTTTCCAAACTGCTCTATGAAAAGAAAGGTTAAACTCTGTGAGTGGATCGCACACATTACAAAGTGGTTTCTGAGAATGATTCTCTCTAGTTTTTATACGAGGATATTTCCTTTTCTACCGATGGCCCAAAAACGCTTGAAATCTCCACATGCAAATTCCTCAAAAAGAGGGTTTCCAATCTGCTCTGTCTAAAGGAAGGTTCAACTCTGTGAGTTGAACACACACAAATCAAAGAAGTTTCTGAGAATTCTTCCTTCTAGCATTAGATGAAGAAATTCCGCTTCTAACGAAATCCTCCAAGAGGTCCAAATATCCACTTGCAGACTTCACAAACAGAGTGTTTCCAAACTGCTCTATGAAAAGAAAGGTTAAACTCTGTGAGTGGATCGCACACATCACAAAGTGGTTTCTGAGATGATTCTCTCTAGTTTTTATACGAGGATATTTCCTTTTCTACCGATGGCCCAAAAACGCTTGAAATCTCCACATGCAAATTCCTCAAAAAGAGGGTTTCCAATCTGCTCTGTCTAAAGGAAGGTTCAACTCTGTTAGTTGAACACACAGAAATCAACGAAGTTACTGAGAAATCTTCTGTGTAGCATTAGATGAAGAAACCCCACTTCCAACGACATCCTCAAAGAGGTACAAATATCCACTTGCAGACTTTACAAACAGAGTGTTTCCAAACTGCTCTATGAAAAGAAAGGTTAAACTCTGTGAGTGGAACGCACACATCACAAAGTGGTTTCTGAGAATGATTCTCTCTAGTTTTTCTATGAGGATATTTCCTTTTCTAACGTAGGCCCCAAATCGCTTGAAATCTCCACATGCAAATTCCTCAAAAAGAGGGTTTCCAATCTGCTCTGTCTAAAGGAAGGTTCAACTCTGTGAGTTGAACACACGCAAATCAAAGAAGTTTCTGAAAATTCTTCCTTCTAGCATTAGATGAAGAAATCCCGCTTCCAATGAAATCCTCAAAGAGGTCCAAATATCCCCTTGCAGACTTCAAAACCAGAGTGTTTCCAAACTGCTCTATGAAAAGAAAGGTTGAACTCTGTGAGTGGAACACACACATCAGAAAGTAGTTTCTGAAAATGATTCTCTCTAGTTTTTATATTAGGATATTTCCTTTTCTACCGTTGGCCACAAAAAGCTTGAAATCTCCACATGCATATTCCTCAAAAAGAGGGTTTCCAATCTGCTCTGTCTAAAGGAAGGTTCAACTCTGTGAGTTGAACGCACACAAATCAAAGAAGTTTCTGAGAATTCTTCCTTCTAGCATTAGATGAAGAAATCCCGCTTACAACGAAATCCTCCAAGAGGTCCAAATATCCACTTGCAGACTTCACAAACAGAGTGTTTCCAAACTGCTCTATGAAAAGAAAGGTTAAACTCTGTGAGTGGATCGCACACATAACAAAGTGGTTTCTGAGAATGATTCTCTCTAGTTTTATACGAGGAGATTTCCTTTTCTACCGATGGCCCAAAAACGCTTGAAATCTCCACATGCAAATTCCTCAAAAAGAGGGTTTCCAATCTGCTCTGTCTAAAGGAAGGTTCAACTCTGTGAGTTGAACACACACAAATCAAAGAAGTTTCTGAGAATTCTTCCTTCTAGCATTAGATGAAGAAATCCCGCTTCTAACGAAATCCTCCAAGAGGTCCAAATATCCACTTGCAGACTTCACAAACAGAGTGTTTCCAAACTGCTCTATGAAAAGAAAGGTTAAACTCTGTGAGTGGATCGCACACATCACAAAGTGGTTTCTGAGATGATTCTCTCTAGTTTTTATACGAGGATATTTCCTTTTCTACCGATGGCCCAAAAACGCTTGAAATCTCCACATGCAAATTCCTCAAAAAGAGAGTTTCCAATCTGCTCTGTCTAAAGGAAGGTTCAACTCTGTTAGTTGAACACTCACAAATCAACGAAGTTATTGAGAAATCTTCTGTGTAGCATTAGATGAAGAAATCCCGCTTCCAACGAAATCCACAAAGAGGTCCAAATATCCACTTGCAGACTTTACAAACAGAGTGTTTACAAGCTGCTCTATGAAAAGAAAGGTTAAACACTGTGAGTGGAACGCACACATCACAAAGTGGTTTCTGAGAATGATTCTCTCTAGTTTTTATACGAGGAGATTTCCTTTTCTACCGATGGCTCCAAAACGCTTGAAATCTCCACATGAAAATTCCTCAAAAAGAGGGTTTCCAATCTGCTCTGTCTAAAGGAAGGTTCAACTCTGTGAGTTCAACACACACAAATCAAAGAAGTTTCTGAGAATTCTTCCTTCTAGCATTAGATGAAGAAATCCCGCTTCCAACGAAATCCTCCAAGAGGTCCAAATATCCACTTGCAGACTTCACAAACAGAGTGTTTCCAAACTGCTCTATGAAAAGAAAGGTTAAACTCTGTGAGTGGATCGCACACATCACAAAGTGGTTTCTGAGAATGATTCTCTCTAGTTTTTATACGAGGATATTTCCTTTTCTACCGTTGGCCCCAAATCGCTTGAAATCTCCACATGCAAATTCCTCAAAAAGAGGGTTTCCAATCTGCTCTGTCTAAAGGAAGGTTCAACTCTGTTAGTTGAACACACAGAAATCAACGAAGTTACTGAGAAATCTTCTGTGTAGCATTAGATGAAGAAACCCCACTTCCAACGACATCCTCAAAGAGGTACAAATATCCACTTGCAGACTTTACAAACAGAGTGTTTCCAAACTGCTCTATGAAAAGAAAGGTTAAACTCTGTGAGTGGAACGCACACATCACAAAGTAGTGTCTGAGAATGATTCTCTCTTGTTTTTATACGAGGAGATTTCCTTTTCTACCGTTGGCGCCAAAGTGCTTGAAATCTCCACATGCATATTCCTCAAAAAGAGGGTTTCCAATCTGCTCTGTCTAAAGGAAGGTTCAACTCTGTGAGTTGAACACACACAAATCAACGAAGTTACTGAGAAATCTTCTGTGTAGCATTAGATGAAGAAATCCCGCTTCCAACGAAATCCACAAAGAAGTCCATATATCCACTTGCAGACTTTACAAACAGAGTGTTTACAAACTGCTCTATGAAAAGAAAGGTTAAACTCTGTGAGTGGAATGCACACATCACAAAGTGGTTTCTGAGAATGATTCTCTCTTGTTTTTATACTAGGATATTTCCTTTTCTACCGATGGCCCCAAAACGCTTGAAATCTCCACATGCAAATTCCTCAAAAAGAGGGTTTCCAATCTGCTCTGTCTAAAGGAAGGTTCAACTCTGTGAGTTGAACACACACAAATCAAAGAAGTTTCTGAGAATTCTTCCTTCTAGCATTAGATGAAGAAATCCCGCTTCCAACGAAATCCTCCAAGAGGTCCAAATATCCACTTGCAGACTTCACAAACAGAGTGTTTCCAAACGGCTCTATGAAAAGAAAGGTTAAACTCTGTGAGTGGATCGCACACATCACAAAGTGGTTTCTGAGAATGATTCCCTCTAGTTTTTATACGAGGATATTTCCTTTTCTACCGATGGCCCAAAAACCCTTGAAATCTCCACATGCAAATTCCTCAAAAAGAGGGTTTCCAATCTGCTCTGTCTAAAGGAAGGTTCAACTCTGTTAGTTGAACACACAGAAATCAACGAAGTTACTGAGAAATCTTCTTTGTAGCATTAGATGAAGAAACCCCACTTCCAACGAAATCCTCAAAGAGGTACAAATATCCTCTTGCAGACGTTACAAACAGAGTGTTTCCAAACTGCTCTATGAAAAGAAAGGTTAAACTCTGTGAGTGGAACGCACACATAACAAAGAGGTTTCTGAGAATGATTCTCTCTAGTTTTTCTATGAGGATATTTCCTTTTCTAACGTTGGCCCCAAAACGCTTGAAATCTCCACATGCAAATTCCTCAAAAAGAGGGTTTCCAATCTGCTCTGTCTAAAGGAAGGTTCAACTCTGTGAGTTGAACACACGCAAATCAAAGAAGTTTCTGAAAATTCTTCCTTCTAGCATTAGATGAAGAAATCCCGCTTCCAATGAAATACTGAAAGAGGTCCAAATATCCCCTTGCAGACTTCAAAACCAGAGTGTTTCCAATCTGCTCTATGAAAAGAAAGGTTAAACTCTGTGAGTGGAACACACACATCACAAAGTCGTTTCTGAAAATGATTCTCTCCAGTTTTTATACGAGGATATAGCCTTTACTACCGATGGCCCCAAAACGCTTGAAATCTCCACATGCAAATTCCTCAAAAAGAGGGTTTCCAATCTGCTCTGTCTAAAGGAAGGTTCAACTCTGTGAGTTGAACACACACAAATCAAAGAAGTTTCTGAGAATTCTTCCTTCTAGCATTAGATGAAGAAATCCCGCTTCTAACGAAATCCTCCAAGAGGTCCAAATATCCACTTGCAGACTTCACAAACAGAGTGTTTCCAAACTGCTCTATGAAAAGAAAGGTTAAACTCTGTGAGTGGATCGCACACATTACAAAGTGGTTTCTGAGATGATTCTCTCTAGTTTTTATACGAGGATATTTCCTTTTCTACCGATGGCCCAAAAACGCTTGAAATCTCCACATGCAAATTCCTCAAAAAGAGAGTTTCCAATCTGCTCTGTCTAAAGGAAGGTTCAACTCTGTTAGTTGAACACACACAAATCAACGAAGTTATTGAGAAATCTTCTGTGTAGCATTAGATGAAGAAATCCCGCTTCCAACGAAATCCACAAAGAGGTCCAAATATCCACTTGCAGACTTTACAAACAGAGTGTTTACAAGCTGCTCTATGAAAAGAAAGGTTAAACTCTGTGAGTGGAACGCACACATCACAAAGTGGTTTCTGAGAATGATTCTCTCTAGTTTTTATACGAGGAGATTTCCTTTTCTACCGATGGCTCCAAAACGCTTGAAATCTCCACATGAAAATTCCTCAAAAAGAGGGTTTCCAATCTGCTCTGTCTAAAGGAAGGTTCAACTCTGTGAGTTCAACACACACAAATCAAAGAAGTTTCTGAGAATTCTTCCTTCTAGCATTAGATGAAGAAATCCCGCTTCCAACGAAATCCTCCAAGAGGTCCAAATATCCACTTGCAGACTTCACAAACAGAGTGTTTCCAAACTGCTCTATGAAAAGAAAGGTTAAACTCTGTGAGTGGATCGCACACATCACAAAGTGGTTTCTGAGAATGATTCTCTCTAGTTTTTATACGAGGATACTTCCTTTTCTACCGTTGGCCCCAAATCGCTTGAAATCTCCACATGCAAATTCCTCAAAAAGAGGGTTTCCAATCTGCTCTGTCTAAAGGAAGGTTCAACTCTGTTAGTTGAACACACAGAAATCAACGAAGTTACTGAGAAATCTTCTGTGTAGCATTAGATGAAGAAACCCCACTTCCAACGACATCCTCAAAGAGGTACAAATATCCACTTGCAGACTTTACAAACAGAGTGTTTCCAAACTGCTCTATGAAAAGAAAGGTTAAACTCTGTGAGTGGAACGCACACATCACAAAGTGGTTTCTGAGAATGATTCTCTCTAGTTTTTCTATGAGGATATTTCCTTTTCTATCGTAGGCCCCAAATCGCTTGAAATCTCCACATGCAAATTCCTCAAAAAGAGGGTTTCCAATCTGCTCTGTCTAAAGGAAGGTTCAACTCTGTGAGTTGAACACACGCAAATCAAAGAAGTTTCTGAAAATTCTTCCTTCTAGCATTAGATGAAGAAATCCCGCTTCCAATGAAATCCTCAAAGAGGTCCAAATATCCCCTTGCAGACTTCAAAACCAGAGTGTTTCCAAACTCCTCTATGAAAAGAAAGGTTGAACTCTGTGAGTGGAACACACACATCAGAAAGTAGTTTCTGAAAATGATTCTCTCTAGTTTTTATATTAGGGTATTTCCTTTTCTACCGTTGGCCACAAAAAGCTTGAAATCTCCACATGCATATTCCTCAAAAAGAGGGTTTCCAATCTGCTCTGTCTAAAGGAAGGTTCAACTCTGTGAGTTGAACGCACACAAATCAAAGAAGTTTCTGAGAATTCTTCCTTCTAGCATTAGATGAAGAAATCCCGCTTCCAACGAAATCCTCCAAGAGGTCCAAATATCCACTTGCAGACTTCACAAACAGAGTGTTTCCAAACTGCTCTATGAAAAGAAAGGTTAAACTCTGTGAGTGGATCGCACACATCACAAAGTGGTTTCTGAGATGATTCTCTCTAGTTTTTATACGAGGATATTTCCTTTTCTACCGATGGCCCAAAAACGCTTGAAATCTCCACATGCAAATTCCTCAAAAAGAGAGTTTCCAATCTGCTCTGTCTAAAGGAAGGTTCAACTCTGTTAGTTGAACACTCACAAATCAACGAAGTTATTGAGAAATCTTCTGTGTAGCATTAGATGAAGAAATCCCGCTTCCAACGAAATCCACAAAGAGGTCCAAATATCCACTTGCAGACTTTACAAACAGAGTGTTTACAAGCTGCTCTATGAAAAGAAAGGTTAAACTCTGTGAGTGGAACGCACACATCACAAAGTGGTTTCTGAGAATGATTCTCTCTAGTTTTTATACGAGGAGATTTCCTTTTCTACCGATGGCCCCAAAACGCTTGAAATCTCCACATGAAAATTCCTCAAAAAGAGGGTTTCCAATCTGCTCTGTCTAAAGGAAGGTTCAACTCTGTGAGTTCAACACACACAAATCAAAGAAGTTTCTGAGAATTCTTCCTTCTAGCATTAGATGAAGAAATCCCGCTTCCAACGAAATCCTCCAAGAGGTCCAAATATCCACTTGCAGACTTCACAAACAGAGTGTTTCCAAACGGCTCTATGAAAAGAAAGGTTAAACTCTGTGAGTGGATCGCACACATCACAAAGTGGTTTCTGAGAATGATTCTCTCTAGTTTTTATACGAGGATACTTCCTTTTCTACCGTTGGCCCCAAATCGCTTGAAATCTCCACATGCAAATTCCTCAAAAAGAGGGTTTCCAATCTGCTCTGTCTAAAGGAAGGTTCAACTCTGTTAGTTGAACACACAGAAATCAACGAAGTTACTGAGAAATCTTCTGTGTAGCATTAGATGAAGAAACCCCACTTCCAACGACATCCTCAAAGAGGTCCAAATATCCACTTGCAGACTTTACAAACAGAGTGTTTCCAAACTGCTCTATGAAAAGAAAGGTTAAACTCTGTGAGTGGAACGCACACATCACAAAGTGGTTTCTGAGAATGATTCTCTCTAGTTTTTCTATGAGGATATTTCCTTTTCTATCGTAGGCCCCAAATCGCTTGAAATCTCCACATGCAAATTCCTCAAAAAGAGGGTTTCCAATCTGCTCTGTCTAAAGGAAGGTTCAACTCTGTGAGTTGAACACACGCAAATCAAAGAAGTTTCTGAAAATTCTTCCTTCTACCATTAGATGAAGAAATCCCGCTTCCAATGAAATCCTCAAAGAGGTCCAAATATCCACTTGCAGACTTCACAAACAGAGTGTTTCCAAACTGCTCTATGAAAAGAAAGGTTAAACTCTGTGAGTGGATCGCACACATCACAAAGTGGTTTCTGAGATGATTCTCTCTAGTTTTTATACGAGGATATTTCCTTTTCTACCGATGGCCCAAAAACGCTTGAAATCTCCACATGCAAATTCCTCAAAAAGAGAGTTTCCAATCTGCTCTGTCTAAAGGAAGGTTCAACTCTGTTAGTTGAACACTCACAAATCAACGAAGTTATTGAGAAATCTTCTGTGTAGCATTAGATGAAGAAATCCCGCTTCCAACGAAATCCACAAAGAGGTCCAAATATCCACTTGCAGACTTTACAAACAGAGTGTTTACAAGCTGCTCTATGAAAAGAAAGGTTAAACTCTGTGAGTGGAACGCACACATCACAAAGTGGTTTCTGAGAATGATTCTCTCTAGTTTTTATACGAGGAAATTTCCTTTTCTACCGATGGCTCCAAAACGCTTGAAATCTCCACATGAAAATTCCTCAAAAAGAGGGTTTCCAATCTGCTCTGTCTAAAGGAAGGTTCAACTCTGTGAGTTGAACACACGCAAATCAAAGAAGTTTCTGAAAATTCTTCCTTCTAGCATTAGATGAAGAAATCCCGCTTCCAATGAAATCCTCAAAGAGGTCCAAATATCCCCTTGCAGACTTCAAAACCAGAGTGTTTCCAAACTGCTCTATGAAAAGAAAGGTTGAACTCTGTGAGTGGAACACACACATCAGAAAGTAGTTTCTGAAAATGATTCTCTCTAGTTTTTATATTAGGATATTTCCTTTTCTACCGTTGGCCACAAAAAGCTTGAAATCTCCACATGCATATTCCTCAAAAAGAGGGTTTCCAATCTGCTCTGTCTAAAGGAAGGTTCAACTCTGTGAGTTGAACGCACACAAATCAAAGAAGTTTCTGAGAATTCTTCCTTCTAGCATTAGATGAAGAAATCCCGCTTCCAACGAAATCCTCCAAGAGGTCCAAATATCCACTTGCAGACTTCACAAACAGAGTGTTTCCAAACTGCTCTATGAAAAGAAAGGTTAAACTCTGTGAGTGGATCGCACACAAAACAAAGTGGTTTCTGAGAATGATTCTCTCTAGTTTTTATACGAGGATATTTCCTTTTCTACCGATGGCCCAAAAACGCTTTAAATCTCCACATGCAAATTCCTCAAAAAGAGGGTTTCCAATCTGCTCTGTCTAAAGGAAGGTTCAACTCTGTGAGTTGAACACACACAAATCAAAGAAGTTTCTGAGAATTCTTCCTTCTAGCATTAGATGAAGAAATCCCGCTTCTAACGAAATCCTCCAAGAGGTCCAAATATCCACTTGCAGACTTCACAAACAGAGTGTTTCCAAACTGCTCTATGAAAAGAAAGGTTAAACTCTGTGAGTGGATCGCACACATCACAAAGTGGTTTCTGAGATGATTCTCTCTAGTTTTTATACGAGGATATTTCCTTTTCTACCGATGGCCCAAAAACGCTTGAAATCTCCACATGCAAATTCCTCAAAAAGAGAGTTTCCAATCTGCTCTGTCTAAAGGAAGGTTCAACTCTGTTAGTTGAACACTCACAAATCAACGAAGTTATTGAGAAATCTTCTGTGTAGCATTAGATGAAGAAATCCCGCTTCCAACGAAATCCACAAAGAGGTCCAAATATCCACTTGCAGACTTTACAAACAGAGTGTTTACAAGCTGCTCTATGAAAAGAAAGGTTAAACACTGTGAGTGGAACGCACACATCACAAAGTGGTTTCTGAGAATGATTCTCTCTAGTTTTTATACGAGGAGATTTCCTTTTCTACCGATGGCTCCAAAACGCTTGAAATCTCCACATGCAAATTCCTCAAAAAGAGGGTTTCCAATCTGCTCTGTCTAAAGGAAGGTTCAACTCTGTGAGTTCAACACACACAAATCAAAGAAGTTTCTGAGAATTCTTCCTTCTAGCATTAGATGAAGAAATCCCGCTTCCAAGGAAATCCTCCAAGAGGTCCAAATATCCACTTGCAGACTTCACAAACAGAGTGTTTCCAAACTGCTCTATGAAAAGAAAGGTTAAACTCTGTGAGTGGATCGCACACATCACAAAGTGGTTTCTGAGAATGATTCTCTCTAGTTTTTATACGAGGATATTTCCTTTTCTACCGTTGGCCCCAAATCGCTTGAAATCTCCACATGCAAATTCCTCAAAAAGAGGGTTTCCAATCTGCTCTGTCTAAAGGAAGGTTCAACTCTGTTAGTTGAACACACAGAAATCAACGAAGTTACTGAGAAATCTTCTGTGTAGCATTAGATGAAGAAACCCCACTTCCAACGACATCCTCAAAGAGGTACAAATATCCACTTGCAGACTTTACAAACAGAGTGTTTCCAAACTGCTCTATGAAAAGAAAGGTTAAACTCTGTGAGTGGAACGCACACATCACAAAGTATTGTCTGAGAATGATTCTCTCTTGTTTTTATACGAGGAGATTTCCTTTTCTACCGTTGGCGCCAAAGTGCTTGAAATCTCCACATGCATATTCCTCAAAAAGAGGGTTTCCAATCTGCTCTGTCTAAAGGAAGGTTCAACTCTGTGAGTTGAACACACACAAATCAACGAAGTTACTGAGAAATCTTCTGTGTAGCATTAGATGAAGAAATCCCGCTTCCAACGAAATCCACAAAGAAGTCCATATATCCACTTGCAGACTTTACAAACAGAGTGTTTACAAACTGCTCTATGAAAAGAAAGGTTAAACTCTGTGAGTGGAATGCACACATCACAAAGTGGTTTCTGAGAATGATTCTCTCTTGTTTTTATACGAGGATATTTCCTTTTCTACCGATGGCCCCAAAACGCTTGAAATCTCCACATGCAAATTCCTCAAAAAGAGGGTTTCCAATCTGCTCTGTCTAAAGGAAGGTTCAACTCTGTGAGTTGAACACACACAAATCAAAGAAGTTTCTGAGAATTCTTCCTTCTAGCATTAGATGAAGAAATCCCGCTTCCAACGAAATCCTCCAAGAGGTCCAAATATCCACTTGCAGACTTCACAAACAGAGTGTTTCCAAACGGCTCTATGAAAAGAAAGGTTAAACTCTGTGAGTGGATCGCACACATCACAAAGTGGTTTCTGAGAATGATTCCCTCTAGTTTTTATACGAGGATATTTCCTTTTCTACCGATGGCCCAAAAACCCTTGAAATCTCCACATGCAAATTCCTCAAAAAGAGGGTTTCCAATCTGCTCTGTCTAAAGGAAGGTTCAACTCTGTTAGTTGAACACACAGAAATCAACGAAGTTACTGAGAAATCTTCTGTGTAGCATTAGATGAAGAAACCCCACTTCCAACGAAATCCTCAAAGAGGTACAAATATCCTCTTGCAGACGTTACAAACAGAGTGTTTCCAAACTGCTCTATGAAAAGAAAGGTTAAACTCTGTGAGTGGAACGCACACATAACAAAGAGGTTTCTGAGAATGATTCTCTCTAGTTTTTCTATGAGGATATTTCCTTTTCTAACGTTGGCCCCAAAACGCTTGAAATCTCCACATGCAAATTCCTCAAAAAGAGGGTTTCCAATCTGCTCTGTCTAAAGGAAGGTTCAACTCTGTGAGTTGAACACACGCAAATCAAAGAAGTTTCTGAAAATTCTTCCTTCTAGCATTAGATGAAGAAATCCCGCTTCCAATGAAATACTGAAAGAGGTCCAAATATCCCCTTGCAGACTTCAAAACCAGAGTGTTTCCAATCTGCTCTATGAAAAGAAAGGTTAAACTCTGTGAGTGGAACACACACATCACAAAGTCGTTTCTGAAAATGATTCTCTCCAGTTTTTATACGAGGATATTTCCTTTTCTACCGTTGGCCACAAAATGCTTGAAATCTCCACATGCATATTCCTCAAAAAGAGTGTTTCCAATCTGCTCTGTCTAAAGGAAGGTTCAACTCTGTTAGTTTAACACACAGAAATCAACGAAGTTACTGAGAAATCTTCTGTGTAGCATTAGATGATGAAATACCGCTTCCAACGAAATCCACAAAGAGGTCCAAATATCCACTTGCAGACTTTACAAACAGAGTGTTTACAAACTGCTCTATGAAAAGAAAGGTTAAACTCTGTGAGTGGAATGCACACATCACAAAGTGGTTTCTGAGAATGATTCTCTCTAGTTTTTATACGAGGATATTTCCTTTTCTACCGATGGCCCCAAAACGCTTGAAATCTCCACATGCAAATTCCTCAAAAAGAGGGTTTCCAATCTGCTCTGTCTAAAGGAAGGTTCAACTCTGTGAGTTGAACACACACAAATCAAAGAAGTTTCTGAGAATTCTTCCTTCTAGCATTAGATGAAGAAATCCCGCTTCTAACGAAATCCTCCAAGAGGTCCAAATATCCACTTGCAGACTTCACAAACAGAGTGTTTCCAAACTGCTCTATGAAAAGAAAGGTTAAACTCTGTGAGTGGATCGCACACATTACAAAGTGGTTTCTGAGATGATTCTCTCTAGTTTTTATACGAGGATATTTCCTTTTCTACCGATGGCCCAAAAACGCTTGAAATCTCCACATGCAAATTCCTCAAAAAGAGAGTTTCCAATCTGCTCTGTCTAAAGGAAGGTTCAACTCTGTTAGTTGAACACTCACAAATCAACGAAGTTATTGAGAAATCTTCTGTGTAGCATTAGATGAAGAAATCCCGCTTCCAACGAAATCCACAAAGAGGTCCAAATATCCACTTGCAGACTTTACAAACAGAGTGTTTACAAGCTGCTCTATGAAAAGAAAGGTTAAACTCTGTGAGTGGAACGCACACATCACAAAGTGGTTTCTGAGAATGATTCTCTCTAGTTTTTATACGAGGAGATTTCCTTTTCTACCGATGGCTCCAAAACGCTTGAAATCTCCACATGAAAATTCCTCAAAAAGAGGGTTTCCAATCTGCTCTGTCTAAAGGAAGGTTCAACTCTGTTAGTTGAACACACAGAAATCAACGAAGTTACTGAGAAATCTTCTGTGTAGCATTAGATGAAGAAACCCCACTTCCAACGACATCCTCAAAGAGGTACAAATATCCACTTGCAGACTTTACAAACAGAGTGTTTCCAAACTGCTCTATGAAAAGAAAGGTTAAACTCTGTGAGTGGAACGCACACATCACAAAGTGGTTTCTGAGAATGATTCTCTCTAGTTTTTCTATGAGGATATTTCCTTTTCTATCGTAGGCCCCAAATCGCTTGAAATCTCCACATGCAAATTCCTCAAAAAGAGGGTTTCCAATCTGCTCTGTCTAAAGGAAGGTTCAACTCTGTGAGTTGAACACACGCAAATCAAAGAAGTTTCTGAAAATTCTTCCTTCTAGCATTAGATGAAGAAATCCCGCTTCCAATGAAATCCTCAAAGAGGTCCAAATATCCCCTTGCAGACTTCAAAACCAGAGTGTTTCCAAACTGCTCTATGAAAAGAAAGGTTGAACTCTGTGAGTGGAACACACACATCAGAAAGTAGTTTCTGAAAATGATTCTCTCTAGTTTTTATATTAGGATATTTCCTTTTCTACCGTTGGCCACAAAAAGCTTGAAATCTCCACATGCATATTCCTCAAAAAGAGGGTTTCCAATCTGCTCTGTCTAAAGGAAGGTTCAACTCTGTGAGTTGAACGCACACAAATCAAAGAAGTTTCTGAGAATTCTTCCTTCTAGCATTAGATGAAGAAATCCCGCTTCCAACGAAATCCTCCAAGAGGTCCAAATATCCACTTGCAGACTTCACAAACAGAGTGTTTCCAAACTGCTCTATGAAAAGAAAGGTTAAACTCTGTGAGTGGATCGCACACATTACAAAGTGGTTTCTGAGAATGATTCTCTCTAGTTTTTATACGAGGATATTTCCTTTTCTACCGATGGCCCAAAAACGCTTGAAATCTCCACATGCAAATTCCTCAAAAAGAGGGTTTCCAATCTGCTCTGTCTAAAGGAAGGTTCAACTCTGTGAGTTGAACACACACAAATCAAAGAAGTTTCTGAGAATTCTTCCTTCTAGCATTAGATGAAGAAATCCCGCTTCTAACGAAATCCTCAAAGAGGTCCAAATATCCACTTGCAGACTTCACAAACAGAGTGTTTCCAAACTGCTCTATGAAAAGAAAGGTTAAACTCTGTGAGTGGATCGCACACATCACAAAGTGGTTTCTGAGATGATTCTCTCTAGTTTTTATACGAGGATATTTCCTTTTCTACCGATGGCCCAAAAACGCTTGAAATCTCCACATGCAAATTCCTCAAAAAGAGAGTTTCCAATCTGCTCTGTCTAAAGGAAGGTTCAACTCTGTTAGTTGAACACTCACAAATCAACGAAGTTATTGAGAAATCTTCTGTGTAGCATTAGATGAAGAAATCCCGCTTCCAACGAAATCCACAAAGAGGTCCAAATATCCACTTGCAGACTTTACAAACAGAGTGTTTCCAAACTGCTCTATGAAAAGAAAGGTTAAACACTGTGAGTGGATCGCACACATCACAAAGTGGTTTCTGAGAATGATTCTCTCTAGTTTTTATACGAGGATATTTCCTTTTCTACCGTTGGCCCCAAATCGCTTGAAATCTCCACATGCAAATTTCTCAAAAAGAGGGTTTCCAATCTGCTCTGTCTAAAGGAAGGTTCAACTCTGTTAGTTGAACACACAGAAATCAACGAAGTTACTGAGAAATCTTCTGTGTAGCATTAGATGAAGAAACCCCACTTCCAACGACATCCTCAAAGAGGTACAAATATCCACTTGCAGACTTTACAAACAGAGTGTTTCCAAACTGCTCTATGAAAAGAAAGGTTAAACTCTGTGAGTGGATCGCACACATCACAAAGTAGTTTCTGAGAATGATTCTCTCTTGTTTTTATACGAGGAGATTTCCTTTTCTACCGTTGGCGCCAAAGTGCTTGAAATCTCCACATGCATATTCCTCAAAAAGAGGGTTTCCAATCTGCTCTGTCTAAAGGAAGGTTCAACTCTGTGAGTTGAACACACACAAATCAACGAAGTTACTAAGAAATCTTCTGTGTAGCATTAGATGAAGAAATCCCGCTTCCAACGAAATCCACAAAGAAGTCCATATATCCACTTGCAGACTTTACAAACAGAGTGTTTACAAACTGCTCTATGAAAAGAAAGGTTAAACTCTGTGAGTGGAATGCACACATCACAAAGTGGTTTCTGAGAATGATTCTCTCTAGTTTTTATACGAGGATATTTCCTTTTCTACCGATGGCCCCAAACGCTTGAAATCTCCACATGCAAATTCCTCAAAAAGAGGGTTTCCAATCTGCTCTGTCTAAAGGAAGGTTCAACTCTGTGAGTTGAACACACACAAATCAAAGAAGTTTCTGAGAATTCTTCCTTCTAGCATTAGATGAAGAAATCCCGCTTCCAACGAAATCCTCCAAGAGGTCCAAATATCCACTTGCAGACTTCACAAACAGAGTGTTTCCAAACGGCTCTATGAAAAGAAAGGTTAAACTCTGTGAGTGGATCGCACACATCACAAAGTGGTTTCTGAGAATGATTCCCTCTAGTTTTTATACGAGGATATTTCCTTTTCTACCGATGGCCCAAAAACCCTTGAAATCTCCACATGCAAATTCCTCAATAAGAGGGTTTCCAATCTGCTCTGTCTAAAGGAAGGTTCAACTCTGTTAGTTGAACACACAGAAATCAACGAAGTTACTGAGAAATCTTCTGTGTAGCATTAGATGAACAAATCCCACTTCCAACGAAATCCTCAAAGAGGTACAAATATCCTCTTGCAGACGTTACAAACAGAGTGTTTCCAAACTGCTCTATGAAAAGAAAGGTTAAACTCTGTGAGTGGAACGCACACATCACGAAGTGGTTTCTGAGAATGATTCTCTCAAGTTTTTATACGAGGATATTTCCTTTTTTACCGATGGCACCAAAACGCTTGAAATCTCTACATGCAAATTCCTAAAAAAGAGTGTTTCCAATCTGCTCTGTCTAAAGGAAGGTTCAACTCTGTTAGTTGAACACACACAAATCAACGAAGTTACTGAGAAATCTTCTGTGTAGCATTAGATGATGAAATACCGCTTCCAACGAAATCCACAAAGAGGTCCAAATATCCACTTGCAGACTTTACAAACAGAGTGTTTACAAACTGCTCTATGAAATCAAAGGTTAAACTCTGTGAGTGGAACGCACACATCACAAAGTGGTTTCTGAGAATGATTCTCTCTAGTTTTTATACGAGGATATTTCCTTTTCTACCGATGGCCCCAAAACGCTTGAAATCTCCGCATGCAAATTCCTCAAAAAGAGGGTTTCCAATCTGCTCTGTCTAAAGGAAGGTTCAACTCTGTGAGTTGAACACACACAAATCAAAGAAGTTTCTGAGAACTCTTCCTTCTAGCATTAGATGAAGAAATCCCGCTTCCAACGAAATCCACAAAGAGGTCCAAGTATCCACTTGCAGACTTCACAAACAGAGTGTTTCCAAACTGCTCTATAAAAAGAAAGGTTAAACTCTGTGAGTGGAACGCACACATCACAAAGTGGTTTCTGAGAATGATTCTCTCTAGTTTTTATACGAGGATATTTCCTTTTCTACCGTTGGCCCCAAAACGCTTGAAATCTCCACATGCAAATTTCTCAAAAAGAGGGTTTCCAATCTGCTCTGTCTAAAGGAAGGTACAACTCTGTGAGTTGAACATACACAAATCAAAGAACTTTCTGAGAATTCTTCCTTCTAGCATTAGATGAAGAAATCCCGCTTCCAACGAAATCCTCTAAGAGGTCCAAATATCCACTTGCAGATTTTACAAACAGAGTGTTTCCAAACTGCTCTATGAAAAGAAAGGTTAAACTCTGTGAGTGGAACGCACACATCACAAAGTGGTTTCTGAGAATGATCCTCTCTAGTTTTTATACGACGAGATTTACTTCTCTAACGTTGGCCACAAATAGATTGAAATCTCCACATGCAAATCCCGCAAAAAGAGGGTTTCCAATCTGCTCTGTCTAAAGGAAGGTTCAACTCTGTGAGATGAACATACACAAATCAACGAAGTTACTGAGAAATCTTCTGTGTAGCATTAGATGAAGAAATCCCGCTTCCAACCAAATCCTCAGAGAAGTCCAAATATCCACTTGCAGATTTTACAAACAGAGTGTTTCCAAACTGCTCTATGAAAAGAAAGGTTAAACTCTGTGAGTGGAACGCACACATCACAAAGTGGTTTCTGAGAATGATCCTTTCTAGTTTTTATACGAGGATATTTCCTTTTGTAATGTTGGCCCCAAATCGCTTGAAATCTCCACATGCAAATTCCTCAAAAAGAGGGTTTCCAATCTGCTCTGTCTAAAGGAAGGTTCAACTCTGTGAGTTGAACACACACAAATCAAAGAAGTTTCTGAGAATTCTTCCTTCTAGCATTAGATGAAGAAATCCCGCTTCCAACGAAATCCTCTAAGAGGTCCAAATATCCACTTGCAGACTTCACAAACAGAGTGTTTCCAAACTGCTCTATGAAAAGAAAGGTTAAACTCTGTGAGTGGAACGCACACTTCACAAAGTCGTTTCTGAGAATGATTCGCTCTAGTTTTTATACGAGGATATTTCCTTTTCTACCGATGGCCCAAAAACGCTTGAAATCTCCACATGCAAATTCCTCAAAAAGAGGGTTTCCAATCTGCTCTGTCTAAAGGAAGGTTCAACTCTGTGAGTTGAACACACACAAATCAACGAAGTTACTGAGAAATCTTCTGTGTAGCATTAGATGAAGAAATCCCGCTTCCAACGAAATCCACAAAGAGGTCCAAATATCCACTTGCAGACTTTACAAACAGAGTGTTTACAAACTGCTCTATGAAAAGAAAGGTTAAACTCTGTGAGTGGAACGCACACATCACAAAGTGGTTTCTGAGAATGATTCTCTCTAGTTTTCATACGAGGATATAGCCTTTTCTACCGATGGCCCCAAAACGCTTGAAATCTCCACATGCAAATTCCTCAAAAAGAGGGTTTCCAATCTGCTCTGTCTAAAGGAAGGTTCAACTCTGTGAGTTGAACACACACAAATCAAAGAAGTTTCTGAGAACTCTTCCTTCTAGCATTAGATGAAGAAATCCCTCTTCCAACGAAATCCTCAAAGAGGTCCAAGTATCCACTTGCAGACTTCACAAACAGAGTGTTTCCAAACTGCTCTATAAAAAGAAAGGTTAAACTCTGTGAGTGGAACGCACACATCACAAAGTGGTTTCTGAGAATGATTCTCTCTAGTTTTTATAGGAGGATATTTCCTTTTCTACCGTTGGCCCCAAAACGCTTGAAATCTCCACATGCAAATTTCTCAAAAAGAGGGTTTCCAATCTGCTCTGTCTAAAGGAAGGTACAACTCTGTGAGTTGAACATACACAAAGCAAAGAACTTTCTGAGAATTCTTCCTTCTAGCATTAGATGAAGAAATCCCGCTTCCAACGAAATCCTCTAAGAGGTCCAAATATCCACTTGCAGATTTTACAAACAGAGTGTTTCCAAACTGCTCTATGAAAAGAAAGGTTAAACTCTGTGAGTGGAACGCACACATCACAAAGTGGTTTCTGAGAATGATTCTCTCTAGTTTTTCTATGAGGATATTTCCTTTTCTAACGTAGGCCCCAAATCGCTTGAAATCTCCACATGCAAATTCCTGAAAAAGAGGGTTTCCAATCTGCTCTGTCTAAAGGAAGGTTCAACTCTGTGAGTTGAACACACGCAAATCAAAGATGTTTCTGAAAATTCTTCCTTCTAGCATTAGATGAAGAAATCCCGCTTCCAATGAAATCCTCAAAGAGGTCCAAATTTCCCCTTGCAGACTTCAAAACCACAGTGTTTCCAAACTGCTCTGTGAAAAGAAAGGTTAAACTCTGTGAGTGGAACACACACATCACAAAGTGGTTTCTGAGAATGATTCTCTCTAGTTTTTATACGAGGATATTTCCTTTTCTACCGATGGACCCAAAACGCTTGAAATCTCCACATGCAAATTCCTAAAAAAGAGTGTTTCCAATCTGCTCTGTCTAAAGGAAGGTTCAACTCTGTGAGTTGAACACACACAAATCAGAGAAGTTTCTTAGAATTCTTCCTTCAAGCATTAGATGAAGAAATCCCGCTTCCAACGAAATCCTCAAAGAGGTCCAAATATCCACTTGCAGACTTTACAAACAGAGTGTTTCCGAACTGCTCTATGAAAAGAAAGGTTAAACTCTGTGAGTGGAACGCACACATCACAAAGTAGTTTCTGAGAATGATTCTCTCTTGTTTTTATACGAGGAGATTTCCTTTTCTACCGTTGGCGCCAAAGTGCTTGAAATCTCCACATGCATATTCCTCAAAAAGAGGGTTTCCAATCTGCTCTGTCTAAAGGAAGGTTCAACTCTGTTAGTTGAACACACACAAATCAACGAAGTTACTGAGAAATCTTCTGTGTAGCATTAGATGAAGAAATCCCGCTTCCAACGAAATCCACAAAGAGGTCCATAAATCCACTTGCAGACTTTACAAACAGAGTGTTTACAAACTGCTCTATGAAAAGAAAGGTTAAACTCTGTGAGTGGAATGCACACATCACAAAGTGGTTTCTGAGAATGATTCTCTCTAGTTTTTATACGAGGATATTTCCTTTTCTACCGATGGCCCCAAAACGCTTGAAATCTCCACATGCAAATTCCTCAAAAAGAGGGTTTCCAATCTGCTCTGTCTAAAGGAAGGTTCAACTCTGTGAGTTGAACACACACAAATCAAAGAAGTTTCTGAGAATTCTTCCTTCTAGCATTAGATGAAAAAATCCCGCTTCCAACGAAATCCTCCAATAGGTCCAAATATCCACTTGCAGACTTCACAAACAGGGTGTTTCCAAACTGCTCTATGAAAAGAAAGGTTAAACTCTGTGAGTGGATCGCACACATCACAAAGTGGTTTTTGAGAATGATTCCCCCTAGTTGTTATACGAGGATATTTCCTTTTCTACCGATGGCCCAAAAACCCTTGAAATCTCCACATGCAAATTCCTCAAAAAGAGGGTTTCCAATCTGCTCTGTCTAAAGGAAGGTTCAACTCTGTTAGTTGAACACACAGAAATCAACGAAGTTACTGAGAAATCTTCTGTGTAGCATTAGATGACGGAACCCCACTTCCAACGAAATCCTCAAAGAGGTACAAATATCCACTTGCAGACTTTAGAAACAGAGTGTTTCCAAACTGCTCTATGAAAAGAAAGGTTAAACTCTGTGAGTGGAACGCACACATAACAAAGAGGTTTCTGAGAATGATTCTCTGTAGTTTTTCTATGAGGATATTTCCTTTTCTAACGTTGGCCCCAAATCGCTTGAAATCTCCACATGCAAATTCCTCAAAAATAGGGTTTCCAATCTGCTCTGTCTAAAGGAAGGTTCAACTCTGTGAGTTGAACACACGCAAATCAAAGAAGTTTCTGAAAATTCTTCCTTCTAGCATTAGATGAAGAAATCCCGCTTCCAATGAAATCCTGAAAGAGGTCCAAATATCCCCTTGCAGACTTCAAAACCAGAGTGTTTCCAATCTGCTCTATGAAAAGAAAGGTTAAACTCTGTGAGTGGAACACACACATAACAAAGTCGTTTCTGAAAATGATTCTCTCTAGTTTTTATACGAGGATATTTCCTTTTCTACCATAGGCCACAAAATGCTTGAAATCTCCACATGCATATTCCTCAAAAAGAGGGTTTCCAATCTGCTCTGTCTAAAGGAAGGTTCAACTCTGTGAGTTGAACACACACAAATCAAAGAACTTTCTGAGAATTTTTCCTTCTAGCATTAGATGAAGAAATCCCGCTTCCAACGAAATCCTCCAAGAGGTCCAAATATCCACTTGCAGACTTCACAAACAGAGTGTTTCCAAACTGCTCTATGAAAAGAAAGGTTAAACTCTGAGAGTGGATCTCACACCTCACAAAGTGGTTTCTGAGAATGATCCTTTCTAGTTTTTATACTACGAGATTTCCTTTTCTAACGTTGGCCCCAAATAGACTGAAATCTCCACATGCAAATCCCGCAAAAAGAGGGTTTCCAATCTGCTCTGTCTAAAGGAAGGTTCAACTCTATTAGTTGAACACACACAAATCAACGAAGTTATTGAGAAATCTTCTGTGTAGCATTAGATGAAGAAATCCCGCTTCCATCGAAATCCACAAAGAGGTCCAAATATCCACTTGCAGACTTTACAAACAGAGTGTTTACAAACTGCTCTATGAAAAGAAAGGTTAAACTCTGTGAGTGGAACGCACACATCACGAAGTGGCTTCTGAAAATGATTCTCTCTAATTTTTATACGAGGATATTTCCTTTTCTACAGTTGGCCACAAAATGCTTCAAATCTCCACATGCATATTCCTCAAAAAGAGGGTTTCCAATCTGCTCTGTCTAAAGGAAGGTTCAACTCTGTGAGTTCAACACACACAAATCAAAGAAGTTTCTGAGAATTCTTCCTTCTAGCATTAGATGAAGAAATCCCGCTTCCAACGAAATCCTCCAAGAGGTCCAAATATCCACTTGCAGACTTCACAAACAGAGTGTTTCCAAACTGCTCTATGAAAAGAAAGGTTAAACTCTGAGAGTGGATCGCACACCTCACAAAGTGGTTTCTGAGAATGATCCTCTCTAGTTTTTATACGACGAGATTTCCTTTTCTAACGTTGGCCCCAAATAGATTGAAATCTCCACATGCAAATCCCGCAAAAAGAGGGTTTCCAATCTGCTCTGTCTAAAGGAAGGTTCAACTCTGTTAGTTGAACACACACAAATCAACGAAGTTATTGAGAAATCTTCTGTGTAGCATTAGATGAAGATATCCCGCTTCCAACGAAATCCACAAAGAGGTCCAAATATCCATTTGCAGACTTTACAAACAGAGTGTTTACAAACTGCTCTATGAAAAGAAAGGTTAAACTCTGTGAGTGGAACGCACACATCACGAAGTGGTTTCTGAGAATGATTCTCTCTAGTTTTTATACGAGGATATTTCCTTTTTTACCGATGGCCCCAAAACGCTTGAAATCTCCACATGCAAATTCCTCAAAAAGAGGGGTTCCAATCTGCTCTGTCTAAAGGAAGGTTCAACTCTGTGAGTTGAACACACACAAATCAAAGAAGTTTCTGAGAATTCTTCCTTCTAGCATTAGATGAAGAAATCCCGCTTCCAACGAAATCCTCAAATAGGTCCAAATATCCACTTGCAGACTTTACAAACAGAGTGTTTCCAAACTGCTCTATGAAAAGAAAGGTTAAACTCTGTGAGTGGAACTCACACATCACAAAGTAGTTTCTGAGAATGATTCTCTCTTGTTTTTATACTACGAGATTTCCTTTTCAACCTTTGGCCCCAAAGTGCTTGAAATCTCCACATGCATATTCCTCAAAAAGAGGGTTTCCAATCTGCTCTGTCAAAAGGAAGGTTCAACTCTGTGAGTTGAACACACACAAATCAAAGAAGTTTCTGAGAATTCTTCCTTCTAGCATTAGATGAAGAAATCCCGCTTCCAACGAAATCCTCAAATATGTCCAAATATCCACTTGCAGATTTTACAAACAGAGTGTTTCCAAACTTCTCTATGAAAAGAAAGGTTAAACTCTGTGAGTGGAACGCACACATCACAAAGTGGTTTCTGAGAATGATTCTCTCTAGTTTTTATATGAGGATATTTCCTTTTCTACCGATGGCCCGAAAACTCTTGAAATCTCCACATGCAAATTCCTCAAAAAGAGGGTTTCCAATCTGCTCTGTCTAAAGGAAGGTTCAACTCTGTTAGTTGAACACACCCAAATCAACGAAGTTATTGAGAAATCTTCTGTGTAGCATTAGATGAAGAAATCCCGCTTCCAACGAAATCCACAAAGAGGTCCAAATATCCACTTGCAGACTTTACAAACAGAGTGTTTACAAACTGCTCTATGAAAAGAAAGGTTAAACTCTGTGAGTGGAACGCACACATCACGAAGTGGTTTCTGAGAATGATTCTCTCTAGTTTTTATACGAGGATATTTCCTTTTTTACCGATGGCCCCAAAACGCTTGAAATCTCAACATGCAAATTCCTAAAAAAGAGTGTTTCCAATCTGCTCTGTCTAAAGGAACGTTCAACTCTGTTAGTTGAACACACACAAATCAACGAAGTTACTGAGAAATCTTCTGTGTAGCATTAGATGATGAAATACCGCTTCCAACGAAATCCACAAAGAGGTCCAAATATCCACTTGCAAACTTTACAAACAGAGTGTTTACAAACTGCTCTATGAAAAGAAAGGTTAAACTCTGTGAGTGGAATGCACACATCACAAAGTGGTTACTGAGAATGATTCTCTCTAGTTTTTATACGAGGATATTTCCTTTTCTACCGATGGCCCCAAAACGCTTGAAATCTCCACATGCAAATTCCTCAAAAAGAGGGTTTCCAATCTGCTCTGTCTACAGGAAGGTTCAACTCTGTGAGTTGAACACACACAAATCAAAGAAGTTTCTGAGAACTCTTCCTTCTAGCATTAGATGAAGAAATCCCGCTTCCAACGAAATCCTCAAAGAGGTCCAAATATCCACTTGCAGACTTCACAAACACAGTGTTTCCAAACTGCTCTATAAAAAGAAAGGTTAAACTCTGTGAGTGGAACGCACACATCACAAAGTGGTTTCTGAGAATGATCCTCTCTAGTTTTTATACGACGAGATTTCCTTTTCTAACGTTGGCCCCAAATAGATTGAAATCTCCACATGCAAATCCCGCAAAAAGAGGGTTTCCAATCTGCTCTGTCTAAAGGAAGGTTCAACTCTGTGAGATGAACATACACAAATCAACGAAGTTACTGAGAAATCTTCTGTGTAGCATTAGATGAAGAAATCCCGCTTCCAACGAAATCCTCAAAGAGGTCCAAATATCCACTTGCAGATTTTACAAACAGAGTGTTTCCAAACTGCTCTATGAAAAGAAAGGTTAAACTCTGTGAGTGGAACGCACACATCACAAAGTGGTTTCTGAGAATGATCCTTTCTAGTTTTTATACGAGGAGATTTCCTTTTGTAATGTTGGCCCCAAATCGCTTGAAATCTCCACATGCAAATTCCTCAAAAAGAGGGTTTCCAATCTGCTCTGTCTAAAGGAAGGTTCAACTCTGTGAGTTGAACACACACAAATCAAAGAACTTTCTGAGAATTCTTCCTTCTAGCATTAGATGAAGAAATCCCGCTTCCAACGAAATCCTCTAAGAGGTCCAAATATCCACTTGCAGACTTCACAAACAGAGTGTTTCCAAACTGCTCTATGAAAAGAAAGGTTAAACTCTGTGAGTGGAACGCACACTTCCCAAAGTCGTTTCTGAGAATGATTCTCTCTAGTTTTTATACGAGGAGATTTCCTTTTCTACCGATGGCCCAAAAACTCTTGAAATCTCCACATGCAAATTCCTCAAAAAGAGGGTTTCCAATCTGCTCTGTCTAAAGGAAGGTTCAACTCTGTTAGTTGAACACACACAAATCAACGAAGTTACTGAGAAATCTTCTGTGTAGCATTAGATGATGAAATACCGCTTCCAACGAAATCCACAAAGAGGACCAAATATCCACTTGCAGACTTTACAAACAGAGTGTTTACAAACTGCTCTATGAAATCAAAGGTTAAACTCTGTGAGTGGAACGCACACATCACAAAGTGGTTTCTGAGAATGATTCTCTCTAGTTTTTATACGAGGATATTTCCTTTTCTACCGATGGCCCCAAAACGCTTGAAATCTCCACATGCAAATTCCTCAAAAAGAGGGTTTCCAATCTGCTCTGTCTAAAGGAATGTTCAACTCTGTGAGTTGAACACACACAAATCAAAGAAGTTTCTGAGAACTCTTCCTTCTAGCATTAGATGAAGAAATCCCGCTTCCAACGAAATCCTCAAAGAGGTCCAAGTATCCACTTGCAGACTTCACAAACAGAGTGTTTCCAAACTGCTCTATGAAAAGAAAGGTTAAACTCTGTGAGTGGATCGCACACATCACAAAGTGGTTTCTGAGATGATTCTCTCTAGTTTTTATACGAGGATATTTCCTTTTCTACCGATGGCCCAAAAACGCTTGAAATCTCCACATGCAAATTCCTCAAAAAGAGAGTTTCCAATCTGCTCTGTCTAAAGGAAGGTTCAACTCTGTTAGTTGAACACTCACAAATCAACGAAGTTATTGAGAAATCTTCTGTGTAGCATTAGATGAAGAAATCCCGCTTCCAACGAAATCCACAAAGAGGTCCAAATATCCACTTGCAGACTTTACAAACAGAGTGTTTCCAAACTGCTCTATGAAAAGAAAGGTTAAACTCTGTGAGTGGATCGCACACATCACAAAGTGGTTTCTGAGAATGATTCTCTCTAGTTTTTATACGAGGATATTTCCTTTTCTACCGTTGGCCCCAAATCGCTTGAAATCTCCACATGCAAATTTCTCAAAAAGAGGGTTTCCAATCTGCTCTGTCTAAAGGAAGGTTCAACTCTGTTAGTTGAACACACAGAAATCAACGAAGTTACTGAGAAATCTTCTGTGTAGCATTAGATGAAGAAACCCCACTTCCAACGACATCCTCAAAGAGGTACAAATATCCACTTGCAGACTTTGCAAACAGAGTGTTTCCAAACTGCTCTATGAAAAGAAAGGTTAAACTCTGTGAGTGGATCGCACACATCACAAAGTAGTTTCTGAGAATGATTCTCTCTTGTTTTTATACGAGGAGATTTCCTTTTCTACCGTTGGCGCCAAAGTGCTTGAAATCTCCACATGCATATTCCTCAAAAAGAGGGTTTCCAATCTGCTCTGTCTAAAGGAAGGTTCAACTCTGTGAGTTGAACACACACAAATCAACGAAGTTACTGAGAAATCTTCTGTGTAGCATTAGATGAAGAAATCCCGCTTCCAACGAAATCCACAAAGAAGTCCATATATCCACTTGCAGACTTTACAAACAGAGTGTTTACAAACTGCTCTATGAAAAGAAAGGTTAAACTCTGTGAGTGGAATGCACACATCACAAAGTGGTTTCTGAGAATGATTCTCTCTAGTTTTTATACGAGGATATTTCCTTTTCTACCGATGGCCCCAAACGCTTGAAATCTCCACATGCAAATTCCTCAAAAAGAGGGTTTCCAATCTGCTCTGTCTAAAGGAAGGTTCAACTCTGTGAGTTCAACACACACAAATCAAAGAAGTTTCTGAGAATTCTTCCTTCTAGCATTAGATGAAGAAATCCCGCTTCCAACGAAATCCTCCAAGAGGTCCAAATATCCACTTGCAGACTTCACAAACAGAGTGTTTCCAAACGGCTCTATGAAAAGAAAGGTTAAACTCTGTGAGTGGATCGCACACATCACAAAGTGGTTTCTGAGAATGATTCCCTCTAGTTTTTATACGAGGATATTTCCTTTTCTACCGATGGCCCAAAAACCCTTGAAATCTCCACATGCAAATTCCTCAATAAGAGGGTTTCCAATCTGCTCTGTCTAAAGGAAGGTTCAACTCTGTTAGTTGAACACACAGAAATCAACGAAGTTACTGAGAAATCTTCTGTGTAGCATTAGATGAACAAATCCCACTTCCAACGAAATCCTCAAAGAGGTACAAATATCCTCTTGCAGACGTTACAAACAGAGTGTTTCCAAACTGCTCTATGAAAAGAAAGGTTAAACTCTGTGAGTGGAACGCACACATCACGAAGTGGTTTCTGAGAATGATTCTCTCAAGTTTTTATACGAGGATATTTCCTTTTTTACCGATGGCCCCAAAACGCTTGAAATCTCTACATGCAAATTCCTAAAAAAGAGTGTTTCCAATCTGCTCTGTCTAAAGGAAGGTTCAACTCTGTTAGTTGAACACACACAAATCAACGAAGTTACTGAGAAATCTTCTGTGTAGCATTAGATGATGAAATACCGCTTCCAACGAAATCCACAAAGAGGTCCAAATATCCACTTGCAGACTTTACAAACAGAGTGTTTACAAACTGCTCTATGAAATCAAAGGTTAAACTCTGTGAGTGGAACGCACACATCACAAAGTGGTTTCTGAGAATGATTCTCTCTAGTTGTTATACGAGGATATTTCCTTTTCTACCGATGGCCCCAAAACGCTTGAAATCTCCACATGCAAATTCCTCAAAAAGAGGGTTTCCAATCTGCTCTGTCTAAAGGAAGGTTCAACTCTGTGAGTTGAACACACACAAATCAAAGAAGTTTCTGAGAACTCTTCCTTCTAGCATTAGATGAAGAAATCCCGCTTCCAACGAAATCCACAAAGAGGTCCAAGTATCCACTTGCAGACTTCACAAACAGAGTGTTTCCAAACTGCTCTATAAAAAGAAAGGTTAAACTCTGTGAGTGGAACGCACACATCACAAAGTGGTTTCTGAGAATGATTCTCTCTAGTTTTTATACGAGCATATTTCCTTTTCTACCGTTGGCCCCAAAACGCTTGAAATCTCCACATGCAAATTTCTCAAAAAGAGGGTTTCCAATCTGCTCTGTCTAAAGGAAGGTACAACTCTGTGAGTTGAACATACACAAATCAAAGAACTTTCTGAGAATTCTTCCTTCTAGCATTAGATGAAGAAATCCCGCTTCCAACGAAATCCTCTAAGAGGTCCAAATATCCACTTGCAGATTTTACAAACAGAGTGTTTCCAAACTGCTCTATGAAAAGAAAGGTTAAACTCTGTGAGTGGAACGCACACATCACAAAGTGGTTTCTGAGAATGATCCTCTCTAGTTTTTATACGACGAGATTTCCTTTTCTAACGTTGGCCCCAAATAGATTGAAATCTCCACATGCAAATCCCGCAAAAAGAGGGTTTCCAATCTGCTCTGTCTAAAGGAAGGTTCAACTCTGTGAGATGAACATACACAAATCAACGAAGTTACTGAGAAATCTTCTGTGTTGCATTAGATGAAGAAATCCCGCTTCCAACCAAATCCTCAAAGAAGTCCAAATATCCACTTGCAGATTTTACAAACAGAGTGTTTCCAAACTGCTCTATGAAAAGAAAGGTTAAACTCTGTGAGTGGAACGCACACATCACAAAGTGGTTTCTGAGAATGATCCTTTCTAGTTTTTATACGAGGAGATTTCCTTTTGTAATGTTGGCCCCAAATCGCTTGAAATCTCCACATGCAAATTCCTCAAAAAGAGGGTTTCCAATCTGCTCTGTCTAAAGGAAGGTTCAACTCTGTGAGTTGAACACACACAAATCAAAGAACTTTCTGAGAATTCTTCCTTCTAGCATTAGATGAAGAAATCCCGCTTCCAACGAAATCCTCTAAGAGGTCCAAATATCCACTTGCAGACTTCACAAACAGAGTGTTTCCAAACTGCTCTATGAAAAGAAAGGTTAAACTCTGTGAGTGGAACGCACACTTCCCAAAGTCGTTTCTGAGAATGATTCTCTCTAGTTTTTATACGAGGAGATTTCCTTTTCTACCGATGGCCCAAAAACTCTTGAAATCTCCACATGCAAATTCCTCAAAAAGAGGGTTTCCAATCTGCTCTGTCTAAAGGAAGGTTCAACTCTGTTAGTTGAACACACACAAATCAACGAAGTTACTGAGAAATCTTCTGTGTAGCATTAGATGATGAAATACCGCTTCCAACGAAATCCACAAAGAGGACCAAATATCCACTTGCAGACTTTACAAACAGAGTGTTTACAAACTGCTCTATGAAATCAAAGGTTAAACTCTGTGAGTGGAACGCACACATCACAAAGTGGTTTCTGAGAATGATTCTCTCTAGTTTTTATACGAGGATATTTCCTTTTCTACCGATGGCCCCAAAACGCTTGAAATCTCCACATGCAAATTCCTCAAAAAGAGGGTTTCCAATCTGCTCTGTCTAAAGGAATGTTCAACTCTGTGAGTTGAACACACACAAATCAAAGAAGTTTCTGAGAACTCTTCCTTCTAGCATTAGATGAAGAAATCCCGCTTCCAACGAAATCCTCAAAGAGGTCCAAGTATCCACTTGCAGACTTCACAAACAGAGTGTTTCCAAACTGCTCTATGAAAAGAAAGGTTAAACTCTGTGAGTGGATCGCACACATCACAAAGTGGTTTCTGAGATGATTCTCTCTAGTTTTTATACGAGGATATTTCCTTTTCTACCGATGGCCCAAAAACGCTTGAAATCTCCACATGCAAATTCCTCAAAAAGAGAGTTTCCAATCTGCTCTGTCTAAAGGAAGGTTCAACTCTGTTAGTTGAACACTCACAAATCAACGAAGTTATTGAGAAATCTTCTGTGTAGCATTAGATGAAGAAATCCCGCTTCCAACGAAATCCACAAAGAGGTCCAAATATCCACTTGCAGACTTTACAAACAGAGTGTTTCCAAACTGCTCTATGAAAAGAAAGGTTAAACTCTGTGAGTGGATCGCACACATCACAAAGTGGTTTCTGAGAATGATTCTCTCTAGTTTTTATACGAGGATATTTCCTTTTCTACCGTTGGCCCCAAATCGCTTGAAATCTCCACATGCAAATTTCTCAAAAAGAGGGTTTCCAATCTGCTCTGTCTAAAGGAAGGTTCAACTCTGTTAGTTGAACACACAGAAATCAACGAAGTTACTGAGAAATCTTCTGTGTAGCATTAGATGAAGAAACCCCACTTCCAACGACATCCTCAAAGAGGTACAAATATCCACTTGCAGACTTTGCAAACAGAGTGTTTCCAAACTGCTCTATGAAAAGAAAGGTTAAACTCTGTGAGTGGATCGCACACATCACAAAGTAGTTTCTGAGAATGATTCTCTCTTGTTTTTATACGAGGAGATTTCCTTTTCTACCGTTGGCGCCAAAGTGCTTGAAATCTCCACATGCATATTCCTCAAAAAGAGGGTTTCCAATCTGCTCTGTCTAAAGGAAGGTTCAACTCTGTGAGTTGAACACACACAAATCAACGAAGTTACTGAGAAATCTTCTGTGTAGCATTAGATGAAGAAATCCCGCTTCCAACGAAATCCACAAAGAAGTCCATATATCCACTTGCAGACTTTACAAACAGAGTGTTTACAAACTGCTCTATGAAAAGAAAGGTTAAACTCTGTGAGTGGAATGCACACATCACAAAGTGGTTTCTGAGAATGATTCTCTCTAGTTTTTATACGAGGATATTTCCTTTTCTACCGATGGCCCCAAACGCTTGAAATCTCCACATGCAAATTCCTCAAAAAGAGGGTTTCCAATCTGCTCTGTCTAAAGGAAGGTTCAACTCTGTGAGTTCAACACACACAAATCAAAGAAGTTTCTGAGAATTCTTCCTTCTAGCATTAGATGAAGAAATCCCGCTTCCAACGAAATCCTCCAAGAGGTCCAAATATCCACTTGCAGACTTCACAAACAGAGTGTTTCCAAACGGCTCTATGAAAAGAAAGGTTAAACTCTGTGAGTGGATCGCACACATCACAAAGTGGTTTCTGAGAATGATTCCCTCTAGTTTTTATACGAGGATATTTCCTTTTCTACCGATGGCCCAAAAACGCTTGAAATCTCCACATGCAAATTCCTCAAAAAGAGAGTTTCCAATCTGCTCTGTCTAAAGGAAGGTTCAACTCTGTTAGTTGAACACTCACAAATCAACGAAGTTATTGAGAAATCTTCTGTGTAGCATTAGATGAAGAAATCCCGCTTCCAACGAAATCCACAAAGAGGTCCAAATATCCACTTGCAGACTTTACAAACAGAGTGTTTCCAAACTGCTCTATGAAAAGAAAGGTTAAACACTGTGAGTGGATCGCACACATCACAAAGTGGTTTCTGAGAATGATTCTCTCTAGTTTTTATACGAGGATATTTCCTTTTCTACCGTTGGCCCCAAATCGCTTGAAATCTCCACATGCAAATTTCTCAAAAAGAGGGTTTCCAATCTGCTCTGTCTAAAGGAAGGTTCAACTCTGTTAGTTGAACACACAGAAATCAACGAAGTTACTGAGAAATCTTCTGTGTAGCATTAGATGAAGAAACCCCACTTCCAACGACATCCTCAAAGAGGTACAAATATCCACTTGCAGACTTTACAAACAGAGTGTTTCCAAACTGCTCTATGAAAAGAAAGGTTAAACTCTGTGAGTGGATCGCACACATCACAAAGTAGTTTCTGAGAATGATTCTCTCTTGTTTTTATACGAGGAGATTTCCTTTTCTACCGTTGGCGCCAAAGTGCTTGAAATCTCCACATGCATATTCCTCAAAAAGAGGGTTTCCAATCTGCTCTGTCTAAAGGAAGGTTCAACTCTGTGAGTTGAACACACACAAATCAACGAAGTTACTGAGAAATCTTCTGTGTAGCATTAGATGAAGAAATCCCGCTTCCAACGAAATCCACAAAGAAGTCCATATATCCACTTGCAGACTTTACAAACAGAGTGTTTACAAACTGCTCTATGAAAAGAAAGGTTAAACTCTGTGAGTGGAATGCACACATCACAAAGTGGTTTCTGAGAATGATTCTCTCTAGTTTTTATACGAGGATATTTCCTTTTCTACCGATGGCCCCAAACGCTTGAAATCTCCACATGCAAATTCCTCAAAAAGAGGGTTTCCAATCTGCTCTGTCTAAAGGAAGGTTCAACTCTGTGAGTTGAACACACACAAATCAAAGAAGTTTCTGAGAATTCTTCCTTCTAGCATTAGATGAAGAAATCCCGCTTCCAACGAAATCCTCCAAGAGGTCCAAATATCCACTTGCAGACTTCACAAACAGAGTGTTTCCAAACGGCTCTATGAAAAGAAAGGTTAAACTCTGTGAGTGGATCGCACACATCACAAAGTGGTTTCTGAGAATGATTCCCTCTAGTTTTTATACGAGGATATTTCCTTTTCTACCGATGGCCCAAAAACCCTTGAAATCTCCACATGCAAATTCCTCAATAAGAGGGTTTCCAATCTGCTCTGTCTAAAGGAAGGTTCAACTCTGTTAGTTGAACACACAGAAATCAACGAAGTTACTGAGAAATCTTCTGTGTAGCATTAGATGAACAAATCCCACTTCCAACGAAATCCTCAAAGAGGTACAAATATCCTCTTGCAGACGTTACAAACAGAGTGTTTCCAAACTGCTCTATGAAAAGAAAGGTTAAACTCTGTGAGTGGAACGCACACATCACGAAGTGGTTTCTGAGAATGATTCTCTCAAGTTTTTATACGAGGATATTTCCTTTTTTACCGATGGCCCCAAAACGCTTGAAATCTCTACATGCAAATTCCTAAAAAAGAGTGTTTCCAATCTGCTCTGTCTAAAGGAAGGTTCAACTCTGTTAGTTGAACACACACAAATCAACGAAGTTACTGAGAAATCTTCTGTGTAGCATTAGATGATGAAATACCGCTTCCAACGAAATCCACAAAGAGGTCCAAATATCCACTTGCAGACTTTACAAACAGAGTGTTTACAAACTGCTCTATGAAATCAAAGGTTAAACTCTGTGAGTGGAACGCACACATCACAAAGTGGTTTCTGAGAATGATTCTCTCTAGTTTTTATACGAGGATATTTCCTTTTCTACCGATGGCCCCAAAACGCTTGAAATCTCCACATGCAAATTCCTCAAAAAGAGGGTTTCCAATCTGCTCTGTCTAAAGGAAGGTTCAACTCTGTGAGTTGAACACACACAAATCAAAGAAGTTTCTGAGAACTCTTCCTTCTAGCATTAGATGAAGAAATCCCGCTTCCAACGAAATCCACAAAGAGGTCCAAGTATCCACTTGCAGACTTCACAAACAGAGTGTTTCCAAACTGCTCTATAAAAAGAAAGGTTAAACTCTGTGAGTGGAACGCACACATCACAAAGTGGTTTCTGAGAATGATTCTCTCTAGTTTTTATACGAGGATATTTCCTTTTCTACCGTTTGCCCCAAAACGCTTGAAATCTCCACATGCAAATTTCTCAAAAAGAGGGTTTCCAATCTGCTCTGTCTAAAGGAAGGTACAACTCTGTGAGTTGAACATACACAAATCAAAGAACTTTCTGAGAATTCTTCCTTCTAGCATTAGATGAAGAAATCCCGCTTCCAACGAAATCCTCTAAGAGGTCCAAATATCCACTTGCAGATTTTACAAACAGAGTGTTTCCAAACTGCTCTACGAAAAGAAAGGTTAAACTCTGTGAGTGGAACGCACACATCACAAAGTGGTTTCTGAGAATGATCCTCTCTAGTTTTTATACGACGAGATTTCCTTTTCTAACGTTGGCCCCAAATAGATTGAAATCTCCACATGCAAATCCCGCAAAAAGAGGGTTTCCAATCTGCTCTGTCTAAAGGAAGGTTCAACTCTGTGAGATGAACATACACAAATCAACGAAGTTACTGAGAAATCTTCTGTGTAGCATTAGATGAAGAAATCCCGCTTCCAACCAAATCCTCAAAGAAGTCCAAATATCCACTTGCAGATTTTACAAACAGAGTGTTTCCAAACTGCTCTATGAAAAGAAAGGTTAAACTCTGTGAGTGGAACGCACACATCACAAAGTGGTTTCTGAGAATGATCCTTTCTAGTTTTTATACGAGGAGATTTCCTTTTGTAATGTTGGCCCCAAATCGCTTGAAATCTCCACATGCAAATTCCTCAAAAAGAGGGTTTCCAATCTGCTCTGTCTAAAGGAAGGTTCAACTCTGTGAGTTGAACACACACAAATCAAAGAAGTTTCTGAGAATTCTTCCTTCTAGCATTAGATGAAGAAATCCCGCTTCCAACGAAATCCTCTAAGAGGTCCAAATATCCACTTGCAGACTTCACAAACAGAGTGTTTCCAAACTGCTCTATGAAAAGAAAGGTTAAACTCTGTGAGTGGAACGCACACTTCACAAAGTCGTTTCTGAGAATGATTCGCTCTAGTTTTTATACGAGGATATTTCCTTTTCTACCGATGGCCCAAAAACGCTTGAAATCTCCACATGCAAATTCCTCAAAAAGAGGGTTTCCAATCTGCTCTGTCTAAAGGAAGGTTCAACTCTGTGAGTTGAACACACACAAATCAACGAAGTTACTGAGAAATCTTCTGTGTAGCATTAGATGAAGAAATCCCGCTTCCAACGAAATCCACAAAGAGGTCCAAATATCCACTTGCAGACTTTACAAACACAGTGTTTACAAACTGCTCTATGAAAAGAAAGGTTAAACTCTGTGAGTGGAACGCACACATCACAAAGTGGTTTCTGAGAATGATTCTCTCTAGTTTTCATACGAGGATATAGCCTTTTCTACCGATGGCCCCAAAACGCTTGAAATCTCCACATGCAAATTCCTCAAAAAGAGGGTTTCCAATCTGCTCTGTCTAAAGGAAGGTTCAACTCTGTGAGTTGAACACACACAAATCAAAGAAGTTTCTGAGAACTCTTCCTTCTAGCATTAGATGAAGAAATCCCTCTTCCAACGAAATCCTCAAAGAGGTCCAAGTATCCACTTGCAGACTTCACAAACAGAGTGTTTCCAAACTGCTCTATAAAAAGAAAGGTTAAACTCTGTGAGTGGAACGCACACATCACAAAGTGGTTTCTGAGAATGATTCTCTCTAGTTTTTATAGGAGGATATTTCCTTTTCTACCGTTGGCCCCAAAACGCTTGAAATCTCCACATGCAAATTTCTCAAAAAGAGGGTTTCCAATCTGCTCTGTCTAAAGGAAGGTACAACTCTGTGAGTTGAACATACACAAATCAAAGAACTTTCTGAGAATTCTTCCTTCTAGCATTAGATGAAGAAATCCCGCTTCCAACGAAATCCTCTAAGAGGTCCAAATATCCACTTGCAGATTTTACAAACAGAGTGTTTCCAAACTGCTCTATGAAAAGAAAGGTTAAACTCTGTGAGTGGAACGCACACATCACAAAGTGGTTTCTGAGAATGATCCTCTCTAGTTTTTATACGACGAGATTTCCTTTTCTAACGTTGGCCCCAAATAGATTGAAATCTCCACATGCAAATCCCGCAAAAAGAGGGTTTCCAATCTGCTCTGTCTAAAGGAAGGTTCAACCCTGTGAGATGAACATACACAAATCAACGAAGTTACTGAGAAATCTTCTGTGTAGCATTAGATGAAGAAATCCCGCTTCCAACGAAATCCTCAAAGAGGTCCAAATATCCACTTGCAGATTTTACAAACAGAGTGTTTCCAAACTGCTCTATGAAAAGAAAGGTTAAACTCTGTGAGTGGATCGCACACATCACAAAGTGGTTTCTGAGAATGATTCTCTCTAGTTTTTCTATGAGGATATTTCCTTTTCTAACGTAGGCCCCAAATCGCTTGAACTCTCCACATGCAAATTCCTCAAAAAGAGGGTTTCCAATCTGCTCTGTCTAAAGGAAGGTTCAACTCTGTGAGTTGAACACACGCAAATCAAAGATGTTTCTGAAAATTCTTCCTTCTAGCATTAGATGAAGAAATCCCGCTTCCAATGAAATCCTCAAAGAGGTCCAAATTTCCCCTTGCAGACTTCAAAACCACAGTGTTTCCAAACTGCTCTGTGAAAAGAAAGGTTAAACTCTGTGAGTGGAACACACACATCACAAAGTGGTTTCTGAGAATGATTCTCTCTAGTTTTTATACGAGGATATTTCCTTTTCTACCGATGGACCCAAAACGCTTGAAATCTCCACATGCAAATTCCTAAAAAAGAGTGTTTCCAATCTGCTCTGTCTAAAGGAAGGTTCAACTCTGTGAGTTGAACACACACAAATCAGAGAAGTTTCTTAGAATTCTTCCTTCTAGCATTAGATGAAGAAATCCCGCTTCCAACGAAATCCTCAAAGAGGTCCAAATATCCACTTGCAGACTTTACAAACAGAGTGTTTCCGAACTGCTCTATGAAAAGAAAGGTTAAACTCTGTGAGTGGAACGCACACATCACAAAGTAGTTTCTGAGAATGATTCTCTCTTGTTTTTATACGAGGAGATTTCCTTTTCTACCGTTGGCGCCAAAGTGCTTGAAATCTCCACATGCATATTCCTCAAAAAGAGGGTTTCCAATCTGCTCTGTCTAAAGGAAGGTTCAACTCTGTTAGTTGAACACACACAAATCAACGAAGTTACTGAGAAATCTTCTGTGTAGCATTAGATGAAGAAATCCCGCTTCCAACGAAATCCACAAAGAGGTCCATAAATCCACTTGCAGACTTTACAAACAGAGTGTTTACAAACTGCTCTATGAAAAGAAAGGTTAAACTCTGTGAGTGGAATGCACACATCACAAAGTGGTTTCTGAGAATGATTCTCTCTAGTTTTTATACGAGGATATTTCCTTTTCTACCGATGGCCCCAAAACGCTTGAAATCTCCACATGCAAATTCCTCAAAAAGAGGGTTTCCAATCTGCTCTGTCTAAAGGAAGGTTCAACTCTGTGAGTTGAACACACACAAATCAAAGAAGTTTCTGAGAATTCTTCCTTCTAGCATTAGATGAAAAAATCCCGCTTCCAACGAAATCCTCCAATAGGTCCAAATATCCACTTGCAGACTTCACAAACAGGGTGTTTCCAAACTGCTCTATGAAAAGAAAGGTTAAACTCTGTGAGTGGATCGCACACATCACAAAGTGGTTTTTGAGAATGATTCCCCCTAGTTGTTATACGAGGATATTTCCTTTTCTACCGATGGCCCAAAAACCCTTGAAATCTCCACATGCAAATTCCTCAAAAAGAGGGTTTCCAATCTGCTCTGTCTAAAGGAAGGTTCAACTCTGTTAGTTGAACACACAGAAATCAACGAAGTTACTGAGAAATCTTCTGTGTAGCATTAGATGAAGGAACCCCACTTCCAACGAAATCCTCAAAGAGGTACAAATATCCACTTGCAGACTTTAGAAACAGAGTGTTTCCAAACTGCTCTATGAAAAGAAAGGTTAAACTCTGTGAGTGGAACGCACACATAACAAAGAGGTTTCTGAGAATGATTCTCTGTAGTTTTTCTATGAGGATATTTCCTTTTCTAACGTTGGCCCCAAATCGCTTGAAATCTCCACATGCAAATTCCTCAAAAATAGGGTTTCCAATCTGCTCTGTCTAAAGGAAGGTTCAACTCTGTGAGTTGAACACACGCAAATCAAAGAAGTTTCTGAAAATTCTTCCTTCTAGCATTAGATGAAGAAATCCCGCTTCCAATGAAATCCTGAAAGAGGTCCAAATATCCCCTTGCAGACTTCAAAACCAGAGTGTTTCCAATCTGCTCTATGAAAAGAAAGGTTAAACTCTGTGAGTGGAACACACACATAACAAAGTCGTTTCTGAAAATGATTCTCTCTAGTTTTTATACGAGGATATTTCCTTTTCTACCATAGGCCACAAAATGCTTGAAATCTCCACATGCATATTCCTCAAAAAGAGGGTTTCCAATCTGCTCTGTCTAAAGGAAGGTTCAACTCTGTGAGTTGAACACACACAAATCAAAGAACTTTCTGAGAATTTTTCCTTCTAGCATTAGATGAAGAAATCCCGCTTCCAACGAAATCCTCCAAGAGGTCCAAATATCCACTTGCAGACTTCACAAACAGAGTGTTTCCAAACTGCTCTATGAAAAGAAAGGTTAAACTCTGAGAGTGGATCTCACACCTCACAAAGTGGTTTCTGAGAATGATCCTTTCTAGTTTTTATACTACGAGATTTCCTTTTCTAACGTTGGCCCCAAATAGACTGAAATCTCCACATGCAAATCCCGCAAAAAGAGGGTTTCCAATCTGCTCTGTCTAAAGGAAGGTTCAACTCTATTAGTTGAACACACACAAATCAACGAAGTTATTGAGAAATCTTCTGTGTAGCATTAGATGAAGAAATCCCGATTCCATCGAAATCCACAAAGAGGTCCAAATATCCACTTGCAGACTTTACAAACAGAGTGTTTACAAACTGCTCTATGAAAAGAAAGGTTAAACTCTGTGAGTGGAACGCACACATCACGAAGTGGCTTCTGAAAATGATTCTCTCTAATTTTTATACGAGGATATTTCCTTTTCTACAGTTGGCCACAAAATGCTTCAAATCTCCACATGCATATTCCTCAAAAAGAGGGTTTCCAATCTGCTCTGTCTAAAGGAAGGTTCAACTCTGTGAGTTCAACACACACAAATCAAAGAAGTTTCTGAGAATTCTTCCTTCTAGCATTAGATGAAGAAATCCCGCTTCCAACGAAATCCTCCAAGAGGTCCAAATATCCACTTGCAGACTTCACAGAGTGTTTCCAAACTGCTCTATGAAAAGAAAGGTTAAACTCTGAGAGTGGATCGCACACCTCACAAAGTGGTTTCTGAGAATGATCCTCTCTAGTTTTTATACGACGAGATTTCCTTTTCTAACGTTGGCCCCAAATAGATTGAAATCTCCACATGCAAATCCCGCAAAAAGAGGGTTTCCAATCTGCTCTGTCTAAAGGAAGGTTCAACTCTGTTAGTTGAACACACACAAATCAACGAAGTTATTGAGAAATCTTCTGTGTAGCATTAGATGAAGAAATCCCGCTTCCAACGAAATCCACAAAGAGGTCCAAATATCCACTTGCAGACTTTACAAACAGAGTGTTTACAAACTGCTCTATGAAAAGAAAGGTTAAACTCTGTGAGTGGAACGCACACATCACGAAGTGGTTTCTGAGAATGATTCTCTCTAGTTTTTATACGAGGATATTTCCTTTTTTACCGATGGCCCCAAAACGCTTGAAATCTCAACATGCAAATTCCTAAAAAAGAGTGTTTCCAATCTGCTCTGTCTAAAGGAACGTTCAACTCTGTTAGTTGAACACACACAAATCAACGAAGTTACTGAGAAATCTTCTGTGTAGCATTAGATGATGAAATACCGCTTCCAACGAAATCCACAAAGAGGTCCAAATATCCACTTGCAGACTTTACAAACAGAGTGTTTACAAACTGCTCTATGAAAAGAAAGGTTAAACTCTGTGAGTGGAATGCACACATCACAAAGTGGTTACTGAGAATGATTCTCTCTAGTTTTTATACGAGGATATTTCCTTTTCTACCGATGGCCCCAAAACGCTTGAAATCTCCACATGCAAATTCCTCAAAAAGAGGGTTTCCAATCTGCTCTGTCTAAAGGAAGGTTCAACTCTGTGAGTTGAACACACACAAATCAAAGAAGTTTCTGAGAACTCTTCCTTCTAGCATTAGATGAAGAAATCCCGCTTCCAACGAAATCCTCAAAGAGGTCCAAATATCCACTTGCAGACTTCACAAACACAGTGTTTCCAAACTGCTCTATAAAAAGAAAGGTTAAACTCTGTGAGTGGAACGCACACATCACAAAGTGGTTTCTGAGAATGATCCTCTCTAGTTTTTATACGACGAGATTTCCTTTTCTAACGTTGGCCCCAAATAGATTGAAATCTCCACATGCAAATCCCGCAAAAAGAGGGTTTCCAATCTGCTCTGTCTAAAGGAAGGTTCAACTCTGTGAGATGAACATACACAAATCAACGAAGTTACTGAGAAATCTTCTGTGTAGCATTAGATGAAGAAATCCCGCTTCCAACGAAATCCTCAAAGAGGTCCAAATATCCACTTGCAGATTTTACAAACAGAGTGTTTCCAAACTGCTCTATGAAAAGAAAGGTTAAACTCTGTGAGTGGAACGCACACATCACAAAGTGGTTTCTGAGAATGATCCTTTCTAGTTTTTATACGAGGAGATTTCCTTTTGTAATGTTGGCCCCAAATCGCTTGAAATCTCCACATGCAAATTCCTCAAAAAGAGGGTTTCCAATCTGCTCTGTCTAAAGGAAGGTTCAACTCTGTGAGTTGAACACACACAAATCAAAGAACTTTCTGAGAATTCTTCCTTCTAGCATTAGATGAAGAAATCCCGCTTCCAACGAAATCCTCTAAGAGGTCCAAATATCCACTTGCAGACTTCACAAACAGAGTGTTTCCAAACTGCTCTATGAAAAGAAAGGTTAAACTCTGTGAGTGGAACGCACACTTCCCAAAGTCGTTTCTGAGAATGATTCTCTCTAGTTTTTATACGAGGAGATTTCCTTTTCTACCGATGGCCCAAAAACTCTTGAAATCTCCACATGCAAATTCCTCAAAAAGAGGGTTTCCAATCTGCTCTGTCTAAAGGAAGGTTCAACTCTGTTAGTTGAACACACACAAATCAACGAAGTTACTGAGAAATCTTCTGTGTAGCATTAGATGATGAAATACCGCTTCCAACGAAATCCACAAAGAGGTCCAAATATCCACTTGCAGACTTTACAAACAGAGTGTTTACAAACTGCTCTATGAAATCAAAGGTTAAACTCTGTGAGTGGAACGCACACATCACAAAGTGGTTTCTGAGAATGATTCTCTCTAGTTTTTATACGAGGATATTTCCTTTTCTACCGATGGCCCCAAAACGCTTGAAATCTCCACATGCAAATTCCTCAAAAAGAGGGTTTCCAATCTGCTCTGTCTAAAGGAATGTTCAACTCTGTGAGTTGAACACACACAAATCAAAGAAGTTTCTGAGAACTCTTCCTTCTAGCATTAGATGAAGAAATCCCGCTTCCAACGAAATCCTCAAAGAGGTCCAAGTATCCACTTGCAGACTTCACAAACAGTGTGTTTCCAAACTGCTCTATAAAAAGAAAGGTTAAACTCTGTGAGTGGAACGCACACATCACAAAGTGGTTTCTGAGAATGATTCTCTCTAGTTTTTATACGAGGATATTTCCTTTTCTACCGTTGGCCCCAAAACGCTTGAAATCTCCACATGCAAATTTCTCAAAAAGAGGGTTTCCAATCTGCTCTGTCTAAAGGAAGGTACAACTCTGTGAGTTGAACATACACAAATCAAAGAACTTTCTGAGAATTCTTCCTTCTAGCATTAGATGAAGAAATCCCGCTTCCAACGAAATCCTCTAAGAGGTCCAAATATCCACTTGCAGATTTTACAAACAGAGTGTTTCCAAACTGCTCTATGAAAAGAAAGGTTAAACTCTGTGAGTGGAACGCACACATCACAAAGTGGTTTCTGAGAATGATCCTCTCTAGTTTTTATACGGCGAGATTTCCTTTTCTAACGTTGGCCCCAAATAGATTGAAATCTCCACATGCAAATCCCGCAAAAAGAGGGTTTCCAATCTGCTCTGTCTAAAGGAAGGTTCAACTCTGTGAGATGAACATACACAAATCAACGAAGTTACTGAGAAATCTTCTGTGTAGCATTAGATGAAGAAATCCCGCTTCCAACGAAATCCTCAAAGAGGTCCAAATATCCACTTGCAGATTTTACAAACAGAGTGTTTCCAAACTGCTCTATGAAAAGAAAGGTTAAACTCTGTGAGTGGAACGCACACATCACAAAGTGGTTTCTGAGAATGATCCTTTCTAGTTTTTATACGAGGAGATTTCCTTTTGTAATGTTGGCCCCAAATCGCTTGAAATCTCCACATGCAAATTCCTCAAAAAGAGGGTTTCCAATCTGCTCTGTCTAAAGGAAGGTTCAACTCTGTGAGTTGAACACACACAAATCAAAGAAGTTTCTGAGAATTCTTCCTTCTAGCATTAGATGAAGAAATCCCGCTTCCAACGAAATCCTCTAAGAGGTCCAAATATCCACTTGCAGACTTCACAAACAGAGTGTTTCCAAACTGCTCTATGAAAAGAAAGGTTAAACTCTGTGAGTGGAACGCACACTTCACAAAGTCGTTTCTGAGAATGATTCTCTCTAGTTTTTATACGAGGATATTTCCTTTTCTACCGATGGCCCCAAAACGCTTGAAATCTCCACATGCAAATTCCTCAAAAAGAGGGTTTCCAATCTGCTCTGTCTAAAGGAAGGTTCAACTCTGTGAGTTGAACACACACAAATCAAAGAAGTTTCTGAGAACTCTTCCTTCTAGCATTAGATGAAGAAATCCCGCTTCCAACGAAATCCTCAAAGAGGTCCAAGTATCCACTTGCAGACTTCACAAACAGAGTGTTTCCAAACTGCTCTATAAAAAGAAAGGTTAAACTCTGTGAGTGGAACGCACACATCACAAAGTGGTTTCTGAGAATGATTCTCTCTAGTTTTTATACGAGGATATTTCCTTTTCTACCGTTGGCCCCAAAACGCTTGAAATCTCCACATGCAAATTTCTCAAAAAGAGGGTTTCCAATCTGCTCTGTCTAAAGGAAGGTACAACTCTGTGAGTTGAACATACACAAATCAAAGAACTTTCTGAGAATTCTTCCTTCTAGCATTAGATGAAGAAATCCCGCTTCCAACGAAATCCTCTAAGAGGTCCAAATATCCACTTGCAGATTTTACAAACAGAGTGTTTCCAAACTGCTCTATGAAAAGAAAGGTTAAACTCTGTGAGTGGAACGCACACATCACAAAGTGGTTTCTGAGAATGATCCTCTCTAGTTTTTATACGACGAGATTTCCTTTTCTAACGTTGGCCCCAAATAGATTGAAATCTCCACATGCAAATCCCGCAAAAAGAGGGTTTCCAATCTGCTCTGTCTAAAGGAAGGTTCAACTCTGTGAGATGAACATACACAAATCAACGAAGTTACTGAGAAATCTTCTGTGTAGCATTAGATGAAGAAATCCCGCTTCCAACGAAATCCTCAAAGAGGTCCAAATATCCACTTGCAGATTTTACAAACAGAGTGTTTCCAAACTGCTCTATGAAAAGAAAGGTTAAACTCTGTGAGTGGAACGCACACATCACAAAGTGGTTTCTGAGAATGATCCTTTCTAGTTTTTATACGAGGAGATTTCCTTTTGTAATGTTGGCCCCAAATCGCTTGAAATCTCCACATGCAAATTCCTCAAAAAGAGGGTTTCCAATCTGCTCTGTCTAAAGGAAGGTTCAACTCTGTGAGTTGAACACACACAAATCAAAGAACTTTCTGAGAATTCTTCCTTCTAGCATTAGATGAAGAAATCCCGCTTCCAACGAAATCCTCTAAGAGGTCCAAATATCCACTTGCAGACTTCACAAACAGAGTGTTTCCAAACTGCTCTATGAAAAGAAAGGTTAAACTCTGTGAGTGGAACGCACACTTCACAAAGTCGTTTCTGAGAATGATTCTCTCTAGTTTTTATACGAGGATATTTCCTTTTCTACCGATGGCCCAAAAACGCATGAAATCTCCACATGCAAATTCCTCAAAAAGAGGGTTTCCAATCTGCTCTGTCTAAAGGAAGGTTCAACTCTGTTAGTTGAACACACACAAATCAACGAAGTTACTGAGAAATCTTCTGTGTAGCATTAGATGAAGAAATCCCGCTTCCAATGAAATCCACAAAGAGGTCCAAATATCCACTTGCAGACTTTACAAACAGAGTGTTTCCAAACTGCTCTATGAAAAGAAAGGTTAAACTCTGTGAGTGGAACGCACACATCACAAAGTGGTTTCTGAGAATGATTCTCTCTAGTTTTTATAAGAGGATATAGCCTTTTCTACCGATGGCCCCAAAACGCTTGAAATCTCCACATGCAAATTCCTCAAAAAGAGGGTTTCCAATCTGCTCTGTCTAAAGGAAGGTTCAACTCTGTGAGTTGAACACACACAAATCAAAGAAGTTTCTGAGAACTCTTCCTTCTAGCATTAGATGAAGAAATCCCGCTTCCAACGAAATCCTCAAAGAGGTCCAAGTATCCACTTGCAGACTTCACAAACAGAGTGTTTCCAAACTTCTCTATAAAAAGAAAGGTTAAACTCTGTGAGTGGAACGCACACATCACAAAGTGGTTTCTGAGAATGATTCTCTCTAGTTTTTATACGAGGATATTTCCTTTTCTACCGTTGGCCCCAAAACGCTTGAAATCTCCACATGCAAATTTCTCAAAAAGAGGGTTTCCAATCTGCTCTGTCTAAAGGAAGGTACAACTCTGTGAGTTGAACATACACAAATCAAAGAACTTTCTGAGAATTCTTCCTTCTAGCATTAGATGAAGAAATCCCGCTTCCAACGAAATCCTCTAAGAGGTCCAAATATCCACTTGCAGATTTTACAAACAGAGTGTTTCCAAACTGCTCTATGAAAAGAAAGGTTAAACTCTGTGAGTGGAACGCACACATCACAAAGTGGTTTCTGAGAATGATCCTCTCTAGTTTTTATACGACGAGATTTCCTTTTCTAACGTTGGCCCCAAATAGATTGAAATCTCCACATGCAAATCCCGCAAAAAGAGGGTTTCCAATCTGCTCTGTCTAAAGGAAGGTTCAACGCTGTGAGATGAACATACACAAATCAACGAAGTTACTGAGAAATCTTCTGTGTAGCATTAGATGAAGAAATCCCGCTTCCAACGAAATCCTCAAAGAGGTCCAAATATCCACTTGCAGATTTTACAAACAGAGTGTTTCCAAACTGCTCTATGAAAAGAAAGGTTAAACTCTGTGAGTGGAACGCACACATCACAAAGTGGTTTCTGAGAATGATCCTTTCTAGTTTTTATACGAGGAGATTTCCTTTTGTAATGTTGGCCCCAAATCGCTTGAAATCTCCACATGCAAATTCCTCAAAAAGAGGGTTTCCAATCTGCTCTGTCTAAAGGAAGGTTCAACTCTGTGAGTTGAACACACACAAATCAAAGAAGTTTCTGAGAATTCTTCCTTCTAGCATTAGATGAAGAAATCCCGCTTCCAACGAAATCCTCTAAGAGGTCCAAATATCCACTTGCAGACTTCACAAACAGAGTGTTTCCAAACTGCTCTATGAAAAGAAAGGTTAAACTCTGTGAGTGGAACGCACACTTCACAAAGTCGTTTCTGAGAATGATTCTCTCTAGTTTTTATACGAGGATATTTCCTTTTCTACCGATGGCCCCAAAACGCTTGAAATCTCCACATGCAAATTCCTCAAAAAGAGGGTTTCCAATCTGCTCTGTCTAAAGGAAGGTTCAACTCTGTGAGTTGAACACACACAAATCAAAGAAGTTTCTGAGAACTCTTCCTTCTAGCATTAGATGAAGAAATCCCGCTTCCAACGAAATCCTCAAAGAGGTCCAAGTATCCACTTGCAGACTTCACAAACAGAGTGTTTCCAAACTGCTCTATAAAAAGAAAGGTTAAACTCTGTGAGTGGAACGCACACATCACAAAGTGGTTTCTGAGAATGATTCTCTCTAGTTTTTATACGAGGATATTTCCTTTTCTACCGTTGGCCCCAAAACGCTTGAAATCTCCACATGCAAATTTCTCAAAAAGAGGGTTTCCAATCTGCTCTGTCTAAAGGAAGGTACAACTCTGTGAGTTGAACATACACAAATCAAAGAACTTTCTGAGAATTCTTCCTTCTAGCATTAGATGAAGAAATCCCGCTTCCAACGAAATCCTCTAAGAGGTCCAAATATCCACTTGCAGATTTTACAAACAGAGTGTTTCCAAACTGCTCTATGAAAAGAAAGGTTAAACTCTGTGAGTGGAACGCACACATCACAAAGTGGTTTCTGAGAATGATCCTCTCTAGTTTTTATACGACGAGATTTCCTTTTCTAACGTTGGCCCCAAATAGATTGAAATCTCCACATGCAAATTCCGCAAAAAGAGGGTTTCCAATCTGCTCTGTCTAAAGGAAGGTTCAACGCTGTGAGATGAACATACACAAATCAACGAAGTTACTGAGAAATCTTCTGTGTAGCATTAGATGAAGAAATCCCGCTTCCAACGAAATCCTCAAAGAGGTCCAAATATCCACTTGCAGATTTTACAAACAGAGTGTTTCCAAACTGCTCTATGAAAAGAAAGGTTAAACTCTGTGAGTGGAACGCACACATCACAAAGTGGTTTCTGAGAATGATCCTTTCTAGTTTTTATACGAGGAGATTTCCTTTTGTAATGTTGGCCCCAAATCGCTTGAAATCTCCACATGCAAATTCCTCAAAAAGAGGGTTTCCAATCTGCTCTGTCTAAAGGAAGGTTCAACTCTGTGAGTTGAACACACACAAATCAAAGAAGTTTCTGAGAATTCTTCCTTCTAGCATTAGATGAAGAAATCCCGCTTCCAACGAAATCCTCTAAGAGGTCCAAATATCCACTTGCAGACTTCACAAACAGAGTGTTTCCAAACTGCTCTATGAAAAGAAAGGTTAAACTCTGTGAGTGGAACGCACACTTCACAAAGTCGTTTCTGAGAATGATTCTCTCTAGTTTTTATACGAGGATATTTCCTTTTCTACCGATGGCCCCAAAACGCTTGAAATCTCCACATGCAAATTCCTCAAAAAGAGGGTTTCCAATCTGCTCTGTCTAAAGGAAGGTTCAACTCTGTGAGTTGAACACACACAAATCAAAGAAGTTTCTGAGAACTCTTCCTTCTAGCATTAGATGAAGAAATCCCGCTTCCAACGAAATCCTCAAAGAGGTCCAAGTATCCACTTGCAGACTTCACAAACAGAGTGTTTCCAAACTGCTCTATAAAAAGAAAGGTTAAACTCTGTGAGTGGAACGCACACATCACAAAGTGGTTTCTGAGAATGATTCTCTCTAGTTTTTATACGAGGATATTTCCTTTTCTACCGTTGGCCCCAAAACGCTTGAAATCTCCACATGCAAATTTCTCAAAAAGAGGGTTTCCAATCTGCTCTGTCTAAAGGAAGGTACAACTCTGTGAGTTGAACATACACAAATCAAAGAACTTTCTGAGAATTCTTCCTTCTAGCATTAGATGAAGAAATCCCGCTTCCAACGAAATCCTCTAAGAGGTCCAAATATCCACTTGCAGATTTTACAAACAGAGTGTTTCCAAACTGCTCTATGAAAAGAAAGGTTAAACTCTGTGAGTGGAACGCACACATCACAAAGTGGTTTCTGAGAATGATCCTCTCTAGTTTTTATACGACGAGATTTCCTTTTCTAACGTTGGCCCCAAATAGATTGAAATCTCCACATGCAAATCCCGCAAAAAGAGGGTTTCCAATCTGCTCTGTCTAAAGGAAGGTTCAACTCTGTGAGATGAACATACACAAATCAACGAAGTTACTGAGAAATCTTCTGTGTAGCATTAGATGAAGAAATCCCGCTTCCAACGAAATCCTCAAAGAGGTCCAAATATCCACTTGCAGATTTTACAAACAGAGTGTTTCCAAACTGCTCTATGAAAAGAAAGGTTAAACCCTGTGAGTGGAACGCACACATCACAAAGTGGTTTCTGAGAATGATCCTTTCTAGTTTTTATACGAGGAGATTTCCTTTTGTAATGTTGGCCCCAAATCGCTTGAAATCTCCACATGCAAATTCCTCAAAAAGAGGGTTTCCAATCTGCTCTGTCTAAAGGAAGGTTCAACTCTGTGAGTTGAACACACACAAATCAAAGAACTTTCTGAGAATTCTTCCTTCTAGCATTAGATGAAGAAATCCCGCTTCCAACGAAATCCTCTAAGAGGTCCAAATATCCACTTGCAGACTTCACAAACAGAGTGTTTCCAAACTGCTCTATGAAAAGAAAGGTTAAACTCTGTGAGTGGAACGCACACTTCACAAAGTCGTTTCTGAGAATGATTCTCTCTAGTTTTTATACGAGGATATTTCCTTTTCTACCGATGGCCCAAAAACGCTTGAAATCTCCACATGCAAATTCCTCAAAAAGAGGGTTTCCAATCTGCTCTGTCTAAAGGAAGGTTCAACTCTGTTAGTTGAACACACACAAATCAACGAAGTTCCTGAGAAATCTTCTGTGTAGCATTAGATGAAGAAATCCCGCTTCCAATGAAATCCACAAAGAGGTCCAAATATCCACTTGCAGACTTTACAAACAGAGTGTTTCCAAACTGCTCTATGAAAAGAAAGGTTAAACTCTGTGAGTGGAACGCACACATCACAAAGTGGTTTCTGAGAATGATTCTCTCTAGTTTTTATAAGAGGATATAGCCTTTTCTACCGATGGCCCCAAAACGCTTGAAATCTCCACATGCAAATTCCTCAAAAAGAGGGTTTCCAATCTGCTCTGTCTAAAGGAAGGTTCAACTCTGTGAGTTGAACACACACAAATCAAAGAAGTTTCTGAGAACTCTTCCTTCTAGCATTAGATGAAGAAATCCCGCTTCCAACGAAATCCTCAAAGAGGTCCAAATATCCACTTGCAGACTTCACAAACACAGTGTTTCCAAACTGCTCTATAAAAAGAAAGGTTAAACTCTGTGAGTGGAACGCACACATCACAAAGTGGTTTCTGAGAATGATCCTCTCTAGTTTTTATACGACGAGATTTCCTTTTCTAACGTTGGCCCCAAATAGATTGAAATCTCCACATGCAAATCCCGCAAAAAGAGGGTTTCCAATCTGCTCTGTCTAAAGGAAGGTTCAACTCTGTGAGATGAACATACACAAATCAACGAAGTTACTGAGAAATCTTCTGTGTAGCATTAGATGAAGAAATCCCGCTTCCAACGAAATCCTCAAAGAGGTCCAAATATCCACTTGCAGATTTTACAAACAGAGTGTTTCCAAACTGCTCTATGAAAAGAAAGGTTAAACTCTGTGAGTGGAACGCACACATCACAAAGTGGTTTCTGAGAATGATCCTTTCTAGTTTTTATACGAGGAGATTTCCTTTTGTAATGTTGGCCCCAAATCGCTTGAAATCTCCACATGCAAATTCCTCAAAAAGAGGGTTTCCAATCTGCTCTGTCTAAAGGAAGGTTCAACTCTGTGAGTTGAACACACACAAATCAAAGAACTTTCTGAGAATTCTTCCTTCTAGCATTAGATGAAGAAATCCCGCTTCCAACGAAATCCTCTAAGAGGTCCAAATATCCACTTGCAGACTTCACAAACAGAGTGTTTCCAAACTGCTCTATGAAAAGAAAGGTTAAACTCTGTGAGTGGAACGCACACTTCCCAAAGTCGTTTCTGAGAATGATTCTCTCTAGTTTTTATACGAGGAGATTTCCTTTTCTACCGATGGCCCAAAAACTCTTGAAATCTCCACATGCAAATTCCTCAAAAAGAGGGTTTCCAATCTGCTCTGTCTAAAGGAAGGTTCAACTCTGTTAGTTGAACACACACAAATCAACGAAGTTACTGAGAAATCTTCTGTGTAGCATTAGATGATGAAATACCGCTTCCAACGAAATCCACAAAGAGGTCCAAATATCCACTTGCAGACTTTACAAACAGAGTGTTTACAAACTGCTCTATGAAATCAAAGGTTAAACTCTGTGAGTGGAACGCACACATCACAAAGTGGTTTCTGAGAATGATTCTCTCTAGTTTTTATACGAGGATATTTCCTTTTCTACCGATGGCCCCAAAACGCTTGAAATCTCCACATGCAAATTCCTCAAAAAGAGGGTTTCCAATCTGCTCTGTCTAAAGGAATGTTCAACTCTGTGAGTTGAACACACACAAATCAAAGAAGTTTCTGAGAACTCTTCCTTCTAGCATTAGATGAAGAAATCCCGCTTCCAACGAAATCCTCAAAGAGGTCCAAGTATCCACTTGCAGACTTCACAAACAGTGTGTTTCCAAACTGCTCTATAAAAAGAAAGGTTAAACTCTGTGAGTGGAACGCACACATCACAAAGTGGTTTCTGAGAATGATTCTCTCTAGTTTTTATACGAGGATATTTCCTTTTCTACCGTTGGCCCCAAAACGCTTGAAATCTCCACATGCAAATTTCTCAAAAAGAGGGTTTCCAATCTGCTCTGTCTAAAGGAAGGTACAACTCTGTGAGTTGAACATACACAAATCAAAGAACTTTCTGAGAATTCTTCCTTCTAGCATTAGATGAAGAAATCCCGCTTCCAACGAAATCCTCTAAGAGGTCCAAATATCCACTTGCAGATTTTACAAACAGAGTGTTTCCAAACTGCTCTATGAAAAGAAAGGTTAAACTCTGTGAGTGGAACGCACACATCACAAAGTGGTTTCTGAGAATGATCCTCTCTAGTTTTTATACGACGAGATTTCCTTTTCTAACGTTGGCCCCAAATAGATTGAAATCTCCACATGCAAATCCCGCAAAAAGAGGGTTTCCAATCTGCTCTGTCTAAAGGAAGGTTCAACTCTGTGAGATGAACATACACAAATCAACGAAGTTACTGAGAAATCTTCTGTGTAGCATTAGATGAAGAAATCCCGCTTCCAACGAAATCCTCAAAGAGGTCCAAATATCCACTTGCAGATTTTACAAACAGAGTGTTTCCAAACTGCTCTATGAAAAGAAAGGTTAAACTCTGTGAGTGGAACGCACACATCACAAAGTGGTTTCTGAGAATGATCCTTTCTAGTTTTTATACGAGGAGATTTCCTTTTGTAATGTTGGCCCCAAATCGCTTGAAATCTCCACATGCAAATTCCTCAAAAAGAGGGTTTCCAATCTGCTCTGTCTAAAGGAAGGTTCAACTCTGTGAGTTGAACACACACAAATCAAAGAAGTTTCTGAGAATTCTTCCTTCTAGCATTAGATGAAGAAATCCCGCTTCCAACGAAATCCTCTAAGAGGTCCAAATATCCACTTGCAGACTTCACAAACAGAGTGTTTCCAAACTGCTCTATGAAAAGAAAGGTTAAACTCTGTGAGTGGAACGCACACTTCACAAAGTCGTTTCTGAGAATGATTCTCTCTAGTTTTTATACGAGGATATTTCCTTTTCTACCGATGGCCCCAAAACGCTTGAAATCTCCACATGCAAATTCCTCAAAAAGAGGGTTTCCAATCTGCTCTGTCTAAAGGAAGGTTCAACTCTGTGAGTTGAACACACACAAATCAAAGAAGTTTCTGAGAACTCTTCCTTCTAGCATTAGATGAAGAAATCCCGCTTCCAACGAAATCCTCAAAGAGGTCCAAGTATCCACTTGCAGACTTCACAAACAGAGTGTTTCCAAACTGCTCTATAAAAAGAAAGGTTAAACTCTGTGAGTGGAACGCACACATCACAAAGTGGTTTCTGAGAATGATTCTCTCTAGTTTTTATACGAGGATATTTCCTTTTCTACCGTTGGCCCCAAAACGCTTGAAATCTCCACATGCAAATTTCTCAAAAAGAGGGTTTCCAATCTGCTCTGTCTAAAGGAAGGTACAACTCTGTGAGTTGAACATACACAAATCAAAGAACTTTCTGAGAATTCTTCCTTCTAGCATTAGATGAAGAAATCCCGCTTCCAACGAAATCCTCTAAGAGGTCCAAATATCCACTTGCAGATTTTACAAACAGAGTGTTTCCAAACTGCTCTATGAAAAGAAAGGTTAAACTCTGTGAGTGGAACGCACACATCACAAAGTGGTTTCTGAGAATGATCCTCTCTAGTTTTTATACGACGAGATTTCCTTTTCTAACGTTGGCCCCAAATAGATTGAAATCTCCACATGCAAATCCCGCAAAAAGAGGGTTTCCAATCTGCTCTGTCTAAAGGAAGGTTCAACTCTGTGAGATGAACATACACAAATCAACGAAGTTACTGAGAAATCTTCTGTGTAGCATTAGATGAAGAAATCCCGCTTCCAACGAAATCCTCAAAGAGGTCCAAATATCCACTTGCAGATTTTACAAACAGAGTGTTTCCAAACTGCTCTATGAAAAGAAAGGTTAAACTCTGTGAGTGGAACGCACACATCACAAAGTGGTTTCTGAGAATGATCCTTTCTAGTTTTTATACGAGGAGATTTCCTTTTGTAATGTTGGCCCCAAATCGCTTGAAATCTCCACATGCAAATTCCTCAAAAAGAGGGTTTCCAATCTGCTCTGTCTAAAGGAAGGTTCAACTCTGTGAGTTGAACACACACAAATCAAAGAACTTTCTGAGAATTCTTCCTTCTAGCATTAGATGAAGAAATCCCGCTTCCAACGAAATCCTCTAAGAGGTCCAAATATCCACTTGCAGACTTCACAAACAGAGTGTTTCCAAACTGCTCTATGAAAAGAAAGGTTAAACTCTGTGAGTGGAACGCACACTTCACAAAGTCGTTTCTGAGAATGATTCTCTCTAGTTTTTATACGAGGATATTTCCTTTTCTACCGATGGCCCAAAAACGCTTGAAATCTCCACATGCAAATTCCTCAAAAAGAGGGTTTCCAATCTGCTCTGTCTAAAGGAAGGTTCAACTCTGTTAGTTGAACACACACAAATCAACGAAGTTACTGAGAAATCTTCTGTGTAGCATTAGATGAAGAAATCCCGCTTCCAATGAAATCCACAAAGAGGTCCAAATATCCACTTGCAGACTTTACAAACAGAGTGTTTCCAAACTGCTCTATGAAAAGAAAGGTTAAACTCTGTGAGTGGAACGCACACATCACAAAGTGGTTTCTGAGAATGATTCTCTCTAGTTTTTATAAGAGGATATAGCCTTTTCTACCGATGGCCCCAAAACGCTTGAAATCTCCACATGCAAATTCCTCAAAAAGAGGGTTTCCAATCTGCTCTGTCTAAAGGAAGGTTCAACTCTGTGAGTTGAACACACACAAATCAAAGAAGTTTCTGAGAACTCTTCCTTCTAGCATTAGATGAAGAAATCCCGCTTCCAACGAAATCCTCAAAGAGGTCCAAGTATCCACTTGCAGACTTCACAAACAGAGTGTTTCCAAACTTCTCTATAAAAAGAAAGGTTAAACTCTGTGAGTGGAACGCACACATCACAAAGTGGTTTCTGAGAATGATTCTCTCTAGTTTTTATACGAGGATATTTCCTTTTCTAACGTTGGCCCCAAAACGCTTGAAATCTCCACATGCAAATTTCTCAAAAAGAGGGTTTCCAATCTGCTCTGTCTAAAGGAAGGTACAACTCTGTGAGTTGAACATACACAAATCAAAGAACTTTCTGAGAATTCTTCCTTCTAGCATTAGATGAAGAAATCCCGCTTCCAACGAAATCCTCTAAGAGGTCCAAATATCCACTTGCAGATTTTACAAACAGAGTGTTTCCAAACTGCTCTATGAAAAGAAAGGTTAAACTCTGTGAGTGGAACGCACACATCACAAAGTGGTTTCTGAGAATGATCCTCTCTAGTTTTTATACGACGAGATTTCCTTTTCTAACGTTGGCCCCAAATAGATTGAAATCTCCACATGCAAATCCCGCAAAAAGAGGGTTTCCAATCTGCTCTGTCTAAAGGAAGGTTCAACGCTGTGAGATGAACATACACAAATCAACGAAGTTACTGAGAAATCTTCTGTGTAGCATTAGATGAAGAAATCCCGCTTCCAACGAAATCCTCAAAGAGGTCCAAATATCCACTTGCAGATTTTACAAACAGAGTGTTTACAAACTGCTCTATGAAAAGAAAGGTTAAACTCTGTGAGTGGAACGCACACTTCACAAAGTCGTTTCTGAGAATGATTCTCTCTAGTTTTTATACGAGGATATTTCCTTTTCTACCGATGGCCCAAAAACGCTTGAAATCTCCACATGCAAATTCCTCAAAAAGAGGGTTTCCAATCTGCTCTGTCTAAAGGAAGGTTCAGCTCTGTTAGTTGAACACACACAAATCAACGAAGTTACTGAGAAATCTTCTGTGTAGCATTAGATGAAGAAATCCCGCTTCCAATGAAATCCACAAAGAGGTCCAAATATCCACTTGCAGACTTTACAAACAGAGTGTTTCCAAACTGCTCTATGAAAAGAAAGGTTAAACTCTGTGAGTGGAACGCACACATCACAAAGTGGTTTCTGAGAATGATTCTCTCTAGTTTTTATAAGAGGATATAGCCTTTTCTACCGATGGCCCCAAAACGCTTGAAATCTCCACATGCAAATTCCTCAAAAAGAGGGTTTCCAATCTGCTCTGTCTAAAGGAAGGTTCAACTCTGTGAGTTGAACACACACAAATCAAAGAAGTTTCTGAGAACTCTTCCTTCTAGCATTAGATGAAGAAATCCCGCTTCCAACGAAATCCTCAAAGAGGTCCAAGTATCCACTTGCAGACTTCACAAACAGAGTGTTTCCAAACTGCTCTATAAAAAGAAAGGTTAAACTCTGTGAGTGGAACGCACACATCACAAAGTGGTTTCTGAGAATGATTCTCTCTAGTTTTTATACGAGGATATTTCCTTTTCTACCGTTGGCCCCAAAACGCTTGAAATCTCCACATGCAAATTTCTCAAAAAGAGGGTTTCCAATCTGCTCTGTCTAAAGGAAGGTACAACTCTGTGAGTTGAACATACACAAATCAAAGAACTTTCTGAGAATTCTTCCTTCTAGCATTAGATGAAGAAATCCCGCTTCCAACGAAATCCTCTAAGAGGTCCAAATATCCACTTGCAGATTTTACAAACAGAGTGTTTCCAAACTGCTCTATGAAAAGAAAGTTAAACTCTGTGAGTGGAACGCACACATCACAAAGTGGTTTCTGAGAATGATCCTCTCTAGTTTTTATACGACGAGATTTCCTTTTCTAACGTTGGCCCCAAATAGATTGAAATCTCCACATGCAAATCCCGCAAAAAGAGGGTTTCCAATCTGCTCTGTCTAAAGGAAGGCTCAACGCTGTGAGATGAACATACACAAATCAACGAAGTTACTGAGAAATCTTCTGTGTAGCATTAGATGAAGAAATCCCGCTTCCAACGAAATCCACAAAGAGGTCCAAATATCCACTTGCAGATTTTACAAACAGAGTGTTTACAAACTGCTCTATGAAAAGAAAGGTAAAACTCTGTGAGTGGAACGCACACATCACGAAGTGGTTTCTGAGAATGATTCTCTCTAGTTTTTATACGAGGATATTTCCATTTTTACCGATGGCCCCAAAACGCTTGAAATCTCCACATGCAAATTCCTCAAAAAGAGGGTTTCCAATCTGCTCTGTCTAAAGGAAGGTTCAACTCTGTGAGTTGAACACACACAAATCAAAGAAGTTTCTGAGAATTCTTCCTTCTAGCATTAGATGAAGAAATCCCGCTTCCAACGAAATCCTCAAATAGGTCCAAATATCCACTTGCAGACTTTACAAACAGAGTGTTTCCAAACTGCTCTATGAAAAGAAAGGTTAAACTCTGTGAGTGGAACGCACACATCACAAAGTAGTTTCTGAGAATGATTCTCTCTTGTTTTTATACGACGAGATTTCCTTTTCAACCGTTGGCCCCAAAGTGCTTGAAATCTCCACATGCATATTCCTCAAAAAGAGGGTTTCCAATCTGCTCTGTCTAAAGGAAGGTTCAACTCTGTCAGTTGAACACACACAAATCAAAGAACTTTCTGAGAATTCTTCCTTCTAGCATTAGATGAAGAAATCCCGCTTCCAACGAAATCCTCCAAGAGGTCCAAATATCCACTTGCAGACTTCACAGACAGAGTGTTTCCAAACTGCTCTATGAAAAGAAAGGTTAAACTCTGTGAGTGGATCGCACACATCACAAAGTGGTTTCTGAGATGATTCTCTCTAGTTTTTATACGAGGATATTTCCTTTTCTACCGATGGCCCAAAAACGCTTGAAATCTCCACATGCAAATTCCTCAAAAAGAGAGTTTCCAATCTGCTCTGTCTAAAGGAAGGTTCAACTCTGTTAGTTGAACACTCACAAATCAACGAAGTTATTGAGAAATCTTCTGTGTAGCATTAGATGAAGAAATCCCGCTTCCAACGAAATCCACAAAGAGGTCCAAATATCCACTTGCAGACTTTACAAACAGAGTGTTTCCAAACTGCTCTATGAAAAGAAAGGTTAAACTCTGTGAGTGGATCGCACACATCACAAAGTGGTTTCTGAGAATGATTCTCTCTAGTTTTTATACGAGGATATTTCCTTTTCTACCGTTGGCCCCAAATCGCTTGAAATCTCCACATGCAAATTCCTCAAAAAGAGGGTTTCCAATCTGCTCTGTCTAAAGGAAGGTTCAACTCTGTTAGTTGAACACACAGAAATCAACGAAGTTACTGAGAAATCTTCTGTGTAGCATTAGATGAAGAAACCCCACTTCCAACGACATCCTCAAAGAGGTACAAATATCCACTTGCAGACTTTACAAACAGAGTGTTTCCAAACTGCTCTATGAAAAGAAAGGTTAAACTCTGTGAGTGGATCGCACACATCACAAAGTAGTTTCTGAGAATGATTCTCTCTTGTTTTTATACGAGGAGATTTCCTTTTCTACCGTTGGCGCCAAAGTGCTTGAAATCTCCACATGCATATTCCTCAAAAAGAGTGTTTCCAATCTGCTCTGTCTAAAGGAAGGTTCAACTCTGTGAGTTGAACACACACAAATCAACGAAGTTACTGAGAAATCTTCTGTGTAGCATTAGATGAAGAAATCCCGCTTCCAACGAAATCCACAAAGAAGTCCATATATCCACTTGCAGACTTTACAAACAGAGTGTTTACAAACTGCTCTATGAAAAGAAAGGTTAAACTCTGTGAGTGGAATGCACACATCACAAAGTGGTTTCTGAGAATGATTCTCTCTAGTTTTTATACGAGGATATTTCCTTTTCTACCGATGGCCCCAAACGCTTGAAATCTCCACATGCAAATTCCTCAAAAAGAGGGTTTCCAATCTGCTCTGTCTAAAGGAAGGTTCAACTCTGTGAGTTGAACACACACAAATCAAAGAAGTTTCTGAGAATTCTTCCTTCTAGCATTAGATGAAGAAATCCCACTTCCAACGAAATCCTCAAAGAGGTACAAATATCCTCTTGCAGACGTTACAAACAGAGTGTTTCCAAACTGCTCTATGAAAAGAAAGGTTAAACTCTGTGAGTGGAACGCACACATCACGAAGTGGTTTCTGAGAATGATTCTCTCAAGTTTTTATACGAGGATATTTCCTTTTTTACCGATGGCCCCAAAACGATTGAAATCTCTACATGCAAATTCCTAAAAAAGAGTGTTTCCAATCTGCTCTGTCTAAAGGAAGGTTCAACTCTGTTAGTTGAACACACACAAATCAACGAAGTTACTGAGAAATCTTCTGTGTTGCATTAGATGATGAAATACCGCTTCCAACGAAATCCACAAAGAGGTCCAAATATCCACTTTCAGACTTTACAAACAGAGTGTTTACAAACTGCTCTATGAAATCAAAGGTTAAACTCTGTGAGTGGAACGCACACATCACAAAGTGGTTTCTGAGAATGATTCTCTCTAGTTTTTATACGAGGATATTTCCTTTTCTACCGATGGCCCCAAAACGCTTGAAATCTCCACATGCAAATTCCTCAAAAAGAGGGTTTCCAATCTGCTCTGTCTAAAGGAAGGTTCAACTCTGTGAGTTGAACACACACAAATCAAAGAAGTTTCTGAGAACTCTTCCTTCTAGCATTAGATGAAGAAATCCCGCTTCCAACGAAATCCTCTAAGAGGTCCAAATATCCACTTGCAGATTTTACAAACAGAGTGTTTCCAAACTGCTCTATGAAAAGAAAGGTTAAACTCTGTGAGTGGAACGCACACATCACAAAGTGGTTTCTGAGAATGATCCTCTCTAGTTTTTATACGACGAGATTTCCTTTTCTAACGTTGGCCCCAAATAGATTGAAATCTCCACATGCAAATCCCGCAAAAAGAGGGTTTCCAATCTGCTCTGTCTAAAGGAAGGTTCAACTCTGTGAGATGAACATACACAAATCAACGAAGTTACTGAGAAATCTTCTGTGTAGCATTAGATGAAGAAATCCCGCTTCCAACCAAATCCTCAAAGAAGTCCAAATATCCACTTGCAGATTTTACAAACAGAGTGTTTCCAAACTGCTCTATGAAAAGAAAGGTTAAACTCTGTGAGTGGAACGCACACATCACAAAGTGGTTTCTGAGAATGATCCTTTCTAGTTTTTATACGAGGAGATTTCCTTTTGTAATGTTGGCCCCAAATCGCTTGAAATCTCCACATGCAAATTCCTCAAAAAGAGGGTTTCCAATCTGCTCTGTCTAAAGGAAGGTTCAACTCTGTGAGTTGAACACACACAAATCAAAGAAGTTTCTGAGAATTCTTCCTTCTAGCATTAGATGAAGAAATCCCGCTTCCAACGAAATCCTCTAAGAGGTCCAAATATCCACTTGCAGACTTCACAAACCGAGTGTTTCCAAACTGCTCTATGAAAAGAAAGGTTAAACTCTGTGAGTGGAACGCACACTTCACAAAGTCGTTTCTGAGAATGATTCGCTCTAGTTTTTATACGAGGATATTTCCTTTTCTACCGATGGCCCAAAAACGCTTGAAATCTCCACATGCAAATTCCTCAAAAAGAGGGTTTCCAATCTGCTCTGTCTAAAGGAAGGTTCAACTCTGTGAGTTGAACACACACAAATCAACGAAGTTACTGAGAAATCTTCTGTGTAGCATTAGATGAAGAAATCCCGCTTCCAACGAAATCCACAAAGAGGTCCAAATATCCACTTGCAGACTTTACAAACAGAGTGTTTACAAACTGCTCTATGAAAAGAAAGGTTAAACTCTGTGAGTGGAACGCACACATCACAAAGTGGTTTCTGAGAATGATTCTCTCTAGTTTTCATACGAGGATATAGCCTTTTCTACCGATGGCCCCAAAACGCTTGAAATCTCCACATGCAAATTCCTCAAAAAGAGGGTTTCCAATCTGCTCTGTCTAAAGGAAGGTTCAACTCTGTGAGTTGAACACACACAAATCAAAGAAGTTTCTGAGAACTCTTCCTTCTAGCATTAGATGAAGAAATCCCGCTTCCAACGAAATCCTCAAAGAGGTCCAAGTATCCACTTGCAGACTTCACAAACAGAGTGTTTCCAAACTGCTCTATAAAAAGAAAGGTTAAACTCTGTGAGTGGAACGCACACATCACAAAGTGGTTTCTGAGAATGATTCTCTCTAGTTTTTATAGGAGGATATTTCCTTTTCTACCGTTGGCCCCAAAACGCTTGAAATCTCCACATGCAAATTTCTCAAAAAGAGGGTTTCCAATCTGCTCTGTCTAAAGGAAGGTACAACTCTGCGAGTTGAACATACACAAATCAAAGAACTTTCTGAGAATTCTTCCTTCTAGCATTAGATGAAGAAATCCCGCTTCCAACGAAATCCTCTAAGAGGTCCAAATATCCACTTGCAGATTTTACAAACAGAGTGTTTCCAAACTGCTCTATGAAAAGAAAGGTTAAACTCTGTGAGTGGAACGCACACATCACAAAGTGGTTTCTGAGAATGATCCTCTCTAGTTTTTATACGACGAGATTTCCTTTTCTAACGTTGGCCCCAAATAGATTGAAATCTCCACATGCAAATCCCGCAAAAAGAGGGTTTCCAATCTGCTCTGTCTAAAGGAAGGTTCAACCCTGTGAGATGAACATACACAAATCAACGAAGTTACTGAGAAATCTTCTGTGAAGCATTAGATGAAGAAATCCCGCTTCCAACGAAATCCTCAAAGAGGTCCAAATATCCACTTGCAGATTTTACAAACAGAGTGTTTCCAAACTGCTCTATGAAAAGAAAGGTTAAACTCTGTGAGTGGATCGCACACATCACAAAGTGGTTTCTGAGAATGATTCTCTCTAGTTTTTCTATGAGGATATTTCCTTTTCTAACGTAGGCCCCAAATTGCTTGAAATCTCCACATGCAAATTCCTCAAAAAGAGGGTTTCCAATCTGCTCTGTCTAAAGGAAGGTTCAACTCTGTGAGTTGAACACACGCAAATCAAAGATGTTTCTGAAAATTCTTCCTTCTAGCATTAGATGAAGAAATCCCGCTTCCAATGAAATCCTCAAAGAGGTCCAAATTTCCCCTTGCAGACTTCAAAACCAGAGTGTTTCCAAACTGCTCTGTGAAAAGAAAGGTTAAACTCTGTGAGTGGAACACACACATCACAAAGTGGTTTCTGAGAATGATTCTCTCTAGTTTTTATACGAGGATATTTCCTTTTCTACCGATGGACCCAAAACGCTTGAAATCTCCACATGCAAATTCCTAAAAAAGAGTGTTTCCAATCTGCTCTGTCTAAAGGAAGGTTCAACTCTGTGAGTTGAACACACACAAATCAGAGAAGTTTCTTAGAATTCTTCCTTCTAGCATTAGATGAAGAAATCCCGCTTCCAACGAAATCCTCAAAGAGGTCCAAATATCCACTTGCAGACTTTACAAACAGAGTGTTTCCGAACTGCTCTATGAAAAGAAAGGTTAAACTCTGTGAGTGGAACGCACACATCACAAAGTAGTTTCTGAGAATGATTCTCTCTTGTTTTTATACGAGGAGATTTCCTTTTCTACCGTTGGCGCCAAAGTGCTTGAAATCTCCACATGCATATTCCTCAAAAAGAGGGTTTCCAATCTGCTCTGTCTAAAGGAAGGTTCAACTCTGTTAGTTGAACACACACAAATCAACGAAGTTACTGAGAAATCTTCTGTGTAGCATTAGATGAAGAAATCCCGCTTCCAACGAAATCCACAAAGAGGTCCATAAATCCACTTGCAGACTTTACAAACAGAGTGTTTACAAACTGCTCTATGAAAAGAAAGGTTAAACTCTGTGAGTGGAATGCACACATCACAAAGTGGTTTCTGAGAATGATTCTCTCTAGTTTTTATACGAGGATATTTCCTTTTCTACCGATGGCCCCAAAACGCTTGAAATCTCCACATGCAAATTCCTCAAAAAGAGGGTTTCCAATCTGCTCTGTCTAAAGGAAGGTTCAACTCTGTGAGTTGAACACACACAAATCAAAGAAGTTTCTGAGAATTCTTCCTTCTAGCATTAGATGAAAAAATCCCGCTTCCAACGAAATCCTCCAATAGGTCCAAATATCCACTTGCAGACTTCACAAACAGGGTGTTTCCAAACTGCTCTATGAAAAGAAAGGTTAAACTCTGTGAGTGGATCGCACACATCACAAAGTGGTTTTTGAGAATGATTCCCCCTAGTTGTTATACGAGGATATTACCTTTTCTACCGATGGCCCAAAAACCCTTGAAATCTCCACATGCAAATTCCTCAAAAAGAGGGTTTCCAATCTGCTCTGTCTAAAGGAAGGTTCAACTCTGTTAGTTGAACACACAGAAATCAACGAAGTTACTGAGAAATCTTCTGTGTAGCATTAGATGAAGGAACCCCACTTCCAACGAAATCCTCAAAGAGGTACAAATATCCACTTGCAGACTTTAGAAACAGAGTGTTTCCAAACTGCTCTATGAAAAGAAAGGTTAAACTCTGTGAGTGGAACGCACACATAACAAAGAGGTTTCTGAGAATGATTCTCTGTAGTTTTTCTATGAGGATATTTCCTTTTCTAACGTTGGCCCCAAATCGCTTGAAATCTCCACATGCAAATTCCTCAAAAATAGGGTTTCCAATCTGCTCTGTCTAAAGGAAGGTTCAACTCTGTGAGTTGAACACACGCAAATCAAAGAAGTTTCTGAAAATTCTTCCTTCTAGCGTTAGATGAAGAAATCCCGCTTCCAATGAAATCCTGAAAGAGGTCCAAATATCCCCTTACAGACTTCAAAACCAGAGTGTTTCCAATCTGCTCTATGAAAAGAAAGGTTAAACTCTGTGAGTGGAACACACACATAACAAAGTCGTTTCTAAAAATGATTCTCTCTAGTTTTTATACGAGGATATTTCCTTTTCTACCATAGGCCACAAAATGCTTGAAATCTCCACATGCATATTCCTCAAAAAGAGGGTTTCCAATCTGCTCTGTCTAAAGGAAGGTTCAACCCTGTGAGTTGAACACACACAAATCAAAGAACTTTCTGAGAATTTTTCCTTCTAGCATTAGATGAAGAAATCCCGCTTCCAACGAAATCCTCAAAGAGGTCCAAATATCCACTTGCAGATTTTACAAACAGAGTGTTTACAAACTGCTCTATGAAAAGAAAGGTTAAACTCTGTGAGTGGAACGCACACATCACGAAGTGGTTTCTGAGAATGATTCTCTCTAGTTTTTATACGAGGATATTTCCTTTTTTACCGATGGCCCCAAAACGCTTGAAATCTCCACATGCAAATTCCTCAAAAAGAGGGTTTCCAATCTGCTCTGTCTAAAGGAAGGTTCAACTCTGTGAGTTGAACACACACAAATCAAAGAAGTTTCTGAGAATTCTTCCTTCTAGCATTAGATGAAGAAATCCCGCTTCCAACGAAATCCTCAAATAGGTCCAAATATCCACTTGCAGACTTTACAAACAGAGTGTTTCCAAACTGCTCTATGAAAAGAAAGGTTAAACTCTGTGAGTGGAACGCACACATCACAAAGTAGTTTCTGAGAATGATTCTCTCTTGTTTTTATACGACGAGATTTCCTTTTCAACCGTTGGCCCCAAAGTGCTTGAAATCTCCACATGCATATTCCTCAAAAAGAGGGTTTCCAATCTGCTCTGTCTAAAGGAAGGTTCAACTCTGTGAGTTGAACACACACAAATCAAAGAAGTTTCTGAGAATTCTTCCTTCTAGCATTAGATGAAGAAATCCCGCTTCCAACGAAATCCTCAAATAGGTCCAAATATCCACTTGCAGATTTTACAAACAGAGTGTTTCCAAACTTCTCTATGAAAAGAAAGGTTAAACTCTGTGAGTGGAACGCACACATCACAAAGTGGTTTCTGAGAATGCTTCTCTCTAGTTTTTATACGAGGATATTTCCTTTTCTACCGATGGCCCAAAAACGCTTGAAATCTCCACATGCAAATTCCTCAAAAAGAGGGTTTCCAATCTGCTCTGTCTAAAGGAAGGTTCAACTCTGTGAGTTGAACAAACACAAATCAAAGAACTTTCTGAGAATTCTTCCTTCTAGCATTAGATGAAGAAATCCCGCTTCCAACGAAATCCTCTAAGAGGTCCAAATATCCACTTGCAGATTTTACAAACAGAGTGTTTCCAAACTGCTCTATGAAAAGAAAGGTTAAACTCTGTGAGTGGAACGCACACATCACAAAGTGGTTTCTGAGAATGATCCTCTCTAGTTTTTATACGACGAGATTTCCTTTTCTAACGTTGGCCCCAAATAGATTGAAATCTCCACATGCAAATCCCGCAAAAAGAAGGTTTCCAATCTGCTCTGTCTAAAGGAAGGTTCAACTCTGTGAGATGAACATACACAAATCAACGAAGTTACTGAGAAATCTTCTGTGTAGCATTAGATGAAGAAATCCCGCTTCCAACGAAATCCTCAAAGAGGTCCAAATATCCACTTGCAGATTTTACAAACAGAGTGTTTCCAAACTGCTCTATGAAAAGAAAGGTTAAACTCTGTGAGTGGAACGCACACATCACAAAGTGGTTTCTGAGAATGATCCTTTCTAGTTTTTATACGAGGAGATTTCCTTTTGTAATGTTGGCCCCAAATCGCTTGAAATCTCCACATGCAAATTCCTCAAAAAGAGGGTTTCCAATCTGCTCTGTCTAAAGGAAGGTTCAACTCTGTGAGTTGAACACACACAAATCAAAGAACTTTCTGAGAATTCTTCCTTCTAGCATTAGATGAAGAAATCCCGCTTCCAACGAAATCCTCTAAGAGGTCCAAATATCCACTTGCAGACTTCAAAACCAGAGTGTTTCCAAACTGCTCTATGAAAAGAAAGGTTAAACTCTGTGAGTGGAACGCACACTTCACAAAGTCGTTTCTGAGAATGATTCTCTCTAGTTTTTATACGAGGATATTTCCTTTTCTACCGATGGCCCAAAAACGCTTGAAATCTCCACATGCAAATTCCTCAAAAAGAGGGTTTCCAATCTGCTCTGTCTAAAGGAAGGTTCAACTCTGTTAGTTGAACACACACAAATCAACGAAGTTACTGAGAAATCTTCTGTGTAGCATTAGATGAAGAAATCCCGCTTCCAATGAAATCCACAAAGAGGTCCAAATATCCACTTGCAGACTTTACAAACAGAGTGTTTCCAAACTGCTCTATGAAAAGAAAGGTTAAACTCTGTGAGTGGAACGCACACATCACAAAGTGGTTTCTGAGAATGATTCTCTCTAGTTTTTATAAGAGGATATAGCCTTTTCTACCGATGGCCCCAAAACGCTTGAAATCTCCACATGCAAATTCCTCAAAAAGAGGGTTTCCAATCTGCTCTGTCTAAAGGAAGGTTCAACTCTGTGAGTTGAACACACACAAATCAAAGAAGTTTCTGAGAACTCTTCCTTCTAGCATTAGATGAAGAAATCCCGCTTCCAACGAAATCCTCAAAGAGGTCCAAGTATCCACTTGCAGACTTCACAAACAGAGTGTTTCCAAACTGCTCTATAAAAAGAAAGGTTAAACTCTGTGAGTGGAACGCACACATCACAAAGTGGTTTCTGAGAATGATTCTCTCTAGTTTTTATACGAGGATATTTCCTTTTCTACCGTTGGCCCCAAAACGCTTGAAATCTCCACATGCAAATTTCTCAAAAAGAGGGTTTCCAATCTGCTCTCTCTAAAGGAAGGTACAACTCTGTGAGTTGAACATACACAAATCAAAGAACTTTCTGAGAATTCTTCCTTCTAGCATTAGATGAAGAAATCCCGCTTCCAACGAAATCCTCTAAGAGGTCCAAATATCCACTTGCAGATTTTACAAACAGAGTGTTTCCAAACTGCTCTATGAAAAGAAAGGTTAAACTCTGTGAGTGGAACGCACACATCACAAAGTGGTTTCTGAGAATGATCCTCTCTAGTTTTTATACGACGAGATTTCCTTTTCTAACGTTGGCCCCAAATAGATTGAAATCTCCACATGCAAATCCCGCAAAAAGAGGGTTTCCAATCTGCTCTGTCTAAAGGAAGGTTCAACTCTGTGAGATGAACATACACAAATCAACGAAGTTACTGAGAAATCTTCTGTGTAGCATTAGATGAAGAAATCCCGCTTCCAACGAAATCCTCAAAGAGGTCCAAATATCCACTTGCAGATTTTACAAACAGAGTGTTTCCAAACTGCTCTATGAAAAGAAAGGTTAAACTCTGTGAGTGGAACGCACACATCACGAAGTGGTTTCTGAGAATGATTCTCTCTAGTTTTTATACGAGGATATTTCCTTTTTTACCGATGGCCCCAAAACGCTTGAAATCTCCACATGCAAATTCCTCAAAAAGAGGGTTTCCAATCTGCTCTGTCTAAAGGAAGGTTCAACTCTGTGAGTTGAACACACACAAATCAAAGAAGTTTCTGAGAATTCTTCCTTCTAGCATTAGATGAAGAAATCCCGCTTCCAACGAAATCCTCAAATAGGTCCAAATATCCACTTGCAGACTTTACAAACAGAGTGTTTCCAAACTGCTCTATGAAAAGAAAGGTTAAACTCTGTGAGTGGAACGCACACATCACAAAGTAGTTTCTGAGAATGATTCTCTCTTGTTTTTATACGACGAGATTTCCTTTTCAACCGTTGGCCCCAAAGTGCTTGAAATCTCCACATGCATATTCCTCAAAAAGAGGGTTTCCAATCTGCTCTGTCTAAAGGAAGGTTCAACTCTGTGAGATGAACACACACAAATCAAAGAAGTTTCTGAGAATTCTTCCTTCTAGCATTAGATGAAGAAATCCCGCTTCCAACGAAATCCTCAAATAGGTCCAAATATCCACTTGCAGATTTTACAAACAGAGTGTTTCCAAACTTCTCTATGAAAAGAAAGGTTAAACTCGGTGAGTGGAACGCACACATCACAAAGTGGTTTCTGAGAATGATTCTCTCTAGTTTTTATACGAGGATATTTCCTTTTCTACCGATGGCCCAAAAACGCTTGAAATCTCCACATGCAAATTCCTCAAAAAGAGGGTTTCCAATCTGCTCTGTCTAAAGGAAGGTTCAACTCTGTGAGTTGAACAAACACAAATCAACGAAGTTATTGAGAAATCTTCTGTGTAGCATTAGATGAAGAAATCCCGCTTCCAACGAAATCCACAAAGAGGTCCAAATATCCACTTGCAGACTTTACAAACAGAGTGTTTACAAGCTGCTCTATGAAAAGAAAGGTTAAACACTGTGAGTGGAACGCACACATCACAAAGTGGTTTCTGAGAATGATTCTCTCTAGTTTTTATACGAGGAGATTTCCTTTTCTACCGATGGCTCCAAAACGCTTGAAATCTCCACATGCAAATTCCTAAAAAAGAGTGTTTCCAATCTGCTCTGTCTAAAGGAAGGTTCAACTCTGTGAGTTGAACACACAGAAATCAGAGAAGTTTCTTAGAATTCTTCCTTCTAGCATTAGATGAAGAAATCCCGCTTCCAACGAAATCCTCAAAGAGGTCCAAATATCCACTTGCAGACTTTACAAACAGAGTGTTTCCGAACTGCTCTATGAAAAGAAAGGTTAAACTCTGTGAGTGGAACGCACACATCACAAAGTAGTTTCTGAGAATGATTCTCTCTTGTTTTTATACGAGGAGATTTCCTTTTCTACCGTTGGCGCCAAAGTGCTTGAAATCTCCACATGCATATTCCTCAAAAAGAGGGTTTCCAATCTGCTCTGTCTAAAGGAAGGTTCAACTCTGTTAGTTGAACACACACAAATCAACGAAGTTACTGAGAAATCTTCTGTGTAGCATTAGATGAAGAAATCCCGCTTCCAACGAAATCCACAAAGAGGTCCATAAATCCACTTGCAGACTTTACAAACAGAGTGTTTACAAACTGCTCTATGAAAAGAAAGGTTAAACTCTGTGAGTGGAATGCACACATCACAAAGTGGTTTCTGAGAATGATTCTCTCTAGTTTTTATACGAGGATATTTCCTTTTCTACCGATGGCCCCAAAACGCTTGAAATCTCCACATGCAAATTCCTCAAAAAGAGGGTTTCCAATCTGCTCTGTCTAAAGGAAGGTTCAACTCTGTGAGTTGAACACACACAAATCAAAGAAGTTTCTGAGAATTCTTCCTTCTAGCATTAGATGAAAAAATCCCGCTTCCAACGAAATCCTCCAATAGGTCCAAATATCCACTTGCAGACTTCACAAACAGGGTGTTTCCAAACTGCTCTATGAAAAGAAAGGTTAAACTCTGTGAGTGGATCGCACACATCACAAAGTGGTTTTTGAGAATGATTCCCCCTAGTTGTTATACGAGGATATTTCCTTTTCTACCGATGGCCCAAAAACCCTTGAAATCTCCACATGCAAATTCCTCAAAAAGAGGGTTTCCAATCTGCTCTGTCTAAAGGAAGGTTCAACTCTGTTAGTTGAACACACAGAAATCAACGAAGTTACTGAGAAATCTTCTGTGTAGCATTAGATGAAGGAACCCCACTTCCAACGAAATCCTCAAAGAGGTACAAATATCCACTTGCAGACTTTAGAAACAGAGTGTTTCCAAACTGCTCTATGAAAAGAAAGGTTAAACTCTGTGAGTGGAACGCACACATAACAAAGAGGTTTCTGAGAATGATTCTCTGTAGTTTTTCTATGAGGATATTTCCTTTTCTAACGTTGGCCCCAAATCGCTTGAAATCTCCACATGCAAATTCCTCAAAAATAGGGTTTCCAATCTGCTCTGTCTAAATGAAGGTTCAACTCTGTGAGTTGAACACACGCAAATCAAAGAAGTTTCTGAAAATTCTTCCTTCTAGCATTAGATGAAGAAATCCCGCTTCCAATGAAATCCTGAAAGAGGTCCAAATATCCCCTTGCAGACTTCAAAACCAGAGTGTTTCCAATCTGCTCTATGAAAAGAAAGGTTAAACTCTGTGAGTGGAACACACACATAACAAAGTCGTTTCTGAAAATGATTCTCTCTAGTTTTTATACGAGGATATTTCCTTTTCTACCATAGGCCACAAAATGCTTGAAATCTCCACATGCATATTCCTCAAAAAGAGGGTTTCCAATCTGCTCTGTCTAAAGGAAGGTTCAACTCTGTGAGTTGAACACACACAAATCAAAGAACTTTCTGAGAATTTTTCCTTCTAGCATTAGATGAAGAAATCCCGCTTCCAACGAAATCCTCCAAGAGGTCCAAATATCCACTTGCAGACTTCACAAACAGAGTGTTTCCAAACTGCTCTATGAAAAGAAAGGTTAAACTCTGAGAGTGGATCTCACACCTCACAAAGTGGTTTCTGAGAATGATCCTTTCTAGTTTTTATACTACGAGATTTCCTTTTCTAACGTTGGCCCCAAATAGACTGAAATCTCCACATGCAAATCCCGCAAAAAGAGGGTTTCCAATCTGCTCTGTCTAAAGGAAGGTTCAACTCTATTAGTTGAACACACACAAATCAACGAAGTTATTGAGAAATCTTCTGTGTAGCATTAGATGAAGAAATCCCGCTTCCAACGAAATCCACAAAGAGGTCCAAATATCCACTTGCAGACTTTACAAACAGAGTGTTTACAAACTGCTCTATGAAAAGAAAGGTTAAACTCTGTGAGTGGAACGCACACATCACGAAGTCGCTTCTGAAAATGATTCTCTCTAATTTTTATACGAGGATATTTCCTTTTCTACCGTTGGCCACAAAATGCTTCAAATCTCCACATGCATATTCCTCAAAAAGAGGGTTTCCAATCTGCTCTGTCTAAAGGAAGGTTCAACTCTGTGAGTTCAACACACACAAATCAAAGAAGTTTCTGAGAATTCTTCCTTCTAGCATTAGATGAAGAAATCCCGCTTCCAACGAAATCCTCCAAGAGGTCCAAATATCCACTTGCAGACTTCACAAACAGAGTGTTTCCAAACTGCTCTATGAAAAGAAAGGTTAAACTCTGAGAGTGGATCGCACACCTCACAAAGTGGTTTCTGAGAATGATCCTCTCTAGTTTTTATACGACGAGATTTCCTTTTCTAACGTTGGCCCCAAATAGATTGAAATCTCCACATGCAAATCCCGCAAAAAGAGGGTTTCCAATCTGCTCTGTCTAAAGGAAGGTTCAACTCTGTTAGTTGAACACACACAAATCAACGAAGTTATTGAGAAATCTTCTGTGTAGCATTAGATGAAGATATCCCGCTTCCAACGAAATCCACAAAGAGGTCCAAATATCCACTTGCAGACTTTACAAACAGAGTGTTTACAAACTGCTCTATGAAAAGAAAGGTTAAACTCTGTGTGTGGAACGCACACATCACGAAGTGGTTTCTGAGAATGATTCTCTCTAGTTTTTATACGAGGATATTTCCTTTTTTACCGATGGCCCCAAAACGTTTGAAATCTCCACATGCAAATTCCTCAAAAAGAGGGGTTCCAATCTGCTCTGTCTAAAGGAAGGTTCAACTCTGTGAGTTGAACACACACAAATCAAAGAAGTTTCTGAGAATTCTTCCTTCTAGCATTAGATGAAGAAATCCCGCTTCCAACGAAATCCTCAAATAGGTCCAAATATCCACTTGCAGACTTTACAAACAGAGTGTTTCCAAACTGCTCTATGAAAAGAAAGGTTAAACTCTGTGAGTGGAACGCACACATCACAAAGTAGTTTCTGAGAATGATTCTCTCTTGTTTTTATACTACGAGATTTCCTTTTCAACCTTTGGCCCCAAAGTGCTTGAAATCTCCACATGCATATTCCTCAAAAAGAGGGTTTCCAATCTGCTCTGTCTAAAGGAAGGTTCAACTCTGTGAGTTGAACACACACAAATCAAAGAAGTTTCTGAGAATTCTTCCTTCTAGCATTAGATGAAGAAATCCCGCTTCCAACGAAATCCTCAAATAGGTCCAAATATCCACTTGCAGATTTTACAAACAGAGTGTTTCCAAACTTCTCTATGAAAAGAAAGGTTAAACTCTGTGAGTGGAACGCACACATCACAAAGTGGTTTCTGAGAATGATTCTCTCTAGTTTTTATACGAGGATATTTCCTTTTCTACCGATGGCCCGAAAACTCTTGAAATCTCCACATGCAAATTCCTCAAAAAGAGGGTTTCCAATCTGCTCTGTCTAAAGGAAGGTTCAACTCTGTTAGTTGAACACACCCAAATCAACGAAGTTATTGAGAAATCTTCTGTGTAGCATTAGATGAAGAAATCCCGCTTCCAACGAAATCCACAAAGAGGTCCAAATATCCACTTGCAGACTTTACAAACAGAGTGTTTACAAACTGCTCTATGAAAAGAAAGGTTAAACTCTGTGAGTGGAACGCACACATCACGAAGTGGTTTCTGAGAATGATTCTCTCTAGTTTTTATACGAGGATATTTCCTTTTTTACCGATGGCCCCAAAACGCTTGAAATCTCAACATGCAAATTCCTAAAAAAGAGTGTTTCCAATCTGCTCTGTCTACAGGAACGTTCAACTCTGTTAGTTGAACACACACAAATCAACGAAGTTACTGAGAAATCTTCTGTGTAGCATTAGATGATGAAATACCGCTTCCAACGAAATCCACAAAGAGGTCCAAATATCCACTTGCAGACTTTACAAACAGAGTGTTTACAAACTGCTCTATGAAAAGAAAGGTTAAACTCTGTGAGTGGAATGCACACATCACAAAGTGGTTACTGAGAATGATTCTCTCTAGTTTTTATACGAGGATATTTCCTTTTCTACCGATGGCCCCAAAACGCTTGAAATCTCCACATGCAAATTCCTCAAAAAGAGGGTTTCCAATCTGCTCTGTCTAAAGGAAGGTTCAACTCAGTGAGTTGAACACACACAAATCAAAGAAGTTTCTGAGAACTCTTCCTTCTAGCATTAGATGAAGAAATCCCGCTTCCAACGAAATCCTCAAAGAGGTCCAAATATCCACTTGCAGACTTCACAAACAGAGTGTTTCCAAACTGCTCTATAAAAAGAAAGGTTAAACTCTGTGAGTGGAACGCACACATCACAAAGTGGTTTCTGAGAATGATCCTCTCTAGTTTTTATACGACGAGATTTCCTTTTCTAACGTTGGCCCCAAATAGATTGAAATCTCCACATGCAAATCCCGCAAAAAGAGGGTTTCCAATCTGCTCTGTCTAAAGGAAGGTTCAACTCTGTGAGATGAACATACACAAATCAACGAAGTTACTGAGAAATCTTCTGTGTAGCATTAGATGAAGAAATCCCGCTTCCAACGAAATCCTCAAAGAGGTCCAAATATCCACTTGCAGATTTTACAAACAGAGTGTTTCCAAACTGCTCTATGAAAAGAAAGGTTAAACTCTGTGAGTGGAACGCACACATCACAAAGTGGTTTCTGAGAATGATCCTTTCTAGTTTTTATACGAGGAGATTTCCTTTTGTAATGTTGGCCCCAAATCGCTTGAAATCTCCACATGCAAATTCCTCAAAAAGAGGGTTTCCAATCTGCTCTGTCTAAAGGAAGGTTCAACTCTGTGAGTTGAACACACACAAATCAAAGAACTTTCTGAGAATTCTTCCTTCTAGCATTAGATGAAGAAATCCCGCTTCCAACGAAATCCTCTAAGAGGTCCAAATATCCACTTGCAGACTTCACAAACAGAGTGTTTCCAAACTGCTCTATGAAAAGAAAGGTTAAACTCTGTGAGTGGAACGCACACTTCCCAAAGTCGTTTCTGAGAATGATTCTCTCTAGTTTTTATACGAGGAGATTTCCTTTTCTACCGATGGCCCAAAAACTCTTGAAATCTCCACATGCAAATTCCTCAAAAAGAGGGTTTCCAATCTGCTCTGTCTAAAGGAAGGTTCAACTCTGTTAGTTGAACACACACAAATCAACGAAGTTACTGAGAAATCTTCTGTGTAGCATTAGATGATGAAATACCGCTTCCAATGAAATCCACAAAGAGGTCCAAATATCCACTTGCAGACTTTACAAACAGAGTGTTTACAAACTGCTCTATGAAATCAAAGGTTAAACTCTGTGAGTGGAACGCACACATCACAAAGTGGTTTCTGAGAATGATTCTCTCTAGTTTTTATAAGAGGATATTTCCTTTTCTACCGATGGCCCCAAAACGCTTGAAATCTCCACATGCAAATTCCTCAAAAAGAGGGTTTCCAATCTGCTCTGTCTAAAGGAATGTTCAACTCTGTGAGTTGAACACACACAAATCAAAGAAGTTTCTGAGAACTCTTCCTTCTAGCATTAGATGAAGAAATCCCGCTTCCAACGAAATCCTCAAAGAGGTCCAAGTATCCACTTGCAGACTTCACAAACAGTGTGTTTCCAAACTGCTCTATAAAAAGAAAGGTTAAACTCTGTGAGTGGAACGCACACATCACAAAGTGGTTTCTGAGAATGATTCTCTCTAGTTTTTATACGAGGATATTTCCTTTTCTACCGTTGGCCCCAAAACGCTTGAAATCTCCACATGCAAATTTCTCAAAAAGAGGGTTTCCAATCTGCTCTGTCTAAAGGAAGGTACAACTCTGTGAGTTGAACATACACAAATCAAAGAACTTTCTGAGAATTCTTCCTTCTAGCATTAGATGAAGAAATCCCGCTTCCAACGAAATCCTCTAAGAGGTCCAAATATCCACTTGCAGATTTTACAAACAGAGTGTTTCCAAACTGCTCTATGAAAAGAAAGGTTAAACTCTGTGAGTGGAACGCACACATCACAAAGTGGTTTCTGAGAATGATCCTCTCTAGTTTTTATACGACGAGATTTCCTTTTCTAACGTTGGCCCCAAATAGATTGAAATCTCCACATGCAAATCCCGCAAAAAGAGGGTTTCCAATCTGCTCTGTCTAAAGGAAGGTTCAACTCTGTGAGATGAACATACACAAATCAACGAAGTTACTGAGAAATCTTCTGTGTAGCATTAGATGAAGAAATCCCGCTTCCAACGAAATCCTCAAAGAGGTCCAAATATCCACTTGCAGATTTTACAAACAGAGTGTTTCCAAACTGCTCTATGAAAAGAAAGGTTAAACTCTGTGAGTGGAACGCACACATCACAAAGTGGTTTCTGAGAATGATCCTTTCTAGTTTTTATACGAGGAGATTTCCTTTTGTAATGTTGGCCCCAAATCGCTTGAAATCTCCACATGCAAATTCCTCAAAAAGAGGGTTTCCAATCTGCTCTGTCTAAAGGAAGGTTCAACTCTGTGAGTTGAACACACACAAATCAAAGAACTTTCTGAGAATTCTTCCTTCTAGCATTAGATGAAGAAATCCCGCTTCCAACGAAATCCTCTAAGAGGTCCAAATATCCACTTGCAGACTTCACAAACAGAGTGTTTCCAAACTGCTCTATGAAAAGAAAGGTTAAACTCTGTGAGTGGAACGCACACTTCACAAAGTCGTTTCTGAGAATGATTCTCTCTAGTTTTTATACGAGGATATTTCCTTTTCTACCGATGGCCCAAAAACGCTTGAAATCTCCACATGCAAATTCCTCAAAAAGAGGGTTTCCAATCTGCTCTGTCTAAAGGAAGGTTCAACTCTGTTAGTTGAACACACACAAATCAACGAAGTTACTGAGAAATCTTCTGTGTAGCATTAGATGAAGAAATCCCGCTTCCAATGAAATCCACAAAGAGGTCCAAATATCCACTTGCAGACTTTACAAACAGAGTGTTTCCAAACTGCTCTATGAAAAGAAAGGTTAAACTCTGTGAGTGGAACGCACACATCACAAAGTGGTTTCTGAGAATGATTCTCTCTAGTTTTTATAAGAGGATATAGCCTTTTCTACCGATGGCCCCAAAACGCTTGAAATCTCCACATGCAAATTCCTCAAAAAGAGGGTTTCCAATCTGCTCTGTCTAAAGGAAGGTTCAACTCTGTGAGTTGAACACACACAAATCAAAGAAGTTTCTGAGAACTCTTCCTTCTAGCATTAGATGAAGAAATCCCGCTTCCAACGAAATCCTCAAAGAGGTCCAAGTATCCACTTGCAGACTTCACAAACAGAGTGTTTCCAAACTGCTCTATAAAAAGAAAGGTTAAACTCTGTGAGTGGAACGCACACATCACAAAGTGGTTTCTGAGAATGATTCTCTCTAGTTTTTATACGAGGATATTTCCTTTTCTACCGTTGGCCCCAAAACGCTTGAAATCTCCACATGCAAATTTCTCAAAAAGAGGGTTTCCAATCTGCTCTGTCTAAAGGAAGGTGCAACTCTGTGAGTTGAACATACACAAATCAAAGAACTTTCTGAGAATTCTTCCTTCTAGCATTAGATGAAGAAATCCCGCTTCCAACGAAATCCTCTAAGAGGTCCAAATATCCACTTGCAGATTTTACAAACAGAGTGTTTCCAAACTGCTCTATGAAAAGAAAGGTTAAACTCTGTGAGTGGAACGCACACATCACAAAGTGGTTTCTGAGAATGATCCTCTCTAGTTTTTATACGACGAGATTTCCTTTTCTAACGTTGGCCCCAAATAGATTGAAATCTCCACATGCAAATCCCGCAAAAAGAGGGTTTCCAATCTGCTCTGTCTAAAGGAAGGTTCAACTCTGTGAGATGAACATACACAAATCAACGAAGTTACTGAGAAATCTTCTGTGTAGCATTAGATGAAGAAATCCCGCTTCCAACGAAATCCTCAAAGAGGTCCAAATATCCACTTGCAGATTTTACAAACAGAGTGTTTACAAACTGCTCTATGAAAAGAAAGGTTAAACTCTGTGAGTGGAACGCACACATCACGAAGTGGTTTCTGAGAATGATTCTCTCTAGTTTTTATACGAGGATATTTCCTTTTCTACCGATGGCCCCAAAACGCTTGAAATCTCCACTTGCAAATTCCTCAAAAAGAGGGTTTCCAATCTGCTCTGTCTAAAGGAATGTTCAACTCTGTGAGTTGAACACACACAAATCAAAGAAGTTTCTGAGAACTCTTCCTTCTAGCATTAGATGAAGAAATCCCGCTTCCAACGAAATCCTCAAAGAGGTCCAAGTATCCACTTGCAGACTTCACAAACAGTGTGTTTCCAAACTGCTCTATAAAAAGAAAGGTTAAACTCTGTGAGTGGAACGCACACATCACAAAGTGGTTTCTGAGAATGATTCTCTCTAGTTTTTATACGAGGATATTTCCTTTTCTACCGTTGGCCCCAAAACGCTTGAAATCTCCACATGCAAATTTCTCAAAAAGAGGGTTTCCAATCTGCTCTGTCTAAAGGAAGGTACAACTCTGTGAGTTGAACATACACAAATCAAAGAACTTTCTGAGAATTCTTCCTTCTAGCATTAGATGAAGAAATCCCGCTTCCAACGAAATCCTCTAAGAGGTCCAAATATCCACATGCAGATTTTACAAACAGAGTGTTTCCAAACTGCTCTATGAAAAGAAAGGTTAAACTCTGTGAGTGGAACGCACACATCACAAAGTGGTTTCTGAGAATGATCCTCTCTAGTTTTTATACGACGAGATTTCCTTTTCTAACGTTGGCCCCAAATAGATTGAAATCTCCACATGCAAATCCCGCAAAAAGAGGGTTTCCAATCTGCTCTGTCTAAAGGAAGGTTCAACTCTGTGAGATGAACATACACAAATCAACGAAGTTACTGAGAAATCTTCTGTGTAGCATTAGATGAAGAAATCCCGCTTCCAACGAAATCCTCAAAGAGGTCCAAATATCCACTTGCAGATTTTACAAACAGAGTGTTTCCAAACTGCTCTATGAAAAGAAAGGTTAAACTCTGTGAGTGGAACGCACACATCACAAAGTGGTTTCTGAGAATGATCCTTTCTAGTTTTTATACGAGGAGATTTCCTTTTGTAATGTTGGCCCCAAATCGCTTGAAATCTCCACATGCAAATTCCTCAAAAAGAGGGTTTCCAATCTGCTCTGTCTAAAGGAAGGTTCAACTCTGTGAGTTGAACACACACAAATCAAAGAACTTTCTGAGAATTCTTCCTTCTAGCATTAGATGAAGAAATCCCGCTTCCAACGAAATCCTCTAAGAGGTCCAAATATCCACTTGCAGACTTCACAAACAGAGTGTTTCCAAACTGCTCTATGAAAAGAAAGGTTAAACTCTGTGAGTGGAACGCACACTTCACAAAGTCGTTTCTGAGAATGATTCTCTCTAGTTTTTATACGAGGATATTTCCTTTTCTACCGATGGCCCAAAAACGCTTGAAATCTCCACATGCAAATTCCTCAAAAAGAGGGTTTCCAATCTGCTCTGTCTAAAGGAAGGTTCAACTCTGTTAGTTGAACACACACAAATCAACGAAGTTACTGAGAAATCTTCTGTGTAGCATTAGATGAAGAAATCCCGCTTCCAATGAAATCCACAAAGAGGTCCAAATATCCACTTGCAGACTTTACAAACAGAGTGTTTCCAAACTGCTCTATGAAAAGAAAGGTTAAACTCTGTGAGTGGAACGCACACATCACAAAGTGGTTTCTGAGAATGATTCTCTCTAGTTTTTATAAGAGGATATAGCCTTTTCTACCGATGGCCCCAAAACGCTTGAAATCTCCACATGCAAATTCCTCAAAAAGAGGGTTTCCAATCTGCTCTGTCTAAAGGAAGGTTCAACTCTGTGAGTTGAACACACACAAATCAAAGAAGTTTCTGAGAACTCTTCCTTCTAGCATTAGATGAAGAAATCCCGCTTCCATCGAAATCCTCAAAGAGGTCCAAGTATCCACTTGCAGACTTCACAAACAGAGTGTTTCCAAACTGCTCTATAAAAAGAAAGGTTAAACTCTGTGAGTGGAACGCACACATCACAAAGTGGTTTCTGAGAATGATTCTCTCTAGTTTTTATACGAGGATATTTCCTTTTCTACCGTTGGCCCCAAAACGCTTGAAATCTCCACATGCAAATTTCTCAAAAAGAGGGTTTCCAATCTGCTCTGTCTAAAGGAAGGTACAACTCTGTGAGTTGAACATACACAAATCAAAGAACTTTCTGAGAATTCTTCCTTCTAGCATTAGATGAAGAAATCCCGCTTCCAACGAAATCCTCTAAGAGGTCCAAATATCCACTTGCAGATTTTACAAACAGAGTGTTTCCAAACTGCTCTATGAAAAGAAAGGTTAAACTCTGTGAGTGGAACGCACACATCACAAAGTGGTTTCTGAGAATGATCCTCTCTAGTTTTTATACGACGAGATTTCCTTTTCTAACGTTGGCCCCAAATAGATTGAAATCTCCACATGCAAATCCCGCAAAAAGAGGGTTTCCAATCTGCTCTGTCTAAAGGAAGGTTCAACTCTGTGAGATGAACATACACAAATCAACGAAGTTACTGAGAAATCTTCTGTGTAGCATTAGATGAAGAAATCCCGCTTCCAACGAAATCCTCAAAGAGGTCCAAATATCCACTTGCAGATTTTACAAACAGAGTGTTTCCAAACTGCTCTATGAAAAGAAAGGTTAAACTCTGTGAGTGGAACGCACACATCACAAAGTGGTTTCTGAGAATGATCCTTTCTAGTTTTTATACGAGGAGATTTCCTTTTGTAATGTTGGCCCCAAATCGCTTGAAATCTCCACATGCAAATTCCTCAAAAAGAGGGTTTCCAATCTGCTCTGTCTAAAGGAAGGTTCAACTCTGTGAGTTGAACACACACAAATCAAAGAACTTTCTGAGAATTCTTCCTTCTAGCATTAGATGAAGAAATCCCGCTTCCAACGAAATCCTCTAAGAGGTCCAAATATCCACTTGCAGACTTCACAAACAGAGTGTTTCCAAACTGCTCTATGAAAAGAAAGGTTAAACTCTGTGAGTGGAACGCACACTTCACAAAGTCGTTTCTGAGAATGATTCTCTCTAGTTTTTATACGAGGATATTTCCTTTTCTACCGATGGCCCAAAAACGCTTGAAATCTCCACATGCAAATTCCTCAAAAAGAGGGTTTCCAATCTGCTCTGTCTAAAGGAAGGTTCAACTCTGTTAGTTGAACACACACAAATCAACGAAGTTACTGAGAAATCTTCTGTGTAGCATTAGATGAAGAAATCCCGCTTCCAATGAAATCCACAAAGAGGTCCAAATATCCACTTGCAGACTTTACAAACAGAGTGTTTCCAAACTGCTCTATGAAAAGAAAGGTTAAACTCTGTGAGTGGAACGCACACATCACAAAGTGGTTTCTGAGAATGATTCTCTCTAGTTTTTATAAGAGGATATAGCCTTTTCTACCGATGGCCCCAAAACGCTTGAAATCTCCACATGCAAATTCCTCAAAAAGAGGGTTTCCAATCTGCTCTGTCTAAAGGAAGGTTCAACTCTGTGAGTTGAACACACACAAATCAAAGAAGTTTCTGAGAACTCTTCCTTCTAGCATTAGATGAAGAAATCCCGCTTCCAACGAAATCCTCAAAGAGGTCCAAGTATCCACTTGCAGACTTCACAAACAGAGTGTTTCCAAACTGCTCTATAAAAAGAAAGGTTAAACTCTGTGAGTGGAACGCACACATCACAAAGTGGTTTCTGAGAATGATTCTCTCTAGTTTTTATACGAGGATATTTCCTTTTCTACCGTTGGCCCCAAAACGCTTGAAATCTCCACATGCAAATTTCTCAAAAAGAGGGTTTCCAATCTGCTCTGTCTAAAGGAAGGTACAACTCTGTGAGTTGAACATACACAAATCAAAGAACTTTCTGAGAATTCTTCCTTCTAGCATTAGATGAAGAAATCCCGCTTCCAACGAAATCCTCTAAGAGGTCCAAATATCCACATGCAGATTTTACAAACAGAGTGTTTCCAAACTGCTCTATGAAAAGAAAGGTTAAACTCTGTGAGTGGAACGCACACATCACAAAGTGGTTTCTGAGAATGATCCTCTCTAGTTTTTATACGACGAGATTTCCTTTTCTAACGTTGGCCCCAAATAGATTGAAATCTCCACATGCAAATCCCGCAAAAAGAGGGTTTCCAATCTGCTCTGTCTAAAGGAAGGTTCAACTCTGTGAGATGAACATACACAAATCAACGAAGTTACTGAGAAATCTTCTGTGTAGCATTAGATGAAGAAATCCCGCTTCCAACGAAATCCTCAAAGAGGTCCAAATATCCACTTGCAGATTTTACAAACAGAGTGTTTCCAAACTGCTCTATGAAAAGAAAGGTTAAACTCTGTGAGTGGAACGCACACATCACAAAGTGGTTTCTGAGAATGATCCTTTCTAGTTTTTATACGAGGAGATTTCCTTTTGTAATGTTGGCCCCAAATCGCTTGAAATCTCCACATGCAAATTCCTCAAAAAGAGGGTTTCCAATCTGCTCTGTCTAAAGGAAGGTTCAACTCTGTGAGTTGAACACACACAAATCAAAGAACTTTCTGAGAATTCTTCCTTCTAGCATTAGATGAAGAAATCCCGCTTCCAACGAAATCCTCTAAGAGGTCCAAATATCCACTTGCAGACTTCACAAACAGAGTGTTTCCAAACTGCTCTATGAAAAGAAAGGTTAAACTCTGTGAGTGGAACGCACACTTCACAAAGTCGTTTCTGAGAATGATTCTCTCTAGTTTTTATACGAGGATATTTCCTTTTCTACCGATGGCCCAAAAACGCTTGAAATCTCCACATGCAAATTCCTCAAAAAGAGGGTTTCCAATCTGCTCTGTCTAAAGGAAGGTTCAACTCTGTTAGTTGAACACACACAAATCAACGAAGTTACTGAGAAATCTTCTGTGTAGCATTAGATGAAGAAATCCCGCTTCCAATGAAATCCACAAAGAGGTCCAAATATCCACTTGCAGACTTTACAAACAGAGTGTTTCCAAACTGCTCTATGAAAAGAAAGGTTAAACTCTGTGAGTGGAACGCACACATCACAAAGTGGTTTCTGAGAATGATTCTCTCTAGTTTTTATAAGAGGATATAGCCTTTTCTACCGATGGCCCCAAAACGCTTGAAATCTCCACATGCAAATTCCTCAAAAAGAGGGTTTCCAATCTGCTCTGTCTAAAGGAAGGTTCAACTCTGTGAGTTGAACACACACAAATCAAAGAAGTTTCTGAGAACTCTTCCTTCTAGCATTAGATGAAGAAATCCCGCTTCCATCGAAATCCTCAAAGAGGTCCAAGTATCCACTTGCAGACTTCACAAACAGAGTGTTTCCAAACTGCTCTATAAAAAGAAAGGTTAAACTCTGTGAGTGGAACGCACACATCACAAAGTGGTTTCTGAGAATGATTCTCTCTAGTTTTTATACGAGGATATTTCCTTTTCTACCGTTGGCCCCAAAACGCTTGAAATCTCCACATGCAAATTTCTCAAAAAGAGGGTTTCCAATCTGCTCTGTCTAAAGGAAGGTACAACTCTGTGAGTTGAACATACACAAATCAAAGAACTTTCTGAGAATTCTTCCTTCTAGCATTAGATGAAGAAATCCCGCTTCCAACGAAATCCTCTAAGAGGTCCAAATATCCACTTGCAGATTTTACAAACAGAGTGTTTCCAAACTGCTCTATGAAAAGAAAGGTTAAACTCTGTGAGTGGAACGCACACATCACAAAGTGGTTTCTGAGAATGATCCTCTCTAGTTTTTATACGACGAGATTTCCTTTTCTAACGTTGGCCCCAAATAGATTGAAATCTCCACATGCAAATCCCGCAAAAAGAGGGTTTCCAATCTGCTCTGTCTAAAGGAAGGTTCAACTCTGTGAGATGAACATACACAAATCAACGAAGTTACTGAGAAATCTTCTGTGTAGCATTAGATGAAGAAATCCCGCTTCCAACGAAATCCTCAAAGAGGTCCAAATATCCACTTGCAGATTTTACAAACAGAGTGTTTCCAAACTGCTCTATGAAAAGAAAGGTTAAACTCTGTGAGTGGAACGCACACATCACAAAGTGGTTTCTGAGAATGATCCTTTCTAGTTTTTATACGAGGAGATTTCCTTTTGTAATGTTGGCCCCAAATCGCTTGAAATCTCCACATGCAAATTCCTCAAAAAGAGGGTTTCCAATCTGCTCTGTCTAAAGGAAGGTTCAACTCTGTGAGTTGAACACACACAAATCAAAGAACTTTCTGAGAATTCTTCCTTCTAGCATTAGATGAAGAAATCCCGCTTCCAACGAAATCCTCTAAGAGGTCCAAATATCCACTTGCAGACTTCACAAACAGAGTGTTTCCAAACTGCTCTATGAAAAGAAAGGTTAAACTCTGTGAGTGGAACGCACACTTCACAAAGTCGTTTCTGAGAATGATTCTCTCTAGTTTTTATACGAGGATATTTCCTTTTCTACCGATGGCCCAAAAACGCTTGAAATCTCCACATGCAAATTCCTCAAAAAGAGGGTTTCCAATCTGCTCTGTCTAAAGGAAGGTTCAACTCTGTTAGTTGAACACACACAAATCAACGAAGTTACTGAGAAATCTTCTGTGTAGCATTAGATGAAGAAATCCCGCTTCCAATGAAATCCACAAAGAGGTCCAAATATCCACTTGCAGACTTTACAAACAGAGTGTTTCCAAACTGCTCTATGAAAAGAAAGGTTAAACTCTGTGAGTGGAACGCACACATCACAAAGTGGTTTCTGAGAATGATTCTCTCTAGTTTTTATAAGAGGATATAGCCTTTTCTACCGATGGCCCCAAAACGCTTGAAATCTCCACATGCAAATTCCTCAAAAAGAGGGTTTCCAATCTGCTCTGTCTAAAGGAAGGTTCAACTCTGTGAGTTGAACACACACAAATCAAAGAAGTTTCTGAGAACTCTTCCTTCTAGCATTAGATGAAGAAATCCCGCTTCCAACGAAATCCTCAAAGAGGTCCAAGTATCCACTTGCAGACTTCACAAACAGAGTGTTTCCAAACTGCTCTATAAAAAGAAAGGTTAAACTCTGTGAGTGGAACGCACACATCACAAAGTGGTTTCTGAGAATGATTCTCTCTAGTTTTTATACGAGGATATTTCCTTTTCTACCGTTGGCCCCAAAACGCTTGAAATCTCCACATGCAAATTTCTCAAAAAGAGGGTTTCCAATCTGCTCTGTCTAAAGGAAGGTGCAACTCTGTGAGTTGAACATACACAAATCAAAGAACTTTCTGAGAATTCTTCCTTCTAGCATTAGATGAAGAAATCCCGCTTCCAACGAAATCCTCTAAGAGGTCCAAATATCCACTTGCAGATTTTACAAACAGAGTGTTTCCAAACTGCTCTATGAAAAGAAAGGTTAAACTCTGTGAGTGGAACGCACACATCACAAAGTGGTTTCTGAGAATGATCCTCTCTAGTTTTTATACGACGAGATTTCCTTTTCTAACGTTGGCCCCAAATAGATTGAAATCTCCACATGCAAATCCCGCAAAAAGAGGGTTTCCAATCTGCTCTGTCTAAAGGAAGGTTCAACTCTGTGAGATGAACATACACAAATCAACGAAGTTACTGAGAAATCATCTGTGTAGCATTAGATGAAGAAATCCCGCTTCCAACGAAATCCTCAAAGAGGTCCAAATATCCACTTGCAGATTTTACAAACAGAGTGTTTACAAACTGCTCTATGAAAAGAAAGGTTAAACTCTGTGAGTGGAACGCACACATCACGAAGTGGTTTCTGAGAATGATTCTCTCTAGTTTTTATACGAGGATATTTCCTTTTCTACCGATGGCCCCAAAACGCTTGAAATCTCCACTTGCAAATTCCTCAAAAAGAGGGTTTCCAATCTGCTCTGTCTAAAGGAATGTTCAACTCTGTGAGTTGAACACACACAAATCAAAGAAGTTTCTGAGAACTCTTCCTTCTAGCATTAGATGAAGAAATCCCGCTTCCAACGAAATCCTCAAAGAGGTCCAAGTATCCACTTGCAGACTTCACAAACAGTGTGTTTCCAAACTGCTCTATAAAAAGAAAGGTTAAACTCTGTGAGTGGAACGCACACATCACAAAGTGGTTTCTGAGAATGATTCTCTCTAGTTTTTATACGAGGATATTTCCTTTTCTACCGTTGGCCCCAAAACGCTTGAAATCTCCACATGCAAATTTCTCAAAAAGAGGGTTTCCAATCTGCTCTGTCTAAAGGAAGGTACAACTCTGTGAGTTGAACATACACAAATCAAAGAACTTTCTGAGAATTCTTCCTTCTAGCATTAGATGAAGAAATCCCGCTTCCAACGAAATCCTCTAAGAGGTCCAAATATCCACATGCAGATTTTACAAACAGAGTGTTTCCAAACTGCTCTATGAAAAGAAAGGTTAAACTCTGTGAGTGGAACGCACACATCACAAAGTGGTTTCTGAGAATGATCCTCTCTAGTTTTTATACGACGAGATTTCCTTTTCTAACGTTGGCCCCAAATAGATTGAAATCTCCACATGCAAATCCCGCAAAAAGAGGGTTTCCAATCTGCTCTGTCTAAAGGAAGGTTCAACTCTGTGAGATGAACATACACAAATCAACGAAGTTACTGAGAAATCTTCTGTGTAGCATTAGATGAAGAAATCCCGCTTCCAACGAAATCCTCAAAGAGGTCCAAATATCCACTTGCAGATTTTACAAACAGAGTGTTTCCAAACTGCTCTATGAAAAGAAAGGTTAAACTCTGTGAGTGGAACGCACACATCACAAAGTGGTTTCTGAGAATGATCCTTTCTAGTTTTTATACGAGGAGATTTCCTTTTGTAATGTTGGCCCCAAATCGCTTGAAATCTCCACATGCAAATTCCTCAAAAAGAGGGTTTCCAATCTGCTCTGTCTAAAGGAAGGTTCAACTCTGTGAGTTGAACACACACAAATCAAAGAACTTTCTGAGAATTCTTCCTTCTAGCATTAGATGAAGAAATCCCGCTTCCAACGAAATCCTCTAAGAGGTCCAAATATCCACTTGCAGACTTCACAAACAGAGTGTTTCCAAACTGCTCTATGAAAAGAAAGGTTAAACTCTGTGAGTGGAACGCACACTTCACAAAGTCGTTTCTGAGAATGATTCTCTCTAGTTTTTATACGAGGATATTTCCTTTTCTACCGATGGCCCAAAAACGCTTGAAATCTCCACATGCAAATTCCTCAAAAAGAGGGTTTCCAATCTGCTCTGTCTAAAGGAAGGTTCAACTCTGTTAGTTGAACACACACAAATCAACGAAGTTACTGAGAAATCTTCTGTGTAGCATTAGATGAAGAAATCCCGCTTCCAATGAAATCCACAAAGAGGTCCAAATATCCACTTGCAGACTTTACAAACAGAGTGTTTCCAAACTGCTCTATGAAAAGAAAGGTTAAACTCTGTGAGTGGAACGCACACATCACAAAGTGGTTTCTGAGAATGATTCTCTCTAGTTTTTATAAGAGGATATAGCCTTTTCTACCGATGGCCCCAAAACGCTTGAAATCTCCACATGCAAATTCCTCAAAAAGAGGGTTTCCAATCTGCTCTGTCTAAAGGAAGGTACAACTCTGTGAGTTGAACATACACAAATCAAAGAACTTTCTGAGAATTCTTCCTTCTAGCATTAGATGAAGAAATCCCGCTTCCAACGAAATCCTCTAAGAGGTCCAAATATCCACTTGCAGATTTTACAAACAGAGTGTTTCCAAACTGCTCTATGAAAAGAAAGGTTAAACTCTGTGAGTGGAACGCACACATCACAAAGTGGTTTCTGAGAATGATCCTCTCTAGTTTTCATACGACGAGATTTCCTTTTCTAACGTTGGCCCCAAATAGATTGAAATCTCCACATGCAAATCCCGCAAAAAGAGGGTTTCCAATCTGCTCTGTCTAAAGGAAGGTTCAACTCTGTGAGATGAACATACAGAAATCAACGAAGTTACTGAGAAATCTTCTGTGTAGCATTAGATGAAGAAATCCCGCTTCCAACGAAATCCTCAAAGAGGTCCAAATATCCACTTGCAGATTTTACAAACAGAGTGTTTACAAACTGCTCTATGAAAAGAAAGGTTAAACTCTGTGAGTGGAACGCACACATCACGAAGTGGTTTCTGAGAATGATTCTCTCTAGTTTTTATACGAGGATATTTCCTTTTTTACCGATGGCCCCAAAACGCTTGAAATCTCCACATGCAAATTCCTCAAAAAGAGGGTTTCCAATCTGCTCTGTCTAAAGGAAGGTTCAACTCTGTGAGTTGAACACACACAAATCAAAGAAGTTTCTGAGAATTCTTCCTTCTAGCATTAGATGAAGAAATCCCGCTTCCAACGAAATCCTCAAATAGGTCCAAATATCCACTTGCAGACTTTACAAACAGAGTGTTTCCAAACTGCTCTATGAAAAGAAAGGTTAAACTCTGTGAGTGGAACGCACACATCACAAAGTAGTTTCTGAGAATGATTCTCTCTTGTTTTTATACGACGAGATTTCCTTTTCAACCGTTGGCCCCAAAGTGATTGAAATCTCCACATGCATATTCCTCAAAAAGAGGGTTTCCAATCTGCTCTGTCTAAAGGAAGGTTCAACTCTGTGAGTTGAACACACACAAATCAAAGAAGTTTCTGAGAATTCTTCCTTCTAGCATTAGATGAAGAAATCCCGCTTCCAACGAAATCCTCAAATAGGTCCAAATATCCACTTGCAGATTTTACAAACAGAGTGTTTCCAAACTTCTCTATGAAAAGAAAGGTTAAACTCTGTGAGTGGAACGCACACATCACAAAGTGGTTTCTGAGAATGATTCTCTCTAGTTTTTATACGAGGATATTTCCTTTTCTACCGATGGCCCAAAAACGCTTGAAATCTCCACATGCAAATTCCTCAAAAAGAGGGTTTCCAATCTGCTCTGTCTAAAGGAAGGTTCAACTCTGTTAGTTGAACACACAGAAATCAACGAAGTTACTGAGAAATCTTCTGTGTAGCATTAGATGAAGAAACCCCACTTCCAACGACATCCTCAAAGAGGTACAAATATCCACTTGCAGACTTTACAAACAGAGTTTTTCCAAACTGCTCTATGAAAAGAAAGGTTAAACTCTGTGAGTGGAACGCACACATCACAAAGTAGTTTCTGAGAATGATTCTCTCTTGTTTTTATACGAGGAGATTTCCTTTTCTACCGTTGGCGCCAAAGTGCTTGAAATCTCCACATGCATATTCCTCAAAAAGAGGGTTTCCAATCTGCTCTGTCTAAAGGAAGGTTCAACTCTGTGAGTTGAACACACACAAATCAACGAAGTTACTGAGAAATCTTCTGTGTAGCATTAGATGAAGAAATCCCGCTTCCAACGAAATCCACAAAGAAGTCCATATATCCACTTGCAGACTTTACAAACAGAGTGTTTACAAACTGCTCTATGAAAAGAAAGGTTAAACTCTGTGAGTGGAATGCACACATCACAAAGTGGTTTCTGAGAATGATTCTCTCTAGTTTTTATACGAGGATATTTCCTTTTCTACCGATGGCCCCAAAACGCTTGAAATCTCCACATGCAAATTCCTCAAAAAGAGGGTTTCCAATCTGCTCTGTCTAAAGGAAGGTTCAACTCTGTGAGTTGAACACACACAAATCAAAGAAGTTTCTGAGAATTCTTCCTTCTAGCATTAGATGAAGAAATCCCGCTTCCAACGAAATCCTCCAAGAGGTCCAAATATCCACTTGCAGACTTCACAAACAGAGTGTTTCCAAACGGCTCTATGAAAAGAAAGGTTAAACTCTGTGAGTGGATCGCACACATCACAAAGTGGTTTCTGAGAATGATTCCCTCTAGTTTTTATACGAGGATATTTCCTTTTCTACCGATGGCCCAAAAACCCTTGAAATCTCCACATGCAAATTTCTCAAAAAGAGGGTTTCCAATCTGCTCTGTCTAAAGGAAGGTTCAACTCTGTTAGTTGAACACACACAAATCAAAGAACTTTCTGAGAATTCTTCCTTCTAGCATTAGATGAAGAAATCCCGCTTCCAACGAAATCCTCTAAGAGGTCCAAATATCCACTTGCAGACTTTACAAACAGAGTGTTTCCAAACTGCTCTATGAAAAGAAAGGTTAAACTCTGTGAGTGGAACGCACACATCACAAAGTAGTTTCTGAGAATGATTCTCTCTTGTTTTTATACGAGGAGATTTCCTTTTCTACCGTTGGCGCCAAAGTGCTTGAAATCTCCACATGCATATTCCTCAAAAAGAGGGTTTCCAATCTGCTCTGTCTAAAGGAAGGTTCAACTCTGTGAGTTGAACACACACAAATCAACGAAGTTACTGAGAAATCTTCTGTGTAGCATTAGATGAAGAAATCCCGCTTCCAACGAAATCCACAAAGAAGTCCATATATCCACTTGCAGACTTTACAAACAGAGTGTTTACAAACTGCTCTATGAAAAGAAAGGTTAAACTCTGTGAGTGGAATGCACACATCACAAAGTGGTTTCTGAGAATGATTCTCTCTAGTTTTTATACGAGGATATTTCCTTTTCTACCGATGGCCCCAAAACGCTTGAAATCTCCACATGCAAATTCCTCAAAAAGAGGGTTTCCAATCTGCTCTGTCTAAAGGAAGGTTCAACTCTGTGAGTTGAACACACACAAATCAAAGAAGTTTCTGAGAATTCTTCCTTCTAGCATTAGATGAAGAAATCCCGCTTCCAACGAAATCCTCCAAGAGGTCCAAATATCCACTTGCAGACTTCACAAACAGAGTGTTTCCAAACGGCTCTATGAAAAGAAAGGTTAAACTCTGTGAGTGGATCGCACACATCACAAAGTGGTTTCTGAGAATGATTCCCTCTAGTTTTTATACGAGGATATTTCCTTTTCTACCGATGGCCCAAAAACCCTTGAAATCTCCACATGCAAATTCCTCAATAAGAGGGTTTCCAATCTGCTCTGTCTAAAGGAAGGTTCAACTCTGTTAGTTGAACACACAGAAATCAACGAAGTTACTGAGAAATCTTCTGTGTAGCATTAGATGAAGAAATCCCGCTTCCAATGAAATCCACAAAGAGGTCCAAATATCCACTTGCAGACTTTACAAACAGAGTGTTTACAAACTGCTCTATGAAATCAAAGGTTAAACTCTGTGAGTGGAACGCACACATCACAAAGTGGTTTCTGAGAATGATTCTCTCTAGTTTTTATAAGAGGATATAGCCTTTTCTACCGATGGCCCCAAAACGCTTGAAATCTCCACATGCAAATTCCTCAAAAAGAGGGTTTCCAATCTGCTCTGTCTAAAGGAAGGTTCAACTCTGTGAGTTGAACACACACAAATCAAAGAAGTTTCTGAGAACTCTTCCTTCTAGCATTAGATGAAGAAATCCCGCTTCCAACGAAATCCTCAAAGAGGTCCAAGTATCCACTTGCAGACTTCACAAACAGAGTGTTTCCAAACTGCTCTATAAAAAGAAAGGTTAAACTCTGTGAGTGGAACGCACACATCACAAAGTGGTTTCTGAGAATGATTCTCTCTAGTTTTTATACGAGGATATTTCCTTTTCTACCGTTGGCCCCAAAACGCTTGAAATCTCCACATGCAAATTTCTCAAAAAGAGGGTTTCCAATCTGCTCTGTCTAAAGGAAGGTACAACTCTGTGAGTTGAACATACACAAATCAAAGAACTTTCTGAGAATTCTTCCTTCTAGCATTAGATGAAGAAATCCCGCTTCCAACGAAATCCTCTAAGAGGTCCAAATATCCACTTGCAGATTTTACAAACAGAGTGTTTCCAAACTGCTCTATGAAAAGAAAGGTTAAACTCTGTGAGTGGAACGCACACATCACAAAGTGGTTTCTGAGAATGATCCTCTCTAGTTTTTATACGACGAGATTTCCTTTTCTAACGTTGGCCCCAAATAGATTGAAATCTCCACATGCAAATCCCGCAAAAAGAGGGTTTCCAATCTGCTCTGTCTAAAGGAAGGTTCAACTCTGTGAGATGAACATACACAAATCAACGAAGTTACTGAGAAATCTTCTGTGTAGCATTAGATGATGAAATACCGCTTCCAACGAAATCCTCAAAGAGGTCCAAATATCCACTTGCAGATTTTACAAACAGAGTGTTTACAAACTGCTCTATGAAAAGAAAGGTTAAACTCTGTGAGTGGAACGCACACATCACGAAGTGGTTTCTGAGAATGATTCTCTCTAGTTTTTATACGAGGATATTTCCTTTTTTACAGATGGCCCCAAAACGCTTGAAATCTCCACATGCAAATTCCTCAAAAAGAGGGTTTCCAATCTGCTCTGTCTAAAGGAAGGTTCAACTCTGTGAGTTGAACACACACAAATCAAAGAAGTTTCTGAGAATTCTTCCTTCTAGCATTAGATGAAGAAATCCCGCTTCCAACGAAATCCTCAAATAGGTCCAAATATCCACTTGCAGACTTTACAAACAGAGTGTTTCCAAACTGCTCTATGAAAAGAAAGGTTAAACTCTGTGAGTGGAACGCACACATCACAAAGTAGTTTCTGAGAATGATTCTCTCTTGTTTTTATACGACGAGATTTCCTTTTCAACCGTTGGCCCCAAAGTGCTTGAAATCTCCACATGCATATTCCTCAAAAAGAGGGTTTCCAATCTGCTCTGTCTAAAGGAAGGTTCAACTCTGTGAGTTGAACACACACAAATCAAAGAAGTTTCTGAGAATTCTTCCTTCTAGCATTAGATGAAGAAATCCCGCTTCCAACGAAATCCTCAAATAGGTCCAAATATCCACTTGCAGATTTTACAAACAGAGTGTTTCCAAACTTCTCTATGAAAAGAAAGGTTAAACTCTGTGAGTGGAACGCACACATCACAAAGTGGTTTCTGAGAATGATTCTCTCTAGTTTTTATACGAGGATATTTCCTTTTCTACCGATGGCCCAAAAACGCTTGAAATCTCCACATGCAAATTCCTCAAAAAGAGGGTTTCCAATCTGCTCTGTCTAAAGGAAGGTTCAACTCTGTGAGTTGAACAAACACAAATCAACGAAGTTATTGAGAAATCTTCTGTGTAGCATTAGATGAAGAAATCCCGCTTCCAACGAAATCCACAAAGAGGTCCAAATATCCACTTGCAGACTTTACAAACAGAGTGTTTACAAGCTGCTCTATGAAAAGAAAGGTTAAACACTGTGAGTGGAACGCACACATCACAAAGTGGTTTCTGAGAATGATTCTCTCTAGTTTTTATACGAGGAGATTTCCTTTTCTACCGATGGCTCCAAAACGCTTGAAATCTCCACATGCAAATTCCTCAAAAAGAGGGTTTCCAATCTGCTCTGTCTAAAGGAAGGTTCAACTCTGTGAGTTGAACACACACAAATCAAAGAAGTTTCTGAGAATTCTTCCTTCTAGCATTAGATGAAGAAATCCCGCTTCCAACGAAATCCTCCAAGAGGTCCAAATATCCACTTGCAGACTTCACAAACAGAGTGTTTCCAAACTGCTCCATGAAAAGAAAGGTTAAACTCTGTGAGTGGATCGCACACATCACAAAGTGCTTTCTGAGAATGATTCTCTCTAGTTTTTATACGAGGATATTTCCTTTTCTACCGTTGGCCCCAAATCGCTTGAAATCTCCACATGCAAATTCCTCAAAAAGAGGGTTTCCAATCTGCTCTGTCTAAAGGAAGGATCAACTCTGTTAGTTGAACACACAGAAATCAACGAAGTTACTGAGAAATCTTCTGTGTAGCATTAGATGAAGAAACCCCACTTCCAACGACATCCTCAAAGAGGTACAAATATCCACTTGCAGACTTTACAAACAGAGTGTTTCCAAACTGCTCTATGAAAAGAAAGGTTAAACTCTGTGAGTGGAACGCACACATCACAAAGTAGTTTCTGAGAATGATTCTCTCTTGTTTTTATACGAGGAGATTTCCTTTTCTACCGTTGGCGCCAAAGTGCTTGAAATCTCCACATGCATATTCCTCAAAAAGAGGGTTTCCAATCTGCTCTGTCTAAAGGAAGGTTCAACTCTGTGAGTTGAACACACACAAATCAACGAAGTTACTGAGAAATCTTCTGTGTAGCATTAGATGAAGAAATCCCGCTTCCAACGAAATCCACAAAGAAGTCCATATATCCACTTGCAGACTTTACAAACAGAGTGTTTACAAACTGCTCTATGAAAAGAAAGGTTAAACTCTGTGAGTGGAATGCACACATCACAAAGTGGTTTCTGAGAATGATTCTCTCTAGTTTTTATACGAGGATATTTCCTTTTCTACCGATGGCCCCAAAACGCTTGAAATCACCACATGCAAATTCCTCAAAAAGAGGGTTTCCAATCTGCTCTGTCTAAAGGAAGGTTCAACTCTGTGAGTTGAACACACACAAATCAAAGAAGTTTCTGAGAATTCTTCCTTCTAGCATTAGATGAAGAAATCCCGCTTCCAACGAAATCCTCCAAGAGGTCCAAATATCCACTTGCAGACTTCACAAACAGAGTGTTTCCAAACGGCTCTATGAAAAGAAAGGTTAAACTCTGTGAGTGGATCGCACACATCACAAAGTGGTTTCTGAGAATGATTCCCTCTAGTTTTTATACGAGGATATTTCCTTTTCTACCGATGGCCCAAAAACCCTTGAAATCTCCACATGCAAATTCCTCAATAAGAGGGTTTCCAATCTGCTCTGTCTAAAGGAAGGTTCAACTCTGTTAGTTGAACACACAGAAATCAACGAAGTTACTGAGAAATCTTCTGTGTAGCATTAGATGAAGAAATCGACTTCCAACGAAATCCTCAAAGAGGTACAAATATCCTCTTGCAGACGTTACAAACAGAGTGTTTCCAAACTGCTCTATGAAAAGAAAGGTTAAACTCTGTGAGTGGAACGCACACATCACAAAGTAGTTTCTGAGAATGATTCTCTCTTGTTTTTATACGAGGAGATTTCCTTTTCTACCGTTGGCGCCAAAGTGCTTGAAATCTCCACATGCATATTCCTCAAAAAGAGGGTTTCCAATCTGCTCTGTCTAAAGGAAGGTTCAACTCTGTGAGTTGAACACACACAAATCAACGAAGTTACTGAGAAATCTTCTGTGTAGCATTAGATGAAGAAATCCCGCTTCCAACGAAATCCACAAAGAAGTCCATATATCCACTTGCAGACTTTACAAACAGAGTGTTTACAAACTGCTCTATGAAAAGAAAGGTTAAACTCTGTGAGTGGAATGCACACATCACAAAGTGGTTTCTGAGAATGATTCTCTCTAGTTTTTATACGAGGATATTTCCTTTTCTACCGATGGCCCCAAAACGCTTGAAATCTCCACATGCAAATTCCTCAAAAAGAGGGTTTCCAATCTGCTCTGTCTAAAGGAAGGTTCAACTCTGTGAGTTGAACACACACAAATCAAAGAAGTTTCTGAGAATTCTTCCTTCAAGCATTAGATGAAGAAATCCCGCTTCCAACGAAATCCTCCAAGAGGTCCAAATATCCACTTGCAGACTTCACAAACAGAGTGTTTCCAAACGGCTCTATGAAAAGAAAGGTTAAACTCTGTGAGTGGATCGCACACATCACAAAGTGGTTTCTGAGAATGATTCCCTCTAGTTTTTATACGAGGATATTTCCTTTTCTACCGATGGCCCAAAAACCCTTGAAATCTCCACATGCAAATTCCTCAATAAGAGGGTTTCCAATCTGCTCTGTCTAAAGGAAGGTTCAACCCTGTTAGTTGAACACACACAAATCAACGAAGTTACTGAGAAATCTTCTGTGTAGCATTAGATGAAGAAATCCCGCTTCCAACGAAATCCACAAAGAAGTCCATATATCCACTTGCAGACTTCACAAACAGAGTGTTTCCAAACTGCTCTATAAAAAGAAAGGTTAAACTCTGTGAGTGGAACGCACACATCACAAAGTGGTTTCTGAGAATGATTCTCTCTAGTTTTTATACGAGGATATTTCCTTTTCTACCGTTGGCCCCAAAACGCTTGAAATCTCCACATGCAAATTTCTCAAAAAGAGGGTTTCCAATCTGCTCTGTCTAAAGGAAGGTACAACTCTGTGAGTTGAACATACACAAATCAAAGAACTTTCTGAGAATTCTTCCTTCTAGCATTAGATGAAGAAATCCCGCTTCCAACGAAATCCTCTAAGAGGTCCAAATATCCACTTGCAGATTTTACAAACAGAGTGTTTCCAAACTGCTCTATGAAAAGAAAGGTTAAACTCTGTGAGTGGAACGCACACATCACAAAGTGGTTTCTGAGAATGATCCTCTCTAGTTTTTATACGACGAGATTTCCTTTTCTAACGTTGGCCCCAAATAGATTGAAATCTCCACATGCAAATCCCGCAAAAAGAGGGTTTCCAATCTGCTCTGTCTAAAGGAAGGTTCAACTCTGTGAGATGAACATACACAAATCAACGAAGTTACTGAGAAATCTTCTGTGTAGCATTAGATGAAGAAATCCCGCTTCCAACCAAATCCTCAAAGAAGTCCAAATATCCACTTGCAGATTTTACAAACAGAGTGTTTCCAAACTGCTCTATGAAAAGAAAGGTTAAACTCTGTGAGTGGAACGCACACATCACAAAGTGGTTTCTGAGAATGATCCTTTCTAGTTTTTATACGAGGAGATTTCCTTTTGTAATGTTGGCCCCAAATCGCTTGAAATCTCCACATGCAAATTCCTCAAAAAGAGGGTTTCCAATCTGCTCTGTCTAAAGGAAGGTTCAACTCTGTGAGTTGAACACACACAAATCAAAGAAGTTTCTGAGAATTCTTCCTTCTAGCATTAGATTAAAAAATCCCGCTTCCAACGAAATCCTCTAAGAGGTCCAAATATCCACTTGCAGACTTCACAAACAGAGTGTTTCCAAACTGCTCTATGAAAAGAAAGGTTAAACTCTGTGAGTGGAACGCACACTTCACAAAGTCGTTTCTGAGAATGATTCGCTCTAGTTTTTATACGAGGATATTTCCTTTTCTACCGATGGCCCAAAAACGCTTGAAATCTCCACATGCAAATTCCTCAAAAAGAGGGTTTCCAATCTGCTCTGTCTAAAGGAAGGTTCAACTCTGTTAGTTGAACACACACAAATCAACGAAGTTACTGAGAAATCTTCTGTGTAGCATTAGATGAAGAAATCCCGCTTCCAACGAAATCCACAAAGAGGTCCAAATATCCACTTGCAGACTTTACAAACAGAGTGTTTACAAACTGCTCTATGAAAAGAAAGGTTAAACTCTGTGAGTGGAACGCACACATCACAAAGTGGTTTCTGAGAATGATTCTCTCTAGTTTTTATACGAGGATATAGCCTTTTCTACCGATGGCCCCAAAACGCTTGAAATCTCCACATGCAAATTCCTCAAAAAGAGGGTTTCCAATCTGCTCTGTCTAAAGGAAGGTTCAACTCTGTGAGTTGAACACACACAAATCAAAGAAGTTTCTGAGAACTCTTCCTTCTAGCATTAGATGAAGAAATCCCTCTTCCAACGAAATCCTCAAAGAGGTCCAATTATCCACTTGCAGACTTCACAAACAGAGTGTTTCCAAACTGCTCTATAAAAAGAAAGGTTAAACTCTGTGAGTGGAACGCACACATCACAAAGTGGTTTCTGAGAATGATTCTCTCTAGTTTTTATAGGAGGATATTTCCTTTTCTACCGTTGGCCCCAAAACGCTTGAAATCTCCACATGCAAATTTCTCAAAAAGAGGGTTTCCAATCTGCTCTGTCTAAAGGAAGGTACAACTCTGTGAGTTGAACATACACAAATCAAAGAACTTTTTGAGAATTCTTCCTTCTAGCATTAGATGAAGAAATCCCGCTTCCAACGAAATCCTCTAAGAGGTCCAAATATCCACTTGCAGATTTTACAAACAGAGTGTTTCCAAACTGCTCTATGAAAAGAAAGGTTAAACTCTGTGAGTGGAACGCACACATCACAAAGTGGTTTCTGAGAATGATCCTCTCTAGTTTTTATACGACGAGATTTCCTTTTCTAACGTTGGCCCCAAATAGATTGAAATCTCCACATGCAAATCCCGCAAAAAGAGGGTTTCCAATCTGCTCTGTCTAAAGGAAGGTTCAACTCTGTGAGTTGAACACACGCAAATCAAAGAAGTTTCTGAAAATTCTTCCTTCTAGCATTAGATGAAGAAATCCCGCTTCCAATGAAATCCTCAAAGAGGTCCAAATTTCCCCTTGCAGACTTCAAAACCAGAGTGTTTCCAAACTGCTCTATGAAAAGAAAGGTTAAACTCTGTGAGTGGAACACACACATAACAAAGTGGTTTCTGAGAATGATTCTCTCTAGTTTTTATACGAGGAGATTTCCTTTTCTACCGATGGCTCCAAAACGCTTGAAATCTCCACATGCAAATTCCTCAAAAAGAGGGTTTCCAATCTGCTCTGTCTAAAGGAAGGTTCAACTCTGTGAGTTGAACACACACAAATCAAAGAAGTTTCTGAGAATTCTTCCTTCTAGCATTAGATGAAGAAATCCCGCTTCCAACGAAATCCTCCAAGAGGTCCAAATATCCACTTGCAGACTTCACAAACAGAGTGTTTCCAAACTGCTCTATGAAAAGAAAGGTTAAACTCTGTGAGTGGATCGCACACATCACAAAGTGGTTTCTGAGAATGATTCTCTCTAGTTTTTATACGAGGATATTTCCTTTTCTACCGTTGGCCCCAAATCGCTTGAAATCTCCACATGCAAATTCCTCAAAAAGAGGGTTTCCAACCTGCTCTGTCTAAAGGAAGGTTCAACTCTGTTAGTTGAACACACAGAAATCAACGAAGTTACTGAGAAATCTTCTGTGTAGCATTAGATGAAGAAAGCCCACTTCCAACGACATCCTCAAAGAGGTACAAATATCCACTTGCAGACTTTACAAACAGAGTGCTTCCAAACTGCTCTATGAAAAGAAAGGTTAAACTCTGTGAGTGGAACGCACACATCACAAAGTGGTTTCTGAGAATGATTCTCTCTAGTTTTTCTATGAGGATATCTCCTTTTCTAACGTAGGCCCCAAATCGCTTGAAATCTCCACATGCAAATTCCTCAAAAAGAGGGTTTCCAATCTGCTCTGTCTAAAGGAAGGTTCAACTCTGTGAGTTGAACACACGCAAATCAAAGAAGTTTCTGAAAATTCTTCCTTCTAGCATTAGATGAAGAAATCCCGCTTCCAATGAAATCCTCAAAGAGGTCCAAATTTCCCTTGCAGACTTCAAAACCAGAGTGTTTCCAAACTGCTCTATGAAAAGAAAGGTTAAACTCTGTGAGTGGAACACACACATCACAAAGTGGTTTCTGAGAATGATTCTCTCTAGTTTTTATACGAGGATATTTCCTTTTCTACCGATGGACCCAAAACGCTTGAAATCTCCACATGCAAATTCCTCAAAAAGAGGGTTTCCAATCTGCTCTGTCTAAAGGAAGGTTCAACTCTGTGAGTTGAACACACACAAATCAAAGAAGTTTCTGAGAATTCTTCCTTCTAGCATTAGATGAAGAAATCCCGCTTCCAACGAAATCCTCTAAGAGGTCCAAATATCCACTTGCAGACTTCACAAACAAGAGTGTTTCCAAACTGCTCTATGAAAAGAAAGGTTAAACTCTGTGAGTGGAACGCACACTTCCCAAAGTCGTTTCTGAGAATGATTCTCTCTAGTTTTTATACGAGGAGATTTCCTTTTCTACCGATGGCCCAAAAACGCTTGAAATCTCCACATGCAAATTCCTCAAAAAGAGGGTTTCCAATCTGCTCTGTCTAAAGGAAGGTTCAACTCTGTTAGTTGAACACACACAAATCAACGAAGTTACTGAGAAATCTTCTGTGTAGCATTAGATGATGAAATACCGCTTCCAACGAAATCCACAAAGAGGTCCAAATATCCACTTGCAGACTTTACAAACAGAGTGTTTACAAACTGCTCTATGAAATCAAAGGTTAAACTCTGTGAGTGGAACGCACACATCACAAAGTGGTTTCTGAGAATGATTCTCTCTAGTTTTTATACGAGGATATTTCCTTTTCTACCGATGGCCCCAAAACGCTTGAAATCTCCACATGCAAATTCCTCAAAAAGAGGGTTTCCAATCTGCTCTGTCTAAAGGAAGGTTCAACTCTGTGAGTTGAACACACACAAATCAAAGAAGTTTCTGAGAACTCTTCCTTCTAGCATTAGATGAAGAAATCCCGCTTCCAACGAAATCCTCAAAGAGGTCCAAGTATCCACTTGCAGACTTCACAAACAGTGTGTTTCCAAACTGCTCTATAAAAAGAAACGTTAAACTCTGTGAGTGGAACGCACACATCACAAAGTGGTTTCTGAGAATGATTCTCTCTAGTTTTTATACGAGGATATTTCCTTTTCTACCGTTGGCCCCAAAACGCTTGAAATCTCCACATGCAAATTTCTCAAAAAGAGGGTTTCCAATCTGCTCTGTCTAAAGGAAGGTACAACTCTGTGAGTTGAACATACACAAATCAAAGAACTTTCTGAGAATTCTTCCTTCTAGCATTAGATGAAGAAATCCCGCTTCCAACGAAATCCTCTAAGAGGTCCAAATATCCACTTGCAGATTTTGCAAACAGAGTGTTTCCAAACTGCTCTATGAAAAGAAAGGTTAAACTCTGTGAGTGGAACGCACACATCACAAAGTGGTTTCTGAGAATGATCCTCTCTAGTTTTTATACGACGAGATTTCCTTTTCTAACGTTGGCCCCAAATAGATTGAAATCTCCACATGCAAATCCCGCAAAAAGAGGGTTTCCAATCTGCTCTGTCTAAAGGAAGGTTCAACTCTGTGAGATGAACATACACAAATCAACGAAGTTACTGAGAAATCTTCTGTGTAGCATTAGATGAAGAAATCCCGCTTCCAACGAAATCCTCAAAGAGGTCCAAATATCCACTTGCAGATTTTACAAACAGAGTGTTTACAAACTGCTCTATGAAAAGAAAGGTTAAACTCTGTGAGTGGAACGCACACATCACAAAGTGGTTTCTGAGAATGATCCTTTCTAGTTTTTATACGAGGAGGTTTCCTTTTGTAATGTTGGCCCCAAATCGCTTGAAATCTCCACATGCAAATTCCTCAAAAAGAGGGTTTCCAATCTGCTCTGTCTAAAGGAAGGTTCAACTCTGTGAGTTGAACACACACAAATCAAAGAACTTTCTGAGAATTCTTCCTTCTAGCATTAGATGAAGAAATCCCGCTTCCAACGAAATCCTCTAAGAGGTCCAAATATCCACTTGCAGACTTCACAAACAGAGTGTTTCCAAACTGCTCTATGAAAAGAAAGGTTAAACTCTGTGAGTGGAACGCACACTTCACAAAGTCGTTTCTGAGAATGATTCTCTCTAGTTTTTATACGAGGATATTTCCTTTTCTACCGATGGCCCAAAAACGCTTGAAATCTCCACATGCAAATTCCTCAAAAAGAGGGTTTCCAATCTGCTCTGTCTAAAGGAAGGTTCAACTCTGTTAGTTGAACACACACAAATCAACGAAGTTACTGAGAAATCTTCTGTGTAGCATTAGATGAAGAAATCCCGCTTCCAATGAAATCCACAAAGAGGTCCAAATATCCACTTGCAGAGTTTACAAACAGAGTGTTTACAAACTGCTCTATGAAAAGAAAGGTTAAACTCTGTGAGTGGAACGCACACATCACAAAGTGGTTTCTGAGAATGATTCTCTCTAGTTTTTATACGAGGATATAGCCTTTTCTACCGATGGCCCCAAAACGCTTGAAATCTCCACATGCAAATTTCTCAAAAAGAGGGTTTCCAATCTGCTCTGTCTAAAGGAAGGTTCAACTCTGTGAGTTGAACACACACAAATCAAAGAAGTTTCTGAGAACTCTTCCTTCTAGCATTAGATGAAGAAATCCCGCTTCCAACGAAATCCTCAAAGAGGTCCAAGTATCCACTTGCAGACTTCACAAACAGAGTGTTTCCAAACTGCTCTATAAAAAGAAAGGTTAAACTCTGTGAGTGGAACGCACACATCACAAAGTGGTTTCTGAGAATGATCCTCTCTAGTTTTTATACGACGAGATTTCCTTTTCTAACGTTGGCACCAAATAGATTGAAATCTCCACATGCAAATCCCGCAAAAAGAGGGTTTCCAATCTGCTCTGTCTAAAGGAAGGTTCAACTCTGTGAGATGAACATACACAAATCAACGAAGTTACTGAGAAATCTTCTGTGTAGCATTAGATGAAGAAATCCCGCTTCCAACGAAATCCTCAAAGAGGTCCAAATATCCACTTGCAGATTTTACAAACAGAGTGTTTCCAAACTGCTCTATGAAAAGAAAGGTTAAACTCTGTGAGTGGAACGCACACATCACGAAGTGGTTTCTGAGAATGATTCTCTCTAGTTTTTATACGAGGATATTTCCTTTTTTACCGATGGCCCCAAAACGCTTGAAATCTCCACATGCAAATTCCTCAAAAAGAGGGGTTCCAATCTGCTCTGTCTAAAGGAAGGTTCAACTCTGTGAGTTGAACACACACAAATCAAAGAAGTTTCTGAGAATTCTTCCTTCTAGCATTAGATGAAGAAATCCCGCTTCCAACGAAATCCTCAAATAGGTCCAAATATCCACTTGCAGACTTTACAAACAGAGTGTTTCCAAACTGCTCTATGAAAAGAAAGGTTAAACTCTGTGAGTGGAACGCACCCATCACAAAGTAGTTTCTGAGAATGATTCTCTCTTTTTTTATACGACGAGATTTCCTTTTCAACCGTTGGCCCCAAAGTGCTTGAAATCTCCACATGCATATTCCTCAAAAAGAGGGTTTCCAATCTGCTCTGTCTAAAGGAAGGTTCAACTCTGTGAGTTGAACACACACAAATCAAAGAAGTTTCTGAGAATTCTTCCTTCTAGCATTAGATGAAGAAATCCCGCTTCCAACGAAATCCTCAAATAGGTCCAAATATCCACTTGCAGATTTTACAAACAGAGTGTTTCCAAACTTCTCTATGAAAAGAAAGGTTAAACTCTGTGAGTGGAACGCACACATCACAAAGTGGTTTCTGAGAATGATTCTCTCTAGTTTTTATACGAGGATATTTCCTTTTCTACCGATGGCCCGAAAACTCTTGAAATCTCCACATGCAAATTCCTCAAAAAGAGGGTTTCCAATCTGCTCTGTCTAAAGGAAGGTTCAACTCTGTTAGTTGAACACACACAAATCAACGAAGTTATTGAGAAATCTTCTGTGTAGAATTAGATGAAGAAATCCCGCTTCCAACGAAATCGACAAAGAGGTCCAAATATCCACTTGCAGACTTTACAAACAGAGTGTTTACAAACTGCTCTATGAAAAGAAAGGTTAAACTCTGTGAGTGGAACGCACACATCACGAAGTGGTTTCTTAGAATGATTCTCTCTAGTTTTTATACGAGGATATTTCCTTTTTTACCGATGGCCCCAAAACGCTTGAAATCTCCACATGCAAATTCCTCAAAAAGAGGGTTTCCAATCTGCTCTGTCTAAAGGAAGGTTCAACTCTGTTAGTTGAACACACACAAATCAACGAAGTTACTGAGAAATCTTCTGTGTAGCATTAGATGATGAAATACCGCTTCCAACGAAATCCACAAAGAGGTCCAAATATCCACTTGCAGACTTTACAAACAGAGTGTTTACAAACTGCTCTATGAAATCAAAGGTTAAACTCTGTGAGTGGAACGCACACATCACAAAGTGGTTTCTGAGAATGATTCTCTCTAGTTTTTATACGAGGATATTTCCTTTTCTACCGATGGCCCCAAAACGCTTGAAATCTCCACATGCAAATTCCTCAAAAAGAGGGTTTCCAATCTGCTCTGTCTAAAGGAAGGTTCAACTCTGTGAGTTGAACACACACAAATCAAAGAAGTTTCTGAGAACTCTTCCTTCTAGCATTAGATGAAGAAATCCCGCTTCCAACGAAATCCTCAAAGAGGTCCAAGTATCCACTTGCAGACTTAACAAACAGTGTGTTTCCAAACTGCTCTATAAAAAGAAAGGTTAAACTCTGTGAGTGGAACGCACACATCACAAAGTGGTTTCTGAGAATGATTCTCTCTAGTTTTTATACGAGGATATTTCCTTTTCTACCGTTGGCCCCAAAACGCTTGAAATCTCCACATGCAAATTTCTCAAAAAGAGGGTTTCCCATCTGCTCTGTCTAAAGGAAGGTACAACTCTGTGAGTTGAACATACACAAATCAAAGAACTTTCTGAGAATTCTTCCTTCTAGCATTAGATGAAGAAATCCCGCTTCCAACGAAATCCTCCAAGAGGTCCAAATATCCACTTGCAGACTTCACAAACAGAGTGTTTCCAAACGGCTCTATGAAAAGAAAGGTTAAACTCTGTGAGTGGATCGCACACATCACAAAGTGGTTTCTGAGAATGATTCCCTCTAGTTTTTATACGAGGATATTTCCTTTTCTACCGATGGCCCAAAAACCCTTGAAATCTCCACATGCAAATTCCTCAATAAGAGGGTTTCCAATCTGCTCTGTCTAAAGGAAGGTTCAACTCTGTTAGTTGAACACACAGAAATCAACGAAGTTACTGAGAAATCTTCTGTGTAGCATTAGATGAAGAAATCGACTTCCAACGAAATCCTCAAAGAGGTACAAATATCCTCTTGCAGACGTTACAAACAGAGTGTTATCAAACTGCTCTATGAAAAGAAAGGTTAAACTCTGTGAGTGGAACGCACACATCACAAAGTAGTTTCTGAGAATGATTCTCTCTTGTTTTTATACGAGGAGATTTCCTTTTCTACCGTTGGCGCCAAAGTGCTTGAAATCTCCACATGCATATTCCTCAAAAAGAGGGTTTCCAATCTGCTCTGTCTAAAGGAAGGTTCAACTCTGTGAGTTGAACATACACAAATCAAAGAACTTTCTGCGAATTCTTCCTTCTAGCATTAGATGAAGAAATCCCGCTTCCAACGAAATCCTCTAAGAGGTCCAAATATCCACTTGCAGATTTTACAAACAGAGTGTTTCCAAACTGCTCTATGAAAAGAAAGGTTAAACTCTGTGAGTGGAACGCACACATCACAAAGTGGTTTCTGAGAATGATCCTCTCTAGTTTTTATACGACGAGATTTCCTTTTCTAACGTTGGCCCCAAATAGATTGAAATCTCCACATGCAAATCCCGCAAAAAGAGGGTTTCCAATCTGCTCTGTCTAAAGGAAGGTTCAACTCTGTGAGATGAACATACACAAATCAACGAAGTTACTGAGAAATCTTCTGTGTAGCATTAGATGAAGAAATCCCGCTTCCAACCAAATCCTCAAAGAAGTCCAAATATCCACTTGCAGATTTTACAAACAGAGTGTTTCCAAACTGCTCTATGAAAAGAAAGGTTAAACTCTGTGAGTGGAACGCACACATCACAAAGTGGTTTCTGAGAATGATCCTTTCTAGTTTTTATACGAGGAGATTTCCTTTTGTAATGTTGGCCCCAAATCGCTTGAAATCTCCACATGCAAATTCCTCAAAAAGAGGGTTTCCAATCTGCTCTGTCTAAAGGAAGGTTCAACTCTGTGAGTTGAACACACACAAATCAAAGAAGTTTCTGAGAATTCTTCCTTCTAGCATTAGATGAAGAAATCCCGCTTCCAACGAAATCCTCTAAGAGGTCCAAATATCCACTTGCAGACTTCACAAACCGAGTGTTTCCAAACTGCTCTATGAAAAGAAAGGTTAAACTCTGTGAGTGGAACGCACACTTCACAAAGTCGTTTCTGAGAATGATTCGCTCTAGTTTTTATACGAGGATATTTCCTTTTCTACCGATGGCCCAAAAACGCTTGAAATCTCCACATGCAAATTCCTCAAAAAGAGGGTTTCCAATCTGCTCTGTCTAAAGGAAGGTTCAACTCTGTGAGTTGAACACACACAAATCAACGAAGTTACTGAGAAATCTTCTGTGTAGCATTAGATGAAGAAATCCCGCTTCCAACGAAATCCACAAAGAGGTCCAAATATCCACTTGCAGACTTTACAAACAGAGTGTTTACAAACTGCTCTATGAAAAGAAAGGTTAAACTCTGTGAGTGGAACGCACACATCACAAAGTGGTTTCTGAGAATGATTCTCTCTAGTTTTCATACGAGGATATAGCCTTTTCTACCGATGGCCCCAAAACGCTTGAAATCTCCACATGCAAATTCCTCAAAAAGAGGGTTTCCAATCTGCTCTGTCTAAAGGAAGGTTCAACTCTGTGAGTTGAACACACACAAATCAAAGAAGTTTCTGAGAACTCTTCCTTCTAGCATTAGATGAAGAAATCCCTCTTCCAACGAAATCCTCAAAGAGGTCCAAGTATCCACTTGCAGACTTCACAAACAGAGTGTTTCCAAACTGCTCTATAAAAAGAAAGGTTAAACTCTGTGAGTGGAACGCACACATCACAAAGTGGTTTCTGAGAATGATTCTCTCTAGTTTTTATACGAGGATATTTCCTTTTCTACCGTTCGCCCCAAAACGCTTGAAATCTCCACATGCAAATTTCTCAAAAAGAGGGTTTCCAATCTGCTCTGTCTAAAGGAAGGTACAACTCTGTGAGTTGAACATACACAAATCAAAGAACTTTTTGAGAATTCTTCCTTCTAGCATTAGATGAAGAAATCCCGCTTCCAACGAAATCCTCTAAGAGGTCCAAATATCCACTTGCAGATTTTACAAACAGAGTGTTTCCAAACTGCTCTATGAAAAGAAAGGTTAAACTCTGTGAGTGGAACGCACACATCACAAAGTGGTTTCTGAGAATGATCCTCTCTAGTTTTTATACGACGAGATTTCCTTTTCTAACGTTGGCCCCAAATAGATTGAAATCTCCACATGCAAATCCCGCAAAAAGAGGGTTTCCAATCTGCTCTGTCTAAAGGAAGGTTCAACCCTGTGAGATGAACATACACAAATCAACGAAGTTACTGAGAAATCTTCTGTGTAGCATTAGATGAAGAAATCCCGCTTCCAACGAAATCCTCAAAGAGGTCCAAATATCCACTTGCAGATTTTACAAACAGAGTGTTTCCAAACTGCTCTATGAAAAGAAAGGTTAAACTCTGTGACTGGATCGCACACATCACAAAGTGGTTTCTGAGAATTATTCTCTCTAGTTTTTCTGTGAGGATATTTCCTTTTCTAACGTAGGCCCCAAATCGCTTGAAATCTCCACATGCAAATTCCTCAAAAAGAGGGTTTCCAATCTGCTCTGTCTAAAGGAAGGTTCAACTCTGTGAGTTGAACACACGCAAATCAAAGAAGTTTCTGAAAATTCTTCCTTCTAGCATTAGATGAAGAAATCCCGCTTCCAATGAAATCCTCAAAGAGGTCCAAATTTCCCCTTGCAGACTTCAAAACCAGAGTGTTTCCAAACTGCTCTATGAAAAGAAAGGTTAAACTCTGTGAGTGGAACACACACATAACAAAGTGGTTTCTGAGAATGATTCTCTCTAGTTTTTATACGAGGAGATTTCCTTTTCTACCGATGGCTCCAAAACGCTTGAAATCTCCACATGCAAATTCCTCAAAAAGAGGGTTTCCAATCTGCTCTGTCTAAAGGAAGGTTCAACTCTGTGAGTTGAACACACACAAATCAAAGAAGTTTCTGAGAATTCTTCCTTCTAGCATTAGATGAAGAAATCCCGCTTCCAACGAAATCCTCCAAGAGGTCCAAATATCCACTTGCAGACTTCACAAACAGAGTGTTTCCAAACTGCTCTATGAAAAGAAAGGTTAAACTCTGTGAGTGGATCGCACACATCACAAAGTGGTTTCTGAGAATGATTCTCTCTAGTTTTTATACGAGGATATTTCCTTTTCTACCGTTGGCCCCAAATCGCTTGAAATCTCCACATGCAAATTCCTCAAAAAGAGGGTTTCCAATCTGCTCTGTCTAAAGGAAGGTTCAACTCTGTTAGTTGAACACACAGAAATCAACGAAGTTACTGAGAAATCTTCTGTGTAGCATTAGATGAAGAAAGCCCACTTCCAACGACATCCTCAAAGAGGTACAAATATCCACTTGCAGACTTTACAAACAGAGTGCTTCCAAACTGCTCTATGAAAAGAAAGGTTAAACTCTGTGAGTGGAACGCACACATCACAAAGTGGTTTCTGAGAATGATTCTCTCTAGTTTTTATACGAGGATATTTCCTTTTCTACCGTTGGCCCCAAAACGCTTGAAATCTCCACATGCAAATTTCTCAAAAAGAGGGTTTCCCATCTGCTCTGTCTAAAGGAAGGTACAACTCTGTGAGTTGAACATACACAAATCAAAGAACTTTCTGAGAATTCTTCCTTCTAGCATTAGATGAAGAAATCCCGCTTCCAACGAAATCCTCCAAGAGGTCCAAATATCCACTTGCAGACTTCACAAACAGAGTGTTTCCAAACGGCTCTATGAAAAGAAAGGTTAAACTCTGTGAGTGGATCGCACACATCACAAAGTGGTTTCTGAGAATGATTCCCTCTAGTTTTTATACGAGGATATTTCCTTTTCTACCGATGGCCCAAAAACCCTTGAAATCTCCACATGCAAATTCCTCAATAAGAGGGTTTCCAATCTGCTCTGTCTAAAGGAAGGTTCAACTCTGTTAGTTGAACACACAGAAATCAACGAAGTTACTGAGAAATCTTCTGTGTAGCATTAGATGAAGAAATCGACTTCCAACGAAATCCTCAAAGAGGTACAAATATCCTCTTGCAGACGTTACAAACAGAGTGTTTCCAAACTGCTCTATGAAAAGAAAGGTTAAACTCTGTGAGTGGAACGCACACATCACAAAGTAGTTTCTGAGAATGATTCTCTCTTGTTTTTATACGAGGAGATTTCCTTTTCTACCGTTGGCGCCAAAGTGCTTGAAATCTCCACATGCATATTCCTCAAAAAGAGGGTTTCCAATCTGCTCTGTCTAAAGGAAGGTTCAACTCTGTGAGTTGAACATACACAAATCAAAGAACTTTCTGCGAATTCTTCCTTCTAGCATTAGATGAAGAAATCCCGCTTCCAACGAAATCCTCTAAGAGGTCCAAATATCCACTTGCAGATTTTACAAACAGAGTGTTTCCAAACTGCTCTATGAAAAGAAAGGTTAAACTCTGTGAGTGGAACGCACACATCACAAAGTGGTTTCTGAGAATGATCCTCTCTAGTTTTTATACGACGAGATTTCCTTTTCTAACGTTGGCCCCAAATAGATTGAAATCTCCACATGCAAATCCCGCAAAAAGAGGGTTTCCAATCTGCTCTGTCTAAAGGAAGGTTCAACTCTGTGAGATGAACATACACAAATCAACGAAGTTACTGAGAAATCTTCTGTGTAGCATTAGATGAAGAAATCCCGCTTCCAACCAAATCCTCAAAGAAGTCCAAATATCCACTTGCAGATTTTACAAACAGAGTGTTTCCAAACTGCTCTATGAAAAGAAAGGTTAAACTCTGTGAGTGGAACGCACACATCACAAAGTGGTTTCTGAGAATGATCCTTTCTAGTTTTTATACGAGGAGATTTCCTTTTGTAATGTTGGCCCCAAATCGCTTGAAATCTCCACATGCAAATTCCTCAAAAAGAGGGTTTCCAATCTGCTCTGTCTAAAGGAAGGTTCAACTCTGTGAGTTGAACACACACAAATCAAAGAAGTTTCTGAGAATTCTTCCTTCTAGCATTAGATGAAGAAATCCCGCTTCCAACGAAATCCTCTAAGAGGTCCAAATATCCACTTGCAGACTTCACAAACCGAGTGTTTCCAAACTGCTCTATGAAAAGAAAGGTTAAACTCTGTGAGTGGAACGCACACTTCACAAAGTCGTTTCTGAGAATGATTCGCTCTAGTTTTTATACGAGGATATTTCCTTTTCTACCGATGGCCCAAAAACGCTTGAAATCTCCACATGCAAATTCCTCAAAAAGAGGGTTTCCAATCTGCTCTGTCTAAAGGAAGGTTCAACTCTGTGAGTTGAACACACACAAATCAACGAAGTTACTGAGAAATCTTCTGTGTAGCATTAGATGAAGAAATCCCGCTTCCAACGAAATCCACAAAGAGGTCCAAATATCCACTTGCAGACTTTACAAACAGAGTGTTTACAAACTGCTCTATGAAAAGAAAGGTTAAACTCTGTGAGTGGAACGCACACATCACAAAGTGGTTTCTGAGAATGATTCTCTCTAGTTTTCATACGAGGATATAGCCTTTTCTACCGATGGCCCCAAAACGCTTGAAATCTCCACATGCAAATTCCTCAAAAAGAGGGTTTCCAATCTGCTCTGTCTAAAGGAAGGTTCAACTCTGTGAGTTGAACACACACAAATCAAAGAAGTTTCTGAGAACTCTTCCTTCTAGCATTAGATGAAGAAATCCCTCTTCCAACGAAATCCTCAAAGAGGTCCAAGTATCCACTTGCAGACTTCACAAACAGAGTGTTTCCAAACTGCTCTATAAAAAGAAAGGTTAAACTCTGTGAGTGGAACGCACACATCACAAAGTGGTTTCTGAGAATGATTCTCTCTAGTTTTTATACGAGGATATTTCCTTTTCTACCGTTGGCCCCAAAACGCTTGAAATCTCCACATGCAAATTTCTCAAAAAGAGGGTTTCCAATCTGCTCTGTCTAAAGGAAGGTACAACTCTGTGAGTTGAACATACACAAATCAAAGAACTTTTTGAGAATTCTTCCTTCTAGCATTAGATGAAGAAATCCCGCTTCCAACGAAATCCTCTAAGAGGTCCAAATATCCACTTGCAGATTTTACAAACAGAGTGTTTCCAAACTGCTCTATGAAAAGAAAGGTTAAACTCTGTGAGTGGAACGCACACATCACAAAGTGGTTTCTGAGAATGATCCTCTCTAGTTTTTATACGACGAGATTTCCTTTTCTAACGTTGGCCCCAAATAGATTGAAATCTCCACATGCAAATCCCGCAAAAAGAGGGTTTCCAATCTGCTCTGTCTAAAGGAAGGTTCAACCCTGTGAGATGAACATACACAAATCAACGAAGTTACTGAGAAATCTTCTGTGTAGCATTAGATGAAGAAATCCCGCTTCCAACGAAATCCTCAAAGAGGTCCAAATATCCACTTGCAGATTTTACAAACAGAGTGTTTCCAAACTGCTCTATGAAAAGAAAGGTTAAACTCTGTGAGTGGATCGCACACATCACAAAGTGGTTTCTGAGAATTATTCTCTCTAGTTTTTCTGTGAGGATATTTCCTTTTCTAACGTAGGCCCCAAATCGCTTGAAATCTCCACATGCAAATTCCTCAAAAAGAGGGTTTCCAATCTGCTCTGTCTAAAGGAAGGTTCAACTCTGTGAGTTGAACACACGCAAATCAAAGAAGTTTCTGAAAATTCTTCCTTCTAGCATTAGATGAAGAAATCCCGCTTCCAATGAAATCCTCAAAGAGGTCCAAATTTCCCCTTGCAGACTTCAAAACCAGAGTGTTTCCAAACTGCTCTATGAAAAGAAAGGTTAAACTCTGTGAGTGGAACACACACATAACAAAGTGGTTTCTGAGAATGATTCTCTCTAGTTTTTATACGAGGAGATTTCCTTTTCTACCGATGGCTCCAAAACGCTTGAAATCTCCACATGCAAATTCCTCAAAAAGAGGGTTTCCAATCTGCTCTGTCTAAAGGAAGGTTCAACTCTGTGAGTTGAACACACACAAATCAAAGAAGTTTCTGAGAATTCTTCCTTCTAGCATTAGATGAAGAAATCCCGCTTCCAACGAAATCCTCCAAGAGGTCCAAATATCCACTTGCAGACTTCACAAACAGAGTGTTTCCAAACTGCTCTATGAAAAGAAAGGTTAAACTCTGTGAGTGGATCGCACACATCACAAAGTGGTTTCTGAGAATGATTCTCTCTAGTTTTTATACGAGGATATTTCCTTTTCTACCGTTGGCCCCAAATCGCTTGAAATCTCCACATGCAAATTCCTCAAAAAGAGGGTTTCCAATCTGCTCTGTCTAAAGGAAGGTTCAACTCTGTTAGTTGAACACACAGAAATCAACGAAGTTACTGAGAAATCTTCTGTGTAGCATTAGATGAAGAAAGCCCACTTCCAACGACATCCTCAAAGAGGTACAAATATCCACTTGCAGACTTTACAAACAGAGTGCTTCCAAACTGCTCTATGAAAAGAAAGGTTAAACTCTGTGAGTGGAACGCACACATCACAAAGTGGTTTCTGAGAATGATTCTCTCTAGTTTTTCTATGAGGATATCTCCTTTTCTAACGTAGGCCCCAAATCGCTTGAAATCTCCACATGCAAATTCCTCAAAAAGAGGGTTTCCAATCTGCTCTGTCTAAAGGAAGGTTCAACTCTGTGAGTTGAACACACGCAAATCAAAGAAGTTTCTGAAAATTCTTCCTTCTAGCATTAGATGAAGAAATCCCGCTTCCAATGAAATCCTCAAAGAGGTCCAAATTTCCCCTTGCAGACTTCAAAACCAGAGTGTTTCCAAACTGCTCTATGAAAAGAAAGGTTAAACTCTGTGAGTGGAACACACACATCACAAAGTGGTTTCTGAGAATGATTCTCTCTAGTTTTTATACGAGGATATTTCCTTTTCTACCGATGGACCCAAAACGCTTGAAATCTCCACATGCAAATTCCTCAAAAAGAGGGTTTCCAATCTGCTCTGTCTAAAGGAAGGTTCAACTCTGTGAGTTGAACACACACAAATCAAAGAAGTTTCTGAGAATTCTTCCTTCTAGCATTAGATGAAGAAATCCCGCTTCCAACGAAATCCTCTAAGAGGTCCAAATATCCACTTGCAGACTTCACAAACAAGAGTGTTTCCAAACTGCTCTATGAAAAGAAAGGTTAAACTCTGTGAGTGGAACGCACACTTCCCAAAGTCGTTTCTGAGAATGATTCTCTCTAGTTTTTATACGAGGAGATTTCCTTTTCTACCGATGGCCCAAAAACGCTTGAAATCTCCACATGCAAATTCCTCAAAAAGAGGGTTTCCAATCTGCTCTGTCTAAAGGAAGGTTCAACTCTGTTAGTTGAACACACACAAATCAACGAAGTTACTGAGAAATCTTCTGTGTAGCATTAGATGATGAAATACCGCTTCCAACGAAATCCACAAAGAGGTCCAAATATCCACTTGCAGACTTTACAAACAGAGTGTTTACAAACTGCTCTATGAAAAGAAAGGTTAAACTCTGTGAGTGGAACGCACACATCACGAAGTGGTTTCTTAGAATGATTCTCTCTAGTTTTTATACGAGGATATTTCCTTTTTTACCGATGGCCCCAAAACGCTTGAAATCTCCACATGCAAATTCCTCAAAAAGAGGGTTTCCAATCTGCTCTGTCTAAAGGAAGGTTCAACTCTGTTAGTTGAACACACACAAATCAACGAAGTTACTGAGAAATCTTCTGTGTAGCATTAGATGATGAAATACCGCTTCCAACGATATCCACAAAGAGGTCCAAATATCCACTTGCAGACTTTACAAACAGAGTGTTTACAAACTGCTCTATGAAATCAAAGGTTAAACTCTGTGAGTGGAACGCACACATCACAAAGTGGTTTCTGAGAATGATTCTCTCTAGTTTTTATACGAGGATATTTCCTTTTCTACCGATGGCCCCAAAACGCTTGAAATCTCCACATGCAAATTCCTCAAAAAGAGGGTTTCCAATCTGCTCTGTCTAAAGGAAGGTTCAACTCTGTGAGTTGAACACACACAAATCAAAGAAGTTTCTGAGAACTCTTCCTTCTAGCATTAGATGAAGAAATCCCGCTTCCAACGAAATCCTCAAAGAGGTCCAAGTATCCACTTGCAGACTTCACAAACAGTGTGTTTCCAAACTGCTCTATAAAAAGAAACGTTAAACTCTGTGAGTGGAACGCACACATCACAAAGTGGTTTCTGAGAATGATTCTCTCTAGTTTTTATACGAGGATATTTCCTTTTCTACCGTTGGCCCCAAAACGCTTGAAATCTCCACATGCAAATTTCTCAAAAAGAGGGTTTCCCATCTGCTCTGTCTAAAGGAAGGTACAACTCTGTGAGTTGAACATACACAAATCAAAGAACTTTCTGAGAATTCTTCCTTCTAGCATTAGATGAAGAAATCCCGCTTCCAACGAAATCCTCTAAGAGGTCCAAATATCCACTTGCAGATTTTACAAACAGAGTGTTTCCAAACTGCTCTATGAAAAGAAAGGTTAAACTCTGTGAGTGGAACGCACACATCACAAAGTGGTTTCTGAGAATGATCCTCTCTAGTTTTTATACGACGAGATTTCCTTTTCTAACGTTGGCCCCAAATAGATTGAAATCTCCACATGCAAATCCCGCAAAAAGAGGGTTTCCAATCTGCTCTGTCTAAAGGAAGGTTCAACTCTGTGAGATGAACATACACAAATCAACGAAGTTACTGAGAAATCTTCTGTGTAGCATTAGATGAAGAAATCCCGCTTCCAACGAAATCCTCAAAGAGGTCCAAATATCCACTTGCAGACTTTACAAACAGAGTGTTTACAAACTGCTCTATGAAAAGAAAGGTTAAACTCTGTGAGTGGAACGCACACATCACAAAGTGGTTTCTGAGAATGATTCTCTCTAGTTTTTATACGAGGATATAGCCTTTTTTACCGATGGCCCCAAAACGCTTGAAATCTCCACATGCAAATTCCTAAAAAAGAGTGTTTCCAATCTGCTCTGTCTAAAGGAAGGTTCAACTCTGTGAGTTGAATACACACAAATCAAAGAAGTTTCTGAGAATTCTTCCTTCTAGCATTAGATGAAGAAATCCCTCTTCCAACGAAATCCTCAAATAGGTCCAAATATCCACTTGCAGAATTTACAAACAGAGTGTTTCCAAACTGCTCTATGAAAAGAAAGGTTAAACTCTGTGAGTGGAACGCACACATCACAAAGTAGTTTCTGAGAATGATTCTCTCTTGTTTTTATACGAGGAGATTTCCTTTTCAACCGTTGGCCCCAAATTGCTTGAAATCTCCACATGCATATTCCTCAAAAAGAGGGTTTCCAATCTGCTCTGTCTAAAGGAAGGTTCAACTCTGTGAGTTGAACACACAAAAATCAAAGAAGTTTCTGAGAATTCTTCCTTCTAGCATTAGATGAAGAAATCCCGCTTCCAACGAAATCCTCAAAGACGTCAAAATATCCACTTGCAGACTTTACAAACAGAGTGTTTCCAAACTTCTCTATGAAAAGAAAGGTTAAACTCTGTGAGTGGAACGCACACATCACAAAGTGGTTTCTGAGAATGATTCTCTCTAGTTTTTATACGAGGATATTTCCTTTTCTACCGATGGCCCCAAAACGCTTGAAATCTCCACATGCAAATTCCTCAAAAAGAGGGTTTCCAATCTGCTCTGTCTAAAGGAAGGTTCAACTCTGTGAGTTCAACACACACAAATCGAAGAAGTTTCTGAGAACTCTTCCTTCTAGCATTAGATGAAGAAATCCCGCTTCCAACGAAATCCTCAAAAAGGTCCAAGTATCCACTTGCAGACTTCACAAACAGAGTGTTTCCAAACTGCTCTATGAAAAGAAAGGTTAAACTCTGTGAGTGGAACGCACACATCACAAAGTGGTTTCTGAGAATGATTCTCTCTAGTTTTTATACGAGGATATTTCCTTTTCTACCTTTGGCCCCAAAACGCTTGAAATCTCCAAATGCAAATTTCTCAAAAAGAGGGTTTCCAATCTGCTCTGTCTAAAGGAAGGTACAACTCTGTGAGTTGAACATACACAAATCAAAGAACTTTCTGAGAATTCTTCCTTCTAGCATTAGATGAAGCAATCCCGCTTCCAACGAAATCCTCTAAGAGGTCCAAATATCCACTTGCAGATTTTACCAACAGAGTGTTTCCAAACTGCTCTATGAAAAGAAAGGTTAAACTCTGTGGGTGGAACGCACACGTCACAAAGTGGTTTCTGAGAATGATCCTCTCTAGTTTTTATACGACGAGATTTCCTTTTCTAATGTTGGCCCCAAATCGCTTGAAATCTCCACATGCAAATTCCTCAAAAAGAGGGTTTCCAATCTGCTCTGTCTAAAGGAAGGTTCAACTCTGTGAGTTGAACACACACAAATCAAAGAAGTTTCTGAGAATTCTTCCTTCTAGCATTAGATGAAGAAATCCCGCTTCCAACGAAATCCTCTAAGAGGTCCAAATATCCACTTGCAGACTTCACAAACAGAGTGTTTCCAAACTGCTCTATGAAAAGAAAGGTTAAACTCTGTGAGTGGAACGCGCACTTCACAAAGTCGTTTCTGAGAATGATTCTCTCTAGTTTTTATACGAGGATATTTCCTTTTCTACCGATGGCCCGAAAACGCTTGAAATCTCCACATGCAAATTCCTCAAAAAGAGGGTTTCCAATCTGCTCTGTCTAAAGGAAGGTTCAACTCTGTTAGTTGAACACACACAAATCAACGAAGTTACTGAGAAATCTTCTGTGTAGCATTAGATGAAGAAATCCCGCTTCCAATGAAATCCACAAAGTGGTCCAAATATCCACTTGCAGACTTTACAAACAGAGTGTTTACAAACTGCTCTATGAAAAGAAAGGTTAAACTCTCTGAGTGGAACGCACACATCACAAAGTGGTTTCTGAGAATGATTCTCTCTAGTTTTTATAAGAGGATATAGCCTTTTCTACCGTTGGCCCCAAAAGGATTGAAATCTCCACATGCATATTCCTCAAAAAGAGGGTTTCCAATCTGCTCTGTCTAAAGGAAGGTTCAACTCTGTGAGTTCAACACACACAAATCGAAAAGTTTCTGAGAATTCTTCCTTCTAGCATTAGATGAAGAAATCCCGCTTACAACGAAATCCTCCAAGAGGTCCAAATATCCACTTGCAGACTTCACAAACAGAGTGTTTCCAAACTGCTCTATAAAAAGAAAGGTTAAACTCTGTGAGTGGATCGCACACATCACAAAGTGGTTTCTGAGAATGATTCTCTCTGGTTTTTATACGAGGATATTTCCTTTTCTACCGTTTGCCCCAAATCGCTTGAAATCTCCACATACAAATTCCTCAAAAAGAGGGTTTCCAATCTGCTCTGTCTAAAGGAAGGTTCAACTCTGTTAGTTGAACACACAGAAATCAACGAAGTTACTGAGAAATCTTCTGTGTAGCATTAGATGAAGAAACCCCACTTCCAACGACATCCTCAAAGAGGTACAAATATCCACTTGCAGACTTTACAAACAGAGTGCTTCCAAACTGCTCTATGAAAAGAAAGGTTAAACTCTGTGAGTGGAACGCACACATCACAAAGTGGTTTCTGAGAATGATTCTCTCTAGTTTTTCTATGAGGATATTTCCTTTTCTAACGTAGGCCCCAAATCGCTTGAAATCTCCACATGCAAATTCCTCAAAAAGAGGGTTTCCAATCTGCTCTGTCTAAAGGAAGGTTCAACTCTGTGAGTTGAACACACGCAAATCAAAGAAGTTTCTGAAAATTCTTCCTTCTAGCATTAGATGAAGAAATCCCGCTTCCAATGAAATCCTCAAAGAGGTCCAAATTTCCCCTTCCAGACTTCAAAACCAGAGTGTTTCCAAACTGCTCTATGAAAAGAAAGGTTAAACTCTGTGAGTGGAACACACACATCACAAAGTGGTTTCTGAGAATGATTCTCTCTAGTTTTTATACGAGGATATTTCCTTTTCTACCGATGGACCCAAAACGCTTGAAATCTCCACATGCAAATTCCTCAAAAAGAGGGTTTCCAATCTGCTCTGTCTAAAGGAAGGTTCAACTCTGTGAGTTGAACACACACAAATCAAAGAAGTTTCTGAGAATTCTTCCTTCTAGCATTAGATGAAGAAATCCCGCTTCTAACGAAATCCTCCAAGAGGTCCAAATATCCACTTGCAGACTTCACAAAAAGAGTGTTTCCAAACTGCTCTATGAAAAGAAAGGTTAAACTCTGTGAGTGGATCGCACACATCACAAAGTGGTTTCTGAGATGATTCTCTCTAGTTTTTATACGAGGATATTTCCTTTTCTACCGATGGCCCAAAAACGCTTGAAATCTCCACATGCAAATTCCTCAAAAAGAGAGTTTCCAATCTGCTCTGTCTAAAGGAAGGTTCAACTCTGTTAGTTGAACACTCACAAATCAACGAAGTTATTGAGAAATCTTCTGTGTAGCATTAGATGAAGAAATCCCGCTTCCAACGAAATCCACAAAGAGGTCCAAATATCCACTTGCAGACTTCACAAACAGAGTGTTTCCAAACTGCTCTATGAAAAGAAAGGTTAAACTCTGTGAGTGGATCGCACACATCACAAAGTGGTTTCTGAGAATGATTCTCTCTAGTTTTTATACGAGGAGATTTCCTTTTCTACCGTTGGCGCCAAAGTGCTTGAAATCTCCACATGCATATTCCTCAAAAAGAGGGTTTCCAATCTGCTCTGTCTAAAGGAAGGTTCAACTCTGTGAGTTGAACACACACAAATCAAAGAAGTTACTGAGAAATCTTCTGTGTAGCATTAGATGAAGAAATCCCGCTTCCAACGAAATCCACAAAGAAGTCCATATATCCACTTGCAGACTTTACAAACAGAGTGTTTACAAACTGCTCTATGAAAAGAAAGGTTAAACTCTGTGAGTGGAATGCACACATCACAAAGTGGTTTCTGAGAATGATTCTCTCTAGTTTTTATACGAGGATATTTCCTTTTCTACCGATGGCCCCAAAACGCTTGAAATCTCCACATGCAAATTCCTCAAAAAGAGGGTTTCCAATCTGCTCTGTCTAAAGGAAGGTTCAACTCTGTGAGTTGAACACACACAAATCAAAGAAGTTTCTGAGAATTCTTCCTTCTAGAATTAGATGAAGAAATCCCGCTTCTAACGAAATCCTCCAAGAGGTCCAAATATCCACTTGCAGACTTCACAAACAGATTGTTTCCAAACTGCTCTATGAAAAGAAAGGTTAAACTCTGTGAGTGGATCGCACACATCACAAAGTGGTTTCTGAGATGATTCTCTCTAGTTTTTATACGAGGATATTTCCTTTTCTACCGATGGCCCAAAAACGCTTGAAATCTCCACATGCAAATTCCTCAAAAAGAGAGTTTCCAATCTGCTCTGTCTAAAGGAAGGTTCAACTCTGTTAGTTGAACACTCACAAATCAACGAAGTTATTGAGAAATCTTCTGTGTAGCATTAGATGATGAAATCCCGCTTCCAACGAAATCCACAAAGAGGTCCAAATATCCACTTGCAGACTTTACAAACAGAGTGTTTACAAGCTGCTCTATGAAAAGAAAGGTTAAACTCTGTGAGTGGAACGCACACATCACAAAGTGGTTTCTGAGAATGATTCTCTCTAGTTTTTATACGAGGAGATTTCCTTTTCTACCGATGGCTCCAAAACGCTTGAAATCTCCACATGAAAATTCCTCAAAAAGAGGGTTTCCAATCTGCTCTGTCTAAAGGAAGGTTCAACTCTGTGAGTTCAACACACACAAATCAAAGAAGTTTCTGAGAATTCTTCCTTCTAGCATTAGATGAAGAAATCCCGCTTCCAACGAAATCCTCCAAGAGGTCCAAATATCCACTTGCAGACTTCACAAACAGAGTGTTTCCAAACTGCTCTATGAAAAGAAAGGTTAAACTCTGTGAGTGGATCGCACACATCACAAAGTGGTTTCTGAGAATGATTCTCTCTAGTTTTTATACGAGGATACTTCCTTTTCTACCGTTGGCCCCAAATCGCTTGAAATCTCCACATGCAAATTCCTCAAAAAGAGGGTTTCCAATCTGCTCTGTCTAAAGGAAGGTTCAACTCTGTTAGTTGAACACACAGAAATCAACGAAGTTACTGAGAAATCTTCTGTGTAGCATTAGATGAAGAAACCCCACTTCCAACGACATCCTCAAAGAGGTACAAATATCCACTTGCAGACTTTACAAACAGAGTGTTTCCAAACTGCTCTATGAAAAGAAAGGTTAAACTCTGTGAGTGGAACGCACACATCACAAAGTGGTTTCTGAGAATGATTCTCTCTAGTTTTTCTATGAGGATATTTCCTTTTCTAACGTAGGCCCCAAATCGCTTGAAATCTCCACATGCAAATTCCTCAAAAAGAGGGTTTCCAATCTGCTCTGTCTAAAGGAAGGTTCAACTCTGTGAGTTGAACACACGCAAATCAAAGAAGTTTCTGAAAATTCTTCCTTCTAGCATTAGATGAAGAAATCCCGCTTCCAATGAAATCCTCAAAGAGGTCCAAATATCCCCTTGCAGACTTCAAAACCAGAGAGTTTCCAAACTGCTCTATGAAAAGAAAGGTTGAACTCTGTGAGTGGAACACACACATCAGAAAGTAGTTTCTGAAAATGATTCTCTCTAGTTTTTATATTAGGATATTTCCTTTTCTACCGTTGGCCACAAAAAGCTTGAAATCTCCACATGCATATTCCTCAAAAAGAGGGTTTCCAATCTGCTCTGTCTAAAGGAAGGTTCAACTCTGTGAGTTGAACGCACACAAATCAAAGAAGTTTCTGAGAATTCTTCTGTGTAGCATTAGATGAAGAAACCCCACTTCCAACGACATCCTCCAAGAGGTCCAAATATCCACTTGCAGACTTCACAAACAGAGTGTTTCCAAACTGCTCTATGAAAAGAAAGGTTAAACTCTGTGAGTGGAACGCACACATAACAAACTGGTTTCTGAGAATGATTCTCTCTAGTTTTTATACGAGGATATTTCCTTTTCTACCATTGGCCCCAAAACGCTTGAAATCTCCACATGCAAATTCCTCAAAAAGAGGGTTTCCAATCTGCTCTGTCTAAAGGAAGGTTCAACTCTGTGAGTTGAACACACACAAATCAAAGAAGTTTCTGAGAATTCTTCCTTCTAGCATTAGATGAAGAAATCCCGCTTCTAACGAAATCCTCCAAGAGGTCCAAATATCCACTTGCAGACTTCACAAACAGAGTGTTTCCAAACTGCTCTATGAAAAGAAAGGTTAAACTCTGTGAGTGGATCGCACACATCACAAAGTGGTTTCTGAGATGATTCTCTCTAGTTTTTATACGAGGATATTTCCTTTTCTACCGATGGCCCAAAAACGCTTGAAATCTCCACATGCAAATTCCTCAAAAAGAGAGTTTCCAATCTGCTCTGTCTAAAGGAAGGTTCAACTCTGTTAGTTGAACACTCACAAATCAACGAAGTTATTGAGAAATCTTCTGTGTAGCATTAGATGAAGAAATCCCGCTTCCAACGAAATCCACAAAGAGGTCCAAATATCCACTTGCAGACTTTACAAACAGAGTGTTTACAAGCTGCTCTATGAAAAGAAAGGTTAAACACTGTGAGTGGAACGCACACATCACAAAGTGGTTTCTGAGAATGATTCTCTCTAGTTTTTATACGAGGAGATTTCCTTTTCTACCGATGGCTCCAAAACGCTTGAAATCTCCACATGCAAATTCCTCAAAAAGAGGGTTTCCATTCTGCTCTGTCTAAAGGATGGTTCAACTCTGTGAGTTCAACACACACAAATCAAAGAAGTTTCTGAGAATTCTTCCTTCTAGCATTAGATGAAGAAATCCCGCTTCCAACGAAATCCTCCAAGAGGTCCAAATATCCACTTGCAGACTTCACAAACAGAGTGTTTGCAAACTGCTCTATGAAAAGAAAGGTTAAACTCTGTGAGTGGATCGCACACATCACAAAGTGGTTTCTGAGAATGATTCTCTCTAGTTTTTATACGAGGATATTTCCTTTTCTACCGTTGGCCCCAAATCGCTTGAAATCTCCACATGCAAATTCCTCAAAAAGAGGGTTTCCAATCTGCTCTGTCTAAAGGAAGGTTCAACTCTGTTAGTTGAACACACAGAAATCAACGAAGTTACTGAGAAATCTTCTGTGTAGCATTAGATGAAGAATCCCCACTTCCAACGACATCCTCAAAGAGGTACAAATATCCACTTGCAGACTTTACAAACAGAGTGCTTCCAAACTGCTCTATGAAAAGAAAGGTTAAACTCTGTGAGTGGAACGCACACATCACAAAGTGGTTTCTGAGAATGATTCTCTCTAGTTTTTCTATGAGGATATTTCCTTTTCTAACGTAGGCCCCAAATCGCTTGAAATCTCCACATGCAAATTCCTCAAAAAGAGGGTTTCCAATCTGCTCTGTCTAAAGGAAGGTTCAACTCTGTGAGTTGAACACACGCAAATCAAAGAAGTTTCTGAAAATTCTTCCTTCTAGCATTAGATGAAGAAATCCCGCTTCCAATGAAATCCTCAAAGAGGTCCAAATATCCCCTTGCAGACTTCAAAACCAGAGTGTTTCCAAACTGCTCTATGAAAAGAAAGGTTGAACTCTGTGAGTGGAACACACACATCAGAAAGTAGTTTCTGAAAATGATTCTCTCTAGTTTTTATATTAGGATATTTCCTTTTCTACCGTTGGCCACAAAAAGCTTGAAATCTCCACATGCATATTCCTCAAAAAGAGGGTTTCCAATCTGCTCTGTCTAAAGGAAGGTTCAACTCTGTGAGTTGAACGCACACAAATCAAAGAACTTTCTGAGAATTCTTCTGTGTAGCATTAGATGAAGAAACCCCACTTCCAACGACATCCTCCAAGAGGTCCAAATATCCACTTGCAGACTTCACAAACAGAGTGTTTCCAAACTGCTCTATGAAAAGAAAGGTTAAACTCTGTGAGTGGAACGCACACATAACAAACTGGTTTCTGAGAATGATTCTCTCTAGTTTTTATACGAGGATATTTCCTTTTCTACCATTGGCCCCAAAACGCTTGAAATCTCCACATGCAAATTCCTCAAAAAGAGGGTTTCCAATCTGCTCTGTCTAAAGGAAGGTTCAACTCTGTGAGTTGAACACACACAAATCAAAGAAGTTTCTGAGAATTCTTCCTTCTAGCATTAGATGAAGAAATCCCGCTTCTAACGAAATCCTCCAAGAGGTCCAAATATCCACTTGCAGACTTCACAAACAGAGTGTTTCCAAACTGCTCTATGAAAAGAAAGGTTAAACTCTGTGAGTGGATCGCACACATCACAAAGTGGTTTCTGAGATGATTCTCTCTAGTTTTTATACGAGGATATTTCCTTTTCTACCGATGGCCCAAAAACGCTTGAAATCTCCACATGCAAATTCCTCAAAAAGAGAGTTTCCAATCTGCTCTGTCTAAAGGAAGGTTCAACTCTGTTAGTTGAACACTCACAAATCAACGAAGTTATTGAGAAATCTTCTGTGTAGCATTAGATGAAGAAATCCCGCTTCCAACGAAATCCACAAAGAGGTCCAAATATCCACTTGCAGACTTTACAAACAGAGTGTTTACAAGCTGCTCTATGAAAAGAAAGGTTAAACACTGTGAGTGGAACGCACACATCACAAAGTGGTTTCTGAGAATGATTCTCTCTAGTTTTTATACGAGGAGATTTCCTTTTCTACCGATGGCTCCAAAACGCTTGAAATCTCCACATGCAAATTCCTCAAAAAGAGGGTTTCCATTCTGCTCTGTCTAAAGGATGGTTCAACTCTGTGAGTTCAACACACACAAATCAAAGAAGTTTCTGAGAATTCTTCCTTCTAGCATTAGATGAAGAAATCCCGCTTCCAACGAAATCCTCCAAGAGGTCCAAATATCCACTTGCAGACTTCACAAACAGAGTGTTTGCAAACTGCTCTATGAAAAGAAAGGTTAAACTCTGTGAGTGGATCGCACACATCACAAAGTGGTTTCTGAGAATGATTCTCTCTAGTTTTTATACGAGGATATTTCCTTTTCTACCGTTGGCCCCAAATCGCTTGAAATCTCCACATGCAAATTCCTCAAAAAGAGGGTTTCCAATCTGCTCTGTCTAAAGGAAGGTTCAACTCTGTTAGTTGAACACACAGAAATCAACGAAGTTACTGAGAAATCTTCTGTGTAGCATTAGATGAAGAATCCCCACTTCCAACGACATCCTCAAAGAGGTACAAATATCCACTTGCAGACTTTACAAACAGAGTGCTTCCAAACTGCTCTATGAAAAGAAAGGTTAAACTCTGTGAGTGGAACGCACACATCACAAAGTGGTTTCTGAGAATGATTCTCTCTAGTTTTTCTATGAGGATATTTCCTTTTCTAACGTAGGCCCCAAATCGCTTGAAATCTCCACATGCAAATTCCTCAAAAAGAGGGTTTCCAATCTGCTCTGTCTAAAGGAAGGTTCAACTCTGTGAGTTGAACACACGCAAATCAAAGAAGTTTCTGAAAATTCTTCCTTCTAGCATTAGATGAAGAAATCCCGCTTCCAATGAAATCCTCAAAGAGGTCCAAATATCCCCTTGCAGACTTCAAAACCAGAGTGTTTCCAAACTGCTCTATGAAAAGAAAGGTTGAACTCTGTGAGTGGAACACACACATCAGAAAGTAGTTTCTGAAAATGATTCTCTCTAGTTTTTATATTAGGATATTTCCTTTTCTACCGTTGGCCACAAAAAGCTTGAAATCTCCACATGCATATTCCTCAAAAAGAGGGTTTCCAATCTGCTCTGTCTAAAGGAAGGTTCAACTCTGTGAGTTGAACGCACACAAATCAAAGAAGTTTCTGAGAATTCTTCTGTGTAGCATTAGATGAAGAAACCCCACTTCCAACGACATCCTCCAAGAGGTCCAAATATCCACTTGCAGACTTCACAAACAGAGTGTTTCCAAACTGCTCTATGAAAAGAAAGGTTAAACTCTGTGAGTGGAACGCACACATAACAAAGTGGTTTCTGAGAATGATTCTCTCTAGTTTTTATACGAGGATATTTCCTTTTCTACCGATGGCCCAAAAACGCTTGAAATCTCCACATGCAAATTCCTCAAAAAGAGGGTTTCCAATCTGCTCTGTCTAAAGGAAGGTTCAACTCTGTGAGTTGAACACACACAAATCAAAGAAGTTTCTGAGAATTCTTCCTTCTAGCATTAGATGAAGAAATCCCGCTTCTAACGAAATCCTCCAAGAGGTCCAAATATCCACTTGCAGACTTCACAAACAGAGTGTTTCCAAACTGCTCTATGAAAAGAAAGGTTAAACTCTGTGAGTGGATCGCGCACATCACAAAGTGGTTTCTGAGATGATTCTCTCTAGTTTTTATACGAGGATATTTCCTTTTCTACCGATGGCCCAAAAACGCTTGAAATCTCCACATGCAAATTCCTCAAAAAGAGAGTTTCCAATCTGCTCTGTCTAAAGGAAGGTTCAACTCTGTTAGTTGAACACTCACAAATCAACGAGGTTATTGAGAAATCTTCTGTGTAGCATTAGATGAAGAAATCCCGCTTCCAACGAAATCCACAAAGAGGTCCAAATATCCACTTGCAGACTTTACAAACAGAGTGTTTACAAGCTGCTCTATGAAAAGAAAGGTTAAACACTGTGAGTGGAACGCACACATCACAAAGTGGTTTCTGAGAATGATTCTCTCTAGTTTTTATACGAGGAGATTTCCTTTTCTACCGATGGCTCCAAAACGCTTGAAATCTCCACATGCAAATTCCTCAAAAAGAGGGTTTCCATTCTGCTCTGTCTAAAGGATGGTTCAACTCTGTGAGTTCAACACACACAAATCAAAGAAGTTTCTGAGAATTCTTCCTTCTAGCATTAGATGAAGAAATCCCGCTTCCAACGAAATCCTCCAAGAGGTCCAAATATCCACTTGCAGACTTCACAAACAGAGTGTTTGCAAACTGCTCTATGAAAAGAAAGGTTAAACTCTGTGAGTGGATCGCACACATCACAAAGTGGTTTCTGAGAATGATTCTCTCTAGTTTTTATACGAGGATATTTCCTTTTCTACCGTTGGCCCCAAATCGCTTGAAATCTCCACATGCAAATTCCTCAAAAAGAGGGTTTCCAATCTGCTCTGTCTAAAGGAAGGTTCAACTCTGTTAGTTGAACACACAGAAATCAACGAAGTTACTGAGAAATCTTCTGTGTAGCATTAGATGAAGAATCCCCACTTCCAACAACATCCTCAAAGAGGTACAAATATCCACTTGCAGACTTTACAAACAGAGTGCTTCCAAACTGCTCTATGAAAAGAAAGGTTAAACTCTGTGAGTGGAACGCACACATCACAAAGTGGTTTCTGAGAATGATTCTCTCTAGTTTTTCTATGAGGATATTTCCTTTTCTAACGTAGGCCCCAAATCGCTTGAAATCTCCACATGCAAATTCCTCAAAAAGAGGGTTTCCAATCTGCTCTGTCTAAAGGAAGGTTCAACTCTGTGAGTTGAACACACGCAAATCAAAGAAGTTTCTGAAAATTCTTCCTTCTAGCATTAGATGAAGAAATCCCGCTTCCAATGAAATCCTCAAAGAGGTCCAAATATCCCCTTGCAGACTTCAAAACCAGAGTGTTTCCAAACTGCTCTATGAAAAGAAAGGTTGAACTCTGTGAGTGGAACACACACATCAGAAAGTAGTTTCTGAAAATGATTCTCTCTAGTTTTTATATTAGGATATTTCCTTTTCTACCGTTGGCCACAAAAAGCTTGAAATCTCCACATGCATATTCCTCAAAAAGAGGGTTTCCAATCTGCTCTGTCTAAAGGAAGGTTCAACTCTGTGAGTTGAACGCACACAAATCAAAGAAGTTTCTGAGAATTCTTCTGTGTAGCATTAGATGAAGAAACCCCACTTCCAACGACATCCTCCAAGAGGTCCAAATATCCACTTGCAGACTTCACAAACAGAGTGTTTCCAAACTGCTCTATGAAAAGAAAGGTTAAACTCTGTGAGTGGAACGCACACATAACAAAGTGGTTTCTGAGAATGATTCTCTCTAGTTTTTATACGAGGATATTTCCTTTTCTACCGATGGCCCAAAAACGCTTGAAATCTCCACATGCAAATTCCTCAAAAAGAGGGTTTCCAATCTGCTCTGTCTAAAGGAAGGTTCAACTCTGTGAGTTGAACACACACAAATCAAAGAAGTTTCTGAGAATTCTTCCTTCTAGCATTAGATGAAGAAATCCCGCTTCTAACGAAATCCTCCAAGAGGTCCAAATATCCACTTGCAGACTTCACAAACAGAGTGTTTCCAAACTGCTCTATGAAAAGAAAGGTTAAACTCTGTGAGTGGATCGCGCACATCACAAAGTGGTTTCTGAGATGATTCTCTCTAGTTTTTATACGAGGATATTTCCTTTTCTACCGATGGCCCAAAAACGCTTGAAATCTCCACATGCAAATTCCTCAAAAAGAGAGTTTCCAATCTGCTCTGTCTAAAGGAAGGTTCAACTCTGTTAGTTGAACACTCACAAATCAACGAGGTTATTGAGAAATCTTCTGTGTAGCATTAGATGAAGAAATCCCGCTTCCAACGAAATCCACAAAGAGGTCCAAATATCCACTTGCAGACTTTACAAACAGAGTGTTTACAAGCTGCTCTATGAAAAGAAAGGTTAAACACTGTGAGTGGAACGCACACATCACAAAGTGGTTTCTGAGAATGATTCTCTCTAGTTTTTATACGAGGAGATTTCCTTTTCTACCGATGGCTCCAAAACGCTTGAAATCTCCACATGCAAATTCCTCAAAAAGAGGGTTTCCATTCTGCTCTGTCTAAAGGATGGTTCAACTCTGTGAGTTCAACACACACAAATCAAAGAAGTTTCTGAGAATTCTTCCTTCTAGCATTAGGTGAAGAAATCCCGCTTCCAACGAAATCCTCCAAGAGGTCCAAATATCCACTTGCAGACTTCACAAACAGAGTGTTTCCAAACTGCTCTATGAAAAGAAAGGTTAAACTCTGTGAGTGGATCGCACACATCACAAAGTGGTTTCTGAGAATGATTCTCTCTAGTTTTTATACGAGGATATTTCCTTTTCTACCGTTGGCCCCAAATCGCTTGAAATCTCCACATGCAAATTCCTCAAAAAGAGGGTTTCCAATCTGCTCTGTCTAAAGGAAGGTTCAACTCTGTTAGTTGAACACACAGAAATCAACGAAGTTACTGAGAAATCTTCTGTGTAGCATTAGATGAAGAAACCCCACTTCCAACGACATCCTCAAAGAGGTACAAATATCCACTTGCAGACTTTACAAACAGAGTGCTTCCAAACTGCTCTATGAAAAGAAAGGTTAAACTCTGTGAGTGGAACGCACACATCACAAAGTGGTTTCTGAGAATGATTCTCTCTGGTTTTTCTATGAGGATATTTCCTTTTCTAACGTAGGCCCCAAATCGCTTGAAATCTCCACATGCAAATTCCTCAAAAAGAGGGTTTCCAATCTGCTCTGTCTAAAGGAAGGTTCAACTCTGTGAGTTGAACACACGCAAATCAAAGAAGTTTCTGAAAATTCTTCCTTCTAGCATTAGATGAAGAAATCCCGCTTCCAATGAAATCCTCAAAGAGGTCCAAATTTCCCCTTGCAGACTTCAAAACCAGAGTGTTTCCAAACTGCTCTATGAAAAGAAAGGTTAAACTCTGTGAGTGGAACACACACATCACAAAGTGGTTTCTGAGAATGATTCTCTCTAGTTTTTATACGAGGATATTTCCTTTTCTACCGATGGACCCAAAACGCTTGAAATCTCCACATGCAAATTCCTCAAAAAGAGGGTTTCCAATCTGCTCTGTCTAAAGGAAGGTTCAACTCTGTGAGTTGAACACCCACAAATCAAAGAAGTTTCTGAGAATTCTTCCTTCTAGCATTAGATGAAGAAATCCCGCTTCTAACGAAATCCTCCAAGAGGTCCAAATATCCACTTGCAGACTTCACAAAAAGAGTGTTTCCAAACTGCTCTATGAAAAGAAAGGTTAAACTCTGTGAGTGGATCGCACACATCACAAAGTGGTTTCTGAGATGATTCTCTCTAGTTTTTATACGAGGATATTTCCTTTTCTACCGATGGCCCAAAAACGCTTGAAATCTCCACATGCAAATTCCTCAAAAAGAGAGTTTCCAATCTGCTCTGTCTAAAGGAAGGTTCAACTCTGTTAGTTGAACACTCACAAATCAACGAAGTTATTGAGAAATCTTCTGTGTAGCATTAGATGAAGAAATCCCGCTTCCAACGAAATCCACAAAGAGGTCCAAATATCCACTTGCAGACTTCACAAACAGAGTGTTTCCAAACTGCTCTATGAAAAGAAAGGTTAAACTCTGTGAGTGGATCGCACACATCACAAAGTGGTTTCTGAGAATGATTCTCTCTAGTTTTTATACGACGAGATTTCCTTTTCTAATGTTGGCCCCAAATCGCTTGAAATCTCCACATGCAAATTCCTCAAAAAGAGGGTTTCCAATCTGCTCTGTCTAAAGGAAGGTTCAACTCTGTGAGTTGAACACACACAAATCAAAGAAGTTTCTGAGAATTCTTCCTTCTAGCATTAGATGAAGAAATCCCGCTTCCAACGAAATCCTCTAAGAGGTCCAAATATCCACTTGCAGACTTCACAAACAGAGTGTTTCCAAACTGCTCTATGAAAAGAAAGGTTAAACTCTGTGAGTGGAACGCGCACTTCACAAAGTCGTTTCTGAGAATGATTCTCTCTAGTTTTTATACGAGGATATTTCCTTTTCTACCGATGGCCCAAAAACGCTTGAAATCTCCACATGCAAATTCCTCAAAAAGAGGGTTTCCAATCTGCTCTGTCTAAAGGAAGGTTCAACTCTGTTAGTTGAACACACACAAATCAACGAAGTTACTGAGAAATCTTCTGTGTAGCATTAGATGAAGAAATCCCGCTTCCAATGAAATCCACAAAGTGGTCCAAATATCCACTTGCAGACTTTACAAACAGAGTGTTTACAAACTGCTCTATGAAAAGAAAGGTTAAACTCTCTGAGTGGAACGCACACATCACAAAGTGGTTTCTGAGAATGATTCTCTCTAGTTTTTATAAGAGGATATAGCCTTTTCTACCGTTGGCCCCAAAAGGATTGAAATCTCCACATGCATATTCCTCAAAAAGAGGGTTTCCAATCTGCTCTGTCTAAAGGAAGGTTCAACTCTGTGAGTTCAACACACACAAATCGAAAAGTTTCTGAGAATTCTTCCTTCTAGCATTAGATGAAGAAATCCCGCTTCTAACGAAATCCTCCAAGAGGTCCAAATATCCCCTTCCAGACTTCAAAACCAGAGTGTTTCCAAACTGCTCTATGAAAAGAAAGGTTAAACTCTGTGAGTGGAACACACACATCACAAAGTGGTTTCTGAGAATGATTCTCTCTAGTTTTTATACGAGGATATTTCCTTTTCTACCGATGGACCCAAAACGCTTGAAATCTCCACATGCAAATTCCTCAAAAAGAGGGTTTCCAATCTGCTCTGTCTAAAGGAAGGTTCAACTCTGTGAGTTGAACACACACAAATCAAAGAAGTTTCTGAGAATTCTTCCTTCTAGCATTAGATGAAGAAATCCCGCTTCTAACGAAATCCTCCAAGAGGTCCAAATATCCACTTGCAGACTTCACAAAAAGAGTGTTTCCAAACTGCTCTATGAAAAGAAAGGTTAAACTCTGTGAGTGGATCGCACACATCACAAAGTGGTTTCTGAGATGATTCTCTCTAGTTTTTATACGAGGATATTTCCTTTTCTACCGATGGCCCAAAAACGCTTGAAATCTCCACATGCAAATTCCTCAAAAAGAGAGTTTCCAATCTGCTCTGTCTAAAGGAAGGTTCAACTCTGTTAGTTGAACACTCACAAATCAACGAAGTTATTGAGAAATCTTCTGTGTAGCATTAGATGAAGAAATCCCGCTTCCAACGAAATCCACAAAGAGGTCCAAATATCCACTTGCAGACTTCACAAACAGAGTGTTTCCAAACTGCTCTATGAAAAGAAAGGTTAAACTCTGTGAGTGGATCGCACACATCACAAAGTGGTTTCTGAGAATGATTCTCTCTAGTTTTTATACGAGGAGATTTCCTTTTCTACCGTTGGCGCCAAAGTGCTTGAAATCTCCACATGCATATTCCTCAAAAAGAGGGTTTCCAATCTGCTCTGTCTAAAGGAAGGTTCAACTCTGTGAGTTGAACACACACAAATCAAAGAAGTTACTGAGAAATCTTCTGTGTAGCATTAGATGAAGAAATCCCGCTTCCAACGAAATCCACAAAGAAGTCCATATATCCACTTGCAGACTTTACAAACAGAGTGTTTACAAACTGCTCTATGAAAAGAAAGGTTAAACTCTGTGAGTGGAATGCACACATCACAAAGTGGTTTCTGAGAATGATTCTCTCTAGTTTTTATACGAGGATATTTCCTTTTCTACCGATGGCCCCAAAACGCTTGAAATCTCCACATGCAAATTCCTCAAAAAGAGGGTTTCCAATCTGCTCTGTCTAAAGGAAGGTTCAACTCTGTGAGTTGAACACACGCAAATCAAAGAAGTTTCTGAAAATTCTTCCTTCTAGCATTAGATGAAGAAATCCCGCTTCCAATGAAATCCTCAAAGAGGTCCAAATATCCCCTTGCAGACTTCAAAACCAGAGTGTTTCCAAACTGCTCTATGAAAAGAAAGGTTGAACTCTGTGAGTGGAACACACACATCAGAAAGTAGTTTCTGAAAATGATTCTCTCTAGTTTTTATATTAGGATATTTCCTTTTCTACCGTTGGCCACAAAAAGCTTGAAATCTCCACATGCATATTCCTCAAAAAGAGGGTTTCCAATCTGCTCTGTCTAAAGGAAGGTTCAACTCTGTGAGTTGAACGCACACAAATCAAAGAAGTTTCTGAGAATTCTTCTGTGTAGCATTAGATGAAGAAACCCCACTTCCAACGACATCCTCCAAGAGGTCCAAATATCCACTTGCAGACTTCACAAACAGAGTGTTTCCAAACTGCTCTATGAAAAGAAAGGTTAAACTCTGTGAGTGGAACGCACACATAACAAAGTGGTTTCTGAGAATGATTCTCTCTAGTTTTTATACGAGGATATTTCCTTTTCTACCGATGGCCCAAAAACGCTTGAAATCTCCACATGCAAATTCCTCAAAAAGAGGGTTTCCAATCTGCTCTGTCTAAAGGAAGGTTCAACTCTGTGAGTTGAACACACACAAATCAAAGAAGTTTCTGAGAATTCTTCCTTCTAGCATTAGATGAAGAAATCCCGCTTCTAACGAAATCCTCCAAGAGGTCCAAATATCCACTTGCAGACTTCACAAACAGAGTGTTTCCAAACTGCTCTATGAAAAGAAAGGTTAAACTCTGTGAGTGGATCGCGCACATCACAAAGTGGTTTCTGAGATGATTCTCTCTAGTTTTTATACGAGGATATTTCCTTTTCTACCGATGGCCCAAAAACGCTTGAAATCTCCACATGCAAATTCCTCAAAAAGAGAGTTTCCAATCTGCTCTGTCTAAAGGAAGGTTCAACTCTGTTAGTTGAACACTCACAAATCAACGAAGTTATTGAGAAATCTTCTGTGTAGCATTAGATGAAGAAATCCCGCTTCCAACGAAATCCACAAAGAGGTCCAAATATCCACTTGCAGACTTTACAAACAGAGTGTTTACAAGCTGCTCTATGAAAAGAAAGGTTAAACACTGTGAGTGGAACGCACACATCACAAAGTGGTTTCTGAGAATGATTCTCTCTAGTTTTTATACGAGGAGATTTCCTTTTCTACCGATGGCTCCAAAACGCTTGAAATCTCCACATGCAAATTCCTCAAAAAGAGGGTTTCCATTCTGCTCTGTCTAAAGGATGGTTCAACTCTGTGAGTTCAACACACACAAATCAAAGAAGTTTCTGAGAATTCTTCCTTCTAGCATTAGATGAAGAAATCCCGCTTCCAACGAAATCCTCCAAGAGGTCCAAATATCCACTTGCAGACTTCACAAACAGAGTGTTTCCAAACTGCTCTATGAAAAGAAAGGTTAAACTCTGTGAGTGGATCGCACACATCACAAAGTGGTTTCTGAGAATGATTCTCTCTAGTTTTTATACGAGGATATTTCCTTTTCTACCGTTGGCCCCAAATCGCTTGAAATCTCCACATGCAAATTCCTCAAAAAGAGGGTTTCCAATCTGCTCTGTCTAAAGGAAGGTTCAACTCTGTTAGTTGAACACACAGAAATCAACGAAGTTACTGAGAAATCTTCTGTGTAGCATTAGATGAAGAAACCCCACTTCCAACGACATCCTCAAAGAGGTACAAATATCCACTTGCAGACTTTACAAACAGAGTGCTTCCAAACTGCTCTATGAAAAGAAAGGTTAAACTCTGTGAGTGGAACGCACACATCACAAAGTGGTTTCTGAGAATGATTCTCTCTGGTTTTTCTATGAGGATATTTCCTTTTCTAACGTAGGCCCCAAATCGCTTGAAATCTCCACATGCAAATTCCTCAAAAAGAGGGTTTCCAATCTGCTCTGTCTAAAGGAAGGTTCAACTCTGTGAGTTGAACACACGCAAATCAAAGAAGTTTCTGAAAATTCTTCCTTCTAGCATTAGATGAAGAAATCCCGCTTCCAATGAAATCCTCAAAGAGGTCCAAATTTCCCCTTGCAGACTTCAAAACCAGAGTGTTTCCAAACTGCTCTATGAAAAGAAAGGTTAAACTCTGTGAGTGGAACACACACATCACAAAGTGGTTTCTGAGAATGATTCTCTCTAGTTTTTATACGAGGATATTTCCTTTTCTACCGATGGACCCAAAACGCTTGAAATCTCCACATGCAAATTCCTCAAAAAGAGGGTTTCCAATCTGCTCTGTCTAAAGGAAGGTTCAACTCTGTGAGTTGAACACCCACAAATCAAAGAAGTTTCTGAGAATTCTTCCTTCTAGCATTAGATGAAGAAATCCCGCTTCTAACGAAATCCTCCAAGAGGTCCAAATATCCACTTGCAGACTTCACAAAAAGAGTGTTTCCAAACTGCTCTATGAAAAGAAAGGTTAAACTCTGTGAGTGGATCGCACACATCACAAAGTGGTTTCTGAGATGATTCTCTCTAGTTTTTATACGAGGATATTTCCTTTTCTACCGATGGCCCAAAAACGCTTGAAATCTCCACATGCAAATTCCTCAAAAAGAGAGTTTCCAATCTGCTCTGTCTAAAGGAAGGTTCAACTCTGTTAGTTGAACACTCACAAATCAACGAAGTTATTGAGAAATATTCTGTGTAGCATTAGATGAAGAAATCCCGCTTCCAACGAAATCCACAAAGAGGTCCAAATATCCACTTGCAGACTTCACAAACAGAGTGTTTCCAAACTGCTCTATGAAAAGAAAGGTTAAACTCTGTGAGTGGATCGCACACATCACAAAGTGGTTTCTGAGAATGATTCTCTCTAGTTTTTATACGAGGAGATTTCCTTTTCTACCGTTGGCGCCAAAGTGCTTGAAATCTCCACATGCATATTCCTCAAAAAGAGGGTTTCCAATCTGCTCTGTCTAAAGGAAGGTTCAACTCTGTGAGTTGAACAAACACAAATCAAAGAAGTTTCTGAGAATTCTTCCTTCTAGAATTAGAAGAAGATATCCCGCTTCTAACGAAATCCTCCAAGAGGTCCAAATATCCACTTGCAGACTTCACAAACAGAGTGTTTCCAAACTGCTCTATGAAAAGAAAGGTTAAACTCTGTGAGTGGATCGCACACATCACAAAGTGGTTTCTGAGATGATTCTCTCTAGTTTTTATACGAGGATATTTCCTTTTCTACCGATGGCCCAAAAACGCTTGAAATCACCACATGCAAATTCCTCAAAAAGAGAGTTTCCAATCTGCTCTGTCTAAAGGAAGGTTCAACTCTGTTAGTTGAACACTCACAAATCAACGAAGTTATTGAGAAATCTTCTGTGTAGCATTAGATGAAGAAATCCCGCTTCCAACGAAATCCACAAAGAGGTCCAAATATCCACTTGCAGACTTTACAAACAGAGTGTTTACAAGCTGCTCTATGAGAAGAAAGGTTAAACTCTGTGAGTGGAACGCACACATCACAAAGTGGTTTCTGAGAATGATTCTCTCTAGTTTTTATACGAGGAGATTTCCTTTTCTACCGATGGCTCCAAAACGCTTGAAATCTCCACATGAAAATTCCTCAAAAAGAGGGTTTCCAATCTGCTCTGTCTAAAGGAAGGTTCAACTCTGTGAGTTCAACACACACAAATCAAAGAAGTTTCTGAGAATTCTTCCTTCTAGCATTAGATGAAGAAATCCCGCTTCCAACGAAATCCTCCAAGAGGTCCAAATATCCACTTGCAGACTTCACAAACAGAGTGTTTCCAAACTGCTCTATGAAAAGAAAGGTTAAACTCTGTGAGTGGATCGCACACATCACAAAGTGGTTTCTGAGAATGATTCTCTCTAGTTTTTATACGAGGATACTTCCTTTTCTACCGTTGGCCCCAAATCGCTTGAAATCTCCACATGCAAATTCCTCAAAAAGAGGGTTTCCAATCTGCTCTGTCTAAAGGAAGGTTCAACTCTGTTAGTTGAACACACAGAAATCAACGAAGTTACTGAGAAATCTTCTGTGTAGCATTAGATGAAGAAACCCCACTTCCAACGACATCCTCAAAGAGGTACAAATATCCACTTGCAGACTTTACAAACAGAGTGTTTCCAAACTGCTCTATGAAAAGAAAGGTTAAACTCTGTGAGTGGAACGCACACATCACAAAGTGGTTTCTGAGAATGATTCTCTCTAGTTTTTCTATGAGGATATTTCCTTTTCTAACGTAGGCCCCAAATCGCTTGAAATCTCCACATGTAAATTCCTCAAAAAGAGGGTTTCCAATCTGCTCTGTCTAAAGGAAGGTTCAACTCTGTGAGTTGAACACACGCAAATCAAAGAAGTTTCTGAAAATTCTTCCTTCTAGCATTAGATGAAGAAATCCCGCTTCCAATGAAATCCTCAAAGAGGTCCAAATATCCCCTTGCAGACTTCAAAACCAGAGTGTTTCCAAACTGCTCTATGAAAAGAAAGGTTGAACTCTGTGAGTGGAACACACACATCAGAAAGTAGTTTCTGAAAATGATTCTCTCTAGTTTTTATATTAGGATATTTCCTTTTCTACCGTTGGCCACAAAATGCTTGAAATCTCCACATGCATATTCCTCAAAAAGAGGGTTTCCAATCTGCTCTGTCTAAAGGAAGGTTCAACTCTGTGAGTTGAACGCACACAAATCAAAGAAGTTTCTGAGAATTCTTCCTTCTAGCATTAGATGAAGAAATCCCGCTTCCAACGAAATCCTCCAAGAGGTCCAAATATCCACTTGCAGACTTCACAAACAGAGTGTTTCCAAACTGCTCTATGAAAAGAAAGGTTAAACTCTGTGAGTGGATCGCACACATAACAAAGTGGTTTCTGAGAATGATTCTCTCTAGTTTTTATACGAGGATATTTCCTTTTCTACCGATGGCCCAAAAACGCTTGAAATCTCCACATGCAAATTCCTCAAAAAGAGGGTTTCCAATCTGCTCTGTCTAAAGGAAGGTTCAACTCTGTGAGTTGAACACACACAAATCAAAGAAGTTTCTGAGAAATCTTCTGTGTAGCATTAGATGAAGAAATCCCGCTTCTAACGAAATCCTCCAAGAGGTCCAAATATCCACTTGCAGACTTCACAAACAGAGTGTTTCCAAACTGCTCTATGAAAAGAAAGGTTAAACTCTGTGAGTGGATCGCACACATCACAAAGTGGTTTCTGAGATGATTCTCTCTAGTTTTTATACGAGGATATTTCCTTTTCTACCGATGGCCCAAAAACGCTTGAAATCTCCACATGCAAATTCCTCAAAAAGAGAGTTTCCAATATGCTCTGTCTAAAGGAAGGTTCAACTCTGTTAGTTGAACACTCACAAATCAACGAAGTTATTGAGAAATCTTCTGTGTAGCATTAGATGAAGAAATCCCGCTTCCAACGAAATCCACAAAGAGGTCCAAATATCCACTTGCAGACTTTACAAACAGAGTGTTTACAAGCTGCTCTATAAAAAGAAAGGTTAAACACTGTGAGTGGAACGCACACATCACAAAGTGGTTTCTGAGAATGATTCTCTCTAGTTTTTATACGAGGAGATTTCCTTTTCTACCGATGGCTCCAAAACGCTTGAAATCTCCACATGCAAATTCCTCAAAAAGAGGGTTTCCAATCTGCTCTGTCTAAAGGAAGGTTCAACTCTGTGAGTTCAACACACACAAATCAAAGAAGTTTCTGAGAATTCTTCCTTCTAGCATTAGATGAAGAAATCCCGCTTCCAACGAAATCCACAAAGAGGTCCAAATATCCACTTGCAGACTTCACAAACAGAGTGTTTCCAAACTGCTCTATGAAAAGAAAGGTTAAACTCTGTGAGTGGATCGCACACATCACAAAGTGGTTTCTGAGAATGATTCTCTCTAGTTTTTATACGAGGATATTTCCTTTTCTACCGTTGGACCCAAATCGCTTGAAATCTCCACATGCAAATTCCTCAAAAAGAGGGTTTCCAATCTGCTCTGTCTAAAGGAAGGTTCAACTCTGTGAGTTGAACACACACAAATCAACGAAGTTACTGAGAAATCTTCTGTGTAGCATTAGATGAAGAAATCCCGCTTCCAACGAAATCCACAAAGAAGTCCATATATCCACTTGCAGACTTTACAAACAGAGTGTTTACAAACTGCTCTATGAAAAGAAAGGTTAAACTCTGTGAGTGGAATGCACACATCACAAAGTGGTTTCTGAGAATGATTCTCTCTAGTTTTTATACGAGGATATTTCCTTTTCTACCGATTGCCCCAAACGCTTGAAATCTCCACATGCAAATTCCTCAAAAAGAGGGTTTCCAATCTGCTCTGTCTAAAGGAAGGTTCAACTCTGTGAGTTGAACACACACAAATCAAAGAAGTTTCTGAGAATTCTTCCTTCTAGCATTAGATGAAGAAATCCCGCTTCCAACGAAATCCTCCAAGAGGTCCAAATATCCACTTGCAGACTTCACAAACAGAGTGTTTCCAAACGGCTCTATGAAAAGAAAGGTTAAACTCTGTGAGTGGACCGCACACATCACAAAGTGGTTTCTGAGAATGATTCCCTCTAGTTTTTATACGAGGATATTTCCTTTTCTACCGATGGCCCAAAAACCCTTGAAATCTCCACATGCAAATTCCTCAAAAAGAGGGTTTCCAATCTGCTCTGTCTAAAGGAAGGTTCAACTCTGTTAGTTGAACACACAGAAATCAACGAAGTTACTGAGAAATCTTCTGTGTAGCATTAGATGAAGAAACCCCACTTCCAACGACATCCTCAAAGAGGTACAAATATCCACTTGCAGACTTTACAAACAGAGTGTTTCCAAACTGCTCTATGAAAAGAAAGGTTAAACTCTGTGAGTGGAACGCACACATCACAAAGTGGTTTCTGAGAATGATTCTCTCTAGTTTTTCTATGAGGATATTTCCTTTTCTAACGTAGGCCCCAAATCGCTTGAAATCTCCACATGTAAATTCCTCAAAAAGAGGGTTTCCAATCTGCTCTGTCTAAAGGAAGGTTCAACTCTGTGAGTTGAACACACGCAAATCAAAGAAGTTTCTGAAAATTCTTCCTTCTAGCATTAGATGAAGAAATCCCGCTTCCAATGAAATCCTCAAAGAGGTCCAAATATCCCCTTGCAGACTTCAAAACCAGAGTGTTTCCAAACTGCTCTATGAAAAGAAAGGTTGAACTCTGTGAGTGGAACACACACATCAGAAAGTAGTTTCTGAAAATGATTCTCTCTAGTTTTTATATTAGGATATTTCCTTTTCTACCGTTGGCCACAAAATGCTTGAAATCTCCACATGCATATTCCTCAAAAAGAGGGTTTCCAATCTGCTCTGTCTAAAGGAAGGTTCAACTCTGTGAGTTGAACGCACACAAATCAAAGAAGTTTCTGAGAATTCTTCCTTCTAGCATTAGATGAAGAAATCCCGCTTCCAACGAAATCCTCCAAGAGGTCCAAATATCCACTTGCAGACTTCACAAACAGAGTGTTTCCAAACTGCTCTATGAAAAGAAAGGTTAAACTCTGTGAGTGGATCGCACACATAACAAAGTGGTTTCTGAGAATGATTCTCTCTAGTTTTTATACGAGGATATTTCCTTTTCTACCGATGGCCCAAAAACGCTTGAAATCTCCACATGCAAATTCCTCAAAAAGAGGGTTTCCAATCTGCTCTGTCTAAAGGAAGGTTCAACTCTGTGAGTTGAACACACACAAATCAAAGAAGTTTCTGAGAAATCTTCTGTGTAGCATTAGATGAAGAAATCCCGCTTCTAACGAAATCCTCCAAGAGGTCCAAATATCCACTTGCAGACTTCACAAACAGAGTGTTTCCAAACTGCTCTATGAAAAGAAAGGTTAAACTCTGTGAGTGGATCGCACACATCACAAAGTGGTTTCTGAGATGATTCTCTCTAGTTTTTATACGAGGATATTTCCTTTTCTACCGATGGCCCAAAAACGCTTGAAATCTCCACATGCAAATTCCTCAAAAAGAGAGTTTCCAATATGCTCTGTCTAAAGGAAGGTTCAACTCTGTTAGTTGAACACTCACAAATCAACGAAGTTATTGAGAAATCTTCTGTGTAGCATTAGATGAAGAAATCCTGCTTCCAACGAAATCCACAAAGAGGTCCAAATATCCACTTGCAGACTTTACAAACAGAGTGTTTACAAGCTGCTCTATGAAAAGAAAGGTTAAACACTGGGAGTGGAACGCACACATCACAAAGTGGTTTCTGAGAATGATTCTCTCTAGTTTTTATACGAGGAGATTTCCTTTTCTACCGATGGCTCCAAAACGCTTGAAATCTCCACATGCAAATTCCTCAAAAAGAGGGTTTCCAATCTGCTCTGTCTAAAGGAAGGTTCAACTCTGTGAGTTCAACACACACAAATCAAAGAAGTTTCTGAGAATTCTTCCTTCTAGCATTAGATGAAGAAATCCCGCTTCCAACGAAATCCACAAAGAGGTCCAAATATCCACTTGCAGACTTCACAAACAGAGTGTTTCCAAACTGCTCTATGAAAAGAAAGGTTAAACTCTGTGAGTGGATCGCACACATCACAAAGTGGTTTCTGAGAATGATTCTCTCTAGTTTTTATACGAGGATATTTCCTTTTCTACCGTTGGCCCCAAATCGCTTGAAATCTCCACATGCAAATTCCTCAAAAAGAGGGTTTCCAATCTGCTCTGTCTAAAGGAAGGTTCAACTCTGTGAGTTGAACACACACAAATCAACGAAGTTACTGAGAAATCTTCTGTGTAGCATTAGATGAAGAAATCCCGCTTCCAACGAAATCCACAAAGAAGTCCATATATCCACTTGCAGACTTTACAAACAGAGTGTTTACAAACTGCTCTATGAAAAGAAAGGTTAAACTCTGTGAGTGGAATGCACACATCACAAAGTGGTTTCTGAGAATGATTCTCTCTAGTTTTTATACGAGGATATTTCCTTTTCTACCGATTGCCCCAAACGCTTGAAATCTCCACATGCAAATTCCTCAAAAAGAGGGTTTCCAATCTGCTCTGTCTAAAGGAAGGTTCAACTCTGTGAGTTGAACACACACAAATCAAAGAAGTTTCTGAGAATTCTTCCTTCTAGCATTAGATGAAGAAATCCCGCTTCCAACGAAATCCTCCAAGAGGTCCAAATATCCACTTGCAGACTTCACAAACAGAGTGTTTCCAAACGGCTCTATGAAAAGAAAGGTTAAACTCTGTGAGTGGACCGCACACATCACAAAGTGGTTTCTGAGAATGATTCCCTCTAGTTTTTATACGAGGATATTTCCTTTTCTACCGATGGCCCAAAAACCCTTGAAATCTCCACATGCAAATTCCTCAAAAAGAGGGTTTCCAATCTGCTCTGTCTAAAGGAAGGTTCAACTCTGTTAGTTGAACACACAGAAATCAACGAAGTTACTGAGAAATCTTCTGTGTAGCATTAGATGAAGAAACCCCACTTCCAACGAAATCCTCAAAGAGGTACAAATATCCTCTTGCAGACGTTACAAACAGAGTGTTTCCAAACTGCTCTATGAAAAGAAAGGTTAAACTCTGTGAGTGGAACGCACACATAACAAAGAGGTTTCTGAGAATGATTCTCTCTAGTTTTTCTATGAGGATATTTCCTTTTCTAACGTTGTCCCCAAAACGCTTGAAATCTCCACATGCAAATTCCTCAAAAAGAGGGTTTCCAATCTGCTCTGTCTAAAGGAAGGTTCAACTCTGTGAGTTGAACACACGCAAATCAAAGAAGTTTCTGAAAATTCTTCCTTCTAGCATTAGATGAAGAAATCCCGCTTCCAATGAAATCCTGAAAGAGGTCCAAATATCCCCTTGCAGACTTCAAAACCAGAGTGTTTCCAATGTGCTCTATGAAAAGAAAGGTTAAACTCTGTGAGTGGAACACACACATCACAAAGTCGTTTCTGAAAATGATTCTCTCCAGTTTTTATACGAGGATATTTCCTTTTCTACCGTTGGCCACAAAATGCTTGAAATCTCCACATGCATATTCCTCAAAAAGAGTGTTTCCAATCTGCTCTGTCTAAAGGAAGGTTCAACTCTGTTAGTTGAACACACAGAAATCAACGATGTTACTGAGAAATCTTCTGAGTAGCATTAGATGATGAAATACCGCTTCCAACGAAATCCACAAAGAGGTCCAAATATCCACTTGCAGACTTTACAAACAGAGTGTTTACAAACTGCTCTATGAAAAGAAAGGTTAAACTCTGTGAGTGGAATGCTCACATCACAAAGTGGTTACTGAGAATGATTCTCTCTAGTTTTTATACGAGGATATTTCCTTTTCTACCGATGGCCCCAAAACGCTTGAAATCTCCACATGCAAAATCCTCAAAAAGAGGGTTTCCAATCTGCTCTGTCTAAAGGAAGGTTCAACTCTGTGAGTTGAACACACACAAATCAAAGAAGTTTCTGAGAATTCTTCCTTCTAGCATTAGATGAAGAAATCCCGCTTCTAACGAAATCCTCCAAGAGGTCCAAATATCCACTTGCAGACTTCACAAACAGAGTGTTTCCAAACTGCTCTATGAAAAGAAAGGTTAAACTCTGTGAGTGGATCGCACACATCACAAAGTGGTTTCTGAGATGATTCTCTCTAGTTTTTATACGAGGATATTTCCTTTTCTACCGATGGCCCAAAAACGCTTGAAATCTCCACATGCAAATTCCTCAAAAAGAGAGTTTCCAATCTGCTCTGTCTAAAGGAAGGTTCAACTCTGTTAGTTGAACACTCACAAATCAACGAAGTTATTGAGAAATCTTCTGTGTAGCATTAGATGAAGAAATCCCGCTTCCAACGAAATCCACAAAGAGGTCCAAATATCCACTTGCAGACTTTACAAACAGAGTGTTTACAAGCTGCTCTATGAGAAGAAAGGTTAAACTCTGTGAGTGGAACGCACACATCACAAAGTGGTTTCTGAGAATGATTCTCTCTAGTTTTTATACGAGGAGATTTCCTTTTCTACCGATGGCTCCAAAACGCTTGAAATCTCCACATGAAAATTCCTCAAAAAGAGGGTTTCCAATCTGCTCTGTCTAAAGGAAGGTTCAACTCTGTGAGTTCAACACACACAAATCAAAGAAGTTTCTGAGAATTCTTCCTTCTAGCATTAGATGAAGAAATCCCGCTTCCAACGAAATCCTCCAAGAGGTCCAAATATCCACTTGCAGACTTCACAAACAGAGTGTTTCCAAACTGCTCTATGAAAAGAAAGGTTAAACTCTGTGAGTGGATCGCACACATCACAAAGTGGTTTCTGAGAATGATTCTCTCTAGTTTTTATACGAGGATACTTCCTTTTCTACCGTTGGCCCCAAATCGCTTGAAATCTCCACATGCAAATTCCTCAAAAAGAGGGTTTCCAATCTGCTCTGTCTAAAGGAAGGTTCAACTCTGTTAGTTGAACACACAGAAATCAACGAAGTTACTGAGAAATCTTCTGTGTAGCATTAGATGAAGAAACCCCACTTCCAACGACATCCTCAAAGAGGTACAAATATCCACTTGCAGACTTTACAAACAGAGTGTTTCCAAACTGCTCTATGAAAAGAAAGGTTAAACTCTGTGAGTGGAACGCACACATCACAAAGTGGTTTCTGAGAATGATTCTCTCTAGTTTTTCTATGAGGATATTTCCTTTTCTAACGTAGGCCCCAAATCGCTTGAAATCTCCACATGCAAATTCCTCAAAAAGAGGGTTTCCAATCTGCTCTGTCTAAAGGAAGGTTCAACTCTGTGAGTTGAACACACGCAAATCAAAGAAGTTTCTGAAAATTCTTCCTTCTAGCATTAGATGAAGAAATCCCGCTTCCAATGAAATCCTCAAAGAGGTCCAAATTTCCCCTTGCAGACTTCAAAACCAGAGTGTTTCCAAACTGCTCTATGAAAAGAAAGGTTAAACTCTGTGAGTGGAACACACACATCACAAAGTGGTTTCTGAGAATGATTCTCTCTAGTTTTTATACGAGGATATTTCCTTTTCTACCGATGGACCCAAAACGCTTGAAATCTCCACATGCAAATTCCTCAAAAAGAGGGTTTCCAATCTGCTCTGTCTAAAGGAAGGTTCAACTCTGTGAGTTGAACGCACACAAATCAAAGAAGTTTCTGAGAATTCTTCCTTCTAGCATTAGATGAAGAAATCCCGCTTCCAACGAAATCCTCCAAGAGGTCCAAATATCCACTTGCAGACTTCACAAACAGAGTGTTTCCAAACTGCTCTATGAAAAGAAAGGTTAAACTCTGTGAGTGGATCGCACACATAACAAAGTGGTTTCTGAGAATGATTCTCTCTAGTTTTTATACGAGGATATTTCCTTTTCTACCGATGGCCCAAAAACGCTTGAAATCTCCACATGCAAATTCCTCAAAAAGAGGGTTTCCAATCTGCTCTGTCTAAAGGAAGGTTCAACTCTGTGAGTTGAACACACACAAATCAAAGAAGTTTCTGAGAAATCTTCTGTGTAGCATTAGATGAAGAAATCCCGCTTCTAACGAAATCCTCCAAGAGGTCCAAATATCCACTTGCAGACTTCACAAACAGAGTGTTTCCAAACTGCTCTATGAAAAGAAAGGTTAAACTCTGTGAGTGGATGGCACACATCACAAAGTGGTTTCTGAGATGATTCTCTCTAGTTTTTATACGAGGATATTTCCTTTTCTACCGATGGCCCAAAAACGCTTGAAATCTCCACATGCAAATTCCTCAAAAAGAGAGTTTCCAATATGCTCTGTCTAAAGGAAGGTTCAACTCTGATAGTTGAACACTCACAAATCAACGAAGTTATTGAGAAATCTTCTGTGTAGCATTAGATGAAGAAATCCCGCTTCCAACGAAATCCACAAAGAGGTCCAAATATCCACTTGCAGACTTTACAAACAGAGTGTTTACAAGCTGCTCTATGAAAAGAAAGGTTAAACACTGTGAGTGGAACGCACACATCACAAAGTGGTTTCTGAGAATGATTCTCTCTAGTTTTTATACGAGGAGATTTCCTTTTCTACCGATGGCTCCAAAACGCTTGAAATCTCCACATGCAAATTCCTCAAAAAGAGGGTTTCCAATCTGCTCTGTCTAAAGGAAGGTTCAACTCTGTGAGTTCAACACACACAAATCAAAGAAGTTTCTGAGAATTCTTCCTTCTAGCATTAGATGAAGAAATCCCGCTTCCAACGAAATCCACAAAGAGGTCCAAATATCCACTTGCAGACTTCACAAACAGAGTGTTTCCAAACTGCTCTATGAAAAGAAAGGTTAAACTCTGTGAGTGGATCGCACACATCACAAAGTGGTTTCTGAGAATGATTCTCTCCAGTTTTTATACGAGGATATTTCCTTTTCTACCGTTGGCCCCAAATCGCTTGAAATCTCCACATGCAAATTCCTCAAAAAGAGGGTTTCCAATCTGCTCTGTCTAAAGGAAGGTTCAACTCTGTGAGTTGAACACACACAAATCAACGAAGTTACTGAGAAATCTTCTGTGTAGCATTAGATGAAGAAATCCCGCTTCCAACGAAATCCACAAAGAAGTCCATATATCCACTTGCAGACTTTACAAACAGAGTGTTTACAAACTGCTCTATGAAAAGAAAGGTTAAACTCTGTGAGTGGAATGCACACATCACAAAGTGGTTTCTGAGAATGATTCTCTCTAGTTTTTATACGAGGATATTTCCTTTTCTACCGATTGCCCCAAACGCTTGAAATCTCCACATGCAAATTCCTCAAAAAGAGGGTTTCCAATCTGCTCTGTCTAAAGGAAGGTTCAACTCTGTGAGTTGAACACACACAAATCAAAGAAGTTTCTGAGAATTCTTCCTTCTAGCATTAGATGAAGAAATCCCGCTTCCAACGAAATCCTCCAAGAGGTCCAAATATCCACTTGCAGACTTCACAAACAGAGTGTTTCCAAACGGCTCTATGAAAAGAAAGGTTAAACTCTGTGAGTGGACCGCACACATCACAAAGTGGTTTCTGAGAATGATTCCCTCTAGTTTTTATACGAGGATATTTCCTTTTCTACCGATGGCCCAAAAACCCTTGAAATCTCCACATGCAAATTCCTCAAAAAGAGGGTTTCCAATCTGCTCTGTCTAAAGGAAGGTTCAACTCTGTTAGTTGAACACACAGAAATCAACGAAGTTACTGAGAAATCTTCTGTGTAGCATTAGATGAAGAAACCCCACTTCCAACGACATCCTCAAAGAGGTACAAATATCCACTTGCAGACTTTACAAACAGAGTGTTTCCAAACTGCTCTATGAAAAGAAAGGTTAAACTCTGTGAGTGGAACGCACACATCACAAAGTGGTTTCTGAGAATGATTCTCTCTAGTTTTTCTATGAGGATATTTCCTTTTCTAACGTAGGCCCCAAATCGCTTGAAATCTCCACATGTAAATTCCTCAAAAAGAGGGTTTCCAATCTGCTCTGTCTAAAGGAAGGTTCAACTCTGTGAGTTGAACACACGCAAATCAAAGAAGTTTCTGAAAATTCTTCCTTCTAGCATTAGATGAAGAAATCCCGCTTCCAATGAAATCCTCAAAGAGGTCCAAATATCCCCTTGCAGACTTCAAAACCAGAGTGTTTCCAAACTGCTCTATGAAAAGAAAGGTTGAACTCTGTGAGTGGAACACACACATCAGAAAGTAGTTTCTGAAAATGATTCTCTCTAGTTTTTATATTAGGATATTTCCTTTTCTACCGTTGGCCACAAAATGCTTGAAATCTCCACATGCATATTCCTCAAAAAGAGGGTTTCCAATCTGCTCTGTCTAAAGGAAGTTTCAACTCTGTGAGTTGAACGCACACAAATCAAAGAAGTTTCTGAGAATTCTTCCTTCTAGCATTAGATGAAGAAATCCCGCTTCCAACGAAATCCTCCAAGAGGTCCAAATATCCACTTGCAGACTTCACAAACAGAGTGTTTCCAAACTGCTCTATGAAAAGAAAGGTTAAACTCTGTGAGTGGATCGCACACATAACAAAGTGGTTTCTGAGAATGATTCTCTCTAGTTTTTATACGAGGATATTTCCTTTTCTACCGATGGCCCAAAAACGCTTGAAATCTCCACATGCAAATTCCTCAAAAAGAGGGTTTCCAATCTGCTCTGTCTAAAGGAAGGTTCAACTCTGTGAGTTGAACACACACAAATCAAAGAAGTTTCTGAGAAATCTTCTGTGTAGCATTAGATGAAGAAATCCCGCTTCTAACGAAATCCTCCAAGAGGTCCAAATATCCACTTGCAGACTTCACAAACAGAGTGTTTCCAAACTGCTCTATGAAAAGAAAGGTTAAACTCTGTGAGTGGATCGCACACATCACAAAGTGGTTTCTGAGATGATTCTCTCTAGTTTTTATACGAGGATATTTCCTTTTCTACCGATGGCCCAAAAACGCTTGAAATCTCCACATGCAAATTCCTCAAAAAGAGAGTTTCCAATATGCTCTGTCTAAAGGAAGGTTCAACTCTGTTAGTTGAACACTCACAAATCAACGAAGTTATTGAGAAATCTTCTGTGTAGCATTAGATGAAGAAATCCCGCTTCCAACGAAATCCACAAAGAGGTCCAAATATCCACTTGCAGACTTTACAAACAGAGTGTTTACAAGCTGCTCTATGAAAAGAAAGGTTAAACACTGGGAGTGGAACGCACACATCACAAAGTGGTTTCTGAGAATGATTCTCTCTAGTTTTTATACGAGGAGATTTCCTTTTCTACCGATGGCTCCAAAACGCTTGAAATCTCCACATGCAAATTCCTCAAAAAGAGGGTTTCCAATCTGCTCTGTCTAAAGGAAGGTTCAACTCTGTGAGTTCAACACACACAAATCAAAGAAGTTTCTGAGAATTCTTCCTTCTAGCATTAGATGAAGAAATCCCGCTTCCAACGAAATCCACAAAGAGGTCCAAATATCCACTTGCAGACTTCACAAACAGAGTGTTTCCAAACTGCTCTATGAAAAGAAAGGTTAAACTCTGTGAGTGGATCGCACACATCACAAAGTGGTTTCTGAGAATGATTCTCTCTAGTTTTTATACGAGGATATTTCCTTTTCTACCGTTGGCCCCAAATCGCTTGAAATCTCCACATGCAAATTCCTCAAAAAGAGGGTTTCCAATCTGCTCTGTCTAAAGGAAGGTTCAACTCTGTGAGTTGAACACACACAAATCAACGAAGTTACTGAGAAATCTTCTGTGTAGCCTTAGATGAAGAAATCCCGCTTCCAACGAAATCCACAAAGAAGTCCATATATCCACTTGCAGACTTTACAAACAGAGTGTTTACAAACTGCTCTATGAAAAGAAAGGTTAAACTCTGTGAGTGGAATGCACACATCACAAAGTGGTTTCTGAGAATGATTCTCTCTAGTTTTTATACGAGGATATTTCCTTTTCTACCGATTGCCCCAAACGCTTGAAATCTCCACATGCAAATTCCTCAAAAAGAGGGTTTCCAATCTGCTCTGTCTAAAGGAAGGTTCAACTCTGTGAGTTGAACACACACAAATCAAAGAAGTTTCTGAGAATTCTTCCTTCTAGCATTAGATGAAGAAATCCCGCTTCCAACGAAATCCTCCAAGAGGTCCAAATATCCACTTGCAGACTTCACAAACAGAGTGTTTCCAAACGGCTCTATGAAAAGAAAGGTTAAACTCTGTGAGTGGACCGCACACATCACAAAGTGGTTTCTGAGAATGATTCCCTCTAGTTTTTATACGAGGATATTTCCTTTTCTACCGATGGCCCAAAAACCCTTGAAATCTCCACATGCAAATTCCTCAAAAAGAGGGTTTCCAATCTGCTCTGTCTAAAGGAAGGTTCAACTCTGTTAGTTGAACACACAGAAATCAACGAAGTTACTGAGAAATCTTCTGTGTAGCATTAGATGAAGAAACCCCACTTCCAACGAAATCCTCAAAGAGGTACAAATATCCTCTTGCAGACGTTACAAACAGAGTGTTTCCAAACTGCTCTATGAAAAGAAAGGTTAAACTCTGTGAGTGGAACGCACACATAACAAAGAGGTTTCTGAGAATGATTCTCTCTAGTTTTTCTATGAGGATATTTCCTTTTCTAACGTTGGCCCCAAAACGCTTGAAATCTCCACATGCAAATTCCTCAAAAAGAGGGTTTCCAATCTGCTCTGTCTAAAGGAAGGTTCAACTCTGTGAGTTGAACACACGCAAATCAAAGAAGTTTCTGAAAATTCTTCCTTCTAGCATTAGATGAAGAAATCCCGCTTCCAATGAAATCCTGAAAGAGGTCCAAATATCCCCTTGCAGACTTCAAAACCAGAGTGTTTCCAATCTGCTCTATGAAAAGAAAGGTTAAACTCTGTGAGTGGAACACACACATCACAAAGTCGTTTCTGAAAATGATTCTCTCCAGTTTTTATACGAGGATATTTCCTTTTCTACCGTTGGCCACAAAATGCTTGAAATCTCCACATGCATATTCCTCAAAAAGAGTGTTTCCAATCTGCTCTGTCTAAAGGAAGGTTCAACTCTGTTAGTTGAACACACAGAAATCAACGATGTTACTGAGAAATCTTCTGAGTAGCATTAGATGATGAAATACCGCTTCCAACGAAATCCACAAAGAGGTCCAAATATCCACTTGCAGACTTTACAAACAGAGTGTTTACAAACTGCTCTATGAAAAGAAAGGTTAAACTCTGTGAGTGGAATGCTCACATCACAAAGTGGTTACTGAGAATGATTCTCTCTAGTTTTTATACGAGGATATTTCCTTTTCTACCGATGGCCCCAAAACGCTTGAAATCTCCACATGCAAAATCCTCAAAAAGAGGGTTTCCAATCTGCTCTGTCTAAAGGAAGGTTCAACTCTGTGAGTTGAACACACACAAATCAAAGAAGTTTCTGAGAATTCTTCCTTCTAGCATTAGATGAAGAAATCCCGCTTCTAACGAAATCCTCCAAGAGGTCCAAATATCCACTTGCAGACTTCACAAACAGAGTGTTTCCAAACTGCTCTATGAAAAGAAAGGTTAAACTCTGTGAGTGGATCGCACACATCACAAAGTGGTTTCTGAGATGATTCTCTCTAGTTTTTATACGAGGATATTTCCTTTTCTACCGATGGCCCAAAAACGCTTGAAATCTCCACATGCAAATTCCTCAAAAAGAGAGTTTCCAATCTGCTCTGTCTAAAGGAAGGTTCAACTCTGTTAGTTGAACACTCACAAATCAACGAAGTTATTGAGAAATCTTCTGTGTAGCATTAGATGAAGAAATCCCGCTTCCAACGAAATCCACAAAGAGGTCCAAATATCCACTTGCAGACTTTACAAACAGAGAGTTTACAAGCTGCTCTATGAGAAGAAAGGTTAAACTCTGTGAGTGGAACGCACACATCACAAAGTGGTTTCTGAGAATGATTCTCTCTAGTTTTTATACGAGGAGATTTCCTTTTCTACCGATGGCTCCAAAACGCTTGAAATCTCCACATGAAAATTCCTCAAAAAGAGGGTTTCCAATCTGCTCTGTCTAAAGGAAGGTTCAACTCTGTGAGTTCAACACACACAAATCAAAGAAGTTTCTGAGAACTCTTCCTTCTAGCATTAGATGAAGAAATCCCGCTTCCAACGAAATCCTCAAAGAGGTCCAAGTATCCACTTGCAGACTTCACAAACAGAGTGTTTCCAAACTGCTCTATAAAAAGAAAGGTTAAACTCTGTGAGTGGAACGCACACATCACAAAGTGGTTTCTGAGAATGATTCTCTCTAGTTTTTATACGAGGATATTTCCTTTTCTACCGTTGGCCCCAAAACGCTTGAAATCTCCACATGCAAATTTCTCAAAAAGAGGGTTTCCAATCTGCTCTGTCTAAAGGAAGGTACAACTCTGTGAGTTGAACATACACAAATCAAAGAACTTTCTGAGAATTCTTCCTTCTAGCATTAGATGAAGAAATCCCGCTTCCAACGAAATCCTCTAAGAGGTCCAAATATCCACTTGCAGATTTTACAAACAGAGTGTTTCCAAACTGCTCTATGAAAAGAAAGGTTAAACTCTGTGAGTGGAACGCACACATCACAAAGTGGTTTCTGAGAATGATCCTCTCTAGTTTTTATACGACGAGATTTCCTTTTCTAACGTTGGCCACAAATAGATTGAAATCTCCACATGCAAATCCCGCAAAAAGAGGGTTTCCAATCTGCTCTGTCTAAAGGAAGGTTCAACTCTGTGAGATGAACATACACAAATCAACGAAGTTACTGAGAAATCTTCTGTGTAGCATTAGATGAAGAAATCCCGCTTCCAACGAAATCCTCAAAGAGGTCCAAATATCCACTTGCAGATTTTACAAACAGAGTGTTTCCAAACTGCTCTATGAAAAGAAAGGTTAAACTCTGTGAGTGGAACGCACACATCACAAAGTGGTTTCTGAGAATGATCCTTTCTAGTTTTTATACGAGGAGATTTCCTTTTGTAATGTTGGCCCCAAATCGCTTGAAATCTCCACATGCAAATTCCTCAAAAAGAGGGTTTCCAATCTGCTCTGTCTAAAGGAAGGTTCAACTCTGTGAGTTGAACACACACAAATCAAAGAAGTTTCTGAGAATTCTTCCTTCTAGCATTAGATGAAGAAATCCCGCTTCCAACGAAATCCTCTAAGAGGTCCAAATATCCACTTGCAGACTTCACAAACAGAGTGTTTCCAAACTGCTCTATGAAAAGAAAGGTTAAACTCTGTGAGTGGAACGCACACTTCACAAAGTCGTTTCTGAGAATGATTCTCTCTAGTTTTTATACGAGGATATTTCCTTTTCTACCGATGGCCCAAAAACGCTTGAAATCTCCACATGCAAATTTCTCAAAAAGAGGGTTTCCAATCTGCTCTGTCTAAAGGAAGGTTCAACTCTGTTAGTTGAACACACACAAATCAACGAAGTTACTGAGAAATCTTCTGTGTAGCATTAGATGAAGAAATCCCGCTTCCAATGAAATCCACAAAGAGGTCCAAATATCCACTTGCAGACTTTACAAACAGAGTGTTTACAAGCTGCTCTATGAAAAGAAAGGTTAAACACTGGGAGTGGAACGCACACATCACAAAGTGGTTTCTGAGAATGATTCTCTCTAGTTTTTATACGAGGAGATTTCCTTTTCTACCGATGGCTCCAAAACGCTTGAAATCTCCACATGCAAATTCCTCAAAAAGAGGGTTTCCAATCTGCTCTGTCTAAAGGAAGGTTCAACTCTGTGAGTTCAACACACACAAATCAAAGAAGTTTCTGAGAATTCTTCCTTCTAGCATTAGATGAAGAAATCCCGCTTCCAACGAAATCCACAAAGAGGTCCAAATATCCACTTGCAGACTTCACAAACAGAGTGTTTCCAAACTGCTCTATGAAAAGAAAGGTTAAACTCTGTGAGTGGATGGCACACATCACAAAGTGGTTTCTGAGATGATTCTCTCTAGTTTTTATACGAGGATATTTCCTTTTCTACCGATGGCCCAAAAACGCTTGAAATCTCCACATGCAAATTCCTCAAAAAGAGAGTTTCCAATATGCTCTGTCTAAAGGAAGGTTCAACTCTGATAGTTGAACACTCACAAATCAACGAAGTTATTGAGAAATCTTCTGTGTAGCATTAGATGAAGAAATCCCGCTTCCAACGAAATCCACAAAGAGGTCCAAATATCCACTTGCAGACTTTACAAACAGAGTGTTTACAAGCTGCTCTATGAAAAGAAAGGTTAAACACTGTGAGTGGAACGCACACATCACAAAGTGGTTTCTGAGAATGATTCTCTCTAGTTTTTATACGAGGAGATTTCCTTTTCTACCGATGGCTCCAAAACGCTTGAAATCTCCACATGCAAATTCCTCAAAAAGAGGGTTTCCAATCTGCTCTGTCTAAAGGAAGGTTCAACTCTGTGAGTTCAACACACACAAATCAAAGAAGTTTCTGAGAATTCTTCCTTCTAGCATTAGATGAAGAAATCCCGCTTCCAACGAAATCCACAAAGAGGTCCAAATATCCACTTGCAGACTTCACAAACAGAGTGTTTCCAAACTGCTCTATGAAAAGAAAGGTTAAACTCTGTGAGTGGATCGCACACATCACAAAGTGGTTTCTGAGAATGATTCTCTCCAGTTTTTATACGAGGATATTTCCTTTTCTACCGTTGGCCCCAAATCGCTTGAAATCTCCACATGCAAATTCCTCAAAAAGAGGGTTTCCAATCTGCTCTGTCTAAAGGAAGGTTCAACTCTGTGAGTTGAACACACACAAATCAACGAAGTTACTGAGAAATCTTCTGTGTAGCATTAGATGAAGAAATCCCGCTTCCAACGAAATCCACAAAGAAGTCCATATATCCACTTGCAGACTTTACAAACAGAGTGTTTACAAACTGCTCTATGAAAAGAAAGGTTAAACTCTGTGAGTGGAATGCACACATCACAAAGTGGTTTCTGAGAATGATTCTCTCTAGTTTTTATACGAGGATATTTCCTTTTCTACCGATTGCCCCAAACGCTTGAAATCTCCACATGCAAATTCCTCAAAAAGAGGGTTTCCAATCTGCTCTGTCTAAAGGAAGGTTCAACTCTGTGAGTTGAACACACACAAATCAAAGAAGTTTCTGAGAATTCTTCCTTCTAGCATTAGATGAAGAAATCCCGCTTCCAACGAAATCCTCCAAGAGGTCCAAATATCCACTTGCAGACTTCACAAACAGAGTGTTTCCAAACGGCTCTATGAAAAGAAAGGTTAAACTCTGTGAGTGGACCGCACACATCACAAAGTGGTTTCTGAGAATGATTCCCTCTAGTTTTTATACGAGGATATTTCCTTTTCTACCGATGGCCCAAAAACCCTTGAAATCTCCACATGCAAATTCCTCAAAAAGAGGGTTTCCAATCTGCTCTGTCTAAAGGAAGGTTCAACTCTGTTAGTTGAACACACAGAAATCAACGAAGTTACTGAGAAATCTTCTGTGTAGCATTAGATGAAGAAACCCCACTTCCAACGACATCCTCAAAGAGGTACAAATATCCACTTGCAGACTTTACAAACAGAGTGTTTCCAAACTGCTCTATGAAAAGAAAGGTTAAACTCTGTGAGTGGAACGCACACATCACAAAGTGGTTTCTGAGAATGATTCTCTCTAGTTTTTCTATGAGGATATTTCCTTTTCTAACGTAGGCCCCAAATCGCTTGAAATCTCCACATGTAAATTCCTCAAAAAGAGGGTTTCCAATCTGCTCTGTCTAAAGGAAGGTTCAACTCTGTGAGTTGAACACACGCAAATCAAAGAAGTTTCTGAAAATTCTTCCTTCTAGCATTAGATGAAGAAATCCCGCTTCCAATGAAATCCTCAAAGAGGTCCAAATATCCCCTTGCAGACTTCAAAACCAGAGTGTTTCCAAACTGCTCTATGAAAAGAAAGGTTGAACTCTGTGAGTGGAACACACACATCAGAAAGTAGTTTCTGAAAATGATTCTCTCTAGTTTTTATATTAGGATATTTCCTTTTCTACCGTTGGCCACAAAATGCTTGAAATCTCCACATGCATATTCCTCAAAAAGAGGGTTTCCAATCTGCTCTGTCTAAAGGAAGTTTCAACTCTGTGAGTTGAACGCACACAAATCAAAGAAGTTTCTGAGAATTCTTCCTTCTAGCATTAGATGAAGAAATCCCGCTTCCAACGAAATCCTCCAAGAGGTCCAAATATCCACTTGCAGACTTCACAAACAGAGTGTTTCCAAACTGCTCTATGAAAAGAAAGGTTAAACTCTGTGAGTGGATCGCACACATAACAAAGTGGTTTCTGAGAATGATTCTCTCTAGTTTTTATACGAGGATATTTCCTTTTCTACCGATGGCCCAAAAACGCTTGAAATCTCCACATGCAAATTCCTCAAAAAGAGGGTTTCCAATCTGCTCTGTCTAAAGGAAGGTTCAACTCTGTGAGTTGAACACACACAAATCAAAGAAGTTTCTGAGAAATCTTCTGTGTAGCATTAGATGAAGAAATCCCGCTTCTAACGAAATCCTCCAAGAGGTCCAAATATCCACTTGCAGACTTCACAAACAGAGTGTTTCCAAACTGCTCTATGAAAAGAAAGGTTAAACTCTGTGAGTGGATCGCACACATCACAAAGTGGTTTCTGAGATGATTCTCTCTAGTTTTTATACGAGGATATTTCCTTTTCTACCGATGGCCCAAAAACGCTTGAAATCTCCACATGCAAATTCCTCAAAAAGAGAGTTTCCAATATGCTCTGTCTAAAGGAAGGTTCAACTCTGTTAGTTGAACACTCACAAATCAACGAAGTTATTGAGAAATCTTCTGTGTAGCATTAGATGAAGAAATCCCGCTTCCAACGAAATCCACAAAGAGGTCCAAATATCCACTTGCAGACTTTACAAACAGAGTGTTTACAAGCTGCTCTATGAAAAGAAAGGTTAAACACTGGGAGTGGAACGCACACATCACAAAGTGGTTTCTGAGAATGATTCTCTCTAGTTTTTATACGAGGAGATTTCCTTTTCTACCGATGGCTCCAAAACGCTTGAAATCTCCACATGCAAATTCCTCAAAAAGAGGGTTTCCAATCTGCTCTGTCTAAAGGAAGGTTCAACTCTGTGAGTTCAACACACACAAATCAAAGAAGTTTCTGAGAATTCTTCCTTCTAGCATTAGATGAAGAAATCCCGCTTCCAACGAAATCCACAAAGAGGTCCAAATATCCACTTGCAGACTTCACAAACAGAGTGTTTCCAAACTGCTCTATGAAAAGAAAGGTTAAACTCTGTGAGTGGATCGCACACATCACAAAGTGGTTTCTGAGAATGATTCTCTCTAGTTTTTATACGAGGATATTTCCTTTTCTACCGTTGGCCCCAAATCGCTTGAAATCTCCACATGCAAATTCCTCAAAAAGAGGGTTTCCAATCTGCTCTGTCTAAAGGAAGGTTCAACTCTGTGAGTTGAACACACACAAATCAACGAAGTTACTGAGAAATCTTCTGTGTAGCCTTAGATGAAGAAATCCCGCTTCCAACGAAATCCACAAAGAAGTCCATATATCCACTTGCAGACTTTACAAACAGAGTGTTTACAAACTGCTCTATGAAAAGAAAGGTTAAACTCTGTGAGTGGAATGCACACATCACAAAGTGGTTTCTGAGAATGATTCTCTCTAGTTTTTATACGAGGATATTTCCTTTTCTACCGATTGCCCCAAACGCTTGAAATCTCCACATGCAAATTCCTCAAAAAGAGGGTTTCCAATCTGCTCTGTCTAAAGGAAGGTTCAACTCTGTGAGTTGAACACACACAAATCAAAGAAGTTTCTGAGAATTCTTCCTTCTAGCATTAGATGAAGAAATCCCGCTTCCAACGAAATCCTCCAAGAGGTCCAAATATCCACTTGCAGACTTCACAAACAGAGTGTTTCCAAACGGCTCTATGAAAAGAAAGGTTAAACTCTGTGAGTGGACCGCACACATCACAAAGTGGTTTCTGAGAATGATTCCCTCTAGTTTTTATACGAGGATATTTCCTTTTCTACCGATGGCCCAAAAACCCTTGAAATCTCCACATGCAAATTCCTCAAAAAGAGGGTTTCCAATCTGCTCTGTCTAAAGGAAGGTTCAACTCTGTTAGTTGAACACACAGAAATCAACGAAGTTACTGAGAAATCTTCTGTGTAGCATTAGATGAAGAAACCCCACTTCCAACGAAATCCTCAAAGAGGTACAAATATCCTCTTGCAGACGTTACAAACAGAGTGTTTCCAAACTGCTCTATGAAAAGAAAGGTTAAACTCTGTGAGTGGAACGCACACATAACAAAGAGGTTTCTGAGAATGATTCTCTCTAGTTTTTCTATGAGGATATTTCCTTTTCTAACGTTGGCCCCAAAACGCTTGAAATCTCCACATGCAAATTCCTCAAAAAGAGGGTTTCCAATCTGCTCTGTCTAAAGGAAGGTTCAACTCTGTGAGTTGAACACACGCAAATCAAAGAAGTTTCTGAAAATTCTTCCTTCTAGCATTAGATGAAGAAATCCCGCTTCCAATGAAATCCTGAAAGAGGTCCAAATATCCCCTTGCAGACTTCAAAACCAGAGTGTTTCCAATCTGCTCTATGAAAAGAAAGGTTAAACTCTGTGAGTGGAACACACACATCACAAAGTCGTTTCTGAAAATGATTCTCTCCAGTTTTTATACGAGGATATTTCCTTTTCTACCGTTGGCCACAAAATGCTTGAAATCTCCACATGCATATTCCTCAAAAAGAGTGTTTCCAATCTGCTCTGTCTAAAGGAAGGTTCAACTCTGTTAGTTGAACACACAGAAATCAACGATGTTACTGAGAAATCTTCTGAGTAGCATTAGATGATGAAATACCGCTTCCAACGAAATCCACAAAGAGGTCCAAATATCCACTTGCAGACTTTACAAACAGAGTGTTTACAAACTGCTCTATGAAAAGAAAGGTTAAACTCTGTGAGTGGAATGCTCACATCACAAAGTGGTTACTGAGAATGATTCTCTCTAGTTTTTATACGAGGATATTTCCTTTTCTACCGATGGCCCCAAAACGCTTGAAATCTCCACATGCAAAATCCTCAAAAAGAGGGTTTCCAATCTGCTCTGTCTAAAGGAAGGTTCAACTCTGTGAGTTGAACACACACAAATCAAAGAAGTTTCTGAGAATTCTTCCTTCTAGCATTAGATGAAGAAATCCCGCTTCTAACGAAATCCTCCAAGAGGTCCAAATATCCACTTGCAGACTTCACAAACAGAGTGTTTCCAAACTGCTCTATGAAAAGAAAGGTTAAACTCTGTGAGTGGATCGCACACATCACAAAGTGGTTTCTGAGATGATTCTCTCTAGTTTTTATACGAGGATATTTCCTTTTCTACCGATGGCCCAAAAACGCTTGAAATCTCCACATGCAAATTCCTCAAAAAGAGAGTTTCCAATCTGCTCTGTCTAAAGGAAGGTTCAACTCTGTTAGTTGAACACTCACAAATCAACGAAGTTATTGAGAAATCTTCTGTGTAGCATTAGATGAAGAAATCCCGCTTCCAACGAAATCCACAAAGAGGTCCAAATATCCACTTGCAGACTTTACAAACAGAGAGTTTACAAGCTGCTCTATGAGAAGAAAGGTTAAACTCTGTGAGTGGAACGCACACATCACAAAGTGGTTTCTGAGAATGATTCTCTCTAGTTTTTATACGAGGAGATTTCCTTTTCTACCGATGGCTCCAAAACGCTTGAAATCTCCACATGAAAATTCCTCAAAAAGAGGGTTTCCAATCTGCTCTGTCTAAAGGAAGGTTCAACTCTGTGAGTTCAACACACACAAATCAAAGAAGTTTCTGAGAACTCTTCCTTCTAGCATTAGATGAAGAAATCCCGCTTCCAACGAAATCCTCAAAGAGGTCCAAGTATCCACTTGCAGACTTCACAAACAGAGTGTTTCCAAACTGCTCTATAAAAAGAAAGGTTAAACTCTGTGAGTGGAACGCACACATCACAAAGTGGTTTCTGAGAATGATTCTCTCTAGTTTTTATACGAGGATATTTCCTTTTCTACCGTTGGCCCCAAAACGCTTGAAATCTCCACATGCAAATTTCTCAAAAAGAGGGTTTCCAATCTGCTCTGTCTAAAGGAAGGTACAACTCTGTGAGTTGAACATACACAAATCAAAGAACTTTCTGAGAATTCTTCCTTCTAGCATTAGATGAAGAAATCCCGCTTCCAACGAAATCCTCTAAGAGGTCCAAATATCCACTTGCAGATTTTACAAACAGAGTGTTTCCAAACTGCTCTATGAAAAGAAAGGTTAAACTCTGTGAGTGGAACGCACACATCACAAAGTGGTTTCTGAGAATGATCCTCTCTAGTTTTTATACGACGAGATTTCCTTTTCTAACGTTGGCCACAAATAGATTGAAATCTCCACATGCAAATCCCGCAAAAAGAGGGTTTCCAATCTGCTCTGTCTAAAGGAAGGTTCAACTCTGTGAGATGAACATACACAAATCAACGAAGTTACTGAGAAATCTTCTGTGTAGCATTAGATGAAGAAATCCCGCTTCCAACGAAATCCTCAAAGAGGTCCAAATATCCACTTGCAGATTTTACAAACAGAGTGTTTCCAAACTGCTCTATGAAAAGAAAGGTTAAACTCTGTGAGTGGAACGCACACATCACAAAGTGGTTTCTGAGAATGATCCTTTCTAGTTTTTATACGAGGAGATTTCCTTTTGTAATGTTGGCCCCAAATCGCTTGAAATCTCCACATGCAAATTCCTCAAAAAGAGGGTTTCCAATCTGCTCTGTCTAAAGGAAGGTTCAACTCTGTGAGTTCAACACACACAAATCAAAGAAGTTTCTGAGAATTCTTCCTTCTAGCATTAGATGAAGAAATCCCGCTTCCAACGAAATCCTCTAAGAGGTCCAAATATCCACTTGCAGACTTCACAAACAGAGTGTTTCCAAACTGCTCTATGAAAAGAAAGGTTAAACTCTGTGAGTGGAACGCACACTTCACAAAGTCGTTTCTGAGAATGATTCTCTCTAGTTTTTATACGAGGATATTTCCTTTTCTACCGATGGCCCAAAAACGCTTGAAATCTCCACATGCAAATTTCTCAAAAAGAGGGTTTCCAATCTGCTCTGTCTAAAGGAAGGTTCAACTCTGTTAGTTGAACACACACAAATCAACGAAGTTACTGAGAAATCTTCTGTGTAGCATTAGATGAAGAAATCCCGCTTCCAATGAAATCCACAAAGAGGTCCAAATATCCACTTGCAGACTTTACAAACAGAGTGTTTACAAGCTGCTCTATGAAAAGAAAGGTTAAACACTGGGAGTGGAACGCACACATCACAAAGTGGTTTCTGAGAATGATTCTCTCTAGTTTTTATACGAGGAGATTTCCTTTTCTACCGATGGCTCCAAAACGCTTGAAATCTCCACATGCAAATTCCTCAAAAAGAGGGTTTCCAATCTGCTCTGTCTAAAGGAAGGTTCAACTCTGTGAGTTCAACACACACAAATCAAAGAAGTTTCTGAGAATTCTTCCTTCTAGCATTAGATGAAGAAATCCCGCTTCCAACGAAATCCACAAAGAGGTCCAAATATCCACTTGCAGACTTCACAAACAGAGTGTTTCCAAACTGCTCTATGAAAAGAAAGGTTAAACTCTGTGAGTGGATCGCACACATCACAAAGTGGTTTCTGAGAATGATTCTCTCTAGTTTTTATACGAGGATATTTCCTTTTCTACCGTTGGCCCCAAATCGCTTGAAATCTCCACATGCAAATTCCTCAAAAAGAGGGTTTCCAATCTGCTCTGTCTAAAGGAAGGTTCAACTCTGTGAGTTGAACACACACAAATCAACGAAGTTACTGAGAAATCTTCTGTGTAGCATTAGATGAAGAAATCCCGCTTCCAACGAAATCCACAAAGAAGTCCATATATCCACTTGCAGACTTTACAAACAGAGTGTTTACAAACTGCTCTATGAAAAGAAAGGTTAAACTCTGTGAGTGGAATGCACACATCACAAAGTGGTTTCTGAGAATGATTCTCTCTAGTTTTTATACGAGGATATTTCCTTTTCTACCGATTGCCCCAAACGCTTGAAATCTCCACATGCAAATTCCTCAAAAAGAGGGTTTCCAATCTGCTCTGTCTAAAGGAAGGTTCAACTCTGTGAGTTGAACACACACAAATCAAAGAAGTTTCTGAGAATTCTTCCTTCTAGCATTAGATGAAGAAATCCCGCTTCCAACGAAATCCTCCAAGAGGTCCAAATATCCACTTGCAGACTTCACAAACAGAGTGTTTCCAAACGGCTCTATGAAAAGAAAGGTTAAACTCTGTGAGTGGACCGCACACATCACAAAGTGGTTTCTGAGAATGATTCCCTCTAGTTTTTATACGAGGATATTTCCTTTTCTACCGATGGCCCAAAAACCCTTGAAATCTCCACATGCAAATTCCTCAAAAAGAGGGTTTCCAATCTGCTCTGTCTAAAGGAAGGTTCAACTCTGTTAGTTGAACACACAGAAATCAACGAAGTTACTGAGAAATCTTCTGTGTAGCATTAGATGAAGAAACCCCACTTCCAACGAAATCCTCAAAGAGGTACAAATATCCTCTTGCAGACGTTACAAACAGAGTGTTTCCAAACTGCTCTATGAAAAGAAAGGTTAAACTCTGTGAGTGGAACGCACACATAACAAAGAGGTTTCTGAGAATGATTCTCTCTAGTTTTTCTATGAGGATATTTCCTTTTCTAACGTTGTCCCCAAAACGCTTGAAATCTCCACATGCAAATTCCTCAAAAAGAGGGTTTCCAATCTGCTCTGTCTAAAGGAAGGTTCAACTCTGTGAGTTGAACACACGCAAATCAAAGAAGTTTCTGAAAATTCTTCCTTCTAGCATTAGATGAAGAAATCCCGCTTCCAATGAAATCCTGAAAGAGGTCCAAATATCCCCTTGCAGACTTCAAAACCAGAGTGTTTCCAATCTGCTCTATGAAAAGAAAGGTTAAACTCTGTGAGTGGAACACACACATCACAAAGTCGTTTCTGAAAATGATTCTCTCCAGTTTTTATACGAGGATATTTCCTTTTCTACCGTTGGCCACAAAATGCTTGAAATCTCCACATGCATATTCCTCAAAAAGAGTGTTTCCAATCTGCTCTGTCTAAAGGAAGGTTCAACTCTGTTAGTTGAACACACAGAAATCAACGATGTTACTGAGAAATCTTCTGAGTAGCATTAGATGATGAAATACCGCTTCCAACGAAATCCACAAAGAGGTCCAAATATCCACTTGCAGACTTTACAAACAGAGTGTTTACAAACTGCTCTATGAAAAGAAAGGTTAAACTCTGTGAGTGGAATGCTCACATCACAAAGTGGTTACTGAGAATGATTCTCTCTAGTTTTTATACGAGGATATTTCCTTTTCTACCGATGGCCCCAAAACGCTTGAAATCTCCACATGCAAAATCCTCAAAAAGAGGGTTTCCAATCTGCTCTGTCTAAAGGAAGGTTCAACTCTGTGAGTTGAACACACACAAATCAAAGAAGTTTCTGAGAATTCTTCCTTCTAGCATTAGATGAAGAAATCCCGCTTCTAACGAAATCCTCCAAGAGGTCCAAATATCCACTTGCAGACTTCACAAACAGAGTGTTTCCAAACTGCTCTATGAAAAGAAAGGTTAAACTCTGTGAGTGGATCGCACACATCACAAAGTGGTTTCTGAGATGATTCTCTCTAGTTTTTATACGAGGATATTTCCTTTTCTACCGATGGCCCAAAAACGCTTGAAATCTCCACATGCAAATTCCTCAAAAAGAGAGTTTCCAATCTGCTCTGTCTAAAGGAAGGTTCAACTCTGTTAGTTGAACACTCACAAATCAACGAAGTTATTGAGAAATCTTCTGTGTAGCATTAGATGAAGAAATCCCGCTTCCAACGAAATCCACAAAGAGGTCCAAATATCCACTTGCAGACTTTACAAACAGAGTGTTTACAAGCTGCTCTATGAGAAGAAAGGTTAAACTCTGTGAGTGGAACGCACACATCACAAAGTGGTTTCTGAGAATGATTCTCTCTAGTTTTTATACGAGGAGATTTCCTTTTCTACCGATGGCTCCAAAACGCTTGAAATCTCCACATGAAAATTCCTCAAAAAGAGGGTTTCCAATCTGCTCTGTCTAAAGGAAGGTTCAACTCTGTGAGTTCAACACACACAAATCAAAGAAGTTTCTGAGAATTCTTCCTTCTAGCATTAGATGAAGAAATCCCGCTTCCAACGAAATCCTCCAAGAGGTCCAAATATCCACTTGCAGACTTCACAAACAGAGTGTTTCCAAACTGCTCTATGAAAAGAAAGGTTAAACTCTGTGAGTGGATCGCACACATCACAAAGTGGTTTCTGAGAATGATTCTCTCTAGTTTTTATACGAGGATACTTCCTTTTCTACCGTTGGCCCCAAATCGCTTGAAATCTCCACATGCAAATTCCTCAAAAAGAGGGTTTCCAATCTGCTCTGTCTAAAGGAAGGTTCAACTCTGTTAGTTGAACACACAGAAATCAACGAAGTTACTGAGAAATCTTCTGTGTAGCATTAGATGAAGAAACCCCACTTCCAACGACATCCTCAAAGAGGTACAAATATCCACTTGCAGACTTTACAAACAGAGTGTTTCCAAACTGCTCTATGAAAAGAAAGGTTAAACTCTGTGAGTGGAACGCACACATCACAAAGTGGTTTCTGAGAATGATTCTCTCTAGTTTTTCTATGAGGATATTTCCTTTTCTAACGTAGGCCCCAAATCGCTTGAAATCTCCACATGCAAATTCCTCAAAAAGAGGGTTTCCAATCTGCTCTGTCTAAAGGAAGGTTCAACTCTGTGAGTTGAACACACGCAAATCAAAGAAGTTTCTGAAAATTCTTCCTTCTAGCATTAGATGAAGAAATCCCGCTTCCAATGAAATCCTCAAAGAGGTCCAAATTTCCCCTTGCAGACTTCAAAACCAGAGTGTTTCCAAACTGCTCTATGAAAAGAAAGGTTAAACTCTGTGAGTGGAACACACACATCACAAAGTGGTTTCTGAGAATGATTCTCTCTAGTTTTTATACGAGGATATTTCCTTTTCTACCGATGGACCCAAAACGCTTGAAATCTCCACATGCAAATTCCTCAAAAAGAGGGTTTCCAATCTGCTCTGTCTAAAGGAAGGTTCAACTCTGTGAGTTGAACGCACACAAATCAAAGAAGTTTCTGAGAATTCTTCCTTCTAGCATTAGATGAAGAAATCCCGCTTCCAACGAAATCCTCCAAGAGGTCCAAATATCCACTTGCAGACTTCACAAACAGAGTGTTTCCAAACTGCTCTATGAAAAGAAAGGTTAAACTCTGTGAGTGGATCGCACACATAACAAAGTGGTTTCTGAGAATGATTCTCTCTAGTTTTTATACGAGGATATTTCCTTTTCTACCGATGGCCCCAAAACGCTTGAAATCTCCACATGCAAATTCCTCAAAAAGAGGGTTTCCAATCTGCTCTGTCTAAAGGAAGGTTCAACTCTGTGAGTTGAACACACACAAATCAAAGAAGTTTCTGAGAAATCTTCTGTGTAGCATTAGATGAAGAAATCCCGCTTCTAACGAAATCCTCCAAGAGGTCCAAATATCCACTTGCAGACTTCACAAACAGAGTGTTTCCAAACTGCTCTATGAAAAGAAAGGTTAAACTCTGTGAGTGGATCGCACACATCACAAAGTGGTTTCTGAGATGATTCTCTCTAGTTTTTATACGAGGATATTTCCTTTTCTACCGATGGCCCAAAAACGCTTGAAATCTCCACATGCAAATTCCTCAAAAAGAGAGTTTCCAATATGCTCTGTCTAAAGGAAGGTTCAACTCTGTTAGTTGAACACTCACAAATCAACGAAGTTATTGAGAAATCTTCTGTGTAGCATTAGATGAAGAAATCCCGCTTCCAACGAAATCCACAAAGAGGTCCAAATATCCACTTGCAGACTTTACAAACAGAGTGTTTACAAGCTGCTCTATGAAAAGAAAGGTTAAACACTGTGAGTGGAACGCACACATCACAAAGTGGTTTCTGAGAATGATTCTCTCTAGTTTTTATACGAGGAGATTTCCTTTTCTACCGATGGCTCCAAAACGCTTGAAATCTCCACATGCAAATTCCTCAAAAAGAGGGTTTCCAATCTGCTCTGTCTAAAGGAAGGTTCAACTCTGTGAGTTCAACACACACAAATCAAAGAAGTTTCTGAGAATTCTTCCTTCTAGCATTAGATGAAGAAATCCCGCTTCCAACGAAATCCACAAAGAGGTCCAAATATCCACTTGCAGACTTCACAAACAGAGTGTTTCCAAACTGCTCTATGAAAAGAAAGGTTAAACTCTGTGAGTGGATCGCACACATCACAAAGTGGTTTCTGAGAATGATTCTCTCCAGTTTTTATACGAGGATATTTCCTTTTCTACCGTTGGCCCCAAATCGCTTGAAATCTCCACATGCAAATTCCTCAAAAAGAGGGTTTCCAATCTGCTCTGTCTAAAGGAAGGTTCAACTCTGTGAGTTGAACACACACAAATCAACGAAGTTACTGAGAAATCTTCTGTGTAGCATTAGATGAAGAAATCCCGCTTCCAACGAAATCCACAAAGAAGTCCATATATCCACTTGCAGACTTTACAAACAGAGTGTTTACAAACTGCTCTATGAAAAGAAAGGTTAAACTCTGTGAGTGGAATGCACACATCACAAAGTGGTTTCTGAGAATGATTCTCTCTAGTTTTTATACGAGGATATTTCCTTTTCTACCGATTGCCCCAAACGCTTGAAATCTCCACATGCAAATTCCTCAAAAAGAGGGTTTCCAATCTGCTCTGTCTAAAGGAAGGTTCAACTCTGTGAGTTGAACACACACAAATCAAAGAAGTTTCTGAGAATTCTTCCTTCTAGCATTAGATGAAGAAATCCCGCTTCCAACGAAATCCTCCAAGAGGTCCAAATATCCACTTGCAGACTTCACAAACAGAGTGTTTCCAAACGGCTCTATGAAAAGAAAGGTTAAACTCTGTGAGTGGACCGCACACATCACAAAGTGGTTTCTGAGAATGATTCCCTCTAGTTTTTATACGAGGATATTTCCTTTTCTACCGATGGCCCAAAAACCCTTGAAATCTCCACATGCAAATTCCTCAAAAAGAGGGTTTCCAATCTGCTCTGTCTAAAGGAAGGTTCAACTCTGTTAGTTGAACACACAGAAATCAACGAAGTTACTGAGAAATCTTCTGTGTAGCATTAGATGAAGAAACCCCACTTCCAACGACATCCTCAAAGAGGTACAAATATCCACTTGCAGACTTTACAAACAGAGTGTTTCCAAACTGCTCTATGAAAAGAAAGGTTAAACTCTGTGAGTGGAACGCACACATCACAAAGTGGTTTCTGAGAATGATTCTCTCTAGTTTTTCTATGAGGATATTTCCTTTTCTAACGTAGGCCCCAAATCGCTTGAAATCTCCACATGTAAATTCCTCAAAAAGAGGGTTTCCAATCTGCTCTGTCTAAAGGAAGGTTCAACTCTGTGAGTTGAACACACGCAAATCAAAGAAGTTTCTGAAAATTCTTCCTTCTAGCATTAGATGAAGAAATCCCGCTTCCAATGAAATCCTCAAAGAGGTCCAAATATCCCCTTGCAGACTTCAAAACCAGAGTGTTTCCAAACTGCTCTATGAAAAGAAAGGTTGAACTCTGTGAGTGGAACACACACATCAGAAAGTAGTTTCTGAAAATGATTCTCTCTAGTTTTTATATTAGGATATTTCCTTTTCTACCGTTGGCCACAAAATGCTTGAAATCTCCACATGCATATTCCTCAAAAAGAGGGTTTCCAATCTGCTCTGTCTAAAGGAAGGTTCAACTCTGTGAGTTGAACGCACACAAATCAAAGAAGTTTCTGAGAATTCTTCCTTCTAGCATTAGATGAAGAAATCCCGCTTCCAACGAAATCCTCCAAGAGGTCCAAATATCCACTTGCAGACTTCACAAACAGAGTGTTTCCAAACTGCTCTATGAAAAGAAAGGTTAAACTCTGTGAGTGGATCGCACACATAACAAAGTGGTTTCTGAGAATGATTCTCTCTAGTTTTTATACGAGGATATTTCCTTTTCTACCGATGGCCCAAAAACGCTTGAAATCTCCACATGCAAATTCCTCAAAAAGAGGGTTTCCAATCTGCTCTGTCTAAAGGAAGGTTCAACTCTGTGAGTTGAACACACACAAATCAAAGAAGTTTCTGAGAAATCTTCTGTGTAGCATTAGATGAAGAAATCCCGCTTCTAACGAAATCCTCCAAGAGGTCCAAATATCCACTTGCAGACTTCACAAACAGAGTGTTTCCAAACTGCTCTATGAAAAGAAAGGTTAAACTCTGTGAGTGGATCGCACACATCACAAAGTGGTTTCTGAGATGATTCTCTCTAGTTTTTATACGAGGATATTTCCTTTTCTACCGATGGCCCAAAAACGCTTGAAATCTCCACATGCAAATTCCTCAAAAAGAGAGTTTCCAATATGCTCTGTCTAAAGGAAGGTTCAACTCTGTTAGTTGAACACTCACAAATCAACGAAGTTATTGAGAAATCTTCTGTGTAGCATTAGATGAAGAAATCCCGCTTCCAACGAAATCCACAAAGAGGTCCAAATATCCACTTGCAGACTTTACAAACAGAGTGTTTACAAGCTGCTCTATGAAAAGAAAGGTTAAACACTGGGAGTGGAACGCACACATCACAAAGTGGTTTCTGAGAATGATTCTCTCTAGTTTTTATACGAGGAGATTTCCTTTTCTACCGATGGCTCCAAAACGCTTGAAATCTCCACATGCAAATTCCTCAAAAAGAGGGTTTCCAATCTGCTCTGTCTAAAGGAAGGTTCAACTCTGTGAGTTCAACACACACAAATCAAAGAAGTTTCTGAGAATTCTTCCTTCTAGCATTAGATGAAGAAATCCCGCTTCCAACGAAATCCACAAAGAGGTCCAAATATCCACTTGCAGACTTCACAAACAGAGTGTTTCCAAACTGCTCTATGAAAAGAAAGGTTAAACTCTGTGAGTGGATCGCACACATCACAAAGTGGTTTCTGAGAATGATTCTCTCTAGTTTTTATACGAGGATATTTCCTATTCTACCGTTGGCCCCAAATCGCTTGAAATCTCCACATGCAAATTCCTCAAAAAGAGGGTTTCCAATCTGCTCTGTCTAAAGGAAGGTTCAACTCTGTGAGTTGAACACACACAAATCAACGAAGTTACTGAGAAATCTTCTGTGTAGCATTAGATGAAGAAATCCCGCTTCCAACGAAATCCACAAAGAAGTCCATATATCCACTTGCAGACTTTACAAACAGAGTGTTTACAAACTGCTCTATGAAAAGAAAGGTTAAACTCTGTGAGTGGAATGCACACATCACAAAGTGGTTTCTGAGAATGATTCTCTCTAGTTTTTATACGAGGATATTTCCTTTTCTACCGATTGCCCCAAACGCTTGAAATCTCCACATGCAAATTCCTCAAAAAGAGGGTTTCCAATCTGCTCTGTCTAAAGGAAGGTTCAACTCTGTGAGTTGAACACACACAAATCAAAGAAGTTTCTGAGAATTCTTCCTTCTAGCATTAGATGAAGAAATCCCGCTTCCAACGAAATCCTCCAAGAGGTCCAAATATCCACTTGCAGACTTCACAAACAGAGTGTTTCCAAACGGCTCTATGAAAAGAAAGGTTAAACTCTGTGAGTGGACCGCACACATCACAAAGTGGTTTCTGAGAATGATTCCCTCTAGTTTTTATACGAGGATATTTCCTTTTCTACCGATGGCCCAAAAACCCTTGAAATCTCCACATGCAAATTCCTCAAAAAGAGGGTTTCCAATCTGCTCTGTCTAAAGGAAGGTTCAACTCTGTTAGTTGAACACACAGAAATCAACGAAGTTACTGAGAAATCTTCTGTGTAGCATTAGATGAAGAAACCCCACTTCCAACGAAATCCTCAAAGAGGTACAAATATCCTCTTGCAGACGTTACAAACAGAGTGTTTCCAAACTGCTCTATGAAAAGAAAGGTTAAACTCTGTGAGTGGAACGCACACATAACAAAGAGGTTTCTGAGAATGATTCTCTCTAGTTTTTCTATGAGGATATTTCCTTTTCTAACGTTGGCCCCAAAACGCTTGAAATCTCCACATGCAAATTCCTCAAAAAGAGGGTTTCCAATCTGCTCTGTCTAAAGGAAGGTTCAACTCTGTGAGTTGAACACACGCAAATCAAAGAAGTTTCTGAAAATTCTTCCTTCTAGCATTAGATGAAGAAATCCCGCTTCCAATGAAATCCTGAAAGAGGTCCAAATATCCCCTTGCAGACTTCAAAACCAGAGTGTTTCCAATCTGCTCTATGAAAAGAAAGGTTAAACTCTGTGAGTGGAACACACACATCACAAAGTCGTTTCTGAAAATGATTCTCTCCAGTTTTTATACGAGGATATTTCCTTTTCTACCGTTGGCCACAAAATGCTTGAAATCTCCACATGCATATTCCTCAAAAAGAGTGTTTCCAATCTGCTCTGTCTAAAGGAAGGTTCAACTCTGTTAGTTGAACACACAGAAATCAACGATGTTACTGAGAAATCTTCTGAGTAGCATTAGATGATGAAATACCGCTTCCAACGAAATCCACAAAGAGGTCCAAATATCCACTTGCAGACTTTACAAACAGAGTGTTTACAAACTGCTCTATGAAAAGAAAGGTTAAACTCTGTGAGTGGAATGCTCACATCACAAAGTGGTTACTGAGAATGATTCTCTCTAGTTTTTATACGAGGATATTTCCTTTTCTACCGATGGCCCCAAAACGCTTGAAATCTCCACATGCAAAATCCTCAAAAAGAGGGTTTCCAATCTGCTCTGTCTAAAGGAAGGTTCAACTCTGTGAGTTGAACACACACAAATCAAAGAAGTTTCTGAGAATTCTTCCTTCTAGCATTAGATGAAGAAATCCCGCTTCTAACGAAATCCTCCAAGAGGTCCAAATATCCACTTGCAGACTTCACAAACAGAGTGTTTCCAAACTGCTCTATGAAAAGAAAGGTTAAACTCTGTGAGTGGATCGCACACATCACAAAGTGGTTTCTGAGATGATTCTCTCTAGTTTTTATACGAGGATATTTCCTTTTCTACCGATGGCCCAAAAACGCTTGAAATCTCCACATGCAAATTCCTCAAAAAGAGAGTTTCCAATCTGCTCTGTCTAAAGGAAGGTTCAACTCTGTTAGTTGAACACTCACAAATCAACGAAGTTATTGAGAAATCTTCTGTGTAGCATTAGATGAAGAAATCCCGCTTCCAACGAAATCCACAAAGAGGTCCAAATATCCACTTGCAGACTTTACAAACAGAGTGTTTACAAGCTGCTCTATGAGAAGAAAGGTTAAACTCTGTGAGTGGAACGCACACATCACAAAGTGGTTTCTGAGAATGATTCTCTCTAGTTTTTATACGAGGAGATTTCCTTTTCTACCGATGGCTCCAAAACGCTTGAAATCTCCACATGAAAATTCCTCAAAAAGAGGGTTTCCAATCTGCTCTGTCTAAAGGAAGGTTCAACTCTGTGAGTTCAACACACACAAATCAAAGAAGTTTCTGAGAACTCTTCCTTCTAGCATTAGAGGAAGAAATCCCGCTTCCAACGAAATCCTCAAAGAGGTCCAAGTATCCACTTGCAGACTTCACAAACAGAGTGTTTCCAAACTGCTCTATAAAAAGAAAGGTTAAACTCTGTGAGTGGAACGCACACATCACAAAGTGGTTTCTGAGAATGATTCTCTCTAGTTTTTATACGAGGATATTTCCTTTTCTACCGTTGGCCCCAAAACGCTTGAAATCTCCACATGCAAATTTCTCAAAAAGAGGGTTTCCAATCTGCTCTGTCTAAAGGAAGGTACAACTCTGTGAGTTGAACATACACAAATCAAAGAACTTTCTGAGAATTCTTCCTTCTAGCATTAGATGAAGAAATCCCGCTTCCAACGAAATCCTCTAAGAGGTCCAAATATCCACTTGCAGATTTTACAAACAGAGTGTTTCCAAACTGCTCTATGAAAAGAAAGGTTAAACTCTGTGAGTGGAACGCACACATCACAAAGTGGTTTCTGAGAATGATCCTCTCTAGTTTTTATACGACGAGATTTCCTTTTCTAACGTTGGCCACAAATAGATTGAAATCTCCACATGCAAATCCCGCAAAAAGAGGGTTTCCAATCTGCTCTGTCTAAAGGAAGGTTCAACTCTGTGAGATGAACATACACAAATCAACGAAGTTACTGAGAAATCTTCTGTGTAGCATTAGATGAAGAAATCCCGCTTCCAACGAAATCCTCAAAGAGGTCCAAATATCCACTTGCAGATTTTACAAACAGAGTGTTTCCAAACTGCTCTATGAAAAGAAAGGTTAAACTCTGTGAGTGGAACGCACACATCACAAAGTGGTTTCTGAGAATGATCCTTTCTAGTTTTTATACGAGGAGATTTCCTTTTGTAATGTTGGCCCCAAATCGCTTGAAATCTCCACATGCAAATTCCTCAAAAAGAGGGTTTCCAATCTGCTCTGTCTAAAGGAAGGTTCAACTCTGTGAGTTGAACACACACAAATCAAAGAAGTTTCTGAGAATTCTTCCTTCTAGCATTAGATGAAGAAATCCCGCTTCCAACGAAATCCTCTAAGAGGTCCAAATATCCACTTGCAGACTTCACAAACAGAGTGTTTCCAAACTGCTCTATGAAAAGAAAGGTTAAACTCTGTGAGTGGAACGCACACTTCACAAAGTCGTTTCTGAGAATGATTCTCTCTAGTTTTTATACGAGGATATTTCCTTTTCTACCGATGGCCCAAAAACGCTTGAAATCTCCACATGCAAATTTCTCAAAAAGAGGGTTTCCAATCTGCTCTGTCTAAAGGAAGGTTCAACTCTGTTAGTTGAACACACACAAATCAACGAAGTTACTGAGAAATCTTCTGTGTAGCATTAGATGAAGAAATCCCGCTTCCAATGAAATCCACAAAGAGGTCCAAATATCCACTTGCAGACTTTACAAACAGAGTGTTTACAAACTGCTCTATGAAAAGAAAGGTTAAACTCTGTGAGTGGAACGCACACATCACAAAGTGGTTTCTGAGAATGATGCTCTCTAGTTTTTATACGAGGATATAGCCTTTTCTACCGATGGCCCCAAAACGCTTGAAATCTCCACATGCAAATTCCTCAAAAAGAGGGTTTCCAATCTGCTCTGTCTAAAGGAAGGTTCAACTCTGTGAGTTCAACACACACAAATCAAAGAAGTTTCTGAGAACTCTTCCTTCTAGCATTAGATGAAGAAATCCCGCTTCCAACGAAATCCTCTAAGAGGTCCAAGTATCCACTTGCAGACTTCACAAACAGAGTGTTTCCAAACTGCTCTATAAAAAGAAAGGTTAAACTCTGTGAGTGGAACGCACACATCACAAAGTGGTTTCTGAGAATGATTCTCTCTAGTTTTTATACGAGGATATTTCCTTTTCTACCGTTGGCCCCAAAACGCTTGAAATCTCCACATGCAAATTTCTCAAAAAGAGGGTTTCCAATCTGCTCTGTCTAAAGGATGGTACAACTCTGTGAGTTGAACATACACAAATCAAAGAACTTTCTGAGAATTCTTCCTTCTAGCATTAGATGAAGAAATCCCGCTTCCAACGAAATCCCCTAAGAGGTCCAAATATCCACTTGCAGATTTTACAAACAGAGTGTTTCCAAACTGCTCTATGAAAAGAAAGGTTAAACTCTGTGAGTGGAACGCACACATCACAAAGTGGTTTCTGAGAATGAACCTCTCTAGTTTTTATACGACGAGATTTCCTTTTCTAACGTTGGCCCCAAATAGATTGAAATCTCCACATGCAAATCCCGCAAAAAGAGGGTTTCCAATCTGCTCTGTCTAAAGGAAGGTTCAACTCTGTGAGATGAACATACACAAATCAACGAAGTTACTGAGAAATCTTCTGTGTAGCATTAGATGAAGAAATCCCGCTTCCAACGAAATCCTCAAAGAGGTCCAAATATCCACTTGCAGATTTTACAAACAGAGTGTTTACAAACTGCTCTATGAAAAGAAAGGTTAAACTCTGTGAGTGGAACGCACACATCACGAAGTGGTTTCTGAGAATGATTCTCTCTAGTTTTTATACGAGGATATTTCCTTTTTTACCGATGGCCCCAAAACGCTTGAAATCTCCACATGCAAATTCCTCAAAAAGAGGGGTTCCAATCTGCTCTGTCTAAAGGAAGGTTCAACTCTGTGAGTTGAACACACACAAATCAAAGAAGTTTCTGAGAATTCTTCCTTCTAGCATTAGATGAAGAAATCCCGCTTCCAACGAAATCCTCAAATAGGTCCAAATATCCACTTGCAGACTTTACAAACAGAGTGTTTCCAAACTGCTCTATGAAAAGAAAGGTTAAACTCTGTGATTGGACGCACACATCACAAAGTAGTTTCTAAGAATGATTCTCTCTTGTTTTTATACGACGAGATTTCCTTTTCAACCGTTGGCCCCAAAGTGCTTGAAATCTCCACATGCATATTCCTCAAAAAGAGGTTTTCCAATCTGCTCTGTCTAAAGGAAGGTTCAACTCTGTGAGTTGAACACACACAAATCAAAGAAGTTTCTGAGAATTCTTCCTTCTAGCATTAGATGAAGACATCCCGCTTCCAACGAAATCCTCAAATAGGTCCAAATATCCACTTGCAGATTTTACAAACAGAGTGTTTCCAAACTTCTCTATGAAAAGAAAGGTTAAACTCTGTGAGTGGAACGCACACATCACAAAGTGGTTTCTGAGAATGATTCTCTCTAGTTTTTATACGAGGATATTTCCTTTTCTACCGATGGCCCGAAAACTCTTGAAATCTCCACATGCAAATTCCTCAAAAAGAGGGTTTCCAATCTGCTCTGTCTAAAGGAAGGTTCAACTCTGTTAGTTGAACACACACAAATCAACGAAGTTATTGAGAAATCTTCTGTGTAGAATTAGATGAAGAAATCCCGCTTCCAACGAAATCCACAAAGAGGTCCAAATATCCACTTGCAGACTTTACAAACAGAGTGTTTACAAACTGCTCTATGAAAAGAAAGGTTGAACTCTGTGAGTGGAACGCACACATCACGAAGTGGTTTCTGAGAATGATTCTCTCTAGTTTTTATACGAGGATATTTCCTTTTTTACCGATGGCCCCAAAACGCTTGAAATCTCCACATGCAAATTCCTAAAAAAGAGTGTTTCCAATCTGCTCTGTCTAAAGGAAGGTTCAACTCTGTTAGTTGAACACACACAAATCAACGAAGTTACTGAGAAATCTTCTGTGTAGCATTAGATGATGAAATACCGCTTCCAACGAAATCCACAAAGAGGTCCAAATATCCACTTGCAGACTTTACAAACAGAGTGTTTACAAACTGCTCTATGAAATGAAAGGTTAAACTCTGTGAGTGGAACTTACACATCACAAAGTGGTTTCTGAGAATGATTCTCTCTAGTTTTTATACGAGGATATTTCCTTTTCTACCGATGGCCCCAAAACGCTTGAAATCTCCACATGCAAATTCCTCAAAAAGAGGGTTTCCAATCTGCTCTGTCTAAAGGAAGGTTCAACTCTGTGAGTTGAACACACACAAATCAAAGAAGTTTCTGAGAACTCTTCCTTCTAGCATTAGATGAAGAAATCCCGCTTCCAACGAAATCCTCAAAGAGGTCCAAGTATCCACTTGCAGACTTCACAAACAGAGTGTTTCCAAACTGCTCTATAAAAAGAAAGGTTAAACTCTGTGAGTGGAATGCACACATCACAAAGTGGTTTCTGAGAATGATTCTCTCTAGTTTTTATACGAGGATATTTCCTTTTCTACCATTGGCCCCAAAACGCTTGAAATCTCCACATGCAAATTTCTCAAAAAGAGGGTTTCCAATCTGCTCTGTCTAAAGGAAGGTACAACTCTGTGAGTTGAACATACACAAATCAAAGAACTTTCTGAGAATTCTTACTTCTAGCATTAGATGAAGAAATCCCGCTTCCAACGAAATCCTCTAAGAGGTCCAAATATCCACTTGCAGATTTTACAAACAGAGTGTTTCCAAACTGCTCTATGAAAAGAAAGGTTAAATTCTGTGAGTGGAACGCACACATCACAAAGTGGTTTCTGAGAATGATCCTCTCTAGTTTTTATACGACGAGATTTCCTTTTCTAATGTTGGCCCCAAATAGATTGAAATCTCCACATGCAAATCCCGCAAAAAGAGGGTTTCCAATCTGCTCTGTCTAAAGGAAGGTTCAACTCTGTGAGATGAACATACACAAATCAACGAAGTTACTGAGAAATCTTCTGTGTAGCATTAGATGAAGAAATCCCGCTTCCAACGAAATCCTCAAAGAGGTCCAAATATCCACTTGCAGATTTTACAAACAGAGTGTTTCCAAACTGCTCTATGAAAAGAAACGTTAAACTCTGTGAGTGGAACGCACACATCACAAAGTGGTTTCTGAGAATGATCCTTTCTAGTTTTTATACGAGGAGATTTCCTTTTGTAATGTTGGCCCCAAATCGCTTGAAATCTCCACATGCAAATTCCTCAAAAAGAGGGTTTCCAATCTGATCTGTCTAAAGGAAGGTTCAACTCTGTGAGTTGAACACACACAAATCAAAGAACTTTCTGAGAATTCTTCCTTCTAGCATTAGATGAAGAAATCCCGCTTCCAACGAAATCCTCTAAGAGGTCCAAATATCCACTTGCAGACTTCACAAACAGAGTGTTTCCAAACTGCTCTATGAAAAGAAAGGTTAAACTCTGTGAGTGGAACGCACACTTCCCAAAGTCGTTTCTGAGAATGATTCTCTCTAGTTTTTATGCGAGGATATTTCCTTTTCTACCGATGGCCCAAAAACGCTTGAAATCTCCACATGCAAATTCCTCAAAAAGAGGGTTTCCAATCTGCTCTGTCTAAAGGAAGGTTCAACTCTGTTAGTTGAACACACACAAATCAACGAAGTTACTGAGAAATCTTCTGTGTAGCATTAGATGATGAAATACCGCTTCCAACGAAATCCACAAAGAGGTCCAAATATCCACTTGCAGACTTTACAAACAGAGTGTTTACAAACTGCTCTATGAAATCAAAGGTTAAACTCTGTGAGTGGAACGCACACATCACAAAGTGGTTTCTGAGAATGATTCTCTCTAGTTTTTATACGAGGATATTTCCTTTTCTACCGATGGCCCCAAAACGCTTGAAATCTCCACATGCAAATTCCTCAAAAAGAGGGTTTCCAATCTGCTCTGTATAAAGGAAGGTTCAACTCTGTGAGTTGAACACACACAAATCAAAGAAGTTTCTGAGAACTCTTCCTTCTAGCATTAGATGAAGAAATCCCGCTTCCAACGAAATCCTCAAAGAGGTCCAAGTATCCACTTGCAGACTTCACAAACAGTGTGTTTCCAAACTGCTCTATAAAAAGAAAGGTTAAACTCTGTGAGTGGAACGCACACATCACAAAGTGGTTTCTGAGAATGATTCTCTCTAGTTTTTATACGAGGATATTTCCTTTTCTACCGTTGGCCCCAAAACGCTTGAAATCTCCACATGCAAATTTCTCAAAAAGAGGGTTTCCAATCTGCTCTGTCTAAAGGAAGGTACAACTCTGTGAGTTGAACATACACAAATCAAAGAACTTTCTGAGAATTCTTCCTTCTAGCATTAGATGAAGAAATCCCGCTTCCAACGAAATCCTCTAAGAGGTCCAAATATCCACTTGCAGATTTTACAAACAGAGTGTTTCCAAACTGCTCTATGAAAAGAAAGGTTAAACTCTGTGAGTGGAACGCACACATCACAAAGTGGTTTCTGAGAATGATCCTCTCTAGTTTTTATACGACGAGATTTCCTTTTCTAACGTTGGCCCCAAATAGATTGAAATCTCCACATGCAAATCCCGCAAAAAGAGGGTTTCCAATCTGCTCTGTCTAAAGGAAGGTTCAACTCTGTGAGATGAACATACACAAATCAACGAAGTTACTGAGAAATCTTCTGTGTAGCATTAGATGAAGAAATCCCGCTTCCAACGAAATCCTCAAAGAGGTCCAAATATCCACTTGCAGATTTTACAAACAGAGTGTTTCCAAACTGCTCTATGAAAAGAAAGGTTAAACTCTGTGAGTGGAACGCACACATCACAAAGTGGTTTCTGAGAATGATCCTTTCTAGTTTTTATACGAGGAGATTTCCTTTTGTAATGTTGGCCCCAAATCGCTTGAAATCTCCACATGCATATTCCTCAAAAAGAGGGTTTCCAATCTGCTCTGTCTAAAGGAAGGTTCAACTCTGTGAGTTGAACACACACAAATCAAAGAAGTTTCTGAGAATTCTTCCTTCTAGCATTAGATGAAGAAATCCCGCTTCCAACGAAATCCTCTAAGAGGTCCAAATATCCACTTGCAGACTTCACAAACAGAGTGTTTCCAAACTGCTCTATGAAAAGAAAGGTTAAACTCTGTGAGTGGAACGCACACTTCCCAAAGTCGTTTCTGAGAATGATTCTCTCTAGTTTTTATGCGAGGATATTTCCTTTTCTACCGATGGCCCAAAAACGCTTGAAATCTCCACATGCAAATTCCTCAAAAAGAGGGTTTCCAATCTGCTCTGTCTAAAGGAAGGTTCAACTCTGTTAGTTGAACACACACAAATCAACGAAGTTACTGAGAAATCTTCTGTGTAGCATTAGATGATGAAATACCGCTTCCAACGAAATCCACAAAGAGGTCCAAATATCCACTTGCAGACTTTACAAACAGAGTGTTTACAAACTGCTCTATGAAATCAAAGGTTAAACTCTGTGAGTGGAACGCACACATCACAAAGTGGTTTCTGAGAATGATTCTCTCTAGTTTTTATACGAGGATATTTCCTTTTCTACCGATGGCCCCAAAACGCTTGAAATCTCCACATGCAAATTCCTCAAAAAGAGGGTTTCCAATCTGCTCTGTATAAAGGAAGGTTCAACTCTGTGAGTTGAACACACACAAATCAAAGAAGTTTCTGAGAACTCTTCCTTCTAGCATTAGATGAAGAAATCCCGCTTCCAACGAAATCCTCAAAGAGGTCCAAGTATCCACTTGCAGACTTCACAAACAGTGTGTTTCCAAACTGCTCTATAAAAAGAAAGGTTAAACTCTGTGAGTGGAACGCACACATCACAAAGTGGTTTCTGAGAATGATTCTCTCTAGTTTTTATACGAGGATATTTCCTTTTCTACCGTTGGCCCCAAAACGCTTGAAATCTCCACATGCAAATTTCTCAAAAAGAGGGTTTCCAATCTGCTCTGTCTAAAGGAAGGTACAACTCTGTGAGTTGAACATATACAAATCAAAGAACTTTCTGAGAATTCTTCCTTCTAGCATTAGATGAAGAAATCCCGCTTCCAACGAAATCCTCTAAGAGGTCCAAATATCCACTTGCAGATTTTACAAACAGAGTGTTTCCAAACTGCTCTATGAAAAGAATGGTTAAACTCTGTGAGTGGAACGCACACATCACAAAGTGGTTTCTGAGAATGATCCTCTCTAGTTTTTATACGACGAGATTTCCTTTTCTAACGTTGGCCCCAAATAGATTGAAATCTCCACATGCAAATCCCGCAAAAAGAGGGTTTCCAATCTGCTCTGTCTAAAGGAAGGTTCAACTCTGTGAGATGAACATACACAAATCAACGAAGTTACTGAGAAATCTTCTGTGTAGCATTAGATGAAGAAATCCCGCTTCCAACGAAATCCTCAAAGAGGTCCAAATATCCACTTGCAGATTTTACAAACAGAGTGTTTCCAAACTGCTCTATGAAAAGAAAGGTTAAACTCTGTGAGTGGAACGCACACATCACAAAGTGGTTTCTGAGAATGATCCTTTCTAGTTTTTATACGAGGAGATTTCCTTTTGTAATCTTGGCCCCAAATCGCTTGAAATCTCCACATGCATATTCCTCAAAAAGAGGGTTTCCAATCTGCTCTGTCTAAAGGAAGGTTCAACTCTGTGAGTTGAACACACACAAATCAAAGAACTTTCTGAGAATTCTTCCTTCTACCATTAGATGAAGAAATCCCGCTTCCAACGAAATCCTCTAAGAGGTCCAAATATCCACTTGCAGACTTCACAAACAGAGTGTTTCCAAACTGCTCTATGAAAAGAAAGGTTAAACTCTGTGAGTGGAACGCACACTTCACAAAGTCGTTTCTGAGAATGATTCTCTCTAGTTTTTATACGAGGATATTTCCTTTTCTACCGATGGCCCAAAAACGCTTGAAATCTCCACATGCAAATTCCTCAAAAAGAGGGTTTCCAATCTGCTCTGTCTAAAGGAAGGTTCAACTCTGTTAGTTGAACACACACAAATCAACGAAGTTACTGAGAAATCTTCTGTGTAGCATTAGATGAAGAAATCCCGCTTCCAATGAAATCCACAAAGAGGTCCAAATATCCACTTGCAGACTTTACAAACAGAGTGTTTACAAACTGCTCTATGAAAAGAAAGGTTAAACTCTGTGAGTGGAACGCACACATCACAAAGTGGTTTCTGAGAATGATTCTCTCTAGTTTTTATACGAGGATATAGCCTTTTCTACCGATGGCCCCAAAACGCTTGAAATCTCCCCATGCAAATTCCTCAAAAAGAGGGTTTCCAATCTGCTCTGTCTAAAGGAAGGTTCAACTCTGTGAGTTGAACACACACAAATCAAAGAAGTTTCTGAGAACTCTTCCTTCTAGCATTAGATGAAGAAATCCCGCTTCCAACGAAATCCTCAAAGAGGTCCAAGTATCCACTTGCAGACTTCACAAATAGAGTGTTTCCAAACTGCTCTATAAAAAGAAAGGTTAAACTCTGTGAGTGGAACGCACACATCACAAAGTGGTTTCTGAGAATGATTCTCTCTAGTTTTTATACGAGGATATTTCCTTTTCTACCGTTGGCCCCAAAACGCTTGAAATCTCCACATGCAAATTTCTCAAAAAGAGGGTTTCCAATCTGCTCTGTCTAAAGGAAGGTACAACTCTGTGAGTTGAACATACACAAATCAAAGAACTTTCTGAGAATTCTTACTTCTAGCATTAGATGAAGAAATCCCGCTTCCAACGAAATCCTCTAAGAGGTCCAAATATCCACTTGCAGATTTTACAAACAGAGTGTTTCCAAACTGCTCTATGAAAAGAAAGGTTAAACTCTGTGAGTGGAACGCACACATCACAAAGTGGTTTCTGAGAATGATCCTCTCTAGTTTTTATACGACGAGATTTCCTTTTCTAACGTTGGCCCCAAATAGATTGAAATCTCCACATGCAAATCCCGCAAAAAGAGGGTTTCCAATCTCCTCTGTCTAAAGGAAGGTTCAACTCTGTGAGATGAACATACACAAATCAACGAAGTTACTGAGAAATCTTCTGTGTAGCATTAGAAGAAGAAATCCCGCTTCCAACGAAATCCTCAAACAGGTCCAAATATCCACTTGCAGATTTTACAAACAGAGTGTTTACAAACTGCTCTATGAAAAGAAAGGTTAAACTCTGTGAGTGGAACGCACACATCACAAAGTGGTTTCTGAGAATGATCCTCTCTAGTTTTTATACGACGAGATTTCCTTTTCTAACGTTGGCCCCAAATAGATTGAAATCTCCACATGCAAATCCCGCAAAAAGAGGGTTTCCAATCTGCTCTGTCTAAAGGAAGGTTCAACTCTGTGAGATGAACATACACAAATCAACGAAGTTACTGAGAAATCTTCTGTGTAGCATTAGATGAAGAAATCCCGCTTCCAACGAAATCCTCAAAGAGGTCCAAATATCCACTTGCAGATTTTACAAACAGAGTGTTTCCAAACTGCTCTATGAAAAGAAAGGTTAAACTCTGTGAGTGGAACGCACACATCACAAAGTGGTTTCTGAGAATGATCCTTTCTAGTTTTTATACGAGGAGATTTCCTTTTGTAATGTTGGCCCCAAATCGCTTGAAATCTCCACATGCATATTCCTCAAAAAGAGGGTTTCCAATCTGCTCTGTCTAAAGGAAGGTTCAACTCTGTGAGTTGAACACACACAAATCAAAGAAGTTTCTGAGAATTCTTCCTTCTAGCATTAGATGAAGAAATCCCGCTTCCAACGAAATCCTCAAATAGGTCCAAATATCCACTTGCAGACTTTACAAACAGAGTGTTTCCAAACTGCTCTATGAAAAGAAAGGTTAAACTCTGTGAGTGGAACGCACACATCACAAACTAGTTTCTGAGAATGATTCTCTCTTGTTTTTATACGACGAGATTTCCTTTTCAACCGTTGGCCCCAAAGTGCTTGAAATCTCCACATGCATATTCCTCAAAAAGAGGGTTTCCAATCTGCTCTGTCTAAAGGAAGGTTCAACTCTGTGAGTTGAACACACACAAATCAAAGAAGTTTCTGAGAATTCTTCCTTCTAGCATTAGATGAAGAAATCCCGCTTCGAACGAAATCCTCAAATAGGTCCAAATATCCACTTGCAGATTTTACAAACAGAGTGTTTCCAATCTTCTCTATGAAAAGAAAGGTTAAACTCTGTGAGTGGAACGCACACATCACAAAGTGGTTTCTGAGAATGATTCTCTCTAGTTTTTATACGAGGATATTTCCTTTTCTACCGATGGCCCGAAAACTCTTGAAATCTCCACATGCAAATTCCTCAAAAAGAGGGTTTCCAATCTGCTCTGTCTAAAGGAAGGTTCAACTCTGTTAGTTGAACACACACAAATCAACGAAGTTATTGAGAAATCTTCTGTGTAGCATTAGATGAAGAAATCCCGCTTCCAACGAAATCCACAAAGAGGTCCAAATATCCACTTGCAGACTTTACAAACAGAGTGTTTACAAACTGCTCTATGAAAAGAAAGGTTAAACTCTGTGAGTGGAACGCACACATCACGAAGTGGTTTCTGAGAATGATTCTCTCTAGTTTTTATACGAGGATATTTCCTTTTTTACCGATGGCCCCAAAACGCTTGAAATCTCCACATGCAAATTCCTAAAAAAGAGTGTTTCCAATCTGCTCTGTCTAAAGGAAGGTTCAACTCTGTGAGTTGAACACACAAAAATCAAAGAAGTTTCTGAGAATTCTTCCTTCTAGCATTAGATGAAGAAATCCCTCTTCCAACGAAATCCTCAAAGACGTCAAAATATCCACTTGCAGACTTTACAAACAGAGTGTTTCCAAACTTCTCTATGAAAAGAAAGGTTAAACTCTGTGAGTGGAACGCACACATCACAAAGTGGTTTCTGAGAATGATTCTCTCTAGTTTTTATACGAGGATATTTCCTTTTCTACCGATGGCCCCAAAACGCTTGAAATCTCCACATGCAAATTCCTCAAAAAGAGGGTTTCCAATCTGCTCTGTCTAAAGGAAGGTTCAACTCTGTTAGTTGAACACACACAAATCAACGAAGTTACTGAGAAATCTTCTGTGTAGCATTAGATGAAGAAATCCCGCTTCCAATGAAATCCACAAAGAGGTCCAAATATCCACTTGCAGACTTTACAAACAGAGTGTTTACAAACTGCTCTATGAAAAGAAAGGTTAAACTCTGTGAGTGGAACGCACACATCACGAAGTGGTTTCTGAGAATGATTCTCTCTAGTTTTTATACGAGGATATTTCCTTTTTTACCGATGGCCCCAAAACGCTTGAAATCTCCACATGCAAATTCCTAAAAAAGAGTGTTTCCAATCTGCTCTGTCTAAAGGAAGGTTCAACTCTGTGAGTTGAATACACACAAATCAAAGAAGTTTCTGAGAATTCTTCCTTCTAGCATTAGATGAAGAAATCCCTCTTCCAACGAAATCCTCAAATAGGTCCAAATATCCACTTGCAGAATTTACAAACAGAGTGTTTCCAAACTGCTCTATGAAAAGAAAGGTTAAACTCTGTGAGTGGAACGCACACATCACAAAGTAGTTTCTGAGAATGATTCTCTCTTGTTTTTATACGAGGAGATTTCCTTTTCAACCGTTGGCCCCAAATTGCTTGAAATCTCCACATGCATATTCCTCAAAAAGAGGGTTTCCAATCTGCTCTGTCTAAAGGAAGGTTCAACTCTGTGAGTTGAACACACAAAAATCAAAGAAGTTTCTGAGAATTCTTCCTTCTAGCATTAGATGAAGAAATCCCGCTTCCAACGAAATCCTCAAAGACGTCAAAATATCCACTTGCAGACTTTACAAACAGAGTGTTTACAAACTTCTCTATGAAAAGAAAGGTTAAACTCTGTGAGTGGAACGCACACATCACAAAGTGGTTTCTGAGAATGATTCTCTCTAGTTTTTATACGAGGATATTTCCTTTTCTACCGATGGCCCCAAAACGCTTGAAATCTCCACATGCAAATTCCTCAAAAAGAGGGTTTCCAATCTGCTCTGTCTAAAGGAAGGTTCAACTCTGTGAGTTCAACACACACAAATCGAAGAAGTTTCTGAGAACTCTTCCTTCTAGCATTAGATGAAGAAATCCCGCTTCCAACGAAATCCTCAAAAAGGTCCAAGTATCCACTTGCAGACTTCACAAACAGAGTGTTTCCAAACTGCTCTATAAAAAGAAAGGTTAAACTCTGTGAGTGGAACGCACACATCACAAAGTGGTTTCTGAGAATGATTCTCTCTAGTTTTTATACGAGGATATTTCCTTTTCTACCTTTGGCCCCAAAACTCTTGAAATCTCCAAATGCAAATTTCTCAAAAAGAGGGTTTCCAATCTGCTCTGTCTAAAGGAAGGTACAACTCTGTGAGTTGAACATACACAAATCAAAGAACTTTCTGAGAATTCTTCCTTCTAGCATTAGATGAAGCAATCCCGCTTCCAACGAAATCCTCTAAGAGGTCCAAATATCCACTTGCAGATTTTACCAACAGAGTGTTTCCAAACTGCTCTATGAAAAGAAAGGTTAAACTCTGTGGGTGGAACGCACACGTCACAAAGTGGTTTCTGAGAATGATCCTCTCTAGTTTTTATACGACGAGATTTCCTTTTCTAATGTTGGCCCCAAATCGCTTGAAATCTCCACATGCAAATTCCTCAAAAAGAGGGTTTCCAATCTGCTCTGTCTAAAGGAAGGTTCAACTCTGTGAGTTGAACACACACAAATCAAAGAAGTTTCTGAGAATTCTTCCTTCTAGCATTAGATGAAGAAATCCCGCTTCCAACGAAATCCTCTAAGAGGTCCAAATATCCACTTGCAGACTTCACAAACAGAGTGTTTCCAAACTGCTCTATGAAAAGAAAGGTTAAACTCTGTGAGTGGAACGCGCACTTCACAAAGTCGTTTCTGAGAATGATTCTCTCTAGTTTTTATACGAGGATATTTCCTTTTCTACCGATGGCCCGAAAACGCTTGAAATCTCCACATGCAAATTCCTCAAAAAGAGGGTTTCCAATCTGCTCTGTCTAAAGGAAGGTTCAACTCTGTTAGTTGAACACACACAAATCAACGAAGTTACTGAGAAATCTTCTGTGTAGCATTAGATGAAGAAATCCCGCTTCCAATGAAATCCACAAAGTGGTCCAAATATCCACTTGCAGACTTTACAAACAGAGTGTTTACAAACTGCTCTATGAAAAGAAAGGTTAAACTCTCTGAGTGGAACGCACACATCACAAAGTGGTTTCTGAGAATGATTCTCTCTAGTTTTTATAAGAGGATATAGCCCTTTCTACCGTTGGCCCCAAAAGGATTGAAATCTCCACATGCATATTCCTCAAAAAGAGGGTTTCCAATCTGCTCTGTCTAAAGGAAGGTTCAACTCTGTGAGTTCAACACACACAAATCGAAAAGTTTCTGAGAATTCTTCCTTCTAGCATTAGATGAAGAAATCCCGCTTCTAACGAAATCCTCCAAGAGGTCCAAATATCCACTTGCAGACTTCACAAACAGAGTGTTTCCAAACTGCTCTATAAAAAGAAAGGTTAAACTCTGTGAGTGGATCGCACACATCACAAAGTGGTTTCTGAGAATGATTCTCTCTGGTTTTTATACGAGGATATTTCCTTTTCTACCGTTTGCCCCAAATCGCTTGAAATCTCCACATACAAATTCCTCAAAAAGAGGGTTTCCAATCTGCTCTGTCTAAAGGAAGGTTCAACTCTGTTAGTTGAACACACAGAAATCAACGAAGTTACTGAGAAATCTTCTGTGTAGCATTAGATGAAGAAACCCCACTTCCAACGACATCCTCAAAGAGGTACAAATATCCACTTGCAGACTTTACAAACAGAGTGCTTCCAAACTGCTCTATGAAAAGAAAGGTTAAACTCTGTGAGTGGAACGCACACATCACAAAGTGGTTTCTGAGAATGATTCTCTCTAGTTTTTCTATGAGGATATTTCCTTTTCTAACGTAGGCCCCAAATCGCTTGAAATCTCCACATGCAAATTCCTCAAAAAGAGGGTTTCCAATCTGCTCTGTCTAAAGGAAGGTTCAACTCTGTGAGTTGAACACACGCAAATCAAAGAAGTTTCTGAAAATTCTTCCTTCTAGCATTAGATGAAGAAATCCCGCTTCCAATGAAATCCTCAAAGAGGTCCAAATTTCCCCTTCCAGACTTCAAAACCAGAGTGTTTCCAAACTGCTCTATGAAAAGAAAGGTTAAACTCTGTGAGTGGAACACACACATCACAAAGTGGTTTCTGAGAATGATTCTCTCTAGTTTTTATACGAGGATATTTCCTTTTCTACCGATGGACCCAAAACGCTTGAAATCTCCACATGCAAATTCCTCAAAAAGAGGGTTTCCAATCTGCTCTGTCTAAAGGAAGGTTCAACTCTGTGAGTTGAACACACACAAATCAAAGAAGTTTCTGAGAATTCTTCCTTCTAGCATTAGATGAAGAAATCCCGCTTCTAACGAAATCCTCCAAGAGGTCCAAATATCCACTTGCAGACTTCACAAAAAGAGTGTTTCCAAACTGCTCTATGAAAAGAAAGGTTAAACTCTGTGAGTGGATCGCACACATCACAAAGTGGTTTCTGAGATGATTCTCTCTAGTTTTTATACGAGGATATTTCCTTTTCTACCGATGGCCCAAAAACGCTTGAAATCTCCACATGCAAATTCCTCAAAAAGAGAGTTTCCAATCTGCTCTGTCTAAAGGAAGGTTCAACTCTGTTAGTTGAACACTCACAAATCAACGAAGTTATTGAGAAATCTTCTGTGTAGCATTAGATGAAGAAATCCCGCTTCCAACGAAATCCACAAAGAGGTCCAAATATCCACTTGCAGACTTCACAAACAGAGTGTTTCCAAACTGCTCTATGAAAAGAAAGGTTAAACTCTGTGAGTGGATCGCACACATCACAAAGTGGTTTCTGAGAATGATTCTCTCTAGTTTTTATACGAGGAGATTTCCTTTTCTACCGTTGGCGCCAAAGTGCTTGAAATCTCCACATGCATATTCCTCAAAAAGAGGGTTTCCAATCTGCTCTGTCTAAAGGAAGGTTCAACTCTGTGAGTTGAACACACACAAATCAAAGAAGTTACTGAGAAATCTTCTGTGTAGCATTAGATGAAGAAATCCCGCTTCCAACGAAATCCACAAAGAAGTCCATATATCCACTTGCAGACTTTACAAACAGAGTGTTTACAAACTGCTCTATGAAAAGAAAGGTTAAACTCTGTGAGTGGAATGCACACATCACAAAGTGGTTTCTGAGAATGATTCTCTCTAGTTTTTATACGAGGATATTTCCTTTTCTACCGATGGCCCCAAAACGCTTGAAATCTCCACATGCAAATTCCTCAAAAAGAGGGTTTCCAATCTGCTCTGTCTAAAGGAAGGTTCAACTCTGTGAGTTGAACACACACAAATCAAAGAAGTTTCTGAGAATTCTTCCTTCTAGAATTAGATGAAGAAATCCCGCTTCTAACGAAATCCTCCAAGAGGTCCAAATATCCACTTGCAGACTTCACAAACAGATTGTTTCCAAACTGCTCTATGAAAAGAAAGGTTAAACTCTGTGAGTGGATCGCACACATCACAAAGTGGTTTCTGAGATGATTCTCTCTAGTTTTTATACGAGGATATTTCCTTTTCTACCGATGGCCCAAAAACGCTTGAAATCTCCACATGCAAATTCCTCAAAAAGAGAGTTTCCAATCTGCTCTGTCTAAAGGAAGGTTCAACTCTGTTAGTTGAACACTCACAAATCAACGAAGTTATTGAGAAATCTTCTGTGTAGCATTAGATGATGAAATCCCGCTTCCAACGAAATCCACAAAGAGGTCCAAATATCCACTTGCAGACTTTACAAACAGAGTGTTTACAAGCTGCTCTATGAAAAGAAAGGTTAAACTCTGTGAGTGGAACGCACACATCACAAAGTGGTTTCTGAGAATGATTCTCTCTAGTTTTTATACGAGGAGATTTCCTTTTCTACCGATGGCTCCAAAACGCTTGAAATCTCCACATGAAAATTCCTCAAAAAGAGGGTTTCCAATCTGCTCTGTCTAAAGGAAGGTTCAACTCTGTGAGTTCAACACACACAAATCAAAGAAGTTTCTGAGAATTCTTCCTTCTAGCATTAGATGAAGAAATCCCGCTTCCAACGAAATCCTCCAAGAGGTCCAAATATCCACTTGCAGACTTCACAAACAGAGTGTTTCCAAACTGCTCTATGAAAAGAAAGGTTAAACTCTGTGAGTGGATCGCACACATCACAAAGTGGTTTCTGAGAATGATTCTCTCTAGTTTTTATACGAGGATACTTCCTTTTCTACCGTTGGCCCCAAATCGCTTGAAATCTCCACATGCAAATTCCTCAAAAAGAGGGTTTCCAATCTGCTCTGTCTAAAGGAAGGTTCAACTCTGTTAGTTGAACACACAGAAATCAACGAAGTTACTGAGAAATCTTCTGTGTAGCATTAGATGAAGAAACCCCACTTCCAACGACATCCTCAAAGAGGTACAAATATCCACTTGCAGACTTTACAAACAGAGTGTTTCCAAACTGCTCTATGAAAAGAAAGGTTAAACTCTGTGAGTGGAACGCACACATCACAAAGTGGTTTCTGAGAATGATTCTCTCTAGTTTTTCTATGAGGATATTTCCTTTTCTAACGTAGGCCCCAAATCGCTTGAAATCTCCACATGCAAATTCCTCAAAAAGAGGGTTTCCAATCTGCTCTGTCTAAAGGAAGGTTCAACTCTGTGAGTTGAACACACGCAAATCAAAGAAGTTTCTGAAAATTCTTCCTTCTAGCATTAGATGAAGAAATCCCGCTTCCAATGAAATCCTCAAAGAGGTCCAAATATCCCCTTGCAGACTTCAAAACCAGAGTGTTTCCAAACTGCTCTATGAAAAGAAAGGTTGAACTCTGTGAGTGGAACACACACATCAGAAAGTAGTTTCTGAAAATGATTCTCTCTAGTTTTTATATTAGGATATTTCCTTTTCTACCGTTGGCCACAAAAAGCTTGAAATCTCCACATGCATATTCCTCAAAAAGAGGGTTTCCAATCTGCTCTGTCTAAAGGAAGGTTCAACTCTGTGAGTTGAACGCACACAAATCAAAGAAGTTTCTGAGAATTCTTCTGTGTAGCATTAGATGAAGAAACCCCACTTCCAACGACATCCTCCAAGAGGTCCAAATATCCACTTGCAGACTTCACAAACAGAGTGTTTCCAAACTGCTCTATGAAAAGAAAGGTTAAACTCTGTGAGTGGAACGCACACATAACAAACTGGTTTCTGAGAATGATTCTCTCTAGTTTTTATACGAGGATATTTCCTTTTCTACCATTGGCCCCAAAACGCTTGAAATCTCCACATGCAAATTCCTCAAAAAGAGGGTTTCCAATCTGCTCTGTCTAAAGGAAGGTTCAACTCTGTGAGTTGAACACACACAAATCAAAGAAGTTTCTGAGAATTCTTCCTTCTAGCATTAGATGAAGAAATCCCGCTTCTAACGAAATCCTCCAAGAGGTCCAAATATCCACTTGCAGACTTCACAAACAGAGTGTTTCCAAACTGCTCTATGAAAAGAAAGGTTAAACTCTGTGAGTGGATCGCACACATCACAAAGTGGTTTCTGAGATGATTCTCTCTAGTTTTTATACGAGGATATTTCCTTTTCTACCGATGGCCCAAAAACGCTTGAAATCTCCACATGCAAATTCCTCAAAAAGAGAGTTTCCAATCTGCTCTGTCTAAAGGAAGGTTCAACTCTGTTAGTTGAACACTCACAAATCAACGAAGTTATTGAGAAATCTTCTGTGTAGCATTAGATGAAGAAATCCCGCTTCCAACGAAATCCACAAAGAGGTCCAAATATCCACTTGCAGACTTTACAAACAGAGTGTTTACAAGCTGCTCTATGAAAAGAAAGGTTAAACACTGTGAGTGGAACGCACACATCACAAAGTGGTTTCTGAGAATGATTCTCTCTAGTTTTTATACGAGGAGATTTCCTTTTCTACCGATGGCTCCAAAACGCTTGAAATCTCCACATGCAAATTCCTCAAAAAGAGGGTTTCCATTCTGCTCTGTCTAAAGGATGGTTCAACTCTGTGAGTTCAACACACACAAATCAAAGAAGTTTCTGAGAATTCTTCCTTCTAGCATTAGATGAAGAAATCCCGCTTCCAACGAAATCCTCCAAGAGGTCCAAATATCCACTTGCAGACTTCACAAACAGAGTGTTTCCAAACTGCTCTATGAAAAGAAAGGTTAAACTCTGTGAGTGGATCGCACACATCACAAAGTGGTTTCTGAGAATGATTCTCTCTAGTTTTTATACGAGGATATTTCCTTTTCTACCGTTGGCCCCAAATCGCTTGAAATCTCCACATGCAAATTCCTCAAAAAGAGGGTTTCCAATCTGCTCTGTCTAAAGGAAGGTTCAACTCTGTTAGTTGAACACACAGAAATCAACGAAGTTACTGAGAAATCTTCTGTGTAGCATTAGATGAAGAAACCCCACTTCCAACGACATCCTCAAAGAGGTACAAATATCCACTTGCAGACTTTACAAACAGAGTGCTTCCAAACTGCTCTATGAAAAGAAAGGTTAAACTCTGTGAGTGGAACGCACACATCACAAAGTGGTTTCTGAGAATGATTCTCTCTAGTTTTTCTATGAGGATATTTCCTTTTCTAACGTAGGCCCCAAATCGCTTGAAATCTCCACATGCAAATTCCTCAAAAAGAGGGTTTCCAATCTGCTCTGTCTAAAGGAAGGTTCAACTCTGTGAGTTGAACACACGCAAATCAAAGAAGTTTCTGAAAATTCTTCCTTCTAGCATTAGATGAAGAAATCCCGCTTCCAATGAAATCCTCAAAGAGGTCCAAATATCCCCTTGCAGACTTCAAAACCAGAGTGTTTCCAAACTGCTCTATGAAAAGAAAGGTTGAACTCTGTGAGTGGAACACACACATCAGAAAGTAGTTTCTGAAAATGATTCTCTCTAGTTTTTATATTAGGATATTTCCTTTTCTACCGTTGGCCACAAAAAGCTTGAAATCTCCACATGCATATTCCTCAAAAAGAGGGTTTCCAATCTGCTCTGTCTAAAGGAAGGTTCAACTCTGTGAGTTGAACGCACACAAATCAAAGAAGTTTCTGAGAATTCTTCTGTGTAGCATTAGATGAAGAAACCCCACTTCCAACGACATCCTCCAAGAGGTCCAAATATCCACTTGCAGACTTCACAAACAGAGTGTTTCCAAACTGCTCTATGAAAAGAAAGGTTAAACTCTGTGAGTGGAACGCACACATAACAAAGTGGTTTCTGAGAATGATTCTCTCTAGTTTTTATACGAGGATATTTCCTTTTCTACCGATGGCCCAAAAACGCTTGAAATCTCCACATGCAAATTCCTCAAAAAGAGGGTTTCCAATCTGCTCTGTCTAAAGGAAGGTTCAACTCTGTGAGTTGAACACACACAAATCAAAGAAGTTTCTGAGAATTCTTCCTTCTAGCATTAGATGAAGAAATCCCGCTTCTAACGAAATCCTCCAAGAGGTCCAAATATCCACTTGCAGACTTCACAAACAGAGTGTTTCCAAACTGCTCTATGAAAAGAAAGGTTAAACTCTGTGAGTGGATCGCGCACATCACAAAGTGGTTTCTGAGATGATTCTCTCTAGTTTTTATACGAGGATATTTCCTTTTCTACCGATGGCCCAAAAACGCTTGAAATCTCCACATGCAAATTCCTCAAAAAGAGAGTTTCCAATCTGCTCTGTCTAAAGGAAGGTTCAACTCTGTTAGTTGAACACTCACAAATCAACGAAGTTATTGAGAAATCTTCTGTGTAGCATTAGATGAAGAAATCCCGCTTCCAACGAAATCCACAAAGAGGTCCAAATATCCACTTGCAGACTTTACAAACAGAGTGTTTACAAGCTGCTCTATGAAAAGAAAGGTTAAACACTCTGAGTGGAACGCACACATCACAAAGTGGTTTCTGAGAATGATTCTCTCTAGTTTTTATACGAGGAGATTTCCTTTTCTACCGATGGCTCCAAAACGCTTGAAATCTCCACATGCAAATTCCTCAAAAAGAGGGTTTCCATTCTGCTCTGTCTAAAGGATGGTTCAACTCTGTGAGTTCAACACACACAAATCAAAGAAGTTTCTGAGAATTCTTCCTTCTAGCATTAGATGAAGAAATCCCGCTTCCAACGAAATCCACAAAGAGGTCCAAATATCCACTTGCAGACTTCACAAACAGAGTGTTTCCAAACTGCTCTATGAAAAGAAAGGTTAAACTCTGTGAGTGGATCGCACACATCACAAAGTGGTTTCTGAGAATGATTCTCTCTAGTTTTTATACGAGGAGATTTCCTTTTCTACCGATGGCCCCAAAACGCTTGAAATCTCCACATGCAAATTCCTCAAAAAGAGGGTTTCCAATCTGCTCTGTCTAAAGGAAGGTTCAACTCTGTGAGTTGAACACACGCAAATCAAAGAAGTTTCTGAAAATTCTTCCTTCTAGCATTAGATGAAGAAATCCCGCTTCCAATGAAATCCTCAAAGAGGTCCAAATATCCCCTTGCAGACTTCAAAACCAGAGTGTTTCCAAACTGCTCTATGAAAAGAAAGGTTGAACTCTGTGAGTGGAACACACACATCAGAAAGTAGTTTCTGAAAATGATTCTCTCTAGTTTTTATATTAGGATATTTCCTTTTCTACCGTTGGCCACAAAAAGCTTGAAATCTCCACATGCATATTCCTCAAAAAGAGGGTTTCCAATCTGCTCTGTCTAAAGGAAGGTTCAACTCTGTGAGTTGAACGCACACAAATCAAAGAAGTTTCTGAGAATTCTTCTGTGTAGCATTAGATGAAGAAACCCCACTTCCAACGACATCCTCCAAGAGGTCCAAATATCCACTTGCAGACTTCACAAACAGAGTGTTTCCAAACTGCTCTATGAAAAGAAAGGTTAAACTCTGTGAGTGGAACGCACACATAACAAACTGGTTTCTGAGAATGATTCTCTCTAGTTTTTATACGAGGATATTTCCTTTTCTACCATTGGCCCCAAAACGCTTGAAATCTCCACATGCAAATTCCTCAAAAAGAGGGTTTCCAATCTGCTCTGTCTAAAGGAAGGTTCAACTCTGTGAGTTGAACACACACAAATCAAAGAAGTTTCTGAGAATTCTTCCTTCTAGCATTAGATGAAGAAATCCCGCTTCTAACGAAATCCTCCAAGAGGTCCAAATATCCACTTGCAGACTTCACAAACAGAGTGTTTCCAAACTGCTCTATGAAAAGAAAGGTTAAACTCTGTGAGTGGATCGCACACATCACAAAGTGGTTTCTGAGATGATTCTCTCTAGTTTTTATACGAGGATATTTCCTTTTCTACCGATGGCCCAAAAACGCTTGAAATCTCCACATGCAAATTCCTCAAAAAGAGAGTTTCCAATCTGCTCTGTCTAAAGGAAGGTTCAACTCTGTTAGTTGAACACTCACAAATCAACGAAGTTATTGAGAAATCTTCTGTGTAGCATTAGATGAAGAAATCCCGCTTCCAACGAAATCCACAAAGAGGTCCAAATATCCACTTGCAGACTTTACAAACAGAGTGTTTACAAGCTGCTCTATGAAAAGAAAGGTTAAACACTGTGAGTGGAACGCACACATCACAAAGTGGTTTCTGAGAATGATTCTCTCTAGTTTTTATACGAGGAGATTTCCTTTTCTACCGATGGCTCCAAAACGCTTGAAATCTCCACATGCAAATTCCTCAAAAAGAGGGTTTCCATTCTGCTCTGTCTAAAGGATGGTTCAACTCTGTGAGTTCAACACACACAAATCAAAGAAGTTTCTGAGAATTCTTCCTTCTAGCATTAGATGAAGAAATCCCGCTTCCAACGAAATCCTCCAAGAGGTCCAAATATCCACTTGCAGACTTCACAAACAGAGTGTTTCCAAACGGCTCTATGAAAAGAAAGGTTAAACTCTGTGAGTGGATCGCACACATCACAAAGTGGTTTCTGAGAATGATTCTCTCTAGTTTTTATACGAGGATATTTCCTTTTCTACCGTTGGCCCCAAATCGCTTGAAATCTCCACATGCAAATTCCTCAAAAAGAGGGTTTCCAATCTGCTCTGTCTAAAGGAAGGTTCAACTCTGTTAGTTGAACACACAGAAATCAACGAAGTTACTGAGAAATCTTCTGTGTAGCATTAGATGAAGAAACCCCACTTCCAACGACATCCTCAAAGAGGTACAAATATCCACTTGCAGACTTTACAAACAGAGTGCTTCCAAACTGCTCTATGAAAAGAAAGGTTAAACTCTGTGAGTGGAACGCACACATCACAAAGTGGTTTCTGAGAATGATTCTCTCTAGTTTTTCTATGAGGATATTTCCTTTTCTAACGTAGGCCCCAAATCGCTTGAAATCTCCACATGCAAATTCCTCAAAAAGAGGGTTTCCAATCTGCTCTGTCTAAAGGAAGGTTCAACTCTGTGAGTTGAACACACGCAAATCAAAGAAGTTTCTGAAAATTCTTCCTTCTAGCATTAGATGAAGAAATCCCGCTTCCAATGAAATCCTCAAAGAGGTCCAAATATCCCCTTGCAGACTTCAAAACCAGAGTGTTTCCAAACTGCTCTATGAAAAGAAAGGTTGAACTCTGTGAGTGGAACACACACATCAGAAAGTAGTTTCTGAAAATGATTCTCTCTAGTTTTTATATTAGGATATTTCCTTTTCTACCGTTGGCCACAAAAAGCTTGAAATCTCCACATGCATATTCCTCAAAAAGAGGGTTTCCAATCTGCTCTGTCTAAAGGAAGGTTCAACTCTGTGAGTTGAACGCACACAAATCAAAGAAGTTTCTGAGAATTCTTCTGTGTAGCATTAGATGAAGAAACCCCACTTCCAACGACATCCTCCAAGAGGTCCAAATATCCACTTGCAGACTTCACAAACAGAGTGTTTCCAAACTGCTCTATGAAAAGAAAGGTTAAACTCTGTGAGTGGAACGCACACATAACAAAGTGGTTTCTGAGAATGATTCTCTCTAGTTTTTATACGAGGATATTTCCTTTTCTACCGATGGCCCAAAAACGCTTGAAATCTCCACATGCAAATTCCTCAAAAAGAGGGTTTCCAATCTGCTCTGTCTAAAGGAAGGTTCAACTCTGTGAGTTGAACACACACAAATCAAAGAAGTTTCTGAGAATTCTTCCTTCTAGCATTAGATGAAGAAATCCCGCTTCTAACGAAATCCTCCAAGAGGTCCAAATATCCACTTGCAGACTTCACAAACAGAGTGTTTCCAAACTGCTCTATGAAAAGAAAGGTTAAACTCTGTGAGTGGATCGCGCACATCACAAAGTGGTTTCTGAGATGATTCTCTCTAGTTTTTATACGAGGATATTTCCTTTTCTACCGATGGCCCAAAAACGCTTGAAATCTCCACATGCAAATTCCTCAAAAAGAGAGTTTCCAATCTGCTCTGTCTAAAGGAAGGTTCAACTCTGTTAGTTGAACACTCACAAATCAACGAAGTTATTGAGAAATCTTCTGTGTAGCATTAGATGAAGAAATCCCGCTTCCAACGAAATCCACAAAGAGGTCCAAATATCCACTTGCAGACTTTACAAACAGAGTGTTTACAAGCTGCTCTATGAAAAGAAAGGTTAAACACTCTGAGTGGAACGCACACATCACAAAGTGGTTTCTGAGAATGATTCTCTCTAGTTTTTATACGAGGAGATTTCCTTTTCTACCGATGGCTCCAAAACGCTTGAAATCTCCACATGCAAATTCCTCAAAAAGAGGGTTTCCATTCTGCTCTGTCTAAAGGATGGTTCAACTCTGTGAGTTCAACACACACAAATCAAAGAAGTTTCTGAGAATTCTTCCTTCTAGCATTAGATGAAGAAATCCCGCTTCCAACGAAATCCACAAAGAGGTCCAAATATCCACTTGCAGACTTCACAAACAGAGTGTTTCCAAACTGCTCTATGAAAAGAAAGGTTAAACTCTGTGAGTGGATCGCACACATCACAAAGTGGTTTCTGAGAATGATTCTCTCTAGTTTTTATACGAGGAGATTTCCTTTTCTACCGATGGCCCCAAAACGCTTGAAATCTCCACATGCAAATTCCTCAAAAAGAGGGTTTCCAATCTGCTCTGTCTAAAGGAAGGTTCAACTCTGTGAGTTGAACACACGCAAATCAAAGAAGTTTCTGAAAATTCTTCCTTCTAGCATTAGATGAAGAAATCCCGCTTCCAATGAAATCCTCAAAGAGGTCCAAATATCCCCTTGCAGACTTCAAAACCAGAGTGTTTCCAAACTGCTCTATGAAAAGAAAGGTTGAACTCTGTGAGTGGAACACACACATCAGAAAGTAGTTTCTGAAAATGATTCTCTCTAGTTTTTATATTAGGATATTTCCTTTTCTACCGTTGGCCACAAAAAGCTTGAAATCTCCACATGCATATTCCTCAAAAAGAGGGTTTCCAATCTGCTCTGTCTAAAGGAAGGTTCAACTCTGTGAGTTGAACGCACACAAATCAAAGAAGTTTCTGAGAATTCTTCTGTGTAGCATTAGATGAAGAAACCCCACTTCCAACGACATCCTCCAAGAGGTCCAAATATCCACTTGCAGACTTCACAAACAGAGTGTTTCCAAACTGCTCTATGAAAAGAAAGGTTAAACTCTGTGAGTGGAACGCACACATAACAAACTGGTTTCTGAGAATGATTCTCTCTAGTTTTTATACGAGGATATTTCCTTTTCTACCATTGGCCCCAAAACGCTTGAAATCTCCACATGCAAATTCCTCAAAAAGAGGGTTTCCAATCTGTTCTGTCTAAAGGAAGGTTCAACTCTGTGAGTTGAACACACACAAATCAAAGAAGTTTCTGAGAATTCTTCCTTCTAGCATTAGATGAAGAAATCCCGCTTCTAACGAAATCCTCCAAGAGGTCCAAATATCCACTTGCAGACTTCACAAACAGAGTGTTTCCAAACTGCTCTATGAAAAGAAAGGTTAAACTCTGTGAGTGGATCGCACACATCACAAAGTGGTTTCTGAGATGATTCTCTCTAGTTTTTATACGAGGATATTTCCTTTTCTACCGATGGCCCAAAAACGCTTGAAATCTCCACATGCAAATTCCTCAAAAAGAGAGTTTCCAATCTGCTCTGTCTAAAGGAAGGTTCAACTCTGTTAGTTGAACACTCACAAATCAACGAAGTTATTGAGAAATCTTCTGTGTAGCATTAGATGAAGAAATCCCGCTTCCAACGAAATCCACAAAGAGGTCCAAATATCCACTTGCAGACTTTACAAACAGAGTGTTTACAAGCTGCTCTATGAAAAGAAAGGTTAAACACTGTGAGTGGAACGCACACATCACAAAGTGGTTTCTGAGAATGATTCTCTCTAGTTTTTATACGAGGAGATTTCCTTTTCTACCGATGGCTCCAAAACGCTTGAAATCTCCACATGCAAATTCCTCAAAAAGAGGGTTTCCATTCTGCTCTGTCTAAAGGATGGTTCAACTCTGTGAGTTCAACACACACAAATCAAAGAAGTTTCTGAGAATTCTTCCTTCTAGCATTAGATGAAGAAATCCCGCTTCCAACGAAATCCTCCAAGAGGTCCAAATATCCACTTGCAGACTTCACAAACAGAGTGTTTCCAAACGGCTCTATGAAAAGAAAGGTTAAACTCTGTGAGTGGATCGCACACATCACAAAGTGGTTTCTGAGAATGATTCTCTCTAGTTTTTATACGAGGATATTTCCTTTTCTACCGTTGGCCCCAAATCGCTTGAAATCTCCACATGCAAATTCCTCAAAAAGAGGGTTTCCAATCTGCTCTGTCTAAAGGAAGGTTCAACTCTGTTAGTTGAACACACAGAAATCAACGAAGTTACTGAGAAATCTTCTGTGTAGCATTAGATGAAGAAACCCCACTTCCAACGACATCCTCAAAGAGGTACAAATATCCACTTGCAGACTTTACAAACAGAGTGCTTCCAAACTGCTCTATGAAAAGAAAGGTTAAACTCTGTGAGTGGAACGCACACATCACAAAGTGGTTTCTGAGAATGATTCTCTCTAGTTTTTCTATGAGGATATTTCCTTTTCTAACGTAGGCCCCAAATCGCTTGAAATCTCCACATGCAAATTCCTCAAAAAGAGGGTTTCCAATCTGCTCTGTCTAAAGGAAGGTTCAACTCTGTGAGTTGAACACACGCAAATCAAAGAAGTTTCTGAAAATTCTTCCTTCTAGCATTAGATGAAGAAATCCCGCTTCCAATGAAATCCTCAAAGAGGTCCAAATATCCCCTTGCAGACTTCAAAACCAGAGTGTTTCCAAACTGCTCTATGAAAAGAAAGGTTGAACTCTGTGAGTGGAACACACACATCAGAAAGTAGTTTCTGAAAATGATTCTCTCTAGTTTTTATATTAGGATATTTCCTTTTCTACCGTTGGCCACAAAAAGCTTGAAATCTCCACATGCATATTCCTCAAAAAGAGGGTTTCCAATCTGCTCTGTCTAAAGGAAGGTTCAACTCTGTGAGTTGAACGCACACAAATCAAAGAAGTTTCTGAGAATTCTTCTGTGTAGCATTAGATGAAGAAACCCCACTTCCAACGACATCCTCCAAGAGGTCCAAATATCCACTTGCAGACTTCACAAACAGAGTGTTTCCAAACTGCTCTATGAAAAGAAAGGTTAAACTCTGTGAGTGGAACGCACACATAACAAAGTGGTTTCTGAGAATGATTCTCTCTAGTTTTTATACGAGGATATTTCCTTTTCTACCGATGGCCCAAAAACGCTTGAAATCTCCACATGCAAATTCCTCAAAAAGAGGGTTTCCAATCTGCTCTGTCTAAAGGAAGGTTCAACTCTGTGAGTTGAACACACACAAATCAAAGAAGTTTCTGAGAATTCTTCCTTCTAGCATTAGATGAAGAAATCCCGCTTCTAACGAAATCCTCCAAGAGGTCCAAATATCCACTTGCAGACTTCACAAACAGAGTGTTTCCAAACTGCTCTATGAAAAGAAAGGTTAAACTCTGTGAGTGGATCGCGCACATCACAAAGTGGTTTCTGAGATGATTCTCTCTAGTTTTTATACGAGGATATTTCCTTTTCTACCGATGGCCCAAAAACGCTTGAAATCTCCACATGCAAATTCCTCAAAAAGAGAGTTTCCAATCTGCTCTGTCTAAAGGAAGGTTCAACTCTGTTAGTTGAACACTCACAAATCAACGAAGTTATTGAGAAATCTTCTGTGTAGCATTAGATGAAGAAATCCCGCTTCCAACGAAATCCACAAAGAGGTCCAAATATCCACTTGCAGACTTTACAAACAGAGTGTTTACAAGCTGCTCTATGAAAAGAAAGGTTAAACACTGTGAGTGGAACGCACACATCACAAAGTGGTTTCTGAGAATGATTCTCTCTAGTTTTTATACGAGGAGATTTCCTTTTCTACCGATGGCTCCAAAACGCTTGAAATCTCCACATGCAAATTCCTCAAAAAGAGGGTTTCCATTCTGCTCTGTCTAAAGGATGGTTCAACTCTGTGAGTTCAACACACACAAATCAAAGAAGTTTCTGAGAATTCTTCCTTCTAGCATTAGATGAAGAAATCCCGCTTCCAACGAAATCCTCCAAGAGGTCCAAATATCCACTTGCAGACTTCACAAACAGAGTGTTTCCAAACTGCTCTATGAAAAGAAAGGTTAAACTCTGTGAGTGGATCGCACACATCACAAAGTGGTTTCTGAGAATGATTCTCTCTAGTTTTTATACGAGGATATTTCCTTTTCTACCGTTGGCCCCAAATCGCTTGAAATCTCCACATGCAAATTCCTCAAAAAGAGGGTTTCCAATCTGCTCTGTCTAAAGGAAGGTTCAACTCTGTTAGTTGAACACACAGAAATCAACGAAGTTACTGAGAAATCTTCTGTGTAGCATTAGATGAAGAAACCCCACTTCCAACGACATCCTCAAAGAGGTACAAATATCCACTTGCAGACTTTACAAACAGAGTGCTTCCAAACTGCTCTATGAAAAGAAAGGTTAAACTCTGTGAGTGGAACGCACACATCACAAAGTGGTTTCTGAGAATGATTCTCTCTAGTTTTTCTATGAGGATATTTCCTTTTCTAACGTAGGCCCCAAATCGCTTGAAATCTCCACATGCAAATTCCTCAAAAAGAGGGTTTCCAATCTGCTCTGTCTAAAGGAAGGTTCAACTCTGTGAGTTGAACACACGCAAATCAAAGAAGTTTCTGAAAATTCTTCCTTCTAGCATTAGATGAAGAAATCCCGCTTCCAATGAAATCCTCAAAGAGGTCCAAATTTCCCCTTGCAGACTTCAAAACCAGAGTGTTTCCAAACTGCTCTATGAAAAGAAAGGTTAAACTCTGTGAGTGGAACACACACATCACAAAGTGGTTTCTGAGAATGATTCTCTCTAGTTTTTATACGAGGATATTTCCTTTTCTACCGATGGACCCAAAACGCTTGAAATCTCCACATGCAAATTCCTCAAAAAGAGGGTTTCCAATCTGCTCTGTCTAAAGGAAGGTTCAACTCTGTGAGTTGAACACCCACAAATCAAAGAAGTTTCTGAGAATTCTTCCTTCTAGCATTAGATGAAGAAATCCCGCTTCTAACGAAATCCTCCAAGAGGTCCAAATATCCACTTGCAGACTTCACAAAAAGAGTGTTTCCAAACTGCTCTATGAAAAGAAAGGTTAAACTCTGTGAGTGGATCGCACACATCACAAAGTGGTTTCTGAGATGATTCTCTCTAGTTTTTATACGAGGATATTTCCTTTTCTACCGATGGCCCAAAAACGCTTGAAATCTCCACATGCAAATTCCTCAAAAAGAGAGTTTCCAATCTGCTCTGTCTAAAGGAAGGTTCAACTCTGTTAGTTGAACACTCACAAATCAACGAAGTTATTGAGAAATCTTCTGTGTAGCATTAGATGAAGAAATCCCGCTTCCAACGAAATCCACAAAGAGGTCCAAATATCCACTTGCAGACTTCACAAACAGAGTGTTTCCAAACTGCTCTATGAAAAGAAAGGTTAAACTCTGTGAGTGGATCGCACACATCACAAAGTGGTTTCTGAGAATGATTCTCTCTAGTTTTTATACGAGGAGATTTCCTTTTCTACCGTTGGCGCCAAAGTGCTTGAAATCTCCACATGCATATTCCTCAAAAAGAGGGTTTCCAATCTGCTCTGTCTAAAGGAAGGTTCAACTCTGTGAGTTGAACACACACAAATCAACGAAGTTACTGAGAAATCTTCTGTGTAGCATTAGATGAAGAAATCCCGCTTCCAACGAAATCCACAAAGAGGTCCAAATATCCACTTGCAGACTTTACAAACAGAGTGTTTACAAGCTGCTCTATGAAAAGAAAGGTTAAACACTGTGAGTGGAACGCACACATCACAAAGTGGTTTCTGAGAATGATTCTCTCTAGTTTTTATACGAGGAGATTTCCTTTTCTACCGATGGCTCCAAAACGCTTGAAATCTCCACATGCAAATTCCTCAAAAAGAGGGTTTCCAATCTGCTCTGTCTAAAGGATGGTTCAACTCTGTGAGTTCAACACACACAAATCAAAGAAGTTTCTGAGAATTCTTCCTTCTAGCATTAGATGAAGAAATCCCGCTTCCAACGAAATCCTCCAAGAGGTCCAAATATCCACTTGCCGACTTCACAAACAGAGTGTTTCCAAACTGCTCTATGAAAAGAAAGGTTAAACTCTGTGAGTGGATCGCACACATCACAAAGTGGTTTCTGAGAATGATTCTCTCTAGTTTTTATACGAGGATATTTCCTTTTCTACCGTTGGCCCCAAATCGCTTGAAATCTCCACATGCAAATTCCTCAAAAAGAGGGTTTCCAATCTGCTCTGTCTAAAGGAAGGTTCAACTCTGTTAGTTGAACACACAGAAATCAACGAAGTTACTGAGAAATCTTCTGTGTAGCATTAGATGAAGAAACCCCACTTCCAACGACATCCTCAAAGATGTACAAATATCCACTTGCAGACTTTACAAACAGAGTGCTTCCAAACTGCTCTATGAAAAGAAAGGTTAAACTCTGTGAGTGGAACGCACACATCACAAAGTGGTTTCTGAGAATGATTCTCTCTAGTTTTTCTATGAGGATATTTCCTTTTCTAACGTAGGCCCCAAATCGCTTGAAATCTCCACATGCAAATTCCTCAAAAAGAGGGTTTCCAATCTGCTCTGTCTAAAGGAAGGTTCAACTCTGTGAGTTGAACACACGCAAATCAAAGAAGTTTCTGAAAATTCTTCCTTCTAGCATTAGATGAAGAAATCCCGCTTCCAATGAAATCCTCAAAGAGGTCCAAATTTCCCCTTGCAGACTTCAAAACCAGAGTGTTTCCAAACTGCTCTATGAAAAGAAAGGTTAAACTCTGTGAGTGGAACACACACATCACAAAGTGGTTTCTGAGAATGATTCTCTCTAGTTTTTATACGAGGATATTTCCTTTTCTACCGATGGACCCAAAACGCTTGAAATCTCCACATGCAAATTCCTCAAAAAGAGGGTTTCCAATCTGCTCTGTCTAAAGGAAGGTTCAACTCTGTGAGTTGAACACACACAAATCAAAGAAGTTTCTGAGAATTCTTCCTTCTAGCATTAGATGAAGAAATCCCGCTTCTAACGAAATCCTCCAAGAGGTCCAAATATCCACTTGCAGACTTCACAAACAGAGTGTTTCCAAACTGCTCTATGAAAAGAAAGGTTAAACTCTGTGAGTGGATCGCACACATCACAAAGTGGTTTCTGAGATGATTCTCTCTAGTTTTTATACGAGGATATTTCCTTTTCTACCGATGGCCCAAAAACGCTTGAAATCTCCACATGCAAATTCCTCAAAAAGAGAGTTTCCAATCTGCTCTGTCTAAAGGAAGGTTCAACTCTGTTAGTTGAACACTCACAAATCAACGAAGTTATTGAGAAATCTTCTGTGTAGCATTAGATGAAGAAATCCCGCTTCCAACGAAATCCACAAAGAGGTCCAAATATCCACTTGCAGACTTCACAAACAGAGCGTTTCCAAACTGCTCTATGAAAAGAAAGGTTAAACTCTGTGAGTGGATCGCACACATCACAAAGTGGTTTCTGAGAATGATTCTCTCTAGTTTTTATACGAGGAGATTTCCTTTTCTACCGTTGGCGCCAAAGTGCTTGAAATCTCCACATGCATATTCCTCAAAAAGAGGGTTTCCAATCTGCTCTGTCTAAAGGAAGGTTCAACTCTGTGAGTTGAACAAACACAAATCAAAGAAGTTTCTGAGAATTCTTCCTTCTAGAATTAGAAGAAGATATCCCGCTTCTAACGAAATCCTCCAAGAGGTCCAAATATCCACTTGCAGACTTCACAAACAGAGTGTTTCCAAACTGCTCTATGAAAAGAAAGGTTAAACTCTGTGAGTGGATCGCACACATCACAAAGTGGTTTCTGAGATGATTCTCTCTAGTTTTTATACGAGGATATTTCCTTTTCTACCGATGGCCCAAAAACGCTTGAAATCACCACATGCAAATTCCTCAAAAAGAGAGTTTCCAATCTGCTCTGTCTAAAGGAAGGTTCAACTCTGTTAGTTGAACACTCACAAATCAACGAAGTTATTGAGAAATCTTCTGTGTAGCATTAGATGAAGAAATCCCGCTTCCAACGAAATCCACAAAGAGGTCCAAATATCCACTTGCAGACTTTACAAACAGAGTGTTTACAAGCTGCTCTATGAGAAGAAAGGTTAAACTCTGTGAGTGGAACGCACACATCACAAAGTGGTTTCTGAGAATGATTCTCTCTAGTTTTTATACGAGGAGATTTCCTTTTCTACCGATGGCTCCAAAACGCTTGAAATCTCCACATGAAAATTCCTCAAAAAGAGGGTTTCCAATCTGCTCTGTCTAAAGGAAGGTTCAACTCTGTGAGTTCAACACACACAAATCAAAGAAGTTTCTGAGAATTCTTCCTTCTAGCATTAGATGAAGAAATCCCGCTTCCAACGAAATCCTCCAAGAGGTCCAAATATCCACTTGCAGACTTCACAAACAGAGTGTTTCCAAACTGCTCTATGAAAAGAAAGGTTAAACTCTGTGAGTGGATCGCACACATCACAAAGTGGTTTCTGAGAATGATTCTCTCTAGTTTTTATACGAGGATACTTCCTTTTCTACCGTTGGCCCCAAATCGCTTGAAATCTCCACATGCAAATTCCTCAAAAAGAGGGTTTCCAATCTGCTCTGTCTAAAGGAAGGTTCAACTCTGTTAGTTGAACACACAGAAATCAACGAAGTTACTGAGAAATCTTCTGTGTAGCATTAGATGAAGAAACCCCACTTCCAACGACATCCTCAAAGAGGTACAAATATCCACTTGCAGACTTTACAAACAGAGTGTTTCCAAACTGCTCTATGAAAATAAAGGTTAAACTCTGTGAGTGGAACGCACACATCACAAAGTGGTTTCTGAGAATGATTCTCTCTAGTTTTTCTATGAGGATATTTCCTTTTCTAACGTAGGCCCCAAATCGCTTGAAATCTCCACATGTAAATTCCTCAAAAAGAGGGTTTCCAATCTGCTCTGTCTAAAGGAAGGTTCAACTCTGTGAGTTGAACACACGCAAATCAAAGAAGTTTCTGAAAATTCTTCCTTCTAGCATTAGATGAAGAAATCCCGCTTCCAATGAAATCCTCAAAGAGGTCCAAATATCCCCTTGCAGACTTCAAAACCAGAGTGTTTCCAAACTGCTCTATGAAAAGAAAGGTTGAACTCTGTGAGTGGAACACACACATCAGAAAGTAGTTTCTGAAAATGATTCTCTCTAGTTTTTATATTAGGATATTTCCTTTTCTACCGTTGGCCACAAAATGCTTGAAATCTCCACATGCATATTCCTCAAAAAGAGGGTTTCCAATCTGCTCTGTCTAAAGGAAGGTTCAACTCTGTGAGTTGAACGCACACAAATCAAAGAAGTTTCTGAGAATTCTTCCTTCTAGCATTAGATGAAGAAATCCCGCTTCCAACGAAATCCTCCAAGAGGTCCAAATATCCACTTGCAGACTTCACAAACAGAGTGTTTCCAAACTGCTCTATGAAAAGAAAGGTTAAACTCTGTGAGTGGATCGCACACATAACAAAGTGGTTTCTGAGAATGATTCTCTCTAGTTTTTATACGAGGATATTTCCTTTTCTACCGATGGCCCAAAAACGCTTGAAATCTCCACATGCAAATTCCTCAAAAAGAGGGTTTCCAATCTGCTCTGTCTAAAGGAAGGTTCAACTCTGTGAGTTGAACACACACAAATCAAAGAAGTTTCTGAGAAATCTTCTGTGTAGCATTAGATGAAGAAATCCCGCTTCTAACGAAATCCTCCAAGAGGTCCAAATATCCACTTGCAGACTTCACAAACAGAGTGTTTCCAAACTGCTCTATGAAAAGAAAGGTTAAACTCTGTGAGTGGATCGCACACATCACAAAGTGGTTTCTGAGATGATTCTCTCTAGTTTTTATACGAGGATATTTCCTTTTCTACCGATGGCCCAAAAACGCTTGAAATCTCCACATGCAAATTCCTCAAAAAGAGAGTTTCCAATATGCTCTGTCTAAAGGAAGGTTCAACTCTGTTAGTTGAACACTCACAAATCAACGAAGTTATTGAGAAATCTTCTGTGTAGCATTAGATGAAGAAATCCCGCTTCCAACGAAATCCACAAAGAGGTCCAAATATCCACTTGCAGACTTTACAAACAGAGTGTTTACAAGCTGCTCTATGAAAAGAAAGGTTAAACACTGGGAGTGGAACGCACACATCACAAAGTGGTTTCTGAGAATGATTCTCTCTAGTTTTTATACGAGGAGATTTCCTTTTCTACCGATGGCTCCAAAACGCTTGAAATCTCCACATGCAAATTCCTCAAAAAGAGGGTTTCCAATCTGCTCTGTCTAAAGGAAGGTTCAACTCTGTGAGTTCAACACACACAAATCAAAGAAGTTTCTGAGAATTCTTCCTTCTAGCATTAGATGAAGAAATCCCGCTTCCAACGAAATCCACAAAGAGGTCCAAATATCCACTTGCAGACTTCACAAACAGAGTGTTTCCAAACTGCTCTATGAAAAGAAAGGTTAAACTCTGTGAGTGGATCGCACACATCACAAAGTGGTTTCTGAGAATGATTCTCTCTAGTTTTTATACGAGGATATTTCCTTTTCTACCGTTGGCCCCAAATCGCTTGAAATCTCCACATGCAAATTCCTCAAAAAGAGGGTTTCCAATCTGCTCTGTCTAAAGGAAGGTTCAACTCTGTGAGTTGAACACACACAAATCAACGAAGTTACTGAGAAATCTTCTGTGTAGCATTAGATGAAGAAATCCCGCTTCCAACGAAATCCACAAAGAAGTCCATATATCCACTTGCAGACTTTACAAACAGAGTGTTTACAAACTGCTCTATGAAAAGAAAGGTTAAACTCTGTGAGTGGAATGCACACATCACAAAGTGGTTTCTGAGAATGATTCTCTCTAGTTTTTATACGAGGATATTTCCTTTTCTACCGATTGCCCCAAACGCTTGAAATCTCCACATGCAAATTCCTCAAAAAGAGGGTTTCCAATCTGCTCTGTCTAAAGGAAGGTTCAACTCTGTGAGTTGAACACACACAAATCAAAGAAGTTTCTGAGAATTCTTCCTTCTAGCATTAGATGAAGAAATCCCGCTTCCAACGAAATCCTCCAAGAGGTCCAAATATCCACTTGCAGACTTCACAAACAGAGTGTTTCCAAACGGCTCTATGAAAAGAAAGGTTAAACTCTGTGAGTGGACCGCACACATCACAAAGTGGTTTCTGAGAATGATTCCCTCTAGTTTTTATACGAGGATATTTCCTTTTCTACCGATGGCCCAAAAACCCTTGAAATCTCCACATGCAAATTCCTCAAAAAGAGGGTTTCCAATCTGCTCTGTCTAAAGGAAGGTTCAACTCTGTTAGTTGAACACACAGAAATCAACGAAGTTACTGAGAAATCTTCTGTGTAGCATTAGATGAAGAAACCCCACTTCCAACGAAATCCTCAAAGAGGTACAAATATCCTCTTGCAGACGTTACAAACAGAGTGTTTCCAAACTGCTCTATGAAAAGAAAGGTTAAACTCTGTGAGTGGAACGCACACATAACAAAGAGGTTTCTGAGAATGATTCTCTCTAGTTTTTCTATGAGGATATTTCCTTTTCTAACGTTGGCCCCAAAACGCTTGAAATCTCCACATGCAAATTCCTCAAAAAGAGGGTTTCCAATCTGCTCTGTCTAAAGGAAGGTTCAACTCTGTGAGTTGAACACACGCAAATCAAAGAAGTTTCTGAAAATTCTTCCTTCTAGCATTAGATGAAGAAATCCCGCTTCCAATGAAATCCTGAAAGAGGTCCAAATATCCCCTTGCAGACTTCAAAACCAGAGTGTTTCCAATCTGCTCTATGAAAAGAAAGGTTAAACTCTGTGAGTGGAACACACACATCACAAAGTCGTTTCTGAAAATGATTCTCTCCAGTTTTTATACGAGGATATTTCCTTTTCTACCGTTGGCCACAAAATGCTTGAAATCTCCACATGCATATTCCTCAAAAAGAGTGTTTCCAATCTGCTCTGTCTAAAGGAAGGTTCAACTCTGTTAGTTGAACACACAGAAATCAACGATGTTACTGAGAAATCTTCTGAGTAGCATTAGATGATGAAATACCGCTTCCAACGAAATCCACAAAGAGGTCCAAATATCCACTTGCAGACTTTACAAACAGAGTGTTTACAAACTGCTCTATGAAAAGAAAGGTTAAACTCTGTGAGTGGAATGCTCACATCACAAAGTGGTTACTGAGAATGATTCTCTCTAGTTTTTATACGAGGATATTTCCTTTTCTACCGATGGCCCCAAAACGCTTGAAATCTCCACATGCAAAATCCTCAAAAAGAGGGTTTCCAATCTGCTCTGTCTAAAGGAAGGTTCAACTCTGTGAGTTGAACACACACAAATCAAAGAAGTTTCTGAGAATTCTTCCTTCTAGCATTAGATGAAGAAATCCCGCTTCTAACGAAATCCTCCAAGAGGTCCAAATATCCACTTGCAGACTTCACAAACAGAGTGTTTCCAAACTGCTCTATGAAAAGAAAGGTTAAACTCTGTGAGTGGATCGCACACATCACAAAGTGGTTTCTGAGATGATTCTCTCTAGTTTTTATACGAGGATATTTCCTTTTCTACCGATGGCCCAAAAACGCTTGAAATCTCCACATGCAAATTCCTCAAAAAGAGAGTTTCCAATCTGCTCTGTCTAAAGGAAGGTTCAACTCTGTTAGTTGAACACTCACAAATCAACGAAGTTATTGAGAAATCTTCTGTGTAGCATTAGATGAAGAAATCCCGCTTCCAACGAAATCCACAAAGAGGTCCAAATATCCACTTGCAGACTTTACAAACAGAGTGTTTACAAGCTGCTCTATGAGAAGAAAGGTTAAACTCTGTGAGTGGAACGCACACATCACAAAGTGGTTTCTGAGAATGATTCTCTCTAGTTTTTATACGAGGAGATTTCCTTTTCTACCGATGGCTCCAAAACGCTTGAAATCTCCACATGAAAATTCCTCAAAAAGAGGGTTTCCAATCTGCTCTGTCTAAAGGAAGGTTCAACTCTGTGAGTTCAACACACACAAATCAAAGAAGTTTCTGAGAATTCTTCCTTCTAGCATTAGATGAAGAAATCCCGCTTCCAACGAAATCCTCCAAGAGGTCCAAATATCCACTTGCAGACTTCACAAACAGAGTGTTTCCAAACTGCTCTATGAAAAGAAAGGTTAAACTCTGTGAGTGGATCGCACACATCACAAAGTGGTTTCTGAGAATGATTCTCTCTAGTTTTTATACGAGGATACTTCCTTTTCTACCGTTGGCCCCAAATCGCTTGAAATCTCCACATGCAAATTCCTCAAAAAGAGGGTTTCCAATCTGCTCTGTCTAAAGGAAGGTTCAACTCTGTTAGTTGAACACACAGAAATCAACGAAGTTACTGAGAAATCTTCTGTGTAGCATTAGATGAAGAAACCCCACTTCCAACGACATCCTCAAAGAGGTACAAATATCCACTTGCAGACTTTACAAACAGAGTGTTTCCAAACTGCTCTATGAAAAGAAAGGTTAAACTCTGTGAGTGGAACGCACACATCACAAAGTGGTTTCTGAGAATGATTCTCTCTAGTTTTTCTATGAGGATATTTCCTTTTCTAACGTAGGCCCCAAATCGCTTGAAATCTCCACATGCAAATTCCTCAAAAAGAGGGTTTCCAATCTGCTCTGTCTAAAGGAAGGTTCAACTCTGTGAGTTGAACACACGCAAATCAAAGAAGTTTCTGAAAATTCTTCCTTCTAGCATTAGATGAAGAAATCCCGCTTCCAATGAAATCCTCAAAGAGGTCCAAATTTCCCCTTGCAGACTTCAAAACCAGAGTGTTTCCAAACTGCTCTATGAAAAGAAAGGTTAAACTCTGTGAGTGGAACACACACATCACAAAGTGGTTTCTGAGAATGATTCTCTCTAGTTTTTATACGAGGATATTTCCTTTTCTACCGATGGACCCAAAACGCTTGAAATCTCCACATGCAAATTCCTCAAAAAGAGGGTTTCCAATCTGCTCTGTCTAAAGGAAGGTTCAACTCTGTGAGTTGAACGCACACAAATCAAAGAAGTTTCTGAGAATTCTTCCTTCTAGCATTAGATGAAGAAATCCCGCTTCCAACGAAATCCTCCAAGAGGTCCAAATATCCACTTGCAGACTTCACAAACAGAGTGTTTCCAAACTGCTCTATGAAAAGAAAGGTTAAACTCTGTGAGTGGATCGCACACATAACAAAGTGGTTTCTGAGAATGATTCTCTCTAGTTTTTATACGAGGATATTTCCTTTTCTACCGATGGCCCAAAAACGCTTGAAATCTCCACATGCAAATTCCTCAAAAAGAGGGTTTCCAATCTGCTCTGTCTAAAGGAAGGTTCAACTCTGTGAGTTGAACACACACAAATCAAAGAAGTTTCTGAGAAATCTTCTGTGTAGCATTAGATGAAGAAATCCCGCTTCTAACGAAATCCTCCAAGAGGTCCAAATATCCACTTGCAGACTTCACAAACAGAGTGTTTCCAAACTGCTCTATGAAAAGAAAGGTTAAACTCTGTGAGTGGATCACACACATCACAAAGTGGTTTCTGAGATGATTCTCTCTAGTTTTTATACGAGGATATTTCCTTTTCTACCGATGGCCCAAAAACGCTTGAAATCTCCACATGCAAATTCCTCAAAAAGAGAGTTTCCAATATGCTCTGTCTAAAGGAAGGTTCAACTCTGTTAGTTGAACACTCACAAATCAACGAAGTTATTGAGAAATCTTCTGTGTAGCATTAGATGAAGAAATCCCGCTTCCAACGAAATCCACAAAGAGGTCCAAATATCCACTTGCAGACTTTACAAACAGAGTGTTTACAAGCTGCTCTATGAAAAGAAAGGTTAAACACTGTGAGTGGAAGGCACACATCACAAAGTGGTTTCTGAGAATGATTCTCTCTAGTTTTTATACGAGGAGATTTCCTTTTCTACCGATGGCTCCAAAACGCTTGAAATCTCCACATGCAAATTCCTCAAAAAGAGGGTTTCCAATCTGCTCTGTCTAAAGGAAGGTTCAACTCTGTGAGTTCAACACACACAAATCAAAGAAGTTTCTGAGAATTCTTCCTTCTAGCATTAGATGAAGAAATCCCGCTTCCAACGAAATCCACAAAGAGGTCCAAATATCCACTTGCAGACTTCACAAACAGAGTGTTTCCAAACTGCTCTATGAAAAGAAAGGTTAAACTCTGTGAGTGGATCGCACACATCACAAAGTGGTTTCTGAGAATGATTCTCTCTAGTTTTTATACGAGGATATTTCCTTTTCTACCGTTGGCCCCAAATCGCTTGAAATCTCCACATGCAAATTCCTCAAAAAGAGGGTTTCCAATCTGCTCTGTCTAAAGGAAGGTTCAACTCTGTGAGTTGAACACACACAAATCAACGAAGTTACTGAGAAATCTTCTGTGTAGCATTAGATGAAGAAATCCCGCTTCCAACGAAATCCACAAAGAAGTCCATATATCCACTTGCAGACTTTACAAACAGAGTGTTTACAAACTGCTCTATGAAAAGAAAGGTTAAACTCTGTGAGTGGAATGCACACATCACAAAGTGGTTTCTGAGAATGATTCTCTCTAGTTTTTATACGAGGATATTTCCTTTTCTACCGATTGCCCCAAACGCTTGAAATCTCCACATGCAAATTCCTCAAAAAGAGGGTTTCCAATCTGCTCTGTCTAAAGGAAGGTTCAACTCTGTGAGTTGAACACACACAAATCAAAGAAGTTTCTGAGAATTCTTCCTTCTAGCATTAGATGAAGAAATCCCGCTTCCAACGAAATCCTCCAAGAGGTCCAAATATCCACTTGCAGACTTCACAAACAGAGTGTTTCCAAACGGCTCTATGAAAAGAAAGGTTAAACTCTGTGAGTGGACCGCACACATCACAAAGTGGTTTCTGAGAATGATTCCCTCTAGTTTTTATACGAGGATATTTCCTTTTCTACCGATGGCCCAAAAACCCTTGAAATCTCCACATGCAAATTCCTCAAAAAGAGGGTTTCCAATCTGCTCTGTCTAAAGGAAGGTTCAACTCTGTTAGTTGAACACACAGAAATCAACGAAGTTACTGAGAAATCTTCTGTGTAGCATTAGATGAAGAAACCCCACTTCCAACGACATCCTCAAAGAGGTACAAATATCCACTTGCAGACTTTACAAACAGAGTGTTTCCAAACTGCTCTATGAAAAGAAAGGTTAAACTCTGTGAGTGGAACGCACACATCACAAAGTGGTTTCTGAGAATGATTCTCTCTAGTTTTTCTATGAGGATATTTCCTTTTCTAACGTAGGCCCCAAATCGCTTGAAATCTCCACATGTAAATTCCTCAAAAAGAGGGTTTCCAATCTGCTCTGTCTAAAGGAAGGTTCAACTCTGTGAGTTGAACACACGCAAATCAAAGAAGTTTCTGAAAATTCTTCCTTCTAGCATTAGATGAAGAAATCCCGCTTCCAATGAAATCCTCAAAGAGGTCCAAATATCCCCTTGCAGACTTCAAAACCAGAGTGTTTCCAAACTGCTCTATGAAAAGAAAGGTTGAACTCTGTGAGTGGAACACACACATCAGAAAGTAGTTTCTGAAAATGATTCTCTCTAGTTTTTATATTAGGATATTTCCTTTTCTACCGTTGGCCACAAAATGCTTGAAATCTCCACATGCATATTCCTCAAAAAGAGGGTTTCCAATCTGCTCTGTCTAAAGGAAGGTTCAACTCTGTGAGTTGAACGCACACAAATCAAAGAAGTTTCTGAGAATTCTTCCTTCTAGCATTAGATGAAGAAATCCCGCTTCCAACGAAATCCTCCAAGAGGTCCAAATATCCACTTGCAGACTTCACAAACAGAGTGTTTCCAAACTGCTCTATGAAAAGAAAGGTTAAACTCTGTGAGTGGATCGCACACATAACAAAGTGGTTTCTGAGAATGATTCTCTCTAGTTTTTATACGAGGATATTTCCTTTTCTACCGATGGCCCAAAAACGCTTGAAATCTCCACATGCAAATTCCTCAAAAAGAGGGTTTCCAATCTGCTCTGTCTAAAGGAAGGTTCAACTCTGTGAGTTGAACACACACAAATCAAAGAAGTTTCTGAGAAATCTTCTGTGTAGCATTAGATGAAGAAATCCCGCTTCTAACGAAATCCTCCAAGAGGTCCAAATATCCACTTGCAGACTTCACAAACAGAGTGTTTCCAAACTGCTCTATGAAAAGAAAGGTTAAACTCTGTGAGTGGATCGCACACATCACAAAGTGGTTTCTGAGATGATTCTCTCTAGTTTTTATACGAGGATATTTCCTTTTCTACCGATGGCCCAAAAACGCTTGAAATCTCCACATGCAAATTCCTCAAAAAGAGAGTTTCCAATATGCTCTGTCTAAAGGAAGGTTCAACTCTGTTAGTTGAACACTCACAAATCAACGAAGTTATTGAGAAATCTTCTGTGTAGCATTAGATGAAGAAATCCCGCTTCCAACGAAATCCACAAAGAGGTCCAAATATCCACTTGCAGACTTTACAAACAGAGTGTTTACAAGCTGCTCTATGAAAAGAAAGGTTAAACACTGGGAGTGGAACGCACACATCACAAAGTGGTTTCTGAGAATGATTCTCTCTAGTTTTTATACGAGGAGATTTCCTTTTCTACCGATGGCTCCAAAACGCTTGAAATCTCCACATGCAAATTCCTCAAAAAGAGGGTTTCCAATCTGCTCTGTCTAAAGGAAGGTTCAACTCTGTGAGTTCAACACACACAAATCAAAGAAGTTTCTGAGAATTCTTCCTTCTAGCATTAGATGAAGAAATCCCGCTTCCAACGAAATCCACAAAGAGGTCCAAATATCCACTTGCAGACTTCACAAACAGAGTGTTTCCAAACTGCTCTATGAAAAGAAAGGTTAAACTCTGTGAGTGGATCGCGCACATCACAAAGTGGTTTCTGAGAATGATTCTCTCTAGTTTTTATACGAGGATATTTCCTTTTCTACCGTTGGCCCCAAATCGCTTGAAATCTCCACATGCAAATTCCTCAAAAAGAGGGTTTCCAATCTGCTCTGTCTAAAGGAAGGTTCAACTCTGTGAGTTGAACACACACAAATCAACGAAGTTACTGAGAAATCTTCTGTGTAGCATTAGATGAAGAAATCCCGCTTCCAACGAAATCCACAAAGAAGTCCATATATCCACTTGCAGACTTTACAAACAGAGTGTTTACAAACTGCTCTATGAAAAGAAAGGTTAAACTCTGTGAGTGGAATGCACACATCACAAAGTGGTTTCTGAGAATGATTCTCTCTAGTTTTTATACGAGGATATTTCCTTTTCTACCGATTGCCCCAAACGCTTGAAATCTCCACATGCAAATTCCTCAAAAAGAGGGTTTCCAATCTGCTCTGTCTAAAGGAAGGTTCAACTCTGTGAGTTGAACACACACAAATCAAAGAAGTTTCTGAGAATTCTTCCTTCTAGCATTAGATGAAGAAATCCCGCTTCCAACGAAATCCTCCAAGAGGTCCAAATATCCACTTGCAGACTTCACAAACAGAGTGTTTCCAAACGGCTCTATGAAAAGAAAGGTTAAACTCTGTGAGTGGACTGCACACATCACAAAGTGGTTTCTGAGAATGATTCCCTCTAGTTTTTATACGAGGATATTTCCTTTTCTACCGATGGCCCAAAAACCCTTGAAATCTCCACATGCAAATTCCTCAAAAAGAGGGTTTCCAATCTGCTCTGTCTAAAGGAAGGTTCAACTCTGTTAGTTGAACACACAGAAATCAACGAAGTTACTGAGAAATCTTCTGTGTAGCATTAGATGAAGAAACCCCACTTCCAACGAAATCCTCAAAGAGGTACAAATATCCTCTTGCAGACGTTACAAACAGAGTGTTTCCAAACTGCTCTATGAAAAGAAAGGTTAAACTCTGTGAGTGGAACGCACACATAACAAAGAGGTTTCTGAGAATGATTCTCTCTAGTTTTTCTATGAGGATATTTCCTTTTCTAACGTTGGCCCCAAAACGCTTGAAATCTCCACATGCAAATTCCTCAAAAAGAGGGTTTCCAATCTGCTCTGTCTAAAGGAAGGTTCAACTCTGTGAGTTGAACACACGCAAATCAAAGAAGTTTCTGAAAATTCTTCCTTCTAGCATTAGATGAAGAAATCCCGCTTCCAATGAAATCCTGAAAGAGGTCCAAATATCCCCTTGCAGACTTCAAAACCAGAGTGTTTCCAATCTGCTCTATGAAAAGAAAGGTTAAACTCTGTGAGTGGAACACACACATCACAAAGTCGTTTCTGAAAATGATTCTCTCCAGTTTTTATACGAGGATATTTCCTTTTCTACCGTTGGCCACAAAATGCTTGAAATCTCCACATGCATATTCCTCAAAAAGAGTGTTTCCAATCTGCTCTGTCTAAAGGAAGGTTCAACTCTGTTAGTTGAACACACAGAAATCAACGATGTTACTGAGAAATCTTCTGAGTAGCATTAGATGATGAAATACCGCTTCCAACGAAATCCACAAAGAGGTCCAAATATCCACTTGCAGACTTTACAAACAGAGTGTTTACAAACTGCTCTATGAAAAGAAAGGTTAAACTCTGTGAGTGGAATGCTCACATCACAAAGTGGTTACTGAGAATGATTCTCTCTAGTTTTTATACGAGGATATTTCCTTTTCTACCGATGGCCCCAAAACGCTTGAAATCTCCACATGCAAAATCCTCAAAAAGAGGGTTTCCAATCTGCTCTGTCTAAAGGAAGGTTCAACTCTGTGAGTTGAACACACACAAATCAAAGAAGTTTCTGAGAATTCTTCCTTCTAGCATTAGATGAAGAAATCCCGCTTCTAACGAAATCCTCCAAGAGGTCCAAATATCCACTTGCAGACTTCACAAACAGAGTGTTTCCAAACTGCTCTATGAAAAGAAAGGTTAAACTCTGTGAGTGGATCGCACACATCACAAAGTGGTTTCTGAGATGATTCTCTCTAGTTTTTATACGAGGATATTTCCTTTTCTACCGATGGCCCAAAAACGCTTGAAATCTCCACATGCAAATTCCTCAAAAAGAGAGTTTCCAATCTGCTCTGTCTAAAGGAAGGTTCAACTCTGTTAGTTGAACACTCACAAATCAACGAAGTTATTGAGAAATCTTCTGTGTAGCATTAGATGAAGAAATCCCGCTTCCAACGAAATCCACAAAGAGGTCCAAATATCCACTTGCAGACTTTACAAACAGAGTGTTTACAAGCTGCTCTATGAGAAGAAAGGTTAAACTCTGTGAGTGGAACGCACACATCACAAAGTGGTTTCTGAGAATGATTCTCTCTAGTTTTTATACGAGGAGATTTCCTTTTCTACCGATGGCTCCAAAACGCTTGAAATCTCCACATGAAAATTCCTCAAAAAGAGGGTTTCCAATCTGCTCTGTCTAAAGGAAGGTTCAACTCTGTGAGTTCAACACACACAAATCAAAGAAGTTTCTGAGAATTCTTCCTTCTAGCATTAGATGAAGAAATCCCGCTTCCAACGAAATCCTCCAAGAGGTCCAAATATCCACTTGCAGACTTCACAAACAGAGTGTTTCCAAACTGCTCTATGAAAAGAAAGGTTAAACTCTGTGAGTGGATCGCACACATCACAAAGTGGTTTCTGAGAATGATTCTCTCTAGTTTTTATACGAGGATACTTCCTTTTCTACCGTTGGCCCCAAATCGCTTGAAATCTCCACATGCAAATTCCTCAAAAAGAGGGTTTCCAATCTGCTCTGTCTAAAGGAAGGTTCAACTCTGTTAGTTGAACACACAGAAATCAACGAAGTTACTGAGAAATCTTCTGTGTAGCATTAGATGAAGAAACCCCACTTCCAACGACATCCTCAAAGAGGTACAAATATCCACTTGCAGACTTTACAAACAGAGTGTTTCCAAACTGCTCTATGAAAAGAAAGGTTAAACTCTGTGAGTGGAACGCACACATCACAAAGTGGTTTCTGAGAATGATTCTCTCTAGTTTTTCTATGAGGATATTTCCTTTTCTAACGTAGGCCCCAAATCGCTGGAAATCTCCACATGCAAATTCCTCAAAAAGAGGGTTTCCAATCTGCTCTGTCTAAAGGAAGGTTCAACTCTGTGAGTTGAACACACGCAAATCAAAGAAGTTTCTGAAAATTCTTCCTTCTAGCATTAGATGAAGAAATCCCGCTTCCAATGAAATCCTCAAAGAGGTCCAAATTTCCCCTTGCAGACTTCAAAACCAGAGTGTTTCCAAACTGCTCTATGAAAAGAAAGGTTAAACTCTGTGAGTGGAACACACACATCACAAAGTGGTTTCTGAGAATGATTCTCTCTAGTTTTTATACGAGGATATTTCCTTTTCTACCGATGGACCCAAAACGCTTGAAATCTCCACATGCAAATTCCTCAAAAAGAGGGTTTCCAATCTGCTCTGTCTAAAGGAAGGTTCAACTCTGTGAGTTGAACGCACACAAATCAAAGAAGTTTCTGAGAATTCTTCCTTCTAGCATTAGATGAAGAAATCCCGCTTCCAACGAAATCCTCCAAGAGGTCCAAATATCCACTTGCAGACTTCACAAACAGAGTGTTTCCAAACTGATCTATGAAAAGAAAGGTTAAACTCTGTGAGTGGATCGCACACATAACAAAGTGGTTTCTGAGAATGATTCTCTCTAGTTTTTATACGAGGATATTTCCTTTTCTACCGATGGCCCAAAAACGCTTGAAATCTCCACATGCAAATTCCTCAAAAAGAGGGTTTCCAATCTGCTCTGTCTAAAGGAAGGTTCAACTCTGTGAGTTGAACACACACAAATCAAAGAAGTTTCTGAGAAATCTTCTGTGTAGCATTAGATGAAGAAATCCCGCTTCTAACGAAATCCTCCAAGAGGTCCAAATATCCACTTGCAGACTTCACAAACAGAGTGTTTCCAAACTGCTCTATGAAAAGAAAGGTTAAACTCTGTGAGTGGATCGCACACATCACAAAGTGGTTTCTGAGATGATTCTCTCTAGTTTTTATACGAGGATATTTCCTTTTCTACCGATGGCCCAAAAACGCTTGAAATCTCCACATGCAAATTCCTCAAAAAGAGAGTTTCCAATCTGCTCTGTCTAAAGGAAGGTTCAACTCTGTTAGTTGAACACTCACAAATCAACGAAGTTATTGAGAAATCTTCTGTGTAGCATTAGATGAAGAAATCCCGCTTCCAACGAAATCCACAAAGAAGTCCATATATCCACTTGCAGACTTTACAAACAGAGTGTTTACAAACTGCTCTATGAAAAGAAAGGTTAAACTCTGTGAGTGGAATGCACACATCACAAAGTGGTTTCTGAGAATGATTCTCTCTAGTTTTTATACGAGGATATTTCCTTTTCTACCGATTGCCCCAAACGCTTGAAATCTCCACATGCAAATTCCTCAAAAAGAGGGTTTCCAATCTGCTCTGTCTAAAGGAAGGTTCAACTCTGTGAGTTGAACACACACAAATCAAAGAAGTTTCTGAGAATTCTTCCTTCTAGCATTAGATGAAGAAATCCCGCTTCCAACGAAATCCTCCAAGAGGTCCTAATATCCACTTGCAGACTTCACAAACAGAGTGTTTCCAAACGGCTCTATGAAAAGAAAGGTTAAACTCTGTGAGTGGACCGCACACATCACAAAGTGGTTTCTGAGAATGATTCCCTCTAGTTTTTATACGAGGATATTTCCTTTTCTACCGATGGCCCAAAAACCCTTGAAATCTCCACATGCAAATTCCTCAAAAAGAGGGTTTCCAATCTGCTCTGTCTAAAGGAAGGTTCAACTCTGTTAGTTGAACACACAGAAATCAACGAAGTTACTGAGAAATCTTCTGTGTAGCATTAGATGAAGAAACCCCACTTCCAACGACATCCTCAAAGAGGTACAAATATCCACTTGCAGACTTTACAAACAGAGTGTTTCCAAACTGCTCTATGAAAAGAAAGGTTAAACTCTGTGAGTGGAACGCACACATCACAAAGTGGTTTCTGAGAATGATTCTCTCTAGTTTTTCTATGAGGATATTTCCTTTTCTAACGTAGGCCCCAAATCGCTTGAAATCTCCACATGTAAATTCCTCAAAAAGAGGGTTTCCAATCTGCTCTGTCTAAAGGAAGGTTCAACTCTGTGAGTTGAACACACGCAAATCAAAGAAGTTTCTGAAAATTCTTCCTTCTAGCATTAGATGAAGAAATCCCGCTTCCAATGAAATCCTCAAAGAGGTCCAAATATCCCCTTGCAGACTTCAAAACCAGAGTGTTTCCAAACTGCTCTATGAAAAGAAAGGTTGAACTCTGTGAGTGGAACACACACATCAGAATGTAGTTTCTGAAAATGATTCTCTCTAGTTTTTATATTAGGATATTTCCTTTTCTACCGTTGGCCACAAAATGCTTGAAATCTCCACATGCATATTCCTCAAAAAGAGGGTTTCCAATCTGCTCTGTCTAAAGGAAGGTTCAACTCTGTGAGTTGAACGCACACAAATCAAAGAAGTTTCTGAGAATTCTTCCTTCTAGCATTAGATGAAGAAATCCCGCTTCCAACGAAATCCTCCAAGAGGTCCAAATATCCACTTGCAGACTTCACAAACAGAGTGTTTCCAAACTGCTCTATGAAAAGAAAGGTTAAACTCTGTGAGTGGATCGCACACATAACAAAGTGGTTTCTGAGAATGATTCTCTCTAGTTTTTATACGAGGATATTTCCTTTTCTACCGATGGCCCAAAAACGCTTGAAATCTCCACATGCAAATTCCTCAAAAAGAGGGTTTCCAATCTGCTCTGTCTAAAGGAAGGTTCAACTCTGTGAGTTGAACACACACAAATCAAAGAAGTTTCTGAGAAATCTTCTGTGTAGCATTAGATGAAGAAATCCCGCTTCTAACGAAATCCTCCAAGAGGTCCAAATATCCACTTGCAGACTTCACAAACAGAGTGTTTCCAAACTGCTCTATGAAAAGAAAGGTTAAACTCTGTGAGTGGATCGCACACATCACAAAGTGGTTTCTGAGATGATTCTCTCTAGTTTTTATACGAGGATATTTCCTTTTCTACCGATGGCCCAAAAACGCTTGAAATCTCCACATGCAAATTCCTCAAAAAGAGAGTTTCCAATATGCTCTGTCTAAAGGAAGGTTCAACTCTGTTAGTTGAACACTCACAAATCAACGAAGTTATTGAGAAATCTTCTGTGTAGCATTAGATGAAGAAATCCCGCTTCCAACGAAATCCACAAAGAGGTCCAAATATCCACTTGCAGACTTTACAAACAGAGTGTTTACAAGCTGCTCTATGAAAAGAAAGGTTAAACACTGTGAGTGGAACGCACACATCACAAAGTGGTTTCTGAGAATGATTCTCTCTAGTTTTTATACGAGGAGATTTCCTTTTCTACCGATGGCTCCAAAACGCTTGAAATCTCCACATGCAAATTCCTCAAAAAGAGGGTTTCCAATCTGCTCTGTCTAAAGGAAGGTTCAACTCTGTGAGTTCAACACACACAAATCAAAGAAGTTTCTGAGAATTCTTCCTTCTAGCATTAGATGAAGAAATCCCGCTTCCAACGAAATCCACAAAGAGGTCCAAATATCCACTTGCAGACTTCACAAACAGAGTGTTTCCAAACTGCTCTATGAAAAGAAAGGTTAAACTCTGTGAGTGGATCGCACACATCACAAAGTGGTTTCTGAGAATGATTCTCTCTAGTTTTTATACGAGGATATTTCCTTTTCTACCGTTGGCCCCAAATCGCTTGAAATCTCCACATGCAAATTCCTCAAAAAGAGGGTTTCCAATCTGCTCTGTCTAAAGGAAGGTTCAACTCTGTGAGTTGAACACACACAAATCAACGAAGTTACTGAGAAATCTTCTGTGTAGCATTAGATGAAGAAATCCCGCTTCCAACGAAATCCACAAAGAAGTCCATATATCCACTTGCAGACTTTACAAACAGAGTGTTTACAAACTGCTCTATGAAAAGAAAGGTTAAACTCTGTGAGTGGAATGCACACATCACAAAGTGGTTTCTGAGAATGATTCTCTCTAGTTTTTATACGAGGATATTTCCTTTTCTACCGATTGCCCCAAACGCTTGAAATCTCCACATGCAAATTCCTCAAAAAGAGGGTTTCCAATCTGCTCTGTCTAAAGGAAGGTTCAACTCTGTGAGTTGAACACACACAAATCAAAGAAGTTTCTGAGAATTCTTCCTTCTAGCATTAGATGAAGAAATCCCGCTTCCAACGAAATCCTCCAAGAGGTCCAAATATCCACTTGCAGACTTCACAAACAGAGTGTTTCCAAACGGCTCTATGAAAAGAAAGGTTAAACTCTGTGAGTGGACCGCACACATCACAAAGTGGTTTCTTAGAATGATTCCCTCTAGTTTTTATACGAGGATATTTCCTTTTCTACCGATGGCCCAAAAACCCTTGAAATCTCCACATGCAAATTCCTCAAAAAGAGGGTTTCCAATCTGCTCTGTCTAAAGGAAGGTTCAACTCTGTTAGTTGAACACACAGAAATCAACGAAGTTACTGAGAAATCTTCTGTGTAGCATTAGATGAAGAAACCCCACTTCCAACGACATCCTCAAAGATGTACAAATATCCACTTGCAGACTTTACAAACAGACTGTTTCCAAACTGCTCTATGAAAAGAAAGGTTAAACTCTGTGAGTGGAACGCACACATCACAAAGTGGTTTCTGAGAATGATTCTCTCAAGTTTTTCTATGAGGATATTTCCTTTTCTAACGTAGGCCCCAAATCGCTTGAAATCTCCACATGTAAATTCCTCAAAAAGAGGGTTTCCAATCTGCTCTGTCTAAAGGAAGGTTCAACTCTGTGAGTTGAACACACGCAAATCAAAGAAGTTTCTGAAAATTCTTCCTTCTAGCATTAGATGAAGAAATCCCGCTTCCAATGAAATCCTCAAAGAGGTCCAAATATCCCCTTGCAGACTTCAAAACCAGAGTGTTTCCAAACTGCTCTATGAAAAGAAAGGTTGAACTCTGTGAGTGGAACACACACATCAGAAAGTAGTTTCTGAAAATGATTCTCTCTAGTTTTTATATTAGGATATTTCCTTTTCTACCGTTGGCCACAAAATGCTTGAAATCTCCACATGCATATTCCTCAAAAAGAGGGTTTCCAATCTGCTCTGTCTAAAGGAAGGTTCAACTCTGTGAGTTGAACGCACACAAATCAAAGAAGTTTCTGAGAATTCTTCTGTGTATCATTAGATGAAGAAATCCCGCTTCCAACGAAATCCTCCAAGAGGTCCAAATATCCACTTGCAGACTTCACAAACAGAGTGTTTCCAAACTGCTCTATGAAAAGAAAGGTTAAACTCTGTGAGTGGATCGCACACATAACAAAGTGGTTTCTGAGAATGATTCTCTCTAGTTTTTATACGAGGATATTTCCTTTTCTACCGATGGCCCAAAAACGCTTGAAATCTCCACATGCAAATTCCTCAAAAAGAGGGTTTCCAATCTGCTCTGTCTAAAGGAAGGTTCAACTCTGTGAGTTGAACACACACAAATCAAAGAAGTTTCTGAGAAATCTTCTGTGTAGCATTAGATGAAGAAATCCCGCTTCTAACGAAATCCTCCAAGAGGTCCAAATATCCACTTGCAGACTTCACAAACAGAGTGTTTCCAAACTGCTCTATGAAAAGAAAGGTTAAACTCTGTGAGTGGATCGCACACATCACAAAGTGGTTTCTGAGATGATTCTCTCTAGTTTTTATACGAGGATATTTCCTTTTCTACCGATGGCCCAAAAACGCTTGAAATCTCCACATGCAAATTCCTCAAAAAGAGAGTTTCCAATATGCTCTGTCTAAAGGAAGGTTCAACTCTGTTAGTTGAACACTCACAAATCAACGAAGTTATTGAGAAATCTTCTGTGTAGCATTAGATGAAGAAATCCCGCTTCCAACGAAATCCACAAAGAGGTCCAAATATCCACTTGCAGACTTTACAAACAGAGTGTTTACAAGCTGCTCTATGAAAAGAAAGGTTAAACACTGTGAGTGGAACGCACACATCACAAAGTGGTTTCTGAGAATGATTCTCTCTAGTTTTTATACGAGGAGATTTCCTTTTCTACCGATGGCTCCAAAACGCTTGAAATCTCCACATGCAAATTCCTCAAAAAGAGGGTTTCCAATCTGCTCTGTCTAAAGGAAGGTTCAACTCTGTGAGTTCAACACACACAAATCAAAGAAGTTTCTGAGAATTCTTCCTTCTAGCATTAGATGAAGAAATCCCGCTTCCAACGAAATCCACAAAGAGGTCCAAATATCCACTTGCAGACTTCACAAACAGAGTGTTTCCAAACTGCTCTATGAAAAGAAAGGTTAAACTCTGTGAGTGGATCGCACACATCACAAAGTGGTTTCTGAGAATGATTCTCTCTAGTTTTTAAACGAGGATATTTCCTTTTCTACCGTTGGCCCCAAATCGCTTGAAATCTCCACATGCAAATTCCTCAAAAAGAGGGTTTCCAATCTGCTCTGTCTAAAGGAAGGTTCAACTCTGTGAGTTGAACACACACAAATCAACGAAGTTACTGAGAAATCTTCTGTGTAGCATTAGATGAAGAAATCCCGCTTCCAACGAAATCCACAAAGAAGTCCATATATCCACTTGCAGACTTTACAAACAGAGTGTTTACAAACTGCTCTATGAAAAGAAAGGTTAAACTCTGTGAGTGGAATGCACACATCACAAAGTGGTTTCTGAGAATGATTCTCTCTAGTTTTTATACGAGGATATTTCCTTTTCTACCGATTGCCCCAAACGCTTGAAATCTCCACATGCAAATTCCTCAAAAAGAGGGTTTCCAATCTGCTCTGTCTAAAGGAAGGTTCAACTCTGTGAGTTGAACACACACAAATCAAAGAAGTTTCTGAGAATTCTTCCTTCTAGCATTAGATGAAGAAATCCCGCTTCCAACGAAATCCTCCAAGAGGTCCAAATATCCACTTGCAGACTTCACAAACAGAGTGTTTCCAAACGGCTCTATGAAAAGAAAGGTTAAACTCTGTGAGTGGACCGCACACATCACAAAGTGGTTTCTGAGAATGATTCTCTCTTGTTTTTATACGAGGATATTTCCTTTTCTACCGATGGCCCAAAAACCCTTGAAATCTCCACATGCAAATTCCTCAAAAAGAGGGTTTCCAATCTGCTCTGTCTAAAGGAAGGTTCAACTCTGTTAGTTGAACACACAGAAATCAACGAAGTTACTGAGAAATCTTCTGTGTAGCATTAGATGAAGAAACCCCACTTCCAACGACATCCTCAAAGAGGTACAAATATCCACTTGCAGACTTTACAAACAGAGTGTTTCCAAACTGCTCTATGAAAAGAAAGGTTAAACTCTGTGAGTGGAACGCACACATCACAAAGTGGTTTCTGAGAATGATTCTCTCTAGTTTTTCTATGAGGATATTTCCTTTTCTAACGTAGGCCCCAAATCGCTTGAAATCTCCACATGTAAATTCCTCAAAAAGAGGGTTTCCAATCTGCTCTGTCTAAAGGAAGGTTCAACTCTGTGAGTTGAACACACGCAAATCAAAGAAGTTTCTGAAAATTCTTCCTTCTAGCATTAGATGAAGAAATCCCGCTTCCAATGAAATCCTCAAAGAGGTCCAAATATCCCCTTGCAGACTTCAAAACCAGAGTGTTTCCAAACTGCTCTATGAAAAGAAAGGTTGAACTCTGTGAGTGGAACACACACATCAGAAAGTAGTTTCTGAAAATGATTCTCTCTAGTTTTTATATTAGGATATTTCCTTTTCTACCGTTGGCCACAAAATGCTTGAAATCTCCACATGCATATTCCTCAAAAAGAGGGTTTCCAATCTGCTCTGTCTAAAGGAAGGTTCAACTCTGTGAGTTGAACGCACACAAATCAAAGAAGTTTCTGAGAATTCTTCCTTCTAGCATTAGATGAAGAAATCCCGCTTCCAACGAAATCCTCCAAGAGGTCCAAATATCCACTTGCAGACTTCACAAACAGAGTGTTTCCAAACTGCTCTATGAAAAGAAAGGTTAAACTCTGTGAGTGGATCGCACACATAACAAAGTGGTTTCTGAGAATGATTCTCTCTAGTTTTTATACGAGGATATTTCCTTTTCTACCGATGGCCCAAAAACGCTTGAAATCTCCACATGCAAATTCCTCAAAAAGAGGGTTTCCAATCTGCTCTGTCTAAAGGAAGGTTCAACTCTGTGAGTTGAACACACACAAATCAAAGAAGTTTCTGAGAAATCTTCTGTGTAGCATTAGATGAAGAAATCCCGCTTCTAACGAAATCCACAAAGAGGTCCAAATATCCACTTGCAGACTTTACAAACAGAGTGTTTACAAGCTGCTCTATGAAAAGAAAGGTTAAACACTGTGAGTGGAACGCACACATCACAAAGTGGTTTCTGAGAATGATTCTCTCTAGTTTTTATACGAGGAGATTTCCTTTTCTACCGATGGCTCCAAAACGCTTGAAATCTCCACATGCAAATTCCTCAAAAAGAGGGTTTCCAATCTGCTCTGTCTAAAGGAAGGTTCAACTCTGTGAGTTCAACACACACAAATCAAAGAAGTTTCTGAGAATTCTTCCTTCTAGCATTAGATGAAGAAATCCCGCTTCCAACGAAATCCACAAAGAGGTCCAAATATCCACTTGCAGACTTCACAAACAGAGTGTTTCCAAACTGCTCTATGAAAAGAAAGGTTAAACTCTGTGAGTGGATCGCACACATCACAAAGTGGTTTCTGAGAATGATTCTCTCTAGTTTTTATACGAGGATATTTCCTTTTCTACCGTTGGCCCCAAATCGCTTGAAATCTCCACATGCAAATTCCTCAAAAAGAGGGTTTCCAATCTGCTCTGTCTAAAGGAAGGTTCAACTCTGTGAGTTGAACACACACAAATCAACGAAGTTACTGAGAAATCTTCTGTGTAGCATTAGATGAAGAAATCCCGCTTCCAACGAAATCCACAAAGAAGTCCATATATCCACTTGCAGACTTTACAAACAGAGTGTTTACAAACTGCTCTATGAAAAGAAAGGTTAAACTCTGTGAGTGGAATGCACACATCACAAAGTGGTTTCTGAGAATGATTCTCTCTAGTTTTTATACGAGGATATTTCCTTTTCTACCGATTGCCCCAAACGCTTGAAATCTCCACATGCAAATTCCTCAAAAAGAGGGTTTCCAATCTGCTCTGTCTAAAGGAAGGTTCAACTCTGTGAGTTGAACACACACAAATCAAAGAAGTTTCTGAGAATTCTTCCTTCTAGCATTAGATGAAGAAATCCCGCTTCCAACGAAATCCTCCAAGAGGTCCAAATATCCACTTGCAGACTTCACAAACAGAGTGTTTCCAAACGGCTCTATGAAAAGAAAGGTTAAACTCTGTGAGTGGACCGCACACATCACAAAGTGGTTTCTTAGAATGATTCCCTCTAGTTTTTATACGAGGATATTTCCTTTTCTACCGATGGCCCAAAAACCCTTGAAATCTCCACATGCAAATTCCTCAAAAAGAGGGTTTCCAATCTGCTCTGTCTAAAGGAAGGTTCAACTCTGTTAGTTGAACACACAGAAATCAACGAAGTTACTGAGAAATCTTCTGTGTAGCATTAGATGAAGAAACCCCACTTCCAACGACATCCTCAAAGAGGTACAAATATCCACTTGCAGACTTTACAAACAGAGTGTTTCCAAACTGCTCTATGAAAAGAAAGGTTAAACTCTGTGAGTGGAACGCACACATCACAAAGTGGTTTCTGAGAATGATTCTCTCAAGTTTTTCTATGAGGATATTTCCTTTTCTAACGTAGGCCCCAAATCGCTTGAAATCTCCACATGTAAATTCCTCAAAAAGAGGGTTTCCAATCTGCTCTGTCTAAAGGAAGGTTCAACTCTGTGAGTTGAACACACGCAAATCAAAGAAGTTTCTGAAAATTCTTCCTTCTAGCATTAGATGAAGAAATCCCGCTTCCAATGAAATCCTCAAAGAGGTCCAAATATCCCCTTGCAGACTTCAAAACCAGAGTGTTTCCAAACTGCTCTATGAAAAGAAAGGTTGAACTCTGTGAGTGGAACACACACATCAGAAAGTAGTTTCTGAAAATGATTCTCTCTAGTTTTTATATTAGGATATTTCCTTTTCTACCGTTGGCCACAAAATGCTTGAAATCTCCACATGCATATTCCTCAAAAAGAGGGTTTCCAATCTGCTCTGTCTAAAGGAAGGTTCAACTCTGTGAGTTGAACGCACACAAATCAAAGAAGTTTCTGAGAATTCTTCTGTGTATCATTAGATGAAGAAATCCCGCTTCCAACGAAATCCTCCAAGAGGTCCAAATATCCACTTGCAGACTTCACAAACAGAGTGTTTCCAAACTGCTCTATGAAAAGAAAGGTTAAACTCTGTGAGTGGATCGCACACATAACAAAGTGGTTTCTGAGAATGATTCTCTCTAGTTTTTATACGAGGATATTTCCTTTTCTACCGATGGCCCAAAAACGCTTGAAATCTCCACATGCAAATTCCTCAAAAAGAGGGTTTCCAATCTGCTCTGTCTAAAGGAAGGTTCAACTCTGTGAGTTGAACACACACAAATCAAAGAAGTTTCTGAGAAATCTTCTGTGTAGCATTAGATGAAGAAATCCCGCTTCTAACGAAATCCTCCAAGAGGTCCAAATATCCACTTGCAGACTTCACAAACAGAGTGTTTCCAAACTGCTCTATGAAAAGAAAGGTTAAACTCTGTGAGTGGATCGCACACATCACAAAGTGGTTTCTGAGATGATTCTCTCTAGTTTTTATACGAGGATATTTCCTTTTCTACCGATGGCCCAAAAACGCTTGAAATCTCCACATGCAAATTCCTCAAAAAGAGAGTTTCCAATATGCTCTGTCTAAAGGAAGGTTCAACTCTGTTAGTTGAACACTCACAAATCAACGAAGTTATTGAGAAATCTTCTGTGTAGCATTAGATGAAGAAATCCCGCTTCCAACGAAATCCACAAAGAGGTCCAAATATCCACTTGCAGACTTTACAAACAGAGTGTTTACAAGCTGCTCTATGAAAAGAAAGGTTAAACACTGTGAGTGGAACGCACACATCACAAAGTGGTTTCTGAGAATGATTCTCTCTAGTTTTTATACGAGGAGATTTCCTTTTCTACCGATGGCTCCAAAACGCTTGAAATCTCCACATGCAAATTCCTCAAAAAGAGGGTTTCCAATCTGCTCTGTCTAAAGGAAGGTTCAACTCTGTGAGTTCAACACACACAAATCAAAGAAGTTTCTGAGAATTCTTCCTTCTAGCATTAGATGAAGAAATCCCGCTTCCAACGAAATCCACAAAGAGGTCCAAATATCCACTTGCAGACTTCACAAACAGAGTGTTTCCAAACTGCTCTATGAAAAGAAAGGTTAAACTCTGTGAGTGGATCGCACACATCACAAAGTGGTTTCTGAGAATGATTCTCTCTAGTTTTTAAACGAGGATATTTCCTTTTCTACCGTTGGCCCCAAATCGCTTGAAATCTCCACATGCAAATTCCTCAAAAAGAGGGTTTCCAATCTGCTCTGTCTAAAGGAAGGTTCAACTCTGTGAGTTGAACACACACAAATCAACGAAGTTACTGAGAAATCTTCTGTGTAGCATTAGATGAAGAAATCCCGCTTCCAACGAAATCCACAAAGAAGTCCATATATCCACTTGCAGACTTTACAAACAGAGTGTTTACAAACTGCTCTATGAAAAGAAAGGTTAAACTCTGTGAGTGGAATGCACACATCACAAAGTGGTTTCTGAGAATGATTCTCTCTAGTTTTTATACGAGGATATTTCCTTTTCTACCGATTGCCCCAAACGCTTGAAATCTCCACATGCAAATTCCTCAAAAAGAGGGTTTCCAATCTGCTCTGTCTAAAGGAAGGTTCAACTCTGTGAGTTGAACACACACAAATCAAAGAAGTTTCTGAGAATTCTTCCTTCTAGCATTAGATGAAGAAATCCCGCTTCCAACGAAATCCTCCAAGAGGTCCAAATATCCACTTGCAGACTTCACAAACAGAGTGTTTCCAAACGGCTCTATGAAAAGAAAGGTTAAACTCTGTGAGTGGACCGCACACATCACAAAGTGGTTTCTGAGAATGATTCTCTCTTGTTTTTATACGAGGATATTTCCTTTTCTACCGATGGCCCAAAAACCCTTGAAATCTCCACATGCAAATTCCTCAAAAAGAGGGTTTCCAATCTGCTCTGTCTAAAGGAAGGTTCAACTCTGTTAGTTGAACACACAGAAATCAACGAAGTTACTGAGAAATCTTCTGTGTAGCATTAGATGAAGAAACCCCACTTCCAACGACATCCTCAAAGAGGTACAAATATCCACTTGCAGACTTTACAAACAGAGTGTTTCCAAACTGCTCTATGAAAAGAAAGGTTAAACTCTGTGAGTGGAACGCACACATCACAAAGTGGTTTCTGAGAATGATTCTCTCTAGTTTTTCTATGAGGATATTTCCTTTTCTAACGTAGGCCCCAAATCGCTTGAAATCTCCACATGTAAATTCCTCAAAAAGAGGGTTTCCAATCTGCTCTGTCTAAAGGAAGGTTCAACTCTGTGAGTTGAACACACGCAAATCAAAGAAGTTTCTGAAAATTCTTCCTTCTAGCATTAGATGAAGAAATCCCGCTTCCAATGAAATCCTCAAAGAGGTCCAAATATCCCCTTGCAGACTTCAAAACCAGAGTGTTTCCAAACTGCTCTATGAAAAGAAAGGTTGAACTCTGTGAGTGGAACACACACATCAGAAAGTAGTTTCTGAAAATGATTCTCTCTAGTTTTTATATTAGGATATTTCCTTTTCTACCGTTGGCCACAAAATGCTTGAAATCTCCACATGCATATTCCTCAAAAAGAGGGTTTCCAATCTGCTCTGTCTAAAGGAAGGTTCAACTCTGTGAGTTGAACGCACACAAATCAAAGAAGTTTCTGAGAATTCTTCCTTCTAGCATTAGATGAAGAAATCCCGCTTCCAACGAAATCCTCCAAGAGGTCCAAATATCCACTTGCAGACTTCACAAACAGAGTGTTTCCAAACTGCTCTATGAAAAGAAAGGTTAAACTCTGTGAGTGGATCGCACACATAACAAAGTGGTTTCTGAGAATGATTCTCTCTAGTTTTTATACGAGGATATTTCCTTTTCTACCGATGGCCCAAAAACGCTTGAAATCTCCACATGCAAATTCCTCAAAAAGAGGGTTTCCAATCTGCTCTGTCTAAAGGAAGGTTCAACTCTGTGAGTTGAACACACACAAATCAAAGAAGTTTCTGAGAAATCTTCTGTGTAGCATTAGATGAAGAAATCCCGCTTCTAACGAAATCCTCCAAGAGGTCCAAATATCCACTTGCAGACTTCACAAACAGAGTGTTTCCAAACTGCTCTATGAAAAGAAAGGTTAAACTCTGTGAGTGGATCGCACACATCACAAAGTGGTTTCTGAGATGATTCTCTCTAGTTTTTATACGAGGATATTTCCTTTTCTACCGATGGCCCAAAAACGCTTGAAATCTCCACATGCAAATTCCTCAAAAAGAGAGTTTCCAATATGCTCTGTCTAAAGGAAGGTTCAACTCTGTTAGTTGAACACTCACAAATCAACGAAGTTATTGAGAAATCTTCTGTGTAGCATTAGATGAAGAAACCCCACTTCCAACGACATCCTCAAAGAGGTACAAATATCCACTTGCAGACTTCACAAACAGAGTGTTTCCAAACTGCTCTATGAAAAGAAAGGTTAAACTCTGTGAGTGGATCGCACACATCACAAAGTGGTTTCTGAGAATGATTCTCTCTAGTTTTTATACGAGGATATTTCCTTTTCTACCGTTGGCCCCAAATCGCTGAAATCTCCACATGCAAATTCCTCAAAAAGAGGGTTTCCAATCTGCTCTGTCTAAAGGAAGGTTCAACTCTGTTAGTTGAACACACAGAAATCAACGAAGTTACTGAGAAATCTTCTGTGTAGCATTAGATGAAGAAACCCCACTTCCAACGACATCCTCAAAGAGGTACAAATATCCACTTGCAGACTTTACAAACAGAGTGTTTCCAAGCTGCTCTATGAAAAGAAAGGTTAAACTCTGTGAGTGGAACGCACACATCACAAAGTAGTGTCTGAGAATGATTCTCTCTTGTTTTTATACGAGGAGATTTCCTTTTCTACCGTTGGCGCCAAAGTGCTTGAAATCTCCACATGCATATTCCTCAAAAAGAGGGTTTCCAATCTGCTCTGTCTAAAGGAAGGTTCAACTCTGTGAGTTGAACACACACAAATCAACGAAGTTACTGAGAAATCTTCTGTGTAGCATTAGATGAAGAAATCCCGCTTCCAACGAAATCCACAAAGAAGTCCATATATCCACTTGCAGACTTTACAAACAGAGTGTTTACAAACTGCTCTATGAAAAGAAAGGTTAAACTCTGTGAGTGGAATGCACACATCACAAAGTGGTTTCTGAGAATGATTCTCTCTAGTTTTTATACGAGGATATTTCCTTTTCTACCGATTGCCCCAAACGCTTGAAATCTCCACATGCAAATTCCTCAAAAAGAGGGTTTCCAATCTGCTCTGTCTAAAGGAAGGTTCAACTCTGTGAGTTGAACACACACAAATCAAAGAAGTTTCTGAGAATTCTTCCTTCTAGCATTAGATGAAGAAATCCCGCTTCCAACGAAATCCTCCAAGAGGTCCAAATATCCACTTGCAGACTTCACAAACAGAGTGTTTCCAAACGGCTCTATGAAAAGAAAGGTTAAACTCTGTGAGTGGACCGCACACATCACAAAGTGGTTTCTGAGAATGATTCCCTCTAGTTTTTATACGAGGATATTTCCTTTTCTACCGATGGCCCAAAAACCCTTGAAATCTCCACATGCAAATTCCTCAAAAAGAGGGTTTCCAATCTGCTCTGTCTAAAGGAAGGTTCAACTCTGTTAGTTGAACACACAGAAATCAACGAAGTTACTGAGAAATCTTCTGTGTAGCATTAGATGAAGAAACCCCACTTCCAACGAAATCCTCAAAGAGGTACAAATATCCTCTTGCAGACGTTACAAACAGAGTGTTTCCAAACTGCTCTATGAAAAGAAAGGTTAAACTCTGTGAGTGGAACGCACACATAACAAAGAGGTTTCTGAGAATGATTCTCTCTAGTTTTTCTATGAGGATATTTCCTTTTCTAACGTTGGCCCCAAAACGCTTGAAATCTCCACATGCAAATTCCTCAAAAAGAGGGTTTCCAATCTGCTCTGTCTAAAGGAAGGTTCAACTCTGTGAGTTGAACACACGCAAATCAAAGAAGTTTCTGAAAATTCTTCCTTCTAGCATTAGATGAAGAAATCCCGCTTCCAATGAAATCCTGAAAGAGGTCCAAATATCCCCTTGCAGACTTCAAAACCAGAGTGTTTCCAATCTGCTCTATGAAAAGAAAGGTTAAACTCTGTGAGTGGAACACACACATCACAAAGTCGTTTCTGAAAATGATTCTCTCCAGTTTTTATACGAGTATATTTCCTTTTCTACCGTTGGCCACAAAATGCTTGAAATCTCCACATGCATATTCCTCAAAAAGAGTGTTTCCAATCTGCTCTGTCTAAAGGAAGGTTCAACTCTGTTAGTTGAACACACAGAAATCAACGATGTTACTGAGAAATCTTCTGAGTAGCATTAGATGATGAAATACCGCTTCCAACGAAATCCACAAAGAGGTCCAAATATCCACTTGCAGACTTTACAAACAGAGTGTTTACAAACTGCTCTATGAAAAGAAAGGTTAAACTCTGTGAGTGGAATGCTCACATCACAAAGTGGTTACTGAGAATGATTCTCTCTAGTTTTTATACGAGGATATTTCCTTTTCTACCGATGGCCCCAAAACGCTTGAAATCTCCACATGCAAAATCCTCAAAAAGAGGGTTTCCAATCTGCTCTGTCTAAAGGAAGGTTCAACTCTGTGAGTTGAACACACACAAATCAAAGAAGTTTCTGAGAATTCTTCCTTCTAGCATTAGATGAAGAAATCCCGCTTCTAACGAAATCCTCCAAGAGGTCCAAATATCCACTTGCAGACTTCACAAACAGAGTGTTTCCAAACTGCTCTATGAAAAGAAAGGTTAAACTCTGTGAGTGGATCGCACACATCACAAAGTGGTTTCCGAGATGATTCTCTCTAGTTTTTATACGAGGATATTTCCTTTTCTACCGATGGCCCAAAAACGCTTGAAATCTCCACATGCAAATTCCTCAAAAAGAGAGTTTCCAATCTGCTCTGTCTAAAGGAAGGTTCAACTCTGTTAGTTGAACACACAGAAATCAACGAAGTTACTGAGAAATCTTCTGTGTAGCATTAGATGAAGAAACCCCACTTCCAACGACATCCTCAAAGAGGTACAAATATCCACTTGCAGACTTTACAAACAGAGTGTTTCCAAACTGCTCTATGAAAAGAAAGGTTAAACTCTGTGAGTGGAACGCACACATCACAAAGTGGTTTCTGAGAATGATTCTCTCTAGTTTTTCTATGAGGATATTTCCTTTTCTAACGTAGGCCCCAAATCGCTTGAAATCTCCACATGCAAATTCCTCAAAAAGAGGGTTTCCAATCTGCTCTGTCTAAAGGAAGGTTCAACTCTGTGAGTTGAACACACGCAAATCAAAGAAGTTTCTGAAAATTCTTCCTTCTAGCATTAGATGAAGAAATCCCGCTTCCAATGAAATCCTCAAAGAGGTCCAAATTTCCCCTTGCAGACTTCAAAACCAGAGTGTTTCCAAACTGCTCTATGAAAAGAAAGGTTAAACTCTGTGAGTGGAACACACACATCACAAAGTGGTTTCTGAGAATGATTCTCTCTAGTTTTTATACGAGGATATTTCCTTTTCTACCGATGGACCCAAAACGCTTGAAATCTCCACATGCAAATTCCTCAAAAAGAGGGTTTCCAATCTGCTCTGTCTAAAGGAAGGTTCAACTCTGTGAGTTGAACACACACAAATCAAAGAAGTTTCTGAGAATTCTTCCTTCTAGCATTAGATGAAGAAATCCCGCTTCTAACGAAATCCTCCAAGAGGTCCAAATATCCACTTGCAGACTTCACAAACAGAGTGTTTCCAAACTGCTCTATGAAAAGAAAGGTTAAACTCTGTGAGTGGATCGCACACATCACAAAGTGGTTTCTGAGATGATTCTCTCTAGTTTTTATACGAGGATATTTCCTTTTCTACCGATGGCCCAAAAACGCTTGAAATCTCCACATGCAAATTCCTCAAAAAGAGAGTTTCCAATCTGCTCTGTCTAAAGGAAGGTTCAACTCTGTTAGTTGAACACTCACAAATCAACGAAGTTATTGAGAAATCTTCTGTGTAGCATTAGATGAAGAAATCCCGCTTCCAACGAAATCCACAAAGAGGTCCAAATATCCACTTGCAGACTTCACAAACAGAGCGTTTCCAAACTGCTCTATGAAAAGAAAGGTTAAACTCTGTGAGTGGATCGCACACATCACAAAGTGGTTTCTGAGAATGATTCTCTCTAGTTTTTATACGAGGAGATTTCCTTTTCTACCGTTGGCGCCAAAGTGCTTGAAATCTCCACATGCATATTCCTCAAAAAGAGGGTTTCCAATCTGCTCTGTCTAAAGGAAGGTTCAACTCTGTGAGTTGAACAAACACAAATCAAAGAAGTTTCTGAGAATTCTTCCTTCTAGAATTAGAAGAAGATATCCCGCTTCTAACGAAATCCTCCAAGAGGTCCAAATATCCACTTGCAGAATTCACAAACAGAGTGTTTCCAAACTGCTCTATGAAAAGAAAGGTTAAACTCTGTGAGTGGATCGCACACATCACAAAGTGGTTTCTGAGATGATTCTCTCTAGTTTTTATACGAGGATATTTCCTTTTCTACCGATGGCCCAAAAACGCTTGAAATCACCACATGCAAATTCCTCAAAAAGAGAGTTTCCAATCTGCTCTGTCTAAAGGAAGGTTCAACTCTGTTAGTTGAACACTCACAAATCAACGAAGTTATTGAGAAATCTTCTGTGTAGCATTAGAGGAAGAAATCCCGCTTCCAACGAAATCCACAAAGAGGTCCAAATATCCACTTGCAGACTTTACAAACAGAGTGTTTACAAGCTGCTCTATGAGAAGAAAGGTTAAACTCTGTGAGTGGAACGCACACATCACAAAGTGGTTTCTGAGAATGATTCTCTCTAGTTTTTATACGAGGAGATTTCCTTTTCTACCGATGGCTCCAAAACGCTTGAAATCTCCACATGAAAATTCCTCAAAAAGAGGGTTTCCAATCTGCTCTGTCTAAAGGAAGGTTCAACTCTGTGAGTTCAACACACACAAATCAAAGAAGTTTCTGAGAATTCTTCCTTCTAGCATTAGATGAAGAAATCCCGCTTCCAACGAAATCCTCCAAGAGGTCCAAATCTCCACTTGCAGACTTCACAAACAGAGTGTTTCCAAACTGCTCTATGAAAAGAAAGGTTAAACTCTGTGAGTGGATCGCACACATCACAAAGTGGTTTCTGAGAATGATTCTCTCTAGTTTTTATACGAGGATACTTCCTTTTCTACCGTTGGCCCCAAATCGCTTGAAATCTCCACATGCAAATTCCTCAAAAAGAGGGTTTCCAATCTGCTCTGTCTAAAGGAAGGTTCAACTCTGTTAGTTGAACACACAGAAATCAACGAAGTTACTGAGAAATCTTCTGTGTAGCATTAGATGAAGAAACCCCACTTCCAACGACATCCTCAAAGAGGTACAAATATCCACTTGCAGACTTTACAAACAGAGTGTTTCCAAACTGCTCTATGAAAAGAAAGGTTAAACTCTGTGAGTGGAACGCACACATCACAAAGTGGTTTCTGAGAATGATTCTCTCTAGTTTTTCTATGAGGATATTTCCTTTTCTAACGTAGGCCCCAAATCGCTTGAAATCTCCACATGTAAATTCCTCAAAAAGAGGGTTTCCAATCTGCTCTGTCTAAAGGAAGGTTCAACTCTGTGAGTTGAACACACGCAAATCAAAGAAGTTTCTGAAAATTCTTCCTTCTAGCATTAGATGAAGAAATCCCGCTTCCAATGAAATCCTCAAAGAGGTCCAAATATCCCCTTGCAGACTTCAAAACCAGAGTGTTTCCAAACTGCTCTATGAAAAGAAAGGTTGAACTCTGTGAGTGGAACACACACATCAGAAAGTAGTTTCTGAAAATGATTCTCTCTAGTTTTTATATTAGGATATTTCCTTTTCTACCGTTGGCCACAAAATGCTTGAAATCTCCACATGCATATTCCTCAAAAAGAGGGTTTCCAATCTGCTCTGTCTAAAGGAAGGTTCAACTCTGTGAGTTGAACACACGCAAATCAAAGAAGTTTCTGAAAATTCTTCCTTCTAGCATTAGATGAAGAAATCCCGCTTCCAACGAAATCCTCCAAGAGGTCCAAATATCCACTTGCAGACTTCACAAACAGAGTGTTTCCAAACTGCTCTATGAAAAGAAAGGTTAAACTCTGTGAGTGGATCGCACACATAACAAAGTGGTTTCTGAGAATGATTCTCTCTAGTTTTTATACGAGGATATTTCCTTTTCTACCGATGGCCCAAAAACGCTTGAAATCTCCACATGCAAATTCCTCAAAAAGAGGGTTTCCAATCTGCTCTGTCTAAAGGAAGGTTCAACTCTGTGAGTTGAACACACACAAATCAAAGAAGTTTCTGAGAAATCTTCTGTGTAGCATTAGATGAAGAAATCCCGCTTCTAACGAAATCCTCCAAGAGGTCCAAATATCCACTTGCTGACTTCACAAACAGAGTGTTTCCAAACTGCTCTATGAAAAGAAAGGTTAAACTCTGTGAGTGGATCGCACACATCACAAAGTGGTTTCTGAGAATGATTCTCTCAAGTTTTTATACGAGGATATTTCCTTTTCTACCGTTGGCCCCAAATCGCTTGAAATCTCCACATGCAAATTCCTCAAAAAGAGGGTTTCCAATCTGCTCTGTCTAAAGGAAGGTTCAACTCTGTGAGTTGAACACACACAAATCAACGAAGTTACTGAGAAATCTTCTGTGTAGCATTAGATGAAGAAATCCCGCTTCCAACGAAATCCACAAAGAAGTCCATATATCCACTTGCAGACTTTACAAACAGAGTGTTTACAAACTGCTCTATGAAAAGAAAGGTTAAACTCTGTGAGTGGAATGCACACATCACAAAGTGGTTTCTGAGAATGATTCTCTCTAGTTTTTATACGAGGATATTTCCTTTTCTACCGATTGCCCCAAACGCTTGAAATCTCCACATGCAAATTCCTCAAAAAGAGGGTTTCCAATCTGCTCTGTCTAAAGGAAGGTTCAACTCTGTGAGTTGAACACACGCAAATCAAAGAAGTTTCTGAAAATTCTTCCTTCTAGCATTAGATGAAGAAATCCCGCTTCCAATGAAATCCTCAAAGAGGTCCAAATATCCCCTTGCAGACTTCAAAACCAGAGTGTTTCCAATCTGCTCTATGAAAAGAAAGGTTAAACTCTGTGAGTGGAACACACACATCACAAAGTCGTTTCTGAAAATGATTCTCTCCAGTTTTTATACGAGGATATTTCCTTTTCTACCGTTGGCCACAAAATGCTTGAAATCTCCACATACATATTCCTCAAAAAGGGTGTTTCCAATCTGCTCTGTCTAAAGGAAGGTTCAACTCTGTTAGTTGAACACACAGAAATCAACGATGTTACTGAGAAATCTTCTGAGTAGCATTAGATGATGAAATACCGCTTCCAACGAAATCCACAAAGAGGTCCAAATATCCACTTGCAGACTTTACAAACAGAGTGTTTACAAACTGCTCTATGAAAAGAAAGGTTAAACTCTGTGAGTGGAATGCTCACATCACAAAGTGGTTACTGAGAATGATTCACTCTAGTTTTTATACGAGGATATTTCCTTTTCTACCAATGGCCCCAAAACGCTTGAAATCTCCACATGCAAAATCCTCAAAAAGAGGGTTTCCAATCTGCTCTGTCTAAAGGAAGGTTCAACTCTGTGAGTTGAACACACACAAATCAAAGAGGTTTCTGAGAATTCTTCCTTCTAGCATTAGATGAAGAAATCCCGCTTCTAACGAAATCCTCCAAGAGGTCCAAATATCCACTTGCAGACTTCACAAACAGAGTGTTTCCAAACTGCTCTATGAAAAGAAAGGTTAAACTCTGTGAGTGGATCGCACACATCACAAAGTGGTTTCTGAGATGATTCTCTCTAGTTTTTATACGAGGATATTTCCTTTTCTACCGATGGCCCAAAAACGCTTGAAATCTCCACATGCAAATTCCTCAAAAAGAGAGTTTCCAATCTGCTCTGTCTAAAGGAAGGTTCAACTCTGTTAGTTGAACACTCACAAATCAACGAAGTTATTGAGAAATCTTCTGTGTAGCATTAGATGAAGAAATCCCGCTTCCAACGAAATCCACAAAGAGGTCCAAATATCCACTTGCAGACTTTACAAACAGAGTGTTTACAAGCTGCTCTATGAGAAGAAAGGTTAAACTCTGTGAGTGGAACGCACACATCACAAAGTGGTTTCTGAGAATGATTCTCTCTAGTTTTTATACGAGGAGATTTCCTTTTCTACCGATGGCTCCAAAACGCTTGAAATCTCCACATGAAAATTCCTCAAAAAGAGGGTTTCCAATCTGCTCTGTCTAAAGGAAGGTTCAACTCTGTGAGTTCAACACACACAAATCAAAGAAGTTTCTGAGAATTCTTCCTTCTAGCATTAGATGAAGAAATCCCGCTTCCAACGAAATCCTCCAAGAGGTCCAAATCTCCACTTGCAGACTTCACAAACAGAGTGTTTCCAAACTGCTCTATGAAAAGAAAGGTTAAACTCTGTGAGTGGATCGCACACATCACAAAGTGGTTTCTGAGAATGATTCTCTCTAGTTTTTATACGAGGATACTTCCTTTTCTACCGTTGGCCCCAAATCGCTTGAAATCTCCACATGCAAATTCCTCAAAAAGAGGGTTTCCAATCTGCTCTGTCTAAAGGAAGGTTCAACTCTGTTAGTTGAACACACAGAAATCAACGAAGTTACTGAGAAATCTTCTGTGTAGCATTAGATGAAGAAACCCCACTTCCAACGACATCCTCAAAGAGGTACAAATATCCACTTGCAGACTTTACAAACAGAGTGTTTCCAAACTGCTCTATGAAAAGAAAGGTTAAACTCTGTGAGTGGAACGCACACATCACAAAGTGGTTTCTGAGAATGATTCTCTCTAGTTTTTCTATGAGGATATTTCCTTTTCTAACGTAGGCCCCAAATCGCTTGAAATCTCCACATGCAAATTCCTCAAAAAGAGGGTTTCCAATCTGCTCTGTCTAAAGGAAGGTTCAACTCTGTGAGTTGAACACACGCAAATCAAAGAAGTTTCTGAAAATTCTTCCTTCTAGCATTAGATGAAGAAATCCCGCTTCCAATGAAATCCTCAAAGAGGTCCAAATATCCCCTTGCAGACTTCAAAACCAGAGTGTTTCCAAACTGCGCTATGAAAAGAAAGGTTGAACTCTGTGAGTGGAACACACACATCAGAAAGTAGTTTCTGAAAATGATTCTCTCTAGTTTTTATATTAGGATATTTCCTTTTCTACCGTTGGCCACAAAATGCTTGAAATCTCCACATGCATATTCCTCAAAAAGAGGGTTTCCAATCTGCTCTGTCTAAAGGAAGGTTCAACTCTGTGAGTTGAACGCACACAAATCAAAGAAGTTTCTGAGAATTCTTCCTTCTAGCATTAGATGAAGAAATCCCGCTTCCAACGAAATAATCCAAGAGGTCCAAATATCCACTTGCAGACTTCACAAACAGAGTGTTTCCAAACTGCTCTATGAAAAGAAAGGTTAAACTCTGTGAGTGGATCGCACACATAACAAAGTGGTTTCTGAGAATGATTCTCTCTAGTTTTTATACGAGGATATTTCCTTTTCTACCGATGGCCCAAAAACGCTTGAAATCTCCACATGCAAATTCCTCAAAAAGAGGGTTTCCAATCTGCTCTGTCTAAAGGAAGGTTCAACTCTGTGAGTTGAACACACACAAATCAAAGAAGTTTCTGAGAAATCTTCTGTGTAGCATTAGATGAAGAAATCCCGCTTCTAACGAAATCCTCCAAGAGGTCCAAATATCCTCTTGCAGACTTCACAAACAGAGTGTTTCCAAACTGCTCTATGAAAAGAAAGGTTAAACTCTGTGAGTGGATCGCACACATCACAAAGTGGTTTCTGAGATGATTCTCTCTAGTTTTTATACGAGGATATTTCCTTTTCTACCGATGGCCCAAAAACGCTTGAAATCTCCACATGCAAATTCCTCAAAAAGAGAGTTTCCAATATGCTCTGTCTAAAGGAAGGTTCAACTCTGTTAGTTGAACACTCACAAATCAACGAAGTTATTGAGAAATCTTCTGTGTAGCATTAGATGAAGAAATCCCGCTTCCAACGAAATCCACAAAGAGGTCCAAATATCCACTTGCAGACTTTACAAACAGAGTGTTTACAAGCTGCTCTATGAAAAGAAAGGTTAAACACTGTGAGTGGAACGCACACATCACAAAGTGGTTTCTGAGAATGATTCTCTCTAGTTTTTATACGAGGAGATTTCCTTTTCTACCGATGGCTCCAAAACGCTTGAAATCTCCACATGCAAATTCCTCAAAAAGAGGGTTTCCAATCTGCTCTGTCTAAAGGAAGGTTCAACTCTGTGAGTTCAACACACACAAATCAAAGAAATTTCTGAGAATTCTTCCTTCTAGCATTAGATGAAGAAATCCCGCTTCCAACGAAATCCACAAAGAGGTCCAAATATCCACTTGCAGACTTCACAAACAGAGTGTTTCCAAACTGCTCTATGAAAAGAAAGGTTAAACTCTGTGAGTGGATCGCACACATCACAAAGTGGTTTCTGAGAATGATTCTCTCTAGTTTTTATACGAGGATATTTCCTTTTCTACCGTTGGCCCCAAATCGCTTGAAATCTCCACATGCAAATTCCTCAAAAAGAGGGTTTCCAATCTGCTCTGTCTAAAGGAAGGTTCAACTCTGTGAGTTGAACACACACAAATCAACGAAGTTACTGAGAAATCTTCTGTGTAGCATTAGATGAAGAAATCCCGCTTCCAACGAAATCCACAAAGAAGTCCATATATCCACTTGCAGACTTTACAAACAGAGTGTTTACAAACTGCTCTATGAAAAGAAAGGTTAAACTCTGTGAGTGGAATGCACACATCACAAAGTGGTTTCTGAGAATGATTCTCTCTAGTTTTTATACGAGGATATTTCCTTTTCTACCGATTGCCCCAAACGCTTGAAATCTCCACATGCAAATTCCTCAAAAAGAGGGTTTCCAATCTGCTCTGTCTAAAGGAAGGTTCAACTCTGTGAGTTGAACACACACAAATCAAAGAAGTTTCTGAGAATTCTTCCTTCTAGCATTAGATGAAGAAATCCCGCTTCCAACGAAATCCTCCAAGAGGTCCAAATATCCACTTGCAGACTTCACAAACAGAGTGTTTCCAAACGGCTCTATGAAAAGAAAGGTTAAACTCTGTGAGTGGACCGCACACATCACAAAGTGGTTTCTGAGAATGATTCCCTCTAGTTTTTATACGAGGATATTTCCTTTTCTACCGATGGCCCAAAAACCCTTGAAATCTCCACATGCAAATTCCTCAAAAAGAGGGTTTCCAATCTGCTCTGTCTAAAGGAAGGTTCAACTCTGTTAGTTGAACACACAGAAATCAACGAAGTTACTGAGAAATCTTCTGTGTAGCATTAGATGAAGAAACCCCACTTCCAACGAAATCCTCAAAGAGGTACAAATATCCTCTTGCAGACGTTACAAACAGAGTGTTTCCAAACTGCTCTATGAAAAGAAAGGTTAAACTCTGTGAGTGGAACGCACACATAACAAAGAGGTTTCTGAGAATGATTCTCTCTAGTTTTTCTATGAGGATATTTCCTTTTCTAACGTTGGCCCCAAAACGCTTGAAATCTCCACATGCAAATTCCTCAAAAAGAGGGTTTCCAATCTGCTCTGTCTAAAGGAAGGTTCAACTCTGTGAGTTGAACACACGCAAATCAAAGAAGTTTCTGAAAATTCTTCCTTCTAGCATTAGATGAAGAAATCCCGCTTCCAATGAAATCCTGAAAGAGGTCCAAATATCCCCTTGCAGACTTCAAAACCAGAGTGTTTCCAATCTGCTCTATGAAAAGAAAGGTTAAACTCTGTGAGTGGAACACACACATCACAAAGTCGTTTCTGAAAATGATTCTCTCCAGTTTTTATACGAGGAGATTTCCTTTTCTACCGATGGCTCCAAAACGCTTGAAATCTCCACATGCAAATTCCTCAAAAAGAGGGTTTCCAATCTGCTCTGTCTAAAGGAAGGTTCAACTCTGTGAGTTCAACACACACAAATCAAAGAAGTTTCTGAGAATTCTTCCTTCTAGCATTAGATGAAGAAATCCCGCTTCCAACGACATCCTCAAAGAGGTCCAAGTATCCACTTGCAGACTTTACAAACAGAGTGTTTCCAAGCTGCTCTATGAAAAGAAAGGTTAAAGTCTGTGAGTGGAACGCACACATCACATAGTAGTGTCTGAGAATGATTCTCTCTTGTTTTTATACGAGGAGATTTCCTTTTCTACCGTTGGCGCCAAAGTGCTTGAAATCTCCACATGCATATTCCTCAAAAAGAGGGTTTCCAATCTGCTCTGTCTAAAGGAAGGTTCAACTCTGTGAGTTGAACACACACAAATCAACGAAGATACTGAGAAATCTTCTGTGTAGCATTAGATGAAGAAATCCCGCTTCCAACGAAATCCACAAAGAAGTCCATATATCCACTTGCAGACTTTACAAACAGAGTGTTTACAAACTGCTCTATGAAAAGAAAGGTTAAACTCTGTGAGTGGAATGCACACATCACAAAGTGGTTTCTGAGAATGATTCTCTCTGGTTTTTATACGAGGATATTTCCTTTTCTACCGATGGCCCCAAACGCTTGAAATCTCCACATGCAAATTCCTCAAAAAGAGGGTTTCCAATCTGCTCTGTCTAAAGGAAGGTTCAACTCTGTGAGTTGAACACACACAAATCAAAGAAGTTTCTGAGAATTCTTCCTTCTAGCATTAGATGAAGAAATCCCGCTTCCAACGAAATCCTCCAAGAGGTCCAAATATCCACTTGCAGACTTCACAAACAGAGTGTTTCCAAACGGCTCTATGAAAAGAAAGGTTAAACTCTGTGAGTGGAACACACACATCACAAAGTGGTTTCTGAGAATGATTCCCTCTAGTTTTTATACGAGGATATTTCCTTTTCTACCGATGGCCCAAAAACCCTTGAAATCTCCACATGCAAATTCCTCAAAAAGAGGGTTTCCAATCTGCTCTGTCTAAAGGAAGGTTCAACTCTGTTAGTTGAACACACAGAAATCAACGAAGTTACTGAGAAATCTTCTGTGTAGCATTAGATGAAGAAACACCACTTCCAACGAAATCCTCAAAGAGGTACAAATATCCTCTTGCAGACGTTACAAACAGAGTGTTTCCAAACTGCTCTATGAAAAGAAAGGTTAAACTCTGTGAGTGGAACACACACATCACAAAGTCGTTTCTGAAAATGATTCTCTCCAGTTTTTATACGAGGATATTTCCTTTTCTACCGTTGGCCACAAAATGCTTGAAATCTCCACATGCATATTCCTCAAAAAGAGTGTTTCCAATCTGCTCTGTCTAAAGGAAGGTTCAACTCTGTTAGTTGAACACACAGAAATCAACGAAGTTACTGAGAAATCTTCTGTGTAGCATTAGATGATGAAATACCGCTTCCAACGAAATCCACAAAGAGGTCCAAATATCCACTTGCAGACTTTACAAACAGAGTGTTTACAAACTGCTCTATGAAAAGAAAGGTTAAACTCTGTGAGTGGAATGCACACATCACAAAGTGGTTACTGAGAATGATTCTCTCTAGTTTTTATACGAGGATATTTCCTTTTCTACCGATGGCCCCAAAACGCTTGAAATCTCCACATGCAAATTCCTCAAAAAGAGGGTTTCCAATCTGCTCTGTCTAAAGGAAGGTTCAACTCTGTGAGTTGAACACACACAAATCAAAGAAGTTTCTGAGAATTCTTCCTTCTAGCATTAGATGAAGAAATCCCGCTTCTAACGAAATCCTCCAAGAGGTCCAAATATCCACTTGCAGACTTCACAAACAGAGTGTTTCCAAACTGCTCTATGAAAAGAAAGGTTAAACTCTGTGAGTGGATCGCACACATCACAAAGTGGTTTCTGAGATGATTCTCTCTAGTTTTTATACGAGGATATTTCCTTTTCTACCGATGGCCCAAAAACGCTTGAAATCTCCACATGCAAATTCCTCAAAAAGAGAGTTTCCAATATGCTCTGTCTAAAGGAAGGTTCAACTCTGTTAGTTGAACACTCACAAATCAACGAAGTTATTGAGAAATCTTCTGTGTAGCATTAGATGAAGAAATCCCGCTTCCAACGAAATCCACAAAGAGGTCCAAATATCCACTTGCAGACTTTACAAACAGAGTGTTTACAAGCTGCTCTATGAAAAGAAAGGTTAAACACTGTGAGTGGAACGCACACATCACAAAGTGGTTTCTGAGAATGATTCTCTCTAGTTTTTATACGAGGAGATTTCCTTTTCTACCGATGGCTCCAAAACGCTTGAAATCTCCACATGCAAATTCCTCAAAAAGAGGGTTTCCAATCTGCTCTGTCTAAAGGAAGGTTCAACTCTGTGAGTTCAACACACACAAATCAAAGAAGTTTCTGAGAATTCTTCCTTCTAGCATTAGATGAAGAAATCCCGCTTCCAACGAAATCCACAAAGAGGTCCAAATATCCACTTGCAGACTTCACAAACAGAGTGTTTCCAAACTGCTCTATGAAAAGAAAGGTTAAACTCTGTGAGTGGATCGCACACATCACAAAGTGGTTTCTGAGAATGATTCTCTCTAGTTTTTATACGAGGATATTTCCTTTTCTACCGTTGGCCCCAAATCGCTTGAAATCTCCACATGCAAATTCCTCAAAAAGAGGGTTTCCAATCTGCTCTGTCTAAAGGAAGGTTCAACTCTGTGAGTTGAACACACACAAATCAACGAAGTTACTGAGAAATCTTCTGTGTAGCATTAGATGAAGAAATCCCGCTTCCAACGAAATCCACAAAGAAGTCCATATATCCACTTGCAGACTTTACAAACAGAGTGTTTACAAACTGCTCTATGAAAAGAAAGGTTAAACTCTGTGAGTGGAACGCACACATCACAAAGTGGTTTCTGAGAATGATTCTCTCTAGTTTTTCTATGAGGATATTTCCTTTTCTAACGTTGGCCCCAAAACGCTTGAAATCTCCACATGCAAATTCCTCAAAAAGAGGGTTTCCAATCTGCTCTGTCTAAAGGAAGGTTCAACTCTGTGAGTTGAACACACGCAAATCAAAGAAGTTTCTGAAAATTCTTCCTTCTAGCATTAGATGAAGAAATCCCGCTTCCAATGAAATACTGAAAGAGGTCCAAATATCCCCTTGCAGACTTCAAAACCAGAGTGTTTCCAATCTGCTCTATGAAAAGAAAGGTTAAACTCTGTGAGTGGAACACACACATCACAAAGTCGTTTCTGAAAATGATTCTCTCCAGTTTTTATACGAGGATGTTTCCTTTTCTACCGTTGGCCACAAAATGCTTGAAATCTCCACATGCATATTCCTCAAAAAGAGTGTTTCCAATCTGCTCTGTCTAAAGGAAGGTTCAACTCTGTTAGTTTAACACACAGAAATCAACGAAGTTACTGAGAAATCTTCTGTGTAGCATTAGATGATGAAATACCGCTTCCAACGAAATCCACAAAGAGGTCCAAATATCCACTTGCAGACTTTAAAAACAGAGTGTTTACAAACTGCTCTATGAAAAGAAAGGTTAAACTCTGTGAGTGGAATGCACACATCACAAAGTGGTTTCTGAGAATGATTCTCTCTAGTTTTTATACGAGGATATTTCCTTTTCTACCGATGGCCCCAAAACGCTTGAAATCTCCACATGCAAATTCCTCAAAAAGAGGGTTTCCAATCTGCTCTGTCTAAAGGAAGGTTCAACTCTGTGAGTTGAACACACACAAATCAAAGAAGTTTCTGAGAATTCTTCCTTCTAGCATTAGATGAAGAAATCCCGCTTCTAACGAAATCCTCCAAGAGGTCCAAATATCCACTTGCAGACTTCACAAACAGAGTGTTTCCAAACTGCTCTATGAAAAGAAAGGTTAAACTCTGTGAGTGGATCGCACACATTACAAAGTGGTTTCTGAGATGATTCTCTCTAGTTTTTATACGAGGATATTTCCTTTTCTACCGATGGCCCAAAAACGCTTGAAATCTCCACATGCAAATTCCTCAAAAAGAGAGTTTCCAATCTGCTCTGTCTAAAGGAAGGTTCAACTCTGTTAGTTGAACACTCACAAATCAACGAAGTTATTGAGAAATCTTCTGTGTAGCATTAGATGAAGAAATCCCGCTTCCAACGAAATCCACAAAGAGGTCCAAATATCCACTTGCAGACTTTACAAACAGAGTGTTTACAAGCTGCTCTATGAAAAGAAAGGTTAAACTCTGTGAGTGGAACGCACACATCACAAAGTGGTTTCTGAGAATGATTCTCTCTAGTTTTTATACGAGGAGATTTCCTTTTCTACCGATGGCTCCAAAACGCTTGAAATCTCCACATGAAAATTCCTCAAAAAGAGGGTTTCCAATCTGCTCTGTCTAAAGGAAGGTTCAACTCTGTGAGTTCAACACACACAAATCAAAGAAGTTTCTGAGAATTCTTCCTTCTAGCATTAGATGAAGAAATCCCGCTTCCAACGAAATCCTCCAAGAGGTCCAAATATCCACTTGCAGACTTCACAAACACAGTGTTTCCAAACTGCTCTATGAAAAGAAAGGTTAAACTCTGTGAGTGGATCGCACACATCACAAAGTGGTTTCTGAGAATGATTCTCTCTAGTTTTTATACGAGGATACTTCCTTTTCTACTGTTGGCCCCAAATCGCTTGAAATCTCCACATGCAAATTCCTCAAAAAGAGGGTTTCCAATCTGCTCTGTCTAAAGGAAGGTTCAACTCTGTTAGTTGAACACACAGAAATCAACGAAGTTACTGAGAAATCTTCTGTGTAGCATTAGATGAAGAAACCCCACTTCCAACGACATCCTCAAAGAGGTACAAATATCCACTTGCAGACTTTACAAACAGAGTGTTTCCAAACTGCTCTATGAAAAGAAAGGTTAAACTCTGTGAGTGGAACGCACAAATCACAAAGTGGTTTCTGAGAATGATTCTCTCTAGTTTTTCTATGAGGATATTTCCTTTTCTATCGTAGGCCCCAAATCGCTTGAAATCTCCACATGCAAATTCCTCAAAAAGAGGGTTTCCAATCTGCTCTGTCTAAAGGAAGGTTCAACTCTGTGAGTTGAACACACGCAAATCAAAGAAGTTTCTGAAAATTCTTCCTTCTAGCATTAGATGAAGAAATCCCGCTTCCAATGAAATCCTCAAAGAGGTCCAAATATCCCCTTGCAGACTTCAAAACCAGAGTGTTTCCAAACTGCTCTATGAAAAGAAAGGTTGAACTCTGTGAGTGGAACACACACATCAGAAAGTAGTTTCTGAAAATGATTCTCTCTAGTTTTTATATTAGGATATTTCCTTTTCTACCGTTGGCCACAAAAAGCTTGTAATCTCCACATGCATATTCCTCAAAAAGAGGGTTTCCAATCTGCTCTGTCTAAAGGAAGGTTCAACTCTGTGAGTTGAACGCACACAAATCAAAGAAGTTTCTGAGAATTCTTCCTTCTAGCATTAGATGAAGAAATCCCGCTTCCAACGAAATCCTCCAAGAGGTCCAAATATCCACTTGCAGACTTCACAAACAGAGTGTTTCCAAACTGCTCTATGAAAAGAAAGGTTAAACTCTGTGAGTGGATCGCACACATTACAAAGTGGTTTCTGAGAATGATTCTCTCTAGTTTTTATACGAGGATATTTCCTTTTCTACCGATGGCCCAAAAACGCTTGAAATCTCCACATGCAAATTCCTCAAAAAGAGGGTTTCCAATCTGCTCTGTCTAAAGGAAGGTTCAACTCTGTGAGTTGAACACACACAAATCAAAGAAGTTTCTGAGAATTCTTCCTTCTAGCATTAGATGAAGAAATCCCGCTTCTAACGAAATCCTCCAAGAGGTCCAAATATCCACTTGCAGACTTCACAAACAGAGTGTTTCCAAACTGCTCTATGAAAAGAAAGGTTAAACTCTGTGAGTGGATCGCACACATCACAAAGTGGTTTCTGAGATGATTCTCTCTAGTTTTTATACGAGGATATTTCCTTTTCTACCGATGGCCCAAAAACGCTTGAAATCTCCACATGCAAATTCCTCAAAAAGAGAGTTTCCAATCTGCTCTGTCTAAAGGAAGGTTCAACTCTGTTAGTTGAACACTCACAAATCAACGAAGTTATTGAGAAATCTTCTGTGTAGCATTAGATGAAGAAATCCCGCTTCCAACGAAATCCACAAAGAGGTCCAAATATCCACTTGCAGACTTTACAAACAGAGTGTTTACAAGCTGCTCTATGAAAAGAAAGGTTAAACTCTGTGAGTGGAACGCACACATCACAAAGTGGTTTCTGAGAATGATTCTCTCTAGTTTTTATACGAGGAGATTTCCTTTTCTACCGATGGCTCCAAAACGCTTGAAATCTCCACATGAAAATTCCTCAAAAAGAGGGTTTCCAATCTGCTCTGTCTAAAGGAAGGTTCAACTCTGTGAGTTCAACACACACAAATCAAAGAAGTTTCTGAGAATTCTTCCTTCTAGCATTAGATGAAGAAATCCCGCTTCCAACGAAATCCTCCAAGAGGTCCAAATATCCACTTGCAGACTTCACAAACAGAGTGTTTCCAAACTGCTCTATGAAAAGAAAGGTTAAACTCTGTGAGTGGATCGCACACATCACAAAGTGGTTTCTGAGAATGATTCTCTCTAGTTTTTATACGAGGATACTTCCTTTTCTACCGTTGGCCCCAAATCGCTTGAAATCTCCACATGCAAATTCCTCAAAAAGAGGGTTTCCAATCTGCTCTGTCTAAAGGAAGGTTCAACTCTGTTAGTTGAACACACAGAAATCAACGAAGTTACTGAGAAATCTTCTGTGTAGCATTAGATGAAGAAACCCCACTTCCAACGACATCCTCAAAGAGGTACAAATATCCACTTGCAGACTTTACAAACAGAGTGTTTCCAAACTGCTCTATGAAAAGAAAGGTTAAACTCTGTGAGTGGAACGCACACATCACAAAGTGGTTTCTGAGAATGATTCTCTCTAGTTTTTCTATGAGGATATTTCCTTTTCTAACGTAGGCCCCAAATCGCTTGAAATCTCCACATGCAAATTCCTCAAAAACAGGGTTTCCAATCTGCTCTGTCTAAAGGAAGGTTCAACTCTGTGAGTTGAACACACGCAAATCAAAGAAGTTTCTGAAAATTCTTCCTTCTAGCATTAGATGAAGAAATCCCGCTTCCAATGAAATCCTCAAAGAGGTCCAAATATCCCCTTGCAGACTTCAAAACCAGAGTGTTTCCAAACTGCTCTATGAAAAGAAAGGTTGAACTCTGTGAGTGGAACACACACATCAGAAAGTAGTTTCTGAAAATGATTCTCTCTAGTTTTTATATTAGGATATTTCCTTCTCTACCGTTGGCCACAAAAAGCTTGAAATCTCCACATGCATATTCCTCAAAAAGAGGGTTTCCAATCTGCTCTGTCTAAAGGAAGGTTCAACTCTGTGAGTTGAACGCACACAAATCAAAGAAGTTTCTGAGAATTCTTCCTTCTAGCATTAGATGAAGAAATCCCGCTTCCAACGAAATCCTCCAAGAGGTCCAAATATCCACTTGCAGACTTCACAAACAGAGTGTTTCCAAACTGCTCTATGAAAAGAAAGGTTAAACTCTGTGAGTGGATCGCACACATTACAAAGTGGTTTCTGAGAATGATTCTCTCTAGTTTTTATACGAGGATATTTCCTTTTCTACCGATGGCCCAAAAACGCTTGAAATCTCCACATGCAAATTCCTCAAAAAGAGGGTTTCCAATCTGCTCTGTCTAAAGGAAGGTTCAACTCTGTGAGTTGAACACACACAAATCAAAGAAGTTTCTGAGAATTCTTCCTTCTAGCATTAGATGAAGAAATCCCGCTTCTAACGAAATCCTCCAAGAGGTCCAAATATCCACTTGCAGACTTCACAGAGTGTTTCCAAACTGCTCTATGAAAAGAAAGGTTAAACTCTGTGAGTGGATCGCACACATCACAAAGTGGTTTCTGAGATGATTCTCTCTAGTTTTTATACGAGGATATTTCCTTTTCTACCGATGGCCCAAAAACGCTTGAAATCTCCACATGCAAATTCCTCAAAAAGAGAGTTTCCAATCTGCTCTGTCTAAAGGAAGGTTCAACTCTGTTAGTTGAACACTCACAAATCAACGAAGTTATTGAGAAATCTTCTGTGTAGCATTAGATGAAGAAATCCCGCTTCCAACGAAATCCACAAAGAGGTCCAAATATCCACTTGCAGACTTTACAAACAGAGTGTTTACAAGCTGCTCTATGAAAAGAAAGGTTAAACTCTGTGAGTGGAACGCACACATCACAAAGTGGTTTCTGAGAATGATTCTCTCTAGTTTTTATACGAGGAGATTTCCTTTTCTACCGATGGCTCCAAAACGCTTGAAATCTCCACATGAAAATTCCTCAAAAAGAGGGTTTCCAATCTGCTCTGTCTAAAGGAAGGTTCAACTCTGTGAGTTCAACACACACAAATCAAAGAAGTTTCTGAGAATTCTTCCTTCTAGCATTAGATGAAGAAATCCCGCTTCCAACGAAATCCTCCAAGAGGTCCAAATATCCACTTGCAGACTTCACAAACACAGTGTTTCCAAACTGCTCTATGAAAAGAAAGGTTAAACTCTGTGAGTGGATCGCACACATCACAAAGTGGTTTCTGAGAATGATTCTCTCTAGTTTTTATACGAGGATACTTCCTTTTCTACTGTTGGCCCCAAATCGCTTGAAATCTCCACATGCAAATTCCTCAAAAAGAGGGTTTCCAATCTGCTCTGTCTAAAGGAAGGTTCAACTCTGTTAGTTGAACACACAGAAATCAACGAAGTTACTGAGAAATCTTCTGTGTAGCATTAGATGAAGAAACCCCACTTCCAACGACATCCTCAAAGAGGTACAAATATCCACTTGCAGACTTTACAAACAGAGTGTTTCCAAACTGCTCTATGAAAAGAAAGGTTAAACTCTGTGAGTGGAACGCACAAATCACAAAGTGGTTTCTGAGAATGATTCTCTCTAGTTTTTCTATGAGGATATTTCCTTTTCTATCGTAGGCCCCAAATCGCTTGAAATCTCCACATGCAAATTCCTCAAAAAGAGGGTTTCCAATCTGCTCTGTCTAAAGGAAGGTTCAACTCTGTGAGTTGAACACACGCAAATCAAAGAAGTTTCTGAAAATTCTTCCTTCTAGCATTAGATGAAGAAATCCCGCTTCCAATGAAATCCTCAAAGAGGTCCAAATATCCCCTTGCAGACTTCAAAACCAGAGTGTTTCCAAACTGCTCTATGAAAAGAAAGGTTGAACTCTGTGAGTGGAACACACACATCAGAAAGTAGTTTCTGAAAATGATTCTCTCTAGTTTTTATATTAGGATATTTCCTTTTCTACCGTTGGCCACAAAAAGCTTGTAATCTCCACATGCATATTCCTCAAAAAGAGGGTTTCCAATCTGCTCTGTCTAAAGGAAGGTTCAACTCTGTGAGTTGAACGCACACAAATCAAAGAAGTTTCTGAGAATTCTTCCTTCTAGCATTAGATGAAGAAATCCCGCTTCCAACGAAATCCTCCAAGAGGTCCAAATATCCACTTGCAGACTTCACAAACAGAGTGTTTCCAAACTGCTCTATGAAAAGAAAGGTTAAACTCTGTGAGTGGATCGCACACATTACAAAGTGGTTTCTGAGAATGATTCTCTCTAGTTTTTATACGAGGATATTTCCTTTTCTACCGATGGCCCAAAAACGCTTGAAATCTCCACATGCAAATTCCTCAAAAAGAGGGTTTCCAATCTGCTCTGTCTAAAGGAAGGTTCAACTCTGTGAGTTGAACACACACAAATCAAAGAAGTTTCTGAGAATTCTTCCTTCTAGCATTAGATGAAGAAATCCCGCTTCTAACGAAATCCTCCAAGAGGTCCAAATATCCACTTGCAGACTTCACAAACAGAGTGTTTCCAAACTGCTCTATGAAAAGAAAGGTTAAACTCTGTGAGTGGATCGCACACATCACAAAGTGGTTTCTGAGATGATTCTCTCTAGTTTTTATACGAGGATATTTCCTTTTCTACCGATGGCCCAAAAACGCTTGAAATCTCCACATGCAAATTCCTCAAAAAGAGAGTTTCCAATCTGCTCTGTCTAAAGGAAGGTTCAACTCTGTTAGTTGAACACTCACAAATCAACGAAGTTATTGAGAAATCTTCTGTGTAGCATTAGATGAAGAAATCCCGCTTCCAACGAAATCCACAAAGAGGTCCAAATATCCACTTGCAGACTTTACAAACAGAGTGTTTACAAGCTGCTCTATGAAAAGAAAGGTTAAACTCTGTGAGTGGAACGCACACATCACAAAGTGGTTTCTGAGAATGATTCTCTCTAGTTTTTATACGAGGAGATTTCCTTTTCTACCGATGGCTCCAAAACGCTTGAAATCTCCACATGAAAATTCCTCAAAAAGAGGGTTTCCAATCTGCTCTGTCTAAAGGAAGGTTCAACTCTGTGAGTTCAACACACACAAATCAAAGAAGTTTCTGAGAATTCTTCCTTCTAGCATTAGATGAAGAAATCCCGCTTCCAACGAAATCCTCCAAGAGGTCCAAATATCCACTTGCAGACTTCACAAACAGAGTGTTTCCAAACTGCTCTATGAAAAGAAAGGTTAAACTCTGTGAGTGGATCGCACACATCACAAAGTGGTTTCTGAGAATGATTCTCTCTAGTTTTTATACGAGGATACTTCCTTTTCTACCGTTGGCCCCAAATCGCTTGAAATCTCCACATGCAAATTCCTCAAAAAGAGGGTTTCCAATCTGCTCTGTCTAAAGGAAGGTTCAACTCTGTTAGTTGAACACACAGAAATCAACGAAGTTACTGAGAAATCTTCTGTGTAGCATTAGATGAAGAAACCCCACTTCCAACGACATCCTCAAAGAGGTACAAATATCCACTTGCAGACTTTACAAACAGAGTGTTTCCAAACTGCTCTATGAAAAGAAAGGTTAAACTCTGTGAGTGGAACGCACACATCACAAAGTGGTTTCTGAGAATGATTCTCTCTAGTTTTTCTATGAGGATATTTCCTTTTCTAACGTAGGCCCCAAATCGCTTGAAATCTCCACATGCAAATTCCTCAAAAACAGGGTTTCCAATCTGCTCTGTCTAAAGGAAGGTTCAACTCTGTGAGTTGAACACACGCAAATCAAAGAAGTTTCTGAAAATTCTTCCTTCTAGCATTAGATGAAGAAATCCCGCTTCCAATGAAATCCTCAAAGAGGTCCAAATATCCCCTTGCAGACTTCAAAACCAGAGTGTTTCCAAACTGCTCTATGAAAAGAAAGGTTGAACTCTGTGAGTGGAACACACACATCAGAAAGTAGTTTCTGAAAATGATTCTCTCTAGTTTTTATATTAGGATATTTCCTTCTCTACCGTTGGCCACAAAAAGCTTGAAATCTCCACATGCATATTCCTCAAAAAGAGGGTTTCCAATCTGCTCTGTCTAAAGGAAGGTTCAACTCTGTGAGTTGAACGCACACAAATCAAAGAAGTTTCTGAGAATTCTTCCTTCTAGCATTAGATGAAGAAATCCCGCTTCCAACGAAATCCTCCAAGAGGTCCAAATATCCACTTGCAGACTTCACAAACAGAGTGTTTCCAAACTGCTCTATGAAAAGAAAGGTTAAACTCTGTGAGTGGATCGCACACATTACAAAGTGGTTTCTGAGAATGATTCTCTCTAGTTTTTATACGAGGATATTTCCTTTTCTACCGATGGCCCAAAAACGCTTGAAATCTCCACATGCAAATTCCTCAAAAAGAGGGTTTCCAATCTGCTCTGTCTAAAGGAAGGTTCAACTCTGTGAGTTGAACACACACAAATCAAAGAAGTTTCTGAGAATTCTTCCTTCTAGCATTAGATGAAGAAATCCCGCTTCTAACGAAATCCTCCAAGAGGTCCAAATATCCACTTGCAGACTTCACAGAGTGTTTCCAAACTGCTCTATGAAAAGAAAGGTTAAACTCTGTGAGTGGATCGCACACATCACAAAGTGGTTTCTGAGATGATTCTCTCTAGTTTTTATACGAGGATATTTCCTTTTCTACCGATGGCCCAAAAACGCTTGAAATCTCCACATGCAAATTCCTCAAAAAGAGAGTTTCCAATCTGCTCTGTCTAAAGGAAGGTTCAACTCTGTTAGTTGAACACTCACAAATCAACGAAGTTATTGAGAAATCTTCTGTGTAGCATTAGATGAAGAAATCCCGCTTCCAACGAAATCCACAAAGAGGTCCAAATATCCACTTGCAGACTTTACAAACAGAGTGTTTACAAGCTGCTCTATGAAAAGAAAGGTTAAACTCTGTGAGTGGAACGCACACATCACAAAGTGGTTTCTGAGAATGATTCTCTCTAGTTTTTATACGAGGAGATTTCCTTTTCTACCGATGGCTCCAAAACGCTTGAAATCTCCACATGAAAATTCCTCAAAAAGAGGGTTTCCAATCTGCTCTGTCTAAAGGAAGGTTCAACTCTGTGAGTTCAACACACACAAATCAAAGAAGTTTCTGAGAATTCTTCCTTCTAGCATTAGATGAAGAAATCCCGCTTCCAACGAAATCCACAAAGAGGTCCAAATATCCACTTGCAGACTTCACAAACAGAGTGTTTCCAAACTGCTCTATGAAAAGAAAGGTTAAACTCTGTGAGTGGATCGCACACATCACAAAGTGGTTTCTGAGAATGATTCTCTCTAGTTTTTATACGAGGATACTTCCTTTTCTACCGTTGGCCCCAAATCGCTTGAAATCTCCACATGCAAATTCCTCAAAAAGAGGGTTTCCAATCTGCTCTGTCTAAAGGAAGGTTCAACTCTGTTAGTTGAACACACAGAAATCAACGAAGTTACTGAGAAATCTTCTGTGTAGCATTAGATGAAGAAACCCCACTTCCAACGACATCCTCAAAGAGGTACAAATATCCACTTGCAGACTTTACAAACAGAGTGTTTCCAAACTGCTCTATGAAAAGAAAGGTTAAACTCTGTGAGTGGAACGCACACATCACAAAGTGGTTTCTGAGAATGATTCTCTCTAGTTTTTCTATGAGGATATTTCCTTTTCTAACGTAGGCCCCAAATCGCTTGAAATCTCCACATGCAAATTCCTCAAAAAGAGGGTTTCCAATCTGCTCTGTCTAAAGGAAGGTTCAACTCTGTGAGTTGAACACACGCAAATCAAAGAAGTTTCTGAAAATTCTTCCTTCTAGCATTAGATGAAGAAATCCCGCTTCCAATGAAACCCTCAAAGAGGTCCAAATATCCCCTTGCAGACTTCAAAACCAGAGTGTTTCCAAACTGCTCTATGAAAAGAAAGCTTGAACTCTGTGAGTGGAAAACACACATCAGAAAGTAGTTTCTGAAAATGATTCTCTCTAGTTTTTATATTAGGATATTTCCTTTTCTACCGTTGGCCACAAAAAGCTTGAAATCTCCACATGCATATTCCTCAAAAAGAGGTTTTCCAATCTGCTCTGTCTAAAGGAAGGTTCAACTCTGTGAGTTGAACGCAAACAAATCAAAGAAGTTTCTGAGAATTCTTCCTTCTAGCATTAGATGAAGAAATCCCGCTTCCAACGAAATCCTCCAAGAGGTCCAAATATCCACTTGCAGACTTCACAAACAGAGTGTTTCCAAACTGCTCTATGAAAAGAAAGGTTAAACTCTGTGAGTGGATCGCACACATAACAAAGTGGTTTCTGAGAATGATTCTCTCTAGTTTTTATACGAGGAGATTTCCTTTTCTACCGATGGCCCCAAAACGCTTGAAATCTCCACATGCAAATTCCTCAAAAAGAGGGTTTCCAATCTGCTCTGTCTAAAGGAAGGTTCAACTCTGTGAGTTGAACACACACAAATCAAAGAAGTTTCTGAGAATTCTTCCTTCTAGCATTAGATGAAGAAATCCCGCTTCTAACGAAATCCTCCAAGAGGTCCAAATATCCACTTGCAGACTTCACAAACAGAGTGTTTCCAAACTGCTCTATGAAAAGAAAGGTTAAACTCTGTGAGTGGATCGCACACATCACAAAGTGGTTTCTGAGATGATTCTCTCTAGTTTTTATACGAGGATATTTCCTTTTCTACCGATGGCCCAAAAACGCTTGAAATCTCCACATGCAAATTCCTCAAAAAGAGAGTTTCCAATCTGCTCTGTCTAAAGGAAGGTTCAACTCTGTTAGTTGAACACTCACAAATCAACGAAGTTATTGAGAAATCTTCTGTGTAGCATTAGATGAAGAAATCCCGCTTCCAACGAAATCCACAAAGAGGTCCAAATATCCACTTGCAGACTTTACAAACAGAGTGTTTACAAGCTGCTCTATGAAAAGAAAGGTTAAACACTGTGAGTGGAACGCACACATCACAAAGTGGTTTCTGAGAATGATTCTCTCTAGTTTTTATACGAGGAGATTTCCTTTTCTACCGATGGCTCCAAAACGCTTGAAATCTCCACATGCAAATTCCTCAAAAAGAGGGTTTCCAATCTGCTCTGTCTAAAGGAAGGTTCAACTCTGTGAGTTCAACACACACAAATCAAAGAAGTTTCTGAGAATTCTTCCTTCTAGCATTAGATGAAGAAATCCCGCTTCCAACGAAATCCTCCAAGAGGTCCAAATATCCACTTGCAGACTTCACAAACAGAGTGTTTCCAAACTGCTCTATGAAAAGAAAGGTTAAACTCTGTGAGTGGATCGCACACATCACAAAGTGGTTTCTGAGAATGATTCTCTCTAGTTTTTATACGAGGATATTTCCTTTTCTACCGTTGGCCCCAAATCGCTTGAAATCTCCACATGCAAATTCCTCAAAAAGAGGGTTTCCAACCTGCTCTGTCTAAAGGAAGGTTCAACTCTGTTAGTTGAACACACAGAAATCAACGAAGTTACTGAGAAATCTTCTGTGTAGCATTAGATGAAGAAACCCCACTTCCAACGACATCCTCAAAGAGGTACAAATATCCACTTGCAGACTTTACAAACAGAGTGTTTCCAAACTGCTCTATGAAAAGAAAGGTTAAACTCTGTGAGTGGAACGCACACATCACAAAGTAGTGTCTGAGAATGATTCTCTCTTGTTTTTATACGAGGAGATTTCCTTTTCTACCGTTGGCGCCAAAGTGCTTGAAATCTCCACATGCATATTCCTCAAAAAGAGGGTTTCCAATCTGCTCTGTCTAAAGGAAGGTTCAACTCTGTGAGTTGAACACACACAAATCAACGAAGTTACTGAGAAATCTTCTGTGTAGCATTAGATGAAGAAATCCCGCTTCCAACGAAATCCACAAAGAAGTCCATATATCCACTTGCAGACTTTACAAACAGAGTGTTTACAAACTGCTCTATGAAAAGAAAGGTTAAACTCTGTGAGTGGAATGCACACATAACAAAGTGGTTTCTGAGAATGATTCTCTCTTGTTTTTATACAAGGATATTTCCTTTTCTACCGATGGCCCCAAAACGCTTGAAATCTCCACATGCAAATTCCTCAAAAAGAGGGTTTCCAATCTGCTCTGTCTAAAGGAAGGTTCAACTCTGTGAGTTGAACACACACAAATCAAAGAAGTTTCTGAGAATTCTTCCTTCTAGCATTAGATGAAGAAATCCCGCTTCCAACGAAATCCTCCAAGAGGTCCAAATATCCACTTGCAGACTTCACAAACAGAGTGTTTCCAAACGGCTCTATGAAAAGAAAGGTTAAACTCTGTGAGTGGATCGCACACATCACAAAGTGGTTTCTGAGAATGATTCCCTCTAGTTTTTATACGAGGATATTTCCTTTTCTACCGATGGCCCAAAAACCCTTGAAATCTCCACATGCAAATTCCTCAAAAAGAGGGTTTCCAATCTGCTCTGTCTAAAGGAAGGTTCAACTCTGTTAGTTGAACACACAGAAATCAACGAAGTTACTGAGAAATCTTCTGTGTAGCATTAGATGAAGAAACCCCACTTCCAACGAAATCCTCAAAGAGGTACAAATATCCTCTTGCAGACGTTACAAACAGAGTGTTTCCAAACTGCTCTATGAAAAGAAAGGTTAAACTCTGTGAGTGGAACGCACACATAACAAAGAGGTTTCTGAGAATGATTCTCTCTAGTTTTTCTATGAGGATATTTCCTTTTCTAACGTTGGCCCCAAAACGCTTGAAATCTCCACATGCAAATTCCTCAAAAAGAGGGTTTCCAATCTGCTCTGTCTAAAGGAAGGTTCAACTCTGTGAGTTGAACACACGCAAATCAAAGAAGTTTCTGAAAATTCTTCCTTCTAGCATTAGATGAAGAAATCCCGCTTCCAATGAAATACTGAAAGAGGTCCAAATATCCCCTTGCAGACTTCAAAACCAGAGTGTTTCCAATCTGCTCTATGAAAAGAAAGGTTAAACTCTGTGAGTGGAACCAACACATCACAAAGTCGTTTCTGAAAATGATTCTCTCCAGTTTTTATACGAGGATATTTCCTTTTCTACCGTTGGCCACAAAATGCTTGAAATCTCCACATGCATATTCCTCAAAAAGAGTGTTTCCAATCTGCTCTGTCTAAAGGAAGGTTCAACTCTGTTAGTTTAACACACAGAAATCAACGAAGTTACTGAGAAATCTTCTGTGTAGCATTAGATGATGAAATACCGCTTCCAACGAAATCCACAAAGAGGTCCAAATATCCACTTGCAGACTTTACAAACAGAGTGTTTACAAACTGCTCTATGAAAAGAAAGGTTAAACTCTGTGAGTGGAATGCACACATCACAAAGTGGTTTCTGAGAATGATTCTCTCTAGTTTTTATACGAGGATATTTCCTTTTCTACCGATGGCCCCAAAACGCTTGAAATCTCCACATGCAAATTCCTCAAAAAGAGGGTTTCCAATCTGCTCTGTCTAAAGGAAGGTTCAACTCTGTGAGTTGAACACACACAAATCAAAGAAGTTTCTGAGAATTCTTCCTTCTAGCATTAGATGAAGAAATCCCGCTTCTAACGAAATCCTCCAAGAGGTCCAAATATCCACTTGCAGACTTCACAAACAGAGTGTTTCCAAACTGCTCTATGAAAAGAAAGGTTAAACTCTGTGAGTGGATCGCACACATTACAAAGTGGTTTCTGAGATGATTCTCTCTAGTTTTTATACGAGGATATTTCCTTTTCTACCGATGGCCCAAAAACGCTTGAAATCTCCACATGCAAATTCCTCAAAAAGAGAGTTTCCAATCTGCTCTGTCTAAAGGAAGGTTCAACTCTGTTAGTTGAACACTCACAAATCAACGAAGTTATTGAGAAATCTTCTGTGTAGCATTAGATGAAGAAATCCCGCTTCCAACGAAATCCACAAAGAGGTCCAAATATCCACTTGCAGACTTTACAAACAGAGTGTTTACAAGCTGCTCTATGAAAAGAAAGGTTAAACTCTGTGAGTGGAACGCACACATCACAAAGTGGTTTCTGAGAATGATTCTCTCTAGTTTTTATACGAGGAGATTTCCTTTTCTACCGATGGCTCCAAAACGCTTGAAATCTCCACATGAAAATTCCTCAAAAAGAGGGTTTCCAATCTGCTCTGTCTAAAGGAAGGTTCAACTCTGTGAGTTCAACACACACAAATCAAAGAAGTTTCTGAGAATTCTTCCTTCTAGCATTAGATGAAGAAATCCCGCTTCCAACGAAATCCCCCAGAGGTCCAAATATCCACTTGCAGACTTCACAAACAGAGTGTTTCCAAACTGCTCTATGAAAAGAAAGGTTAAACTCTGTGAGTGGATCGCACACATCACAAAGTGGTTTCTGAGAATGATTCTCTCTAGTTTTTATACGAGGATACTTCCTTTTCTACCGTTGGCCCCAAATCGCTTGAAATCTCCACATGCAAATTCCTCAAAAAGAGGGTTTCCAATCTGCTCTGTCTAAAGGAAGGTTCAACTCTGTTAGTTGAACACACAGAAATCAACGAAGTTACTGAGAAATCTTCTGTGTAGCATTAGATGAAGAAACCCCACTTCCAACGACATCCTCAAAGAGGTACAAATATCCACTTGCAGACTTTACAAACAGAGTGTTTCCAAACTGCTCTATGAAAAGAAAGGTTAAACTCTGTGAGTGGATCGCACACATCACAAAGTGGTTTCTGAGAATGATTCTCTCTAGTTTTTCTATGAGGATATTTCCTTTTCTATCGTAGGCCCCAAATCGCTTGAAATCTCCACATGCAAATTCCTCAAAAAGAGGGTTTCCAATCTGCTCTGTCTAAAGGAAGGTTCAACTCTGTGAGTTGAACACACGCAAATCAAAGAAGTTTCTGAAAATTCTTCCTTCTAGCATTAGATGAAGAAATCCCGCTTCCAATGAAATCCTCAAAGAGGTCCAAATATCCCCTTGCAGACTTCAAAACCAGAGTGTTTCCAAACTGCTCTATGAAAAGAAAGGTTGAACTCTGTGAGTGGAACACACACATCAGAAAGTAGTTTCTGAAAATGATTCTCTCTAGTTTTTATATTAGGATATTTCCTTTTCTACCGTTGGCCACAAAAAGCTTGAAATCTCCACATGCATATTCCTCAAAAAGAGGGTTTCCAATCTGCTCTGTCTAAAGGAAGGTTCAACTCTGTGAGTTGAACGCACACAAATCAAAGAAGTTTCTGAGAATTCTTCCTTCTAGCATTAGATGAAGAAATCCCGCTTCCAACGAAATCCTCCAAGAGGTCCAAATATCCACTTGCAGACTTCACAAACAGAGTGTTTCCAAACTGCTCTATGAAAAGAAAGGTTAAACTCTGTGAGTGGATCGCACACATTACAAAGTGGTTTCTCAGAATGATTCTCTCTAGTTTTTATACGAGGATATTTCCTTTTCTACCGATGGCCCAAAAACGCTTGAAATCTCCACATGCAAATTCCTCAAAAAGAGGGTGTCCAATCTGCTCTGTCTAAAGGAAGGTTCAACTCTGTGAGTTGAACACACACAAATCAAAGAAGTTTCTGAGAATTCTTCCTTCTAGCATTAGATGAAGAAATTCCGCTTCTAACGAAATCCTCCAAGAGGTCCAAATATCCACTTGCAGACTTCACAAACAGAGTGTTTCCAAACTGCTCTATGAAAAGAAAGGTTAAACTCTGTGAGTGGATCGCACACATCACAAAGTGGTTTCTGAGATGATTCTCTCTAGTTTTTATACGAGGATATTTCCTTTTCTACCGATGGCCCAAAAACGCTTGAAATCTCCACATGCAAATTCCTCAAAAAGAGAGTTTCCAATCTGCTCTGTCTAAAGGAAGGTTCAACTCTGTTAGTTGAACACTCACAAATCAACGAAGTTATTGAGAAATCTTCTGTGTAGCATTAGATGAAGAAATCCCGCTTCCAACGAAATCCACAAAGAGGTCCAAATATCCACTTGCAGACTTTACAAACAGAGTGTTTACAAGCTGCTCTATGAAAAGAAAGGTTAAACTCTGTGAGTGGAACGCACACATCACAAAGTGGTTTCTGAGAATGATTCTCTCTAGTTTTTATACGAGGAGATTTCCTTTTCTACCGATGGCTCCAAAACGCTTGAAATCTCCACATGAAAATTCCTCAAAAAGAGGGTTTCCAATCTGCTCTGTCTAAAGGAAGGTTCAACTCTGTGAGTTCAACACACACAAATCAAAGAAGTTTCTGAGAATTCTTCCTTCTAGCATTAGATGAAGAAATCCCGCTTCCAACGAAATCCTCCAAGAGGTCCAAATATCCACTTGCAGACTTCACAAACAGAGTGTTTCCAAACTGCTCTATGAAAAGAAAGGTTAAACTCTGTGAGTGGATCGCACACATCACAAAGTGGTTTCTGAGAATGATTCTCTCTAGTTTTTATACGAGGATACTTCCTTTTCTACCGTTGGCCCCAAATCGCTTGAAATCTCCACATGCAAATTCCTCAAAAAGAGGGTTTCCAATCTGCTCTGTCTAAAGGAAGGTTCAACTCTGTTAGTTGAACACACAGAAATCAACGAAGTTACTGAGAAATCTTCTGTGTAGCATTAGATGAAGAAACCCCACTTCCAACGACATCCTCAAAGAGGTACAAATATCCACTTGCAGACTTTACAAACAGAGTGTTTCCAAACTGCTCTATGAAAAGAAAGGTTAAACTCTGTGAGTGGAACGCACACATCACAAAGTGGTTTCTGAGAATGATTCTCTCTAGTTTTTCTATGAGGATATTTCCTTTTCTAACGTAGGCCCCAAATCGCTTGAAATCTCCACATGCAAATTCCTCAAAAAGAGGGTTTCCAATCTGCTCTGTCTAAAGGAAGGTTCAACTCTGTGAGTTGAACACACGCAAATCAAAGAAGTTTCTGAAAATTCTTCCTTCTAGCATTAGATGAAGAAATCCCGCTTCCAATGAAATCCTCAAAGAGGTCCAAATATCCCCTTGCAGACTTCAAAACCAGAGTGTTTCCAAACTGCTCTATGAAAAGAAAGGTTGAACTCTGTGAGTGGAACACACACATCAGAAAGTAGTTTCTGAAAATGATTCTCTCTAGTTTTTATATTAGGATATTTCCTTTTCTACCGTTGGCCACAAAAAGCTTGAAATCTCCACATGCATATTCCTCAAAAAGAGGGTTTCCAATCTGCTCTGTCTAAAGGAAGGTTCAACTCTGTGAGTTGAACGCACACAAATCAAAGAAGTTTCTGAGAATTCTTCCTTCTAGCATTAGATGAAGAAATCCCGCTTCCAACGAAATCCTCCAAGAGGTCCAAATATCCACTTGCAGACTTCACAAACAGAGTGTTTCCAAACTGCTCTATGAAAAGAAAGGTTAAACTCTGTGAGTGGATCGCACACATAACAAAGTGGTTTCTGAGAATGATTCTCTCTAGTTTTTATACGAGGAGATTTCCTTTTCTACCGATGGCCCAAAAACGCTTGAAATCTCCACATGCAAATTCCTCAAAAAGAGGGTTTCCAATCTGCTCTGTCTAAAGGAAGGTTCAACTCTGTGAGTTGAACACACACAAATCAAAGAAGTTTCTGAGAATTCTTCCTTCTAGCATTAGATGAAGAAATCCCGCTTCTAACGAAATCCTCCAAGAGGTCCAAATATCCACTTGCAGACTTCACAAACAGAGTGTTTCCAAACTGCTCTATGAAAAGAAAGGTTAAACTCTGTGAGTGGATCGCACACATCACAAAGTGGTTTCTGAGATGATTCTCTCTAGTTTTTATACGAGGATATTTCCTTTTCTACCGATGGCCCAAAAACGCTTGAAATCTCCACATGCAAATTCCTCAAAAAGAGAGTTTCCAATCTGCTCTGTCTAAAGGAAGGTTCAACTCTGTTAGTTGAACACTCACAAATCAACGAAGTTATTGAGAAATCTTCTGTGTAGCATTAGATGAAGAAATCCCGCTTCCAACGAAATCCACAAAGAGGTCCAAATATCCACTTGCAGACTTTACAAACAGAGTGTTTACAAGCTGCTCTATGAAAAGAAAGGTTAAACACTGTGAGTGGAACGCACACATCACAAAGTGGTTTCTGAGAATGATTCTCTCTAGTTTTTATACGAGGAGATTTCCTTTTCTACCGATGGCTCCAAAACGCTTGAAATCTCCACATGAAAATTCCTCAAAAAGAGGGTTTCCAATCTGCTCTGTCTAAAGGAAGGTTCAACTCTGTGAGTTCAACACACACAAATCAAAGAAGTTTCTGAGAATTCTTCCTTCTAGCATTAGATGAAGAAATCCCGCTTCCAACGAAATCCTCCAAGAGGTCCAAATATCCACTTGCAGACTTCACAAACAGAGTGTTTCCAAACTGCTCTATGAAAAGAAAGGTTAAACTCTGTGAGTGGATCGCACACATCACAAAGTGGTTTCTGAGAATGATTCTCTCTAGTTTTTATACGAGGATATTTCCTTTTCTACCGTTGGCCCCAAATCGCTTGAAATCTCCACATGCAAATTCCTCAAAAAGAGGGTTTCCAATCTGCTCTGTCTAAAGGAAGGTTCAACTCTGTTAGTTGAACACACAGAAATCAACGAAGTTACTGAGAAATCTTCTGTGTAGCATTAGATGAAGAAACCCCACTTCCAACGACATCCTCAAAGAGGTACAAATATCCACTTGCAGACTTTACAAACAGAGTGTTTCCAAACTGCTCTATGAAAAGAAAGGTTAAACTCTGTGAGTGGAACGCACACATCACAAAGTAGTGTCTGAGAATGATTCTCTCTTGTTTTTATACGAGGAGATTTCCTTTTCTACCGTTGGCGCCAAAGTGCTTGAAATCTCCACATGCATATTCCTCAAAAAGAGGGTTTCCAATCTGCTCTGTCTAAAGGAAGGTTCAACTCTGTGAGTTGAACACACACAAATCAACGAAGTTACTGAGAAATCTTCTGTGTAGCATTAGATGAAGAAATCCCGCTTCCAACGAAATCCACGAAGAAGTCCATATATCCACTTGCAGACTTTACAAACAGAGTGTTTACAAACTGCTCTATGAAAAGAAAGGTTAAACTCTGTGAGTGGAATGCACACATCACAAAGTGGTTTCTGAGAATGATTCTCTCTTGTTTTTATACTAGGATATTTCCTTTTCTACCGATGGCCCCAAAACGCTTGAAATCTCCACATGCAAATTCCTCAAAAAGAGGGTTTCCAATCTGCTCTGTCTAAAGGAAGGTTCAACTCTGTGAGTTGAACACACACAAATCAAAGAAGTTTCTGAGAATTCTTCCTTCTAGCATTAGATGAAGAAATCCCGCTTCCAACGAAATCCTCCAAGAGGTCCAAATATCCACTTGCAGACTTCACAAACAGAGTGTTTCCAAACGGCTCTATGAAAAGAAAGGTTAAACTCTGTGAGTGGATCGCACACATCACAAAGTGGTTTCTGAGAATGATTCCCTCTAGTTTTTATACGAGGATATTTCCTTTTCTACCGATGGCCCAAAAACCCTTGAAATCTCCACATGCAAATTCCTCAAAAAGAGGGTTTCCAATCTGCTCTGTCTAAAGGAAGGTTCAACTCTGTTAGTTGAACACACAGAAATCAACGAAGTTACTGAGAAATCTTCTGTGTAGCATTAGATGAAGAAACCCCACTTCCAACGAAATCCTCAAAGAGGTACAAATATCCTCTTGCAGACGTTACAAACAGAGTGTTTCCAAACTGCTCTATGAAAAGAAAGGTTAAACTCTGTGAGTGGAACGCACACATAACAAAGAGGTTTCTGAGAATGATTCTCTCTAGTTTTTCTATGAGGATATTTCCTTTTCTAACGTTGGCCCCAAAACGCTTGAAATCTCCACATGCAAATTCCTCAAAAAGAGGGTTTCCAATCTGCTCTGTCTAAAGGAAGGTTCAACTCTGTGAGTTGAACACACGCAAATCAAAGAAGTTTCTGAAAATTCTTCCTTCTAGCATTAGATGAAGAAATCCCGCTTCCAATGAAATACTGAAAGAGGTCCAAATATCCCCTTGCAGACTTCAAAACCAGAGTGTTTCCAATCTGCTCTATGAAAAGAAAGGTTAAACTCTGTGAGTGGAACACACACATCACAAAGTCGTTTCTGAAAATGATTCTCTCCAGTTTTTATACGAGGATATTTCCTTTTCTACCGTTGGCCACAAAATGCTTGAAATCTCCACATGCATATTCCTCAAAAAGAGTGTTTCCAATCTGCTCTGTCTAAAGGAAGGTTCAACTCTGTTAGTTTAACACACAGAAATCAACGAAGTTACTGAGAAATCTTCTGTGTAGCATTAGATGATGAAATACCGCTTCCAACGAAATCCACAAAGAGGTCCAAATATCCACTTGCAGACTTTACAAACAGAGTGTTTACAAACTGCTCTATGAAAAGAAAGGTTAAACTCTGTGAGTGGAATGCACACATCACAAAGTGGTTTCTGAGAATGATTCTCTCTAGTTTTTATACGAGGATATTTCCTTTTCTACCGATGGCCCCAAAACGCTTGAAATCTCCACATGCAAATTCCTCAAAAAGAGGGTTTCCAATCTGCTCTGTCTAAAGGAAGGTTCAACTCTGTGAGTTGAACACACACAAATCAAAGAAGTTTCTGAGAATTCTTCCTTCTAGCATTAGATGAAGAAATCCCGCTTCTAACGAAATCCTCCAAGAGGTCCAAATATCCACTTGCAGACTTCACAAACAGAGTGTTTCCAAACTGCTCTATGAAAAGAAAGGTTAAACTCTGTGAGTGGATCGCACACATTACAAAGTGGTTTCTGAGATGATTCTCTCTAGTTTTTATACGAGGATATTTCCTTTTCTACCGATGGCCCAAAAACGCTTGAAATCTCCACATGCAAATTCCTCAAAAAGAGAGTTTCCAATCTGCTCTGTCTAAAGGAAGGTTCAACTCTGTTAGTTGAACACACACAAATCAACGAAGTTATTGAGAAATCTTCTGTGTAGCATTAGATGAAGAAATCCCGCTTCCAACGAAATCCACAAAGAGGTCCAAATATCCACTTGCAGACTTTACAAACAGAGTGTTTACAAGCTGCTCTATGAAAAGAAAGGTTAAACTCTGTGAGTGGAACGCACACATAACAAAGTGGTTTCTGAGAATGATTCTCTCTAGTTTTTATACGAGGAGATTTCCTTTTCTACCGATGGCTCCAAAACGCTTGAAATCTCCACATGAAAATTCCTCAAAAAGTGGGTTTCCAATCTGCTCTGTCTAAAGGAAGGTTCAACTCTGTGAGTTCAACACACACAAATCAAAGAAGTTTCTGAGAATTCTTCCTTCTAGCATTAGATGAAGAAATCCCGCTTCCAACGAAATCCTCCAAGAGGTCCAAATATCCACTTGCAGACTTCACAAACAGAGTGTTTCCAAACTGCTCTATGAAAAGAAAGGTTAAACTCTGTGAGTGGATCGCACACATCACAAAGTGGTTTCTGAGAATGATTCTCTCTAGTTTTTATACGAGGATACTTCCTTTTCTACCGTTGGCCCCAAATCGCTTGAAATCTCCACATGCAAATTCCTCAAAAAGAGGGTTTCCAATCTGCTCTGTCTAAAGGAAGGTTCAACTCTGTTAGTTGAACACACAGAAATCAACGAAGTTACTGAGAAATCTTCTGTGTAGCATTAGATGAAGAAACCCCACTTCCAACGACATCCTCAAAGAGGTACAAATATCCACTTGCAGACTTTACAAACAGAGTGTTTCCAAACTGCTCTATGAAAAGAAAGGTTAAACTCTGTGAGTGGAACGCACACATCACAAAGTGGTTTCTGAGAATGATTCTCTCTAGTTTTTCTATGAGGATATTTCCTTTTCTATCGTAGGCCCCAAATCGCTTGAAATCTCCACATGCAAATTCCTCAAAAAGAGGGTTTCCAATCTGCTCTGTCTAAAGGAAGGTTCAACTCTGTGAGTTGAACACACGCAAATCAAAGAAGTTTCTGAAAATTCTTCCTTCTAGGATTAGATGAAGAAATCCCGCTTCCAATGAAATCCTCAAAGAGGTCCAAATATCCCCTTGCAGACTTCAAAACCAGAGTGTTTCCAAACTGCTCTATGAAAAGAAAGGTTGAACTCTGTGAGTGGAACACACACATCAGAAAGTAGTTTCTGAAAATGATTCTCTCTAGTTTTTATATTAGGGTATTTCCTTTTCTACCGTTGGCCACAAAAAGCTTGAAATCTCCACATGCATATTCCTCAAAAAGAGGGTTTCCAATCTGCTCTGTCTAAAGGAAGGTTCAACTCTGTGAGTTGAACGCACACAAATCAAAGAAGTTTCTGAGAATTCTTCCTTCTAGCATTAGATGAAGAAATCCCGCTTCCAACGAAATCCTCCAAGAGGTCCAAATATCCACTTGCAGACTTCACAAACAGAGTGTTTCCAAACTGCTCTATGAAAAGAAAGGTTAAACTCTGTGAGTGGATCGCACACATTACAAAGTGGTTTCTGAGAATGATTCTCTCTAGTTTTTATACGAGGATATTTCCTTTTCTACCGATGGCCCAAAAACGCTTGAAATCTCCACATGCAAATTCCTCAAAAAGAGGGTTTCCAATCTGCTCTGTCTAAAGGAAGGTTCAACTCTGTGAGTTCAACACACACAAATCAAAGAAGTTTCTGAGAATTCTTCCTTCTAGCATTAGATGAAGAAATCCCGCTTCTAACGAAATCCTCCAAGAGGTCCAAATATCCACTTGCAGACTTCACAAACAGAGTGTTTCCAAACTGCTCTATGAAAAGAAAGGTTAAACTCTGTGAGTGGATCGCACACATCACAAAGTGGTTTCTGAGATGATTCTCTCTAGTTTTTATACGAGGATATTTCCTTTTCTACCGATGGCCCAAAAACGCTTGAAATCTCCACATGCAAATTCCTCAAAAAGAGAGTTTCCAATCTGCTCTGTCTAAAGGAAGGTTCAACTCTGTTAGTTGAACACTCACAAATCAACGAAGTTATTGAGAAATCTTCTGTGTAGCATTAGATGAAGAAATCCCGCTTCCAACGAAATCCACAAAGAGGTCCAAATATCCACTTGCAGACTTTTCAAACAGAGTGTTTACAAGCTGCTCTATGAAAAGAAAGGTTAAACTCTGTGAGTGGAACGCACACATCACAAAGTGGTTTCTGAGAATGATTCTCTCTAGTTTTTATACGAGGAGATTTCCTTTTCTACCGATGGCTCCAAAACGCTTGAAATCTCCACATGAAAATTCCTCAAAAAGAGGGTTTCCAATCTGCTCTGTCTAAAGGAAGGTTCAACTCTGTGAGTTCAACACACACAAATCAAAGAAGTTTCTGAGAATTCTTCCTTCTAGCATTAGATGAAGAAATCCCGCTTCCAACGAAATCCTCCAAGAGGTCCAAATATCCACTTGCAGACTTCACAAACAGAGTGTTTCCAAACGGCTCTATGAAAAGAAAGGTTAAACTCTGTGAGTGGATCGCACACATCACAAAGTGGTTTCTGAGAATGATTCTCTCTAGTTTTTATACGAGGATACTTCCTTTTCTACCGTTGGCCCCAAATCGCTTGAAATCTCCACATGCAAATTCCTCAAAAAGAGGGTTTCCAATCTGCTCTGTCTAAAGGAAGGTTCAACTCTGTTAGGTGAACACACAGAAATCAACGAAGTTACTGAGAAATCTTCTGTGTAGCATTAGATGAAGAAACCCCACTTCCAACGACATCCTCAAAGAGGTCCAAATATCCACTTGCAGACTTTACAAACAGAGTGTTTCCAAACTGCTCTATGAAAAGAAAGGTTAAACTCTGTGAGTGGAACGCACACATCACAAAGTGGTTTCTGAGAATGATTCTCTCTAGTTTTTCTATGAGGATATTTCCTTTTCTATCGTAGGCCCCAAATCGCTTGAAATCTCCACATGCAAATTCCTCAAAAAGAGGGTTTCCAATCTGCTCTGTCTAAAGGAAGGTTCAACTCTGTGAGTTGAACACACGCAAATCAAAGAAGTTTCTGAAAATTCTTCCTTCTAGCATTAGATGAAGAAATCCCGCTTCCAATGAAATCCTCAAAGAGGTCCAAATATCCCCTTGCAGACTTCAAAACCAGAGTGTTTCCAAACTGCTCTATGAAAAGAAAGGTTGAACTCTGTGAGTGGAACACACACATCAGAAAGTAGTTTCTGAAAATGATTCTCTCTAGTTTTTATATTAGGATATTTCCTTTTCTACCGTTGGCCACAAAAAGCTTGAAATCTCCACATGCATATTCCTCAAAAAGAGGGTTTCCAATCTGCTCTGTCTAAAGGAAGGTTCAACTCTGTGAGTTGAACGCACACAAATCAAAGAAGTTTCTGAGAATTCTTCCTTCTAGCATTAGATGAAGAAATCCCGCTTCCAACGAAATCCTCCAAGAGGTCCAAATATCCACTTGCAGACTTCACAAACAGAGTGTTTCCAAACTGCTCTATGAAAAGAAAGGTTAAACTCTGTGAGTGGATCGCACACATTACAAAGTGGTTTCTGAGAATGATTCTCTCTAGTTTTTATACGAGGATATTTCCTTTTCTACCGATGGCCCAAAAACGCTTGAATTCTCCACATGCAAATTCCTCAAAAAGAGGGTTTCCAATCTGCTCTGTCTAAAGGAAGGTTCAACTCTGTGAGTTGAACACACACAAATCAAAGAAGTTTCTGAGAATTCTTCCTTCTAGCATTAGATGAAGAAATCCCGCTTCTAACGAAATCCTCCAAGAGGTCCAAATATCCACTTGCAGACTTCACAAACAGAGTGTTTCCAAACTGCTCTATGAAAAGAAAGGTTAAACTCTGTGAGTGGATCGCACACATCACAAAGTGGTTTCTGAGATGATTCTCTCTAGTTTTTATACGAGGATATTTCCTTTTCTACCGATGGCCCAAAAACGCTTGAAATCTCCACATGCAAATTCCTCAAAAAGAGAGTTTCCAATCTGCTCTGTCTAAAGGAAGGTTCAACTCTGTTAGTTGAACACTCACAAATCAACGAAGTTATTGAGAAATCTTCTGTGTAGCATTAGATGAAGAAATCCCGCTTCCAACGAAATCCACAAAGAGGTCCAAATATCCACTTGCAGACTTTACAAACAGAGTGTTTACAAGCTGCTCTATGAAAAGAAAGGTTAAACACTGTGAGTGGAACGCACACATCACAAAGTGGTTTCTGAGAATGATTCTCTCTAGTTTTTATACGAGGAGATTTCCTTTTCTACCGATGGCTCCAAAACGCTTGAAATCTCCACATGCAAATTCCTCAAAAAGAGGGTTTCCAATCTGCTCTGTCTAAAGGAAGGTTCAACTCTGTGAGTTCAACACACACAAATCAAAGAAGTTTCTGAGAATTCTTCCTTCTAGCATTAGATGAAGAAATCCCGCTTCCAACGAAATCCTCCAAGAGGTCCAAATATCCACTTGCAGACTTCACAAACAGAGTGTTTCCAAACTGCTCTATGAAAAGAAAGGTTAAACTCTGTGAGTGGATCGCACACATCACAAAGTGGTTTCTGAGAATGATTCTCTCTAGTTTTTATACGAGGATATTTCCTTTTCTACCGTTGGCCCCAAATCGCTTGAAATCTCCACATGCAAATTCCTCAAAAAGAGGGTTTCCAATCTGCTCTGTCTAAAGGAAGGTTCAACTCTGTTAGTTGAACACACAGAAATCAACGAAGTTACTGAGAAATCTTCTGTGTAGCATTAGATGAAGAAACCCCACTTCCAACGACATCCTCAAAGAGGTACAAATATCCACTTGCAGACTTTACAAACAGAGTGTTTCCAAACTGCTCTATGAAAAGAAAGGTTAAACTCTGTGAGTGGAACGCACACATCACAAAGTATTGTCTGAGAATGATTCTCTCTTGTTTTTATACGAGGAGATTTCCTTTTCTACCGTTGGCGCCAAAGTGCTTGAAATCTCCACATGCATATTCCTCAAAAAGAGGGTTTCCAATCTGCTCTGTCTAAAGGAAGGTTCAACTCTGTGAGTTGAACACACACAAATCAACGAAGTTATTGAGAAATCTTCTGTGTAGCATTAGATGAAGAAATACCGCTTCCAACGAAATCCACAAAGAAGTCCATATATCCACTTGCAGACTTTACAAACAGAGTGTTTACAAACTGCTCTATGAAAAGAAAGGTTAAACTCTGTGAGTGGAATGCACACATCACAAAGTGGTTTCTGAGAATGATTCTCTCTTGTTTTTATACGAGGATATTTCCTTTTCTACCGATGGCCCCAAAACGCTTGAAATCTCCACATGCAAATTCCTCAAAAAGAGGGTTTCCAATCTGCTCTGTCTAAAGGAAGGTTCAACTCTGTGAGTTGAACACACACAAATCAAAGAAGTTTCTGAGAATTCTTCCTTCTAGCATTAGATGAAGAAATCCCGCTTCCAACGAAATCCTCCAAGAGGTCCAAATATCCACTTGCAGACTTCACAAACAGAGTGTTTCCAAACGGCTCTATGAAAAGAAAGGTTAAACTCTGTGAGTGGATCGCACACATCACAAAGTGGTTTCTGAGAATGATTCCCTCTAGTTTTTATACGAGGATATTTCCTTTTCTACCGATGGCCCAAAAACCCTTGAAATCTCCACATGCAAATTCCTCAAAAAGAGGGTTTCCAATCTGCTCTGTCTAAAGGAAGGTTCAACTCTGTTAGTTGAACACACAGAAATCAACGAAGTTACTGAGAAATCTTCTGTGTAGCATTAGATGAAGAAACCCCACTTCCAACGAAATCCTCAAAGAGGTACAAATATCCTCTTGCAGACGTTACAAACAGAGTGTTTCCAAACTGCTCTATGAAAAGAAAGGTTAAACTCTGTGAGTGGAACGCACACATAACAAAGAGGTTTCTGAGAATGATTCTCTCTAGTTTTTCTATGAGGATATTTCCTTTTCTAACGTTGGCCCCAAAACGCTTGAAATCTCCACATGCAAATTCCTCAAAAAGAGGGTTTCCAATCTGCTCTGTCTAAAGGAAGGTTCAACTCTGTGAGTTGAACACACGCAAATCAAAGAAGTTTCTGAAAATTCTTCCTTCTAGCATTAGATGAAGTAATCCCGCTTCCAATGAAATACTGAAAGAGGTCCAAATATCCCCTTGCAGACTTCAAAACCAGAGTGTTTCCAATCTGCTCTATGAAAAGAAAGGTTAAACTCTGTGAGTGGAACACACACATCACAAAGTCGTTTCTGAAAATGATTCTCTCCAGTTTTTATACGAGGATATTTCCTTTTCTACCGTTGGCCACAAAATGCTTGAAATCTCCACATGCATATTCCTCAAAAAGAGTGTTTCCAATCTGCTCTGTCTAAAGGAAGGTTCAACTCTGTTAGTTTAACACACAGAAATCAACGAAGTTACTGAGAAATCTTCTGTGTAGCATTAGATGATGAAATACCGCTTCCAACGAAATCCACAAAGAGGTCCAAATATCCACTTGCAGACTTTACAAACAGAGTGTTTACAAACTGCTCTATGAAAAGAAAGGTTAAACTCTGTGAGTGGAATGCACACATCACAAAGTGGTTTCTGAGAATGATTCTCTCTAGTTTTTATACGAGGATATTTCCTTTTCTACCGATGGCCCCAAAACGCTTGAAATCTCCACATGCAAATTCCTCAAAAAGAGGGTTTCCAATCTGCTCTGTCTAAAGGAAGGTTCAACTCTGTGAGTTGAACACACACAAATCAAAGAAGTTTCTGAGAATTCTTCCTTCTAGCATTAGATGAAGAAATCCCGCTTCTAACGAAATCCTCCAAGAGGTCCAAATATCCACTTGCAGACTTCACAAACAGAGTGTTTCCAAACTGCTCTATGAAAAGAAAGGTTAAACTCTGTGAGTGGATCGCACACATTACAAAGTGGTTTCTGAGATGATTCTCTCTAGTTTTTATACGAGGATATTTCCTTTTCTACCGATGGCCCAAAAACGCTTGAAATCTCCACATGCAAATTCCTCAAAAAGAGAGTTTCCAATCTGCTCTGTCTAAAGGAAGGTTCAACTCTGTTAGTTGAACACTCACAAATCAACGAAGTTATTGAGAAATCTTCTGTGTAGCATTAGATGAAGAAATCCCGCTTCCAACGAAATCCACAAAGAGGTCCAAATATCCACTTGCAGACTTTACAAACAGAGTGTTTACAAGCTGCTCTATGAAAAGAAAGGTTAAACTCTGTGAGTGGAACGCACACATCACAAAGTGGTTTCTGAGAATGATTCTCTCTAGTTTTTATACGAGGAGATTTCCTTTTCTACCGATGGCTCCAAAACGCTTGAAATCTCCACATGAAAATTCCTCAAAAAGAGGGTTTCCAATCTGCTCTGTCTAAAGGAAGGTTCAACTCTGTTAGTTGAACACACAGAAATCAACGAAGTTACTGAGAAATCTTCTGTGTAGCATTAGATGAAGAAACCCCACTTCCAACGACATCCTCAAAGAGGTACAAATATCCACTTGCAGACTTTACAAACAGAGTGTTTCCAAACTGCTCTATGAAAAGAAAGGTTAAACTCTGTGAGTGGAACGCACACATCACAAAGTGGTTTCTGAGAATGATTCTCTCTAGTTTTTCTATGAGGATATTTCCTTTTCTATCGTAGGCCCCAAATCGCTTGAAATCTCCACATGCAAATTCCTCAAAAAGAGGGTTTCCAATCTGCTCTGTCTAAAGGAAGGTTCAACTCTGTGAGTTGAACACACGCAAATCAAAGAAGTTTCTGAAAATTCTTCCTTCTAGCATTAGATGTAGAAATCCCGCTTCCAATGAAATCCTCAAAGAGGTCCAAATATCCCCTTGCAGACTTCAAAACCAGAGTGTTTCCAAACTGCTCTATGAAAAGAAAGGTTGAACTCTGTGAGTGGAACACACACATCAGAAAGTAGTTTCTGAAAATGATTCTCTCTAGTTTTTATATTAGGATATTTCCTTTTCTACCGTTGGCCACAAAAAGCTTGAAATCTCCACATGCATATTCCTCAAAAAGAGGGTTTCCAATCTGCTCTGTCTAAAGGAAGGTTCAACTCTGTGAGTTGAACGCACACAAATCAAAGAAGTTTCTGAGAATTCTTCCTTCTAGCATTAGATGAAGAAATCCCGCTTCCAACGAAATCCTCCAAGAGGTCCAAATATCCACTTGCAGACTTCACAAACAGAGTGTTTCCAAACTGCTCTATGAAAAGAAAGGTTAAACTCTGTGAGTGGATCGCACACATTACAAAGTGGTTTCTGAGAATGATTCTCTCTAGTTTTTATACGAGGATATTTCCTTTTCTACCGATGGCCCAAAAACGCTTGAAATCTCCACATGCAAATTCCTCAAAAAGAGGGTTTCCAATCTGCTCTGTCTAAAGGAAGGTTCAACTCTGTGAGTTGAACACACACAAATCAAAGAAGTTTCTGAGAATTCTTCCTTCTAGCATTAGATGAAGAAATCCCGCTTCTAACGAAATCCTCCAAGAGGTCCAAATATCCACTTGCAGACTTCACAAACAGAGTGTTTCCAAACTGCTCTATGAAAAGAAAGGTTAAACTCTGTGAGTGGATCGCACACATCACAAAGTGGTTTCTGAGATGATTCTCTCTAGTTTTTATACGAGGATATTTCCTTTTCTACCGATGGCCCAAAAACGCTTGAAATCTCCACATGCAAATTCCTCAAAAAGAGAGTTTCCAATCTGCTCTGTCTAAAGGAAGGTTCAACTCTGTTAGTTGAACACTCACAAATCAACGAAGTTATTGAGAAATCTTCTGTGTAGCATTAGATGAAGAAATCCCGCTTCCAACGAAATCCACAAAGAGGTCCAAATATCCACTTGCAGACTTTACAAACAGAGTGTTTACAAGCTGCTCTATGAAAAGAAAGGTTAAACTCTGTGAGTGGAACGCACACATCACAAAGTGGTTTCTGAGAATGATTCTCTCTAGTTTTTATACGAGGAGATTTCCTTTTCTACCGATGGCTCCAAAACGCTTGAAATCTCCACATGAAAATTCCTCAAAAAGAGGGTTTCCAATCTGCTCTGTCTAAAGGAAGGTTCAACTCTGTTAGTTGAACACACAGAAATCAACGAAGTTACTGAGAAATCTTCTGTGTAGCATTAGATGAAGAAACCCCACTTCCAACGACATCCTCAAAGAGGTACAAATATCCACTTGCAGACTTTACAAACAGAGTGTTTCCAAACTGCTCTATGAAAAGAAAGGTTAAACTCTGTGAGTGGAACGCACACATCACAAAGTGGTTTCTGAGAATGATTCTCTCTAGTTTTTCTATGAGGATATTTCCTTTTCTATCGTAGGCCCCAAATCGCTTGAAATCTCCACATGCAAATTCCTCAAAAAGAGGGTTTCCAATCTGCTCTGTCTAAAGGAAGGTTCAACTCTGTGAGTTGAACACACGCAAATCAAAGAAGTTTCTGAAAATTCTTCCTTCTAGCATTAGATGAAGAAATCCCGCTTCCAATGAAATCCTCAAAGAGGTCCAAATATCCCCTTGCAGACTTCAAAACCAGAGTGTTTCCAAACTGCTCTATGAAAAGAAAGGTTGAACTCTGTGAGTGGAACACACACATCAGAAAGTAGTTTCTGAAAATGATTCTCTCTAGTTTTTATATTAGGATATTTCCTTTTCTACCGTTGGCCACAAAAAGCTTGAAATCTCCACATGCATATTCCTCAAAAAGAGGGTTTCCAATCTGCTCTGTCTAAAGGAAGGTTCAACTCTGTGAGTTGAACGCACACAAATCAAAGAAGTTTCTGAGAATTCTTCCTTCTAGCATTAGATGAAGAAATCCCGCTTCCAACGAAATCCTCCAAGAGGTCCAAATATCCACTTGCAGACTTCACAAACAGAGTGTTTCCAAACTGCTCTATGAAAAGAAAGGTTAAACTCTGTGAGTGGATCGCACACATTACAAAGTGGTTTCTGAGAATGATTCTCTCTAGTTTTTATACGAGGATATTTCCTTTTCTACCGATGGCCCAAAAACGCTTGAAATCTCCACATGCAAATTCCTCAAAAAGAGGGTTTCCAATCTGCTCTGTCTAAAGGAAGGTTCAACTCTGTGAGTTGAACACACACAAATCAAAGAAGTTTCTGAGAATTCTTCCTTCTAGCATTAGATGAAGAAATCCCGCTTCTAACGAAATCCTCCAAGAGGTCCAAATATCCACTTGCAGACTTCACAAACAGAGTGTTTCCAAACTGCTCTATGAAAAGAAAGGTTAAACTCTGTGAGTGGATCGCACACATCACAAAGTGGTTTCTGAGATGATTCTCTCTAGTTTTTATACGAGGATATTTCCTTTTCTACCGATGGCCCAAAAACGCTTGAAATCTCCACATGCAAATTCCTCAAAAAGAGAGTTTCCAATCTGCTCTGTCTAAAGGAAGGTTCAACTCTGTTAGTTGAACACTCACAAATCAACGAAGTTATTGAGAAATCTTCTGTGTAGCATTAGATGAAGAAATCCCGCTTCCAACGAAATCCACAAAGAGGTCCAAATATCCACTTGCAGACTTTACAAACAGAGTGTTTCCAAACTGCTCTATGAAAAGAAAGGTTAAACACTGTGAGTGGATCGCACACATCACAAAGTGGTTTCTGAGAATGATTCTCTCTAGTTTTTATACGAGGATATTTCCTTTTCTACCGTTGGCCCCAAATCGCTTGAAATCTCCACATGCAAATTTCTCAAAAAGAGGGTTTCCAATCTGCTCTGTCTAAAGGAAGGTTCAACTCTGTTAGTTGAACACACAGAAATCAACGAAGTTACTGAGAAATCTTCTGTGTAGCATTAGATGAAGAAACCCCACTTCCAACGACATCCTCAAAGAGGTACAAATATCCACTTGCAGACTTTACAAACAGAGTGTTTCCAAACTGCTCTATGAAAAGAAAGGTTAAACTCTGTGAGTGGATCGCACACATCACAAAGTAGTTTCTGAGAATGATTCTCTCTTGTTTTTATACGAGGAGATTTCCTTTTCTACCGTTGGCGCCAAAGTGCTTGAAATCTCCACATGCATATTCCTCAAAAAGAGGGTTTCCAATCTGCTCTGTCTAAAGGAAGGTTCAACTCTGTGAGTTGAACACACACAAATCAACGAAGTTACTGAGAAATCTTCTGTGTAGCATTAGATGAAGAAATCCCGCTTCCAACGAAATCCACAAAGAAGTCCATATATCCACTTGCAGACTTTACAAACAGAGTGTTTACAAACTGCTCTATGAAAAGAAAGGTTAAACTCTGTGAGTGGAATGCACACATCACAAAGTGGTTTCTGAGAATGATTCTCTCTAGTTTTTATACGAGGATATTTCCTTTTCTACCGATGGCCCCAAACGCTTGAAATCTCCACATGCAAATTCCTCAAAAAGAGGGTTTCCAATCTGCTCTGTCTAAAGGAAGGTTCAACTCTGTGAGTTGAACACACACAAATCAAAGAAGTTTCTGAGAATTCTTCCTTCTAGCATTAGATGAAGAAATCCCTCTTCCAACGAAATCCTCCAAGAGGTCCAAATATCCACTTGCAGACTTCACAAACAGAGTGTTTCCAAACGGCTCTATGAAAAGAAAGGTTAAACTCTGTGAGTGGATCGCACACATCACAAAGTGGTTTCTGAGAATGATTCCCTCTAGTTTTTATACGAGGATATTTCCTTTTCTACCGATGGCCCAAAAACCCTTGAAATCTCCACATGCAAATTCCTCAATAAGAGGGTTTCCAATCTGCTCTGTCTAAAGGAAGGTTCAACTCTGTTAGTTGAACACACAGAAATCAACGAAGTTACTGAGAAATCTTCTGTGTAGCATTAGATGAACAAATCCCACTTCCAACGAAATCCTCAAAGAGGTACAAATATCCTCTTGCAGACGTTACAAACAGAGTGTTTCCAAACTGCTCTATGAAAAGAAAGGTTAAACTCTGTGAGTGGAACGCACACATCACGAAGTGGTTTCTGAGAATGATTCTCTCAAGTTTTTATACGAGGATATTTCCTTTTTTACCGATGGCCCCAAAACGCTTGAAATCTCTACATGCAAATTCCTAAAAAAGAGTGTTTCCAATCTGCTCTGTCTAAAGGAAGGTTCAACTCTGTTAGTTGAACACACACAAATCAACGAAGTTACTGAGAAATCTTCTGTGTAGCATTAGATGATGAAATACCGCTTCCAACGAAATCCACAAAGAGGTCCAAATATCCACTTGCAGACTTTACAAACAGAGTGTTTACAAACTGCTCTATGAAATCAAAGGTTAAACTCTGTGAGTGGAACGCACACATCACAAAGTGGTTTCTGAGAATGATTCTCTCTAGTTTTTATACGAGGATATTTCCTTTTCTACCGATGGCCCCAAAACGCTTGAAATCTCCACATGCAAATTCCTCAAAAAGAGGGTTTCCAATCTGCTCTGTCTAAAGGAAGGTTCAACTCTGTGAGTTGAACACACACAAATCAAAGAAGTTTCTGAGAACTCTTCCTTCTAGCATTAGATGAAGAAATCCCGCTTCCAACGAAATCCACAAAGAGGTCCAAGTATCCACTTGCAGACTTCACAAACAGAGTGTTTCCAAACTGCTCTATAAAAAGAAAGGTTAAACTCTGTGAGTGGAACGCACACATCACAAAGTGGTTTCTGAGAATGATTCTCTCTAGTTTTTATACGAGGATATTTCCTTTTCTACCGTTGGCCCCAAAACGCTTGAAATCTCCACATGCAAATTTCTCAAAAAGAGGGTTTCCAATCTGCTCTGTCTAAAGGAAGGTACAACTCTGTGAGTTGAACATACACAAATCAAAGAACTTTCTGAGAATTCTTCCTTCTAGCATTAGATGAAGAAATCCCGCTTCCAACGAAATCCTCTAAGAGGTCCAAATATCCACTTGCAGATTTTACAAACAGAGTGTTTCCAAACTGCTCTATGAAAAGAAAGGTTAAACTCTGTGAGTGGAACGCACACATCACAAAGTGGTTTCTGAGAATGATCCTCTCTAGTTTTTATACGACGAGATTTCCTTTTCTAACGTTGGCCCCAAATAGATTGAAATCTCCACATGCAAATCCCGCAAAAAGAGGGTTTCCAATCTGCTCTGTCTAAAGGAAGGTTCAACTCTGTGAGATGAACATACACAAATCAACGAAGTTACTGAGAAATCTTCTGTGTAGCATTAGATGAAGAAATCCCGCTTCCAACCAAATCCTCAAAGAAGTCCAAATATCCACTTGCAGATTTTACAAACAGAGTGTTTCCAAACTGCTCTATGAAAAGAAAGGTTAAACTCTGTGAGTGGAACGCACACATCACAAAGTGGTTTCTGAGAATGATCCTTTCTAGTTTTTATACGAGGAGATTTCCTTTTGTAATGTTGGCCCCAAATCGCTTGAAATCTCCACATGCAAATTCCTCAAAAAGAGGGTTTCCAATCTGCTCTGTCTAAAGGAAGGTTCAACTCTGTGAGTTGAACACACACAAATCAAAGAAGTTTCTGAGAATTCTTCCTTCTAGCATTAGATGAAGAAATCCCGCTTCCAACGAAATCCTCTAAGAGGTCCAAATATCCACTTGCAGACTTCACAAACAGAGTGTTTCCAAACTGCTCTATGAAAAGAAAGGTTAAACTCTGTGAGTGGAACGCACACTTCACAAAGTCGTTTCTGAGAATGATTCGCTCTAGTTTTTATACGAGGATATTTCCTTTTCTACCGATGGCCCAAAAACGCTTGAAATCTCCACATGCATATTCCTCAAAAAGAGGGTTTCCAATCTGCTCTGTCTAAAGGAAGGTTCAACTCTGTGAGTTGAACACACACAAATCAACGAAGTTACTGAGAAATCTTCTGTGTAGCATTAGATGAAGAAATCCCGCTTCCAACGAAATCCACAAAGAGGTCCAAATATCCACTTGCAGACTTTACAAACAGAGTGTTTACAAACTGCTCTATGAAAAGAAAGGTTAAACTCTGTGAGTGGAACGCACACATCACAAAGTGGTTTCTGAGAATGATTCTCTCTAGTTTTCATACGAGGATATAGCCTTTTCTACCGATGGCCCCAAAACGCTTGAAATCTCCACATGCAAATTCCTCAAAAAGAGGGTTTCCAATCTGCTCTGTCTAAAGGAAGGTTCAACTCTGTGAGTTGAACACACACAAATCAAAGAAGTTTCTGAGAACTCTTCCTTCTAGCATTAGATGAAGAAATCCCTCTTCCAACGAAATCCTCAAAGAGGTCCAAGTATCCACTTGCAGACTTCACAAACAGAGTGTTTCCAAACTGCTCTATAAAAAGAAAGGTTAAACTCTGTGAGTGGAACGCACACATCACAAAGTGGTTTCTGAGAATGATTCTCTCTAGTTTTTATAGGAGGATATTTCCTTTTCTACCGTTGGCCCCAAAACGCTTGAAATCTCCACATGCAAATTTCTCAAAAAGAGGGTTTCCAATCTGCTCTGTCTAAAGGAAGGTACAACTCTGTGAGTTGAACATACACAAATCAAAGAACTTTCTGAGAATTCTTCCTTCTAGCATTAGATGAAGAAATCCCGCTTCCAACGAAATCCTCTAAGAGGTCCAAATATCCACTTGCAGATTTTACAAACAGAGTGTTTCCAAACTGCTCTATGAAAAGAAAGGTTAAACTCTGTGAGTGGAACGCACACATCACAAAGTGGTTTCTGAGAATGATCCTCTCTAGTTTTTATACGACGAGATTTCCTTTTCTAACGTTGGCCCCAAATAGATTGAAATCTCCACATGCAAATCCCGCAAAAAGAGGGTTTCCAATCTGCTCTGTCTAAAGGAAGGTTCAACCCTGTGAGATGAACATACACAAATCAAAGAAGTTACTGAGAAATCTTCTGTGTAGCATTAGATGAAGAAATCCCGCTTCCAACGAAATCCTCAAAGAGGTCCAAATATCCACTTGCAGATTTTACAAACAGAGTGTTTCCAAACTGCTCTATGAAAAGAAAGGTTAAACTCTGTGAGTGGATCGCACACATCACAAAGTGGTTTCTGAGAATGATTCTCTCTAGTTTTTCTATGAGGATATTTCCTTTTCTAACGTAGGCCCCAAATCGCTTGAAATCTCCACATGCAAATTCCTGAAAAAGAGGGTTTCCAATCTGCTCTGTCTAAAGGAAGGTTCAACTCTGTGAGTTGAACACACGCAAATCAAAGATGTTTCTGAAAATTCTTCCTTCTAGCATTAGATGAAGAAATCCCGCTTCCAATGAAATCCTCAAAGAGGTCCAAATTTCCCCTTGCAGACTTCAAAACCACAGTGTTTCCAAACTGCTCTGTGAAAAGAAAGGTTAAACTCTGTGAGGGGAACACACACATCACAAAGTGGTTTCTGAGAATGATTCTCTCTAGTTTTTATACGAGGATATTTCCTTTTCTACCGATGGACCCAAAACGCTTGAAATCTCCACATGCAAATTCCTAAAAAAGAGTGTTTCCAATCTGCTCTGTCTAAAGGAAGGTTCAACTCTGTGAGTTGAACACACACAAATCAGAGAAGTTTCTTAGAATTCTTCCTTCAAGCATTAGATGAAGAAATCCCGCTTCCAACGAAATCCTCAAAGAGGTCCAAATATCCACTTGCAGACTTTACAAACAGAGTGTTTCCGAACTGCTCTATGAAAAGAAAGGTTAAACTCTGTGAGTGGAACGCACACATCACAAAGTAGTTTCTGAGAATGATTCTCTCTTGTTTTTATACGAGGAGATATCCTTTTCTACCGTTGGCGCCAAAGTGCTTGAAATCTCCACATGCATATTCCTCAAAAAGAGGGTTTCCAATCTGCTCTGTCTAAAGGAAGGTTCAACTCTGTTAGTTGAACACACACAAATCAACGAAGTTACTGAGAAATCTTCTGTGTAGCATTAGATGAAGAAATCCCGCTTCCAACGAAATCCACAAAGAGGTCCATAAATCCACTTGCAGACTTTACAAACAGAGTGTTTACAAACTGCTCTATGAAAAGAAAGGTTAAACTCTGTGAGTGGAATGCACACATCACAAAGTGGTTTCTGAGAATGATTCTCTCTAGTTTTTATACGAGGATATTTCCTTTTCTACCGATGGCCCCAAAACGCTTGAAATCTCCACATGCAAATTCCTCAAAAAGAGGGTTTCCAATCTGCTCTGTCTAAAGGAAGGTTCAACTCTGTGAGTTGAACACACACAAATCAAAGAAGTTTCTGAGAATTCTTCCTTCTAGCATTAGATGAAAAAATCCCGCTTCCAACGAAATCCTCCAATAGGTCCAAATATCCACTTGCAGACTTCACAAACAGGGTGTTTCCAAACTGCTCTATGAAAAGAAAGGTTAAACTCTGTGAGTGGATCGCACACATCACAAAGTGGTTTTTGAGAATGATTCCCCCTAGTTGTTATACGAGGATATTTCCTTTTCTACCGATGGCCCAAAAACCCTTGAAATCTCCACATGCAAATTCCTCAAAAAGAGGGTTTCCAATCTGCTCTGTCTAAAGGAAGGTTCAACTCTGTTAGTTGAACACACAGAAATCAACGAAGTTACTGAGAAATCTTCTGTGTAGCATTAGATGAAGGAACCCCACTTCCAACGAAATCCTCAAAGAGGTACAAATATCCACTTGCAGACTTTAGAAACAGAGTGTTTCCAAACTGCTCTATGAAAAGAAAGGTTAAACTCTGTGAGTGGAACGCACACATAACAAAGAGGTTTCTGAGAATGATTCTCTGTAGTTTTTCTATGAGGATATTTCCTTTTCTAACGTTGGCCCCAAATCGCTTGAAATCTCCACATGCAAATTCCTCAAAAATAGGGTTTCCAATCTGCTCTGTCTAAAGGAAGGTTCAACTCTGTGAGTTGAACACACGCAAATCAAAGAAGTTTCTGAAAATTCTTCCTTCTAGCATTAGATGAAGAAATCCCGCTTCCAATGAAATCCTGAAAGAGGTCCAAATATCCCCTTGCAGACTTCAAAACCAGAGTGTTTCCAATCTGCTCTATGAAAAGAAAGGTTAAACTCTGTGAGTGGAACACACACATAACAAAGTCGTTTCTGAAAATGATTCTCTCTAGTTTTTATACGAGGATATTTCCTTTTCTACCATAGGCCACAAAATGCTTGAAATCTCCACATGCATATTCCTCAAAAAGAGGGTTTCCAATCTGCTCTGTCTAAAGGAAGGTTCAACTCTGTGAGTTGAACACACACAAATCAAAGAACTTTCTGAGAATTTTTCCTTCTAGCATTAGATGAACAAATCCCGCTTCCAACGAAATCCTCCAAGAGGTCCAAATATCCACTTGCAGACTTCACAAACAGAGTGTTTCCAAACTGCTCTATGAAAAGAAAGGTTAAACTCTGAGAGTGGATCTCACACCTCACAAAGTGGTTTCTGAGAATGATCCTTTCTAGTTTTTATACTACGAGATTTCCTTTTCTAACGTTGGCCCCAAATAGACTGAAATCTCCACATGCAAATCCCGCAAAAAGAGGGTTTCCAATCTGCTCTGTCTAAAGGAAGGTTCAACTCTATTAGTTGAACACACACAAATCAACGAAGTTATTGAGAAATCTTCTGTGTAGCATTAGATGAAGAAATCCCGCTTCCATCGAAATCCACAAAGAGGTCCAAATATCCACTTGCAGACTTTACAAACAGAGTGTTTACAAACTGCTCTATGAAAAGAAAGGTTAAACTCTGTGAGTGGAACGCACACATCACGAAGTGGCTTCTGAAAATGATTCTCTCTAATTTTTATACGAGGATATTTCCTTTTCTACAGTTGGCCACAAAATGCTTCAAATCTCCACATGCATATTCCTCAAAAAGAGGGTTTCCAATCTGCTCTGTCTAAAGGAAGGTTCAACTCTGTGAGTTCAACACACACAAATCAAAGAAGTTTCTGAGAATTCTTCCTTCTAGCATTAGATGAAGAAATCCCGCTTCCAACGAAATCCTCCAAGAGGTCCAAATATCCACTTGCAGACTTCACAAACAGAGTGTTTCCAAACTGCTCTATGAAAAGAAAGGTTAAACTCTGAGAGTGGATCGCACACCTCACAAAGTGGTTTCTGAGAATGATCCTCTCTAGTTTTTATACGACGAGATTTCCTTTTCTAACGTTGGCCCCAAATAGATTGAAATCTCCACATGCAAATCCCGCAAAAAGAGGGTTTCCAATCTGCTCTGTCTAAAGGAAGGTTCAACTCTGTTAGTTGAACACACACAAATCAACGAAGTTATTGAGAAATCTTCTGTGTAGCATTAGATGAAGATATCCCGCTTCCAACGAAATCCACAAAGAGGTCCAAATATCCATTTGCAGACTTTACAAACAGAGTGTTTACAAACTGCTCTATGAAAAGAAAGGTTAAACTCTGTGAGTGGAACGCACACATCACGAAGTGGTTTCTGAGAATGATTCTCTCTAGTTTTTATACGAGGATATTTCCTTTTTTACCGATGGCCCCAAAACGCTTGAAATCTCCACATGCAAATTCCTCAAAAAGAGGGGTTCCAATCTGCTCTGTCTAAAGGAGGGTTCAACTCTGTGAGTTGAACACACACAAATCAAAGAAGTTTCTGAGAATTCTTCCTTCTAGCATTAGATGAAGAAATCCCGCTTCCAACGAAATCCTCAAATAGGTCCAAATATCCACTTGCAGACTTTACAAACAGAGTGTTTCCAAACTGCTCTATGAAAAGAAAGGTTAAACTCTGTGAGTGGAACGCACACATCACAAAGTAGTTTCTGAGAATGATTCTCTCTTGTTTTTATACTACGAGATTTCCTTTTCAACCTTTGGCCCCAAAGTGCTTGAAATCTCCACATGCATATTCCTCAAAAAGAGGGTTTCCAATCTGCTCTGTCAAAAGGAAGGTTCAACTCTGTGAGTTGAACACACACAAATCAAAGAAGTTTCTGAGAATTCTTCCTTCTAGCATTAGATGAAGAAATCCCGCTTCCAACGAAATCCTCAAATATGTCCAAATATCCACTTGCAGATTTTACAAACAGAGTGTTTCCAAACTTCTCTATGAAAAGAAAGGTTAAACTCTGTGAGTGGAACGCACACATCACAAAGTGGTTTCTGAGAATGATTCTCTCTAGTTTTTATACGAGGATATTTCCTTTTCTACCGATGGCCCGAAAACTCTTGAAATCTCCACATGCAAATTCCTCAAAAAGAGGGTTTCCAATCTGCTCTGTCTAAAGGAAGGTTCAACTCTGTTAGTTGAACACACCCAAATCAACGAAGTTATTGAGAAATCTTCTGTGTAGCATTAGATGAAGAAATCCCGCTTCCAACGAAATCCACAAAGAGGTCCAAATATCCACTTGCAGACTTTACAAACAGAGTGTTTACAAACTGCTCTATGAAAAGAAAGGTTAAACTCTGTGAGTGGAACGCACACATCACGAAGTGGTTTCTGAGAATGATTCTCTCTAGTTTTTATACGAGGATATTTCCTTTTTTACCGATGGCCCCAAAACGCTTGAAATCTCAACATGCAAATTCCTAAAAAAGAGTGTTTCCAATCTGCTCTGTCTAAAGGAACGTTCAACTCTGTTAGTTGAACACACACAAATCAACGAAGTTACTGAGAAATCTTCTGTGTAGCATTAGATGATGAAATACCGCTTCCAACGAAATCCACAAAGAGGTCCAAATATCCACTTGCAGACTTTACAAACAGAGTGTTTACAAACTGCTCTATGAAAAGAAAGGTTAAACTCTGTGAGTGGAATGCACACATCACAAAGTGGTTACTGAGGATGATTCTCTCTAGTTTTTATACGAGGATATTTCCTTTTCTACCGATGGCCCCAAAACGCTTGAAATCTCCACATGCAAATTCCTCAAAAAGAGGGTTTCCAATCTGCTCTGTCTACAGGAAGGTTCAACTCTGTGAGTTGAACACACACAAATCAAAGAAGTTTCTGAGAACTCTTCCTTCTAGCATTAGATGAAGAAATCCCGCTTCCAACGAAATCCTCAAAGAGGTCCAAATATCCACTTGCAGACTTCACAAACACAGTGTTTCCAAACTGCTCTATAAAAAGAAAGGTTAAACTCTGTGAGTGGAACGCACACATCACAAAGTGGTTTCTGAGAATGATCCTCTCTAGTTTTTATACGACGAGATTTCCTTTTCTAACGTTGGCCCCAAATAGATTGAAATCTCCACATGCAAATCCCGCAAAAAGAGGGTTTCCAATCTGCTCTGTCTAAAGGAAGGTTCAACTCTGTGAGATGAACATACACAAATCAACGAAGTTACTGAGAAATCTTCTGTGTAGCATTAGATGAAGAAATCCCGCTTCCAACGAAATCCTCAAAGAGGTCCAAATATCCACTTGCAGATTTTACAAACAGAGTGTTTCCAAACTGCTCTATGAAAAGAAAGGTTAAACTCTGTGAGTGGAACGCACACATCACAAAGTGGTTTCTGAGAATGATCCTTTCTAGTTTTTATACGAGGAGATTTCCTTTTGTAATGTTGGCCCCAAATCGCTTGAAATCTCCACATGCAAATTCCTCAAAAAGAGGGTTTCCAATCGGCTCTGTCTAAAGGAAGGTTCAACTCTGTGAGTTGAACACACACAAATCAAAGAACTTTCTGAGAATTCTTCCTTCTAGCATTAGATGAAGAAATCCCGCTTCCAACGAAATCCTCTAAGAGGTCCAAATATCCACTTGCAGACTTCACAAACAGAGTGTTTCCAAACTGCTCTATGAAAAGAAAGGTTAAACTCTGTGAGTGGAACGCACACTTCCCAAAGTCGTTTCTGAGAATGATTCTCTCTAGTTTTTATACGAGGAGATTTCCTTTTCTACCGATGGCCCAAAAACTCTTGAAATCTCCACATGCAAATTCCTCAAAAAGAGGGTTTCCAATCTGCTCTGTCTAAAGGAAGGTTCAACTCTGTTAGTTGAACACACACAAATCAACGAAGTTACTGAGAAATCTTCTGTGTAGCATTAGATGATGAAATACCGCTTCCAACGAAATCCACAAAGAGGACCAAATATCCACTTGCAGACTTTACAAACAGAGTGTTTACAAACTGCTCTATGAAATCAAAGGTTAAACTCTGTGAGTGGAACGCACACATCACAAAGTGGTTTCTGAGAATGATTCTCTCTAGTTTTTATACGAGGATATTTCCTTTTCTACCGATGGCCCCAAAACGCTTGAAATCTCCACATGCAAATTCCTCAAAAAGAGGGTTTCCAATCTGCTCTGTCTAAAGGAATGTTCAACTCTGTGAGTTGAACACACACAAATCAAAGAAGTTTCTGAGAACTCTTCCTTCTAGCATTAGATGAAGAAATCCCGCTTCCAACGAAATCCTCAAAGAGGTCCAAGTATCCACTTGCAGACTTCACAAACAGAGTGTTTCCAAACTGCTCTATGAAAAGAAAGGTTAAACTCTGTGAGTGGATCGCACACATCACAAAGTGGTTTCTGAGATGATTCTCTCTAGTTTTTATACGAGGATATTTCCTTTTCTACCGATGGCCCAAAAACGCTTGAAATCTCCACATGCAAATTCCTCAAAAAGAGAGTTTCCAATCTGCTCTGTCTAAAGGAAGGTTCAACTCTGTTAGTTGAACACTCACAAATCAACGAAGTTTTTGAGAAATCTTCTGTGTAGCATTAGATGAAGAAATCCCGCTTCCAACGAAATCCACAAAGAGGTCCAAATATCCACTTGCAGACTTTACAAACAGAGTGTTTCCAAACTGCTCTATGAAAAGAAAGGTTAAACTCTGTGAGTGGATCGCACACATCACAAAGTGGTTTCTGAGAATGATTCTCTCTAGTTTTTATACAAGGATATTTCCTTTTCTACCGTTGGCCCCAAATCGCTTGAAATCTCCACATGCAAATTTCTCAAAAAGAGGGTTTCCAATCTGCTCTGTCTAAAGGAAGGTTCAACTCTGTTAGTTGAACACACAGAAATCAACGAAGTTACTGAGAAATCTTCTGTGTAGCATTAGATGAAGAAACCCCACTTCCAACGACATCCTCAAAGAGGTACAAATATCCACTTGCAGACTTTGCAAACAGAGTGTTTCCAAACTGCTCTATGAAAAGAAAGGTTAAACTCTGTGAGTGGATCGCACACATCACAAAGTAGTTTCTGAGAATGATTCTCTCTTGTTTTTATACGAGGAGATTTCCTTTTCTACCGTTGGCGCCAAAGTGCTTGAAATCTCCACATGCATATTCCTCAAAAAGAGGGTTTCCAATCTGCTCTGTCTAAAGGAAGGTTCAACTCTGTGAGTTGAACACACACAAATCAACGAAGTTACTGAGAAATCTTCTGTGTAGCATTAGATGAAGAAATCCCGCTTCCAACGAAATCCACAAAGAAGTCCATATATCCAATTGCAGACTTTACAAACAGAGTGTTTACAAACTGCTCTATGAAAAGAAAGGTTAAACTCTGTGAGTGGAATGCACACATCACAAAGTGGTTTCTGAGAATGATTCTCTCTAGTTTTTATACGAGGATATTTCCTTTTCTACCGATGGCCCCAAACGCTTGAAATCTCCACATGCAAATTCCTCAAAAAGAGGGTTTCCAATCTGCTCTGTCTAAAGGAAGGTTCAACTCTGTGAGTTGAACACACACAAATCAAAGAAGTTTCTGAGAATTCTTCCTTCTAGCATTAGATGAAGAAATCCCGCTTCCAACGAAATCCTCCAAGAGGTCCAAATATCCACTTGCAGACTTCACAAACAGAGTGTTTCCAAACGGCTCTATGAAAAGAAAGGTTAAACTCTGTGAGTGGAACGCACACATCACAAAGTGGTTTCTGAGAATGATTCCCTCTAGTTTTTATACGAGGATATTTCCTTTTCTACCGATGGCCCAAAAACCCTTGAAATCTCCACATGCAAATTCCTCAATAAGAGGGTTTCCAATCTGCTCTGTCTAAAGGAAGGTTCAACTCTGTTAGTTGAACACACAGAAATCAACGAAGTTACTGAGAAATCTTCTGTGTAGCATTAGATGAACAAATCCCACTTCCAACGAAATCCTCAAAGAGGTACAAATATCCTCTTGCAGACGTTACAAACAGAGTGTTTTCAAACTGCTCTATGAAAAGAAAGGTTAAACTCTGTGAGTGGAACACACACATCACGAAGTGGTTTCTGAGAATGATTCTCTCAAGTTTTTATACGAGGATATTTCCTTTTTTACCGATGGCCCCAAAACGCTTGAAATCTCTACATGCAAATTCCTAAAAAAGAGTGTTTCCAATCTGCTCTGTCTAAAGGAAGGTTCAACTCTGTTAGTTGAACACACACAAATCAACGAAGTTACTGAGAAATCTTCTGTGTAGCATTAGATGATGAAATACCGCTTCCAACGAAATCCACAAAGAGGTCCAAATATCCACTTGCAGACTTTACAAACAGAGTGTTTACAAACTGCTCTATGAAATCAAAGGTTAAACTCTGTGAGTGGAACGCACACATCACAAAGTATTGTCTGAGAATGATTCTCTCTAGTTTTTATACGAGGATATTTCCTTTTCTACCGATGGCCCCAAAACGCTTGAAATCTCCACATGCAAATTCCTCAAAAAGAGGGTTTCCAATCTGCTCTGTCTAAAGGAAGGTTCAACTCTGTGAGTTGAACACACACAAATCAAAGAAGTTTCTGAGAACTCTTCCTTCTAGCATTAGATGAAGAAATCCCGCTTCCAACGAAATCCACAAAGAGGTCCAAGTATCCACTTGCAGACTTCACAAACAGTGGGTTTCCAAACTGCTCTATAAAAAGAAAGGTTAAACTCTGTGAGTGGAACGCACACATCACAAAGTGGTTTCTGAGAATGATTCTCTCTAGTTTTTATACGAGGATATTTCCTTTTCTACCGTTGGCCCCAAAACGCTTGAAATCTCCACATGCAAATTTCTCAAAAAGAGGGTTTCCAATCTGCTCTGTCTAAAGGAAGGTACAACTCTGTTAGTTGAACACACAGAAATCAACGAAGTTACTGAGAAATCTTCTGTGTAGCATTAGATGAAGAAACCCCACTTCCAACGACATCCTCAAAGAGGTACAAATATCCACTTGCAGACTTTACAAACAGAGTGTTTCCAAACTGCTCTATGAAAAGAAAGGTTAAACTCTGTGAGTGGATCGCACACATCACAAAGTAGTTTCTGAGAATGATTCTCTCTTGTTTTTATACGAGGAGATTTCCTTTTCTACCGTTGGCGCCAAAGTGCTTGAAATCTCCACATGCATATTCCTCAAAAAGAGGGTTTCCAATCTGCTCTGTCTAAAGGAAGGTTCAACTCTGTGAGTTGAACACACACAAATCAACGAAGTTACTGAGAAATCTTCTGTGTAGCATTAGATGAAGAAATCCCGCTTCCAACGAAATCCACAAAGAAGTCCATATATCCACTTGCAGACTTTACAAACAGAGTGTTTACAAACTGCTCTATGAAAAGAAAGGTTAAACTCTGTGAGTGGAACGCACACATCACGAAGTGGTTTCTGAGAATGATTCTCTCAAGTTTTTATACGAGGATATTTCCTTTTTTACCGATGGCCCCAAAACGCTTGAAATCTCTACATGCAAATTCCTAAAAAAGAGTGTTTACAATCTGCTCTGTCTAAAGGAAGGTTCAACTCTGTTAGTTGAACACACACAAATCAACGAAGTTACTGAGAAATCTTCTGTGTAGCATTAGATGATGAAATACCGCTTCCAACGAAATCCACAAAGAGGTCCAAATATCCACTTGCAGACTTTACAAACAGAGTGTTTACAAACTGCTCTATGAAATCAAAGGTTAAACTCTGTGAGTGGAACGCACACATCACAAAGTGGTTTCTGAGAATGATTCTCTCTAGTTTTTATACGAGGATATTTCCTTTTCTACCGATGGCCCCAAAACGCTTGAAATCTCCACATGCAAATTCCTCAAAAAGAGGGTTTCCAATCTGCTCTGTCTAAAGGAAGGTTCAACTCTGTGAGTTGAACACACACAAATCAAAGAAGTTTCTGAGAACTCTTCCTTCTAGCATTAGATGAAGAAATCCCGCTTCCAACGAAATCCACAAAGAGGTCCAAGTATCCACTTGCAGACTTCACAAACAGAGTGTTTCCAAACTGCTCTATAAAAAGAAAGGTTAAACTCTGTGAGTGGAACGCACACATCACAAAGTGGTTTCTGAGAATGATTCTCTCTAGTTTTTATACGAGGATATTTCCTTTTCTACCGTTGGCCCCAAAACGCTTGAAATCTCCACATGCAAATTTCTCAAAAAGAGGGTTTCCAATCTGCTCTGTCTAAAGGAAGGTACAACTCTGTGAGTTGAACATACACAAATCAAAGAACTTTCTGAGAATTCTTCCTTCTAGCATTAGATGAAGAAATCCCGCTTCCAACGAAATCCTCTAAGAGGTCCAAATATCCACTTGCAGATTTTACAAACAGAGTGTTTCCAAACTGCTCTATGAAAAGAAAGGTTAAACTCTGTGAGTGGAACGCACACATCACAAAGTGGTTTCTGAGAATGATCCTCTCTAGTTTTTATACGACGAGATTTCCTTTTCTAACGTTGGCCCCAAATAGATTGAAATCTCCACATGCAAATCCCGCAAAAAGAGGGTTTCCAATCTGCTCTGTCTAAAGGAAGGTTCAACTCTGTGAGATGAACATACACAAATCAACGAAGTTACTGAGAAATCTTCTGTGTAGCATTAGATGAAGAAATCCCGCTTCCAACCAAATCCTCAAAGAAGTCCAAATATCCACTTGCAGATTTTACAAACAGAGTGTTTCCAAACTGCTCTATGAAAAGAAAGGTTAAACTCTGTGAGTGGAACGCACACATCACAAAGTGGTTTCTGAGAATGATCCTTTCTAGTTTTTATACGAGGAGATTTCCTTTTGTAATGTTGGCCCCAAATCGCTTGAAATCTCCACATGCAAATTCCTCAAAAAGAGGGTTTCCAATCTGCTCTGTCTAAAGGAAGGTTCAACTCTGTGAGTTGAACACACACAAATCAAAGAACTTTCTGAGAATTCTTCCTTCTAGCATTAGATGAAGAAATCCCGCTTCCAACGAAATCCTCTAAGAGGTCCAAATATCCACTTGCAGACTTCACAAACAGAGTGTTTCCAAACTGCTCTATGAAAAGAAAGGTTAAACTCTGTGAGTGGAACGCACACTTCCCAAAGTCGTTTCTGAGAATGATTCTCTCTAGTTTTTATACGAGGAGATTTCCTTTTCTACCGATGGCCCAAAAACTCTTGAAATCTCCACATGCAAATTCCTCAAAAAGAGGGTTTCCAATCTGCTCTGTCTAAAGGAAGGTTCAACTCTGTTAGTTGAACACACACAAATCAACGAAGTTACTGAGAAATCTTCTGTGTAGCATTAGATGATGAAATACCGCTTCCAACGAAATCCACAAAGAGGACCAAATATCCACTTGCAGACTTTACAAACAGAGTGTTTACAAACTGCTCTATGAAATCAAAGGTTAAACTCTGTGAGTGGAACGCACACATCACAAAGTGGTTTCTGAGAATGATTCTCTCTAGTTTTTATACGAGGATATTTCCTTTTCTACCGATGGCCCCAAAACGCTTGAAATCTCCACATGCAAATTCCTCAAAAAGAGGGTTTCCAATCTGCTCTGTCTAAAGGAATGTTCAACTCTGTGAGTTGAACACACACAAATCAAAGAAGTTTCTGAGAACTCTTCCTTCTAGCATTAGATGAAGAAATCCCGCTTCCAACGAAATCCTCAAAGAGGTCCAAGTATCCACTTGCAGACTTCACAAACAGAGTGTTTCCAAACTGCTCTATGAAAAGAAAGGTTAAACTCTGTGAGTGGATCGCACACATCACAAAGTGGTTTCTGAGATGATTCTCTCTAGTTTTTATACGAGGATATTTCCTTTTCTACCGATGGCCCAAAAACGCTTGAAATCTCCACATGCAAATTCCTCAAAAAGAGAGTTTCCAATCTGCTCTGTCTAAAGGAAGGTTCAACTCTGTTAGTTGAACACTCACAAATCAACGAAGTTATTGAGAAATCTTCTGTGTAGCATTAGATGAAGAAATCCCGCTTCCAACGAAATCCACAAAGAGGTCCAAATATCCACTTGCAGACTTTACAAACAGAGTGTTTCCAAACTGCTCTATGAAAAGAAAGGTTAAACTCTGTGAGTGGATCGCACACATCACAAAGTGGTTTCTGAGAATGATTCTCTCTAGTTTTTATACGAGGATATTTCCTTTTCTACCGTTGGCCCCAAATCGCTTGAAATCTCCACATGCAAATTTCTCAAAAAGAGGGTTTCCAATCTGCTCTGTCTAAAGGAAGGTTCAACTCTGTTAGTTGAACACACAGAAATCAACGAAGTTACTGAGAAATCTTCTGTGTAGCATTAGATGAAGAAACCCCACTTCCAACGACATCCTCAAAGAGGTACAAATATCCACTTGCAGACTTTGCAAACAGAGTGTTTCCAAACTGCTCTATGAAAAGAAAGGTTAAACTCTGTGAGTGGATCGCACACATCACAAAGTAGTTTCTGAGAATGATTCTCTCTTGTTTTTATACGAGGAGATTTCCTTTTCTACCGTTGGCGCCAAAGTGCTTGAAATCTCCACATGCATATTCCTCAAAAAGAGGGTTTCCAATCTGCTCTGTCTAAAGGAAGGTTCAACTCTGTGAGTTGAACACACACAAATCAACGAAGTTACTGAGAAATCTTCTGTGTAGCATTAGATGAAGAAATCCCGCTTCCAACGAAATCCACAAAGAAGTCCATATATCCACTTGCAGACTTTACAAACAGAGTGTTTACAAACTGCTCTATGAAAAGAAAGGTTAAACTCTGTGAGTGGAATGCACACATCACAAAGTGGTTTCTGAGAATGATTCTCTCTAGTTTTTATACGAGGATATTTCCTTTTCTACCGATGGCCCCAAACGCTTGAAATCTCCACATGCAAATTCCTCAAAAAGAGGGTTTCCAATCTGCTCTGTCTAAAGGAAGGTTCAACTCTGTGAGTTGAACACACACAAATCAAAGAAGTTTCTGAGAATTCTTCCTTCTAGCATTAGATGAAGAAATCCCGCTTCCAACGAAATCCTCCAAGAGGTCCAAATATCCACTTGCAGACTTCACAAACAGAGTGTTTCCAAACGGCTCTATGAAAAGAAAGGTTAAACTCTGTGAGTGGATCGCACACATCACAAAGTGGTTTCTGAGAATGATTCCCTCTAGTTTTTATACGAGGATATTTCCTTTTCTACCGATGGCCCAAAAACCCTTGAAATCTCCACATGCAAATTCCTCAATAAGAGGGTTTCCAATCTGCTCTGTCTAAAGGAAGGTTCAACTCTGTTAGTTGAACACACAGAAATCAACGAAGTTACTGAGAAATCTTCTGTGTAGCATTAGATGAACAAATCCCACTTCCAACGAAATCCTCAAAGAGGTACAAATATCCTCTTGCAGACGTTACAAACAGAGTGTTTCCAAACTGCTCTATGAAAAGAAAGGTTAAACTCTGTGAGTGGAACGCACGCATCACGAAGTGGTTTCTGAGAATGATTCTCTCAAGTTTTTATACGAGGATATTTCCTTTTTTACCGATGGCCCCAAAACGCTTGAAATCTCTACATGCAAATTCCTAAAAAAGAGTGTTTCCAATCTGCTCTGTCTAAAGGAAGGTTCAACTCTGTTAGTTGAACACACACAAATCAACGAAGTTACTGAGAAATCTTCTGTGTAGCATTAGATGATGAAATACCGCTTCCAACGAAATCCACAAAGAGGTCCAAATATCCACTTGCAGACTTTACAAACAGAGTGTTTACAAACTGCTCTATGAAATCAAAGGTTAAACTCTGTGAGTGGAACGCACACATCACAAAGTGGTTTCTGAGAATGATTCTCTCTAGTTTTTATACGAGGATATTTCCTTTTCTACCGATGGCCCCAAAACGCTTGAAATCTCCACATGCAAATTCCTCAAAAAGAGGGTTTCCAATCTGCTCTGTCTAAAGGAAGGTTCAACTCTGTGAGTTGAACACACACAAATCAAAGAAGTTTCTGAGAACTCTTCCTTCTAGCATTAGATGAAGAAATCCCGCTTCCAACAAAATCCACAAAGAGGTCCAAGTATCCACTTGCAGACTTCACAAACAGAGTGTTTCCAAACTGCTCTATAAAAAGAAAGGTTAAACTCTGTGAGTGGAACGCACACATCACAAAGTGGTTTCTGAGAATGATTCTCTCTAGTTTTTATACGAGGATATTTCCTTTTCTACCGTTGGCCCCAAAACGCTTGAAATCTCCACATGCAAATTTCTCAAAAAGAGGGTTTCCAATCTGCTCTGTCTAAAGGAAGGTACAACTCTGTTAGTTGAACACACAGAAATCAACGAAGTTACTGAGAAATCTTCTGTGTAGCATTAGATGAAGAAACCCCACTTCCAACGACATCCTCAAAGAGGTACAAATATCCACTTGCAGACTTTACAAACAGAGTGTTTCCAAACTGCTCTATGAAAAGAAAGGTTAAACTCTGTGAGTGGATCGCACACATCACAAAGTAGTTTCTGAGAATGATTCTCTCTTGTTTTTATACGAGGAGATTTCCTTTTCTACCGTTGGCGCCAAAGTGCTTGAAATCTCCACATGCATATTCCTCAAAAAGAGGGTTTCCAATCTGCTCTGTCTAAAGGAAGGTTCAACTCTGTGAGTTGAACACACACAAATCAACGAAGTTACTGAGAAATCTTCTGTGTAGCATTAGATGAAGAAATCCCGCTTCCAACGAAATCCACAAAGAAGTCCATATATCCACTTGCAGACTTTACAAACAGAGTGTTTACAAACTGCTCTATGAAAAGAAAGGTTAAACTCTGTGAGTGGAATGCACACATCACAAAGTGGTTTCTGAGAATGATTCTCTCTAGTTTTTATACGAGGATATTTCCTTTTCTACCGATGGCCCCAAACGCTTGAAATCTCCACATGCAAATTCCTCAAAAAGAGGGTTTCCAATCTGCTCTGTCTAAAGGAAGGTTCAACTCTGTGAGTTGAACACACACAAATCAAAGAAGTTTCTGAGAATTCTTCCTTCTAGCATTAGATGAAGAAATCCCGCTTCCAACGAAATCCTCCAAGAGGTCCAAATATCCACTTGCAGACTTCACAAACAGAGTGTTTCCAAACGGCTCTATGAAAAGAAAGGTTAAACTCTGTGAGTGGATCGCACACATCACAAAGTGGTTTCTGAGAATGATTCCCTCTAGTTTTTATACGAGGATATTTCCTTTTCTACCGATGGCCCAAAAACCCTTGAAATCTCCACATGCAAATTCCTCAATAAGAGGGTTTCCAATCTGCTCTGTCTAAAGGAAGGTTCAACTCTGTTAGTTGAACACACAGAAATCAACGAAGTTACTGAGAAATCTTCTGTGTAGCATTAGATGAACAAATCCCACTTCCAACGAAATCCTCAAAGAGGTACAAATATCCTCTTGCAGACGTTACAAACAGAGTGTTTCCAAACTGCTCTATGAAAAGAAAGGTTAAACTCTGTGAGTGGAACGCACACATCACGAAGTGGTTTCTGAGAATGATTCTCTCAAGTTTTTATACGAGGATATTTCCTTTTTTACCGATGGCCCCAAAACGCTTGAAATCTCTACATGCAAATTCCTAAAAAAGAGTGTTTCCAATCTGCTCTGTCTAAAGGAAGGTTCAACTCTGTTAGTTGAACACACACAAATCAACGAAGTTACTGAGAAATCTTCTGTGTAGCATTAGATGATGAAATACCGCTTCCAACGAAATCCACAAAGAGGTCCAAATATCCACTTGCAGACTTTACAAACAGAGTGTTTACAAACTGCTCTATGAAATCAAAGGTTAAACTCTGTGAGTGGAACGCACACATCACAAAGTGGTTTCTGAGAATGATTCTCTCTAGTTTTTATACGAGGATATTTCCTTTTCTACCGATGGCCCCAAAACGCTTGAAATCTCCACATGCAAATTCCTCAAAAAGAGGGTTTCCAATCTGCTCTGTCTAAAGGAAGGTTCAACTCTGTGAGTTGAACACACACAAATCAAAGAAGTTTCTGAGAACTCTTCCTTCTAGCATTAGATGAAGAAATCCCGCTTCCAACGAAATCCACAAAGAGGTCCAAGTATCCACTTGCAGACTTCACAAACAGAGTGTTTCCAAACTGCTCTATAAAAAGAAAGGTTAAACTCTGTGAGTGGAACGCACACATCACAAAGTGGTTTCTGAGAATGATTCTCTCTAGTTTTTATACGAGGATATTTCCTTTTCTACCGTTTGCCCCAAAACGCTTGAAATCTCCACATGCAAATTTCTCAAAAAGAGGGTTTCCAATCTGCTCTGTCTAAAGGAAGGTACAACTCTGTGAGTTGAACATACACAAATCAAAGAACTTTCTGAGAATTCTTCCTTCTAGCATTAGATGAAGAAATCCCGCTTCCAACGAAATCCTCTAAGAGGTCCAAATATCCACTTGCAGATTTTACAAACAGAGTGTTTCCAAACTGCTCTATGAAAAGAAAGGTTAAACTCTGTGAGTGGAACGCACACATCACAAAGTGGTTTCTGAGAATGATCCTCTCTAGTTTTTATACGACGAGATTTCCTTTTCTAACGTTGGCCCCAAATAGATTGAAATCTCCACATGCAAATCCCGCAAAAAGAGGGTTTCCAATCTGCTCTGTCTAAAGGAAGGTTCAACTCTGTGAGATGAACATACACAAATCAACGAAGTTACTGAGAAATCTTCTGTGTAGCATTAGATGAAGAAATCCCGCTTCCAACCAAATCCTCAAAGAAGTCCAAATATCCACTTGCAGATTTTACAAACAGAGTGTTTCCAAACTGCTCTATGAAAAGAAAGGTTAAACTCTGTGAGTGGAACGCACACATCACAAAGTGGTTTCTGAGAATGATCCTTTCTAGTTTTTATACGAGGAGATTTCCTTTTGTAATGTTGGCCCCAAATCGCTTGAAATCTCCACATGCAAATTCCTCAAAAAGAGGGTTTCCAATCTGCTCTGTCTAAAGGAAGGTTCAACTCTGTGAGTTGAACACACACAAATCAAAGAAGTTTCTGAGAATTCTTCCTTCTAGCATTAGATGAAGAAATCCCGCTTCCAACGAAATCCTCTAAGAGGTCCAAATATCCACTTGCAGACTTCACAAACAGAGTGTTTCCAAACTGCTCTATGAAAAGAAAGGTTAAACTCTGTGAGTGGAACGCACACTTCACAAAGTCGTTTCTGAGAATGATTCGCTCTAGTTTTTATACGAGGATAATTCCTTTTCTACCGATGGCCCAAAAACGCTTGAAATCTCCACATGCAAATTCCTCAAAAAGAGGGTTTCCAATCTGCTCTGTCTAAAGGAAGGTTCAACTCTGTGAGTTGAACACACACAAATCAACGAAGTTACTGAGAAATCTTCTGTGTAGCATTAGATGAAGAAATCCCGCTTCCAACGAAATCCACAAAGAGGTCCAAATATCCACTTGCAGACTTTACAAACAGAGTGTTTACAAACTGCTCTATGAAAAGAAAGGTTAAACTCTGTGAGTGGAACGCACACATCACAAAGTGGTTTCTGAGAATGATTCTCTCTAGTTTTCATACGAGGATATAGCCTTTTCTACCGATGGCCCCAAAACGCTTGAAATCTCCACATGCAAATTCCTCAAAAAGAGGGTTTCCAATCTGCTCTGTCTAAAGGAAGGTTCAACTCTGTGAGTTGAACACACACAAATCAAAGAAGTTTCTGAGAACTCTTCCTTCTAGCATTAGATGAAGAAATCCCTCTTCCAACGAAATCCTCAAAGAGGTCCAAGTATCCACTTGCAGACTTCACAAACAGAGTGTTTCCAAACTGCTCTATAAAAAGAAAGGTTAAACTCTGTGAGTGGAACGCACACATCACAAAGTGGTTTCTGAGAATGATTCTCTCTAGTTTTTATAGGAGGATATTTCCTTTTCTACCGTTGGCCCCAAAACGCTTGAAATCTCCACATGCAAATTTCTCAAAAAGAGGGTTTCCAATCTGCTCTGTCTAAAGGAAGGTACAACTCTGTGAGTTGAACATACACAAATCAAAGAACTTTCTGAGAATTCTTCCTTCTAGCATTAGATGAAGAAATCCCGCTTCCAACGAAATCCTCTAAGAGGTCCAAATATCCACTTGCAGATTTTACAAACAGAGTGTTTCCAAACTGCTCTATGAAAAGAAAGGTTAAACTCTGTGAGTGGAACGCACACATCACAAAGTGGTTTCTGAGAATGATCCTCTCTAGTTTTTATACGACGAGATTTCCTTTTCTAACGTTGGCCCCAAATAGATTGAAATCTCCACATGCAAATCCCGCAAAAAGAGGGTTTCCAATCTGCTCTGTCTAAAGGAAGGTTCAACCCTGTGAGATGAACATACACAAATCAACGAAGTTACTGAGAAATCTTCTGTGTAGCATTAGATGAAGAAATCCCGCTTCCAACGAAATCCTCAAAGAGGTCCAAATATCCACTTGCAGATTTTACAAACAGAGTGTTTCCAAACTGCTCTATGAAAAGAAAGGTTAAACTCTGTGAGTGGATCGCACACATCACAAAGTGGTTTCTGAGAATGATTCTCTCTAGTTTTTCTATGAGGATATTTCCTTTTCTAACGTAGGCCCCAAATCGCTTGAAATCTCCACATGCAAATTCCTCAAAAAGAGGGTTTCCAATCTGCTCTGTCTAAAGGAAGGTTCAACTCTGTGAGTTGAACACACGCAAATCAAAGATGTTTCTGAAAATTCTTCCTTCTAGCATTAGATGAAGAAATCCCGCTTCCAATGAAATCCTCAAAGAGGTCCAAATTTCCCCTTGCAGACTTCAAAACCACAGTGTTTCCAAACTGCTCTGAGAAAAGAAAGGTTAAACTCTGTGAGTGGAACACACACATCACAAAGTGGTTTCTGAGAATGATTCTCTCTAGTTTTTATACGAGGATATTTCCTTTTCTACCGATGGACCCAAAACGCTTGAAATCTCCACATGCAAATTCCTAAAAAAGAGTGTTTCCAATCTGCTCTGTCTAAAGGAAGGTTCAACTCTGTGAGTTGAACACACACAAATCAGAGAAGTTTCTTAGAATTCTTCCTTCTAGCATTAGATGAAGAAATCCCGCTTCCAACGAAATCCTCAAAGAGGTCCAAATATCCACTTGCAGACTTTACAAACAGAGTGTTTCCGAACTGCTCTATGAAAAGAAAGGTTAAACTCTGTGAGTGGAACGCACACATCACAAAGTAGTTTCTGAGAATGATTCTCTCTTGTTTTTATACGAGGAGATTTCCTTTTCTACCGTTGGCGCCAAAGTGCTTGAAATCTCCACATGCATATTCCTCAAAAAGAGGGTTTCCAATCTGCTCTGTCTAAAGGAAGGTTCAACTCTGTTAGTTGAACACACACAAATCATCGAAGTTACTGAGAAATCTTCTGTGTAGCATTAGATGAAGAAATCCCGCTTCCAACGAAATCCACAAAGAGGTCCATAAATCCACTTGCAGACTTTACAAACAGAGTGTTTACAAACTGCTCTATGAAAAGAAAGGTTAAACTCTGTGAGTGGAATGCACACATCACAAAGTGGTTTCTGAGAATGATTCTCTCTAGTTTTTATACGAGGATATTTCCTTTTCTACCGATGGCCCCAAAACGCTTGAAATCTCCACATGCAAATTCCTCAAAAAGAGGGTTTCCAATCTGCTCTGTCTAAAGGAAGGTTCAACTCTGTGAGTTGAACACACACAAATCAAAGAAGTTTCTGAGAATTCTTCCTTCTAGCATTAGATGAAAAAATCCCGCTTCCAACGAAATCCTCCAATAGGTCCAAATATCCACTTGCAGACTTCACAAACAGGGTGTTTCCAAACTGCTCTATGAAAAGAAAGGTTAAACTCTGTGAGTGGATCGCACACATCACAAAGTGGTTTTTGAGAATGATTCCCCCTAGTTGTTATACGAGGATATTTCCTTTTCTACCGATGGCCCAAAAACCCTTGAAATCTCCACATGCAAATTCCTCAAAAAGAGGGTTTCCAATCTGCTCTGTCTAAAGGAAGGTTCAACTCTGTTAGTTGAACACACAGAAATCAACGAAGTTACTGAGAAATCTTCTGTGTAGCATTAGATGAAGGAACCCCACTTCCAACGAAATCCTCAAAGAGGTACAAATATCCACTTGCAGACTTTAGAAACAGAGTGTTTCCAAACTGCTCTATGAAAAGAAAGGTTAAACTCTGTGAGTGGAACGCACACATAACAAAGAGGTTTCTGAGAATGATTCTCTGTAGTTTTTCTATGAGGATATTTCCTTTTCTAACGTTGGCCCCAAATCGCTTGAAATCTCCACATGCAAATTCCTCAAAAATAGGGTTTCCAATCTGCTCTGTCTAAAGGAAGGTTCAACTCTGTGAGTTGAACACACGCAAATCAAAGAAGTTTCTGAAAATTCTTCCTTCTAGCATTAGATGAAGAAATCCCGCTTCCAATGAAATCCTGAAAGAGGTCCAAATATCCACTTGCAGACTTTACAAACAGAGTGTTTCCAAACTGCTCTATGAAAAGAAAGGTTAAACTCTGTGAGTGGAACGCACACATCACAAAGTGGTTTCTGAGAATGATTCTCTCTAGTTTTTATAAGAGGATATAGCCTTTTCTACCGATGGCCCCAAAACGCTTGAAATCTCCACATGCAAATTCCTCAAAAAGAGGGTTTCCAATCTGCTCTGTCTAAAGGAAGGTTCAACTCTGTGAGTTGAACACACACAAATCAAAGAAGTTTCTGAGAACTCTTCCTTCTAGCATTAGATGAAGAAATCCCGCTTCCAACGAAATCCTCAAAGAGGTCCAAGTATTCACTTGCAGACTTCACAAACAGAGTGTTTCCAAACTTCTCTATAATAAGAAAGGTTAAACTCTGTGAGTGGAACGCACACATCACAAAGTGGTTTCTGAGAATGATTCTCTCTAGTTTTTATACGAGGATATTTCCTTTTCTACCGTTGGCCCCAAAACGCTTGAAATCTCCACATGCAAATTTCTCAAAAAGAGGGTTTCCAATCTGCTCTGTCTAAAGGAAGGTACAACTCTGTGAGTTGAACATACACAAATCAAAGAACTTTCTGAGAATTCTTCCTTCTAGCATTAGATGAAGAAATCCCGCTTCCAACGAAATCCTCTAAGAGGTCCAAATATCCACTTGCAGATTTTACAAACAGAGTGTTTCCAAACTGCTCTATGAAAAGAAAGGTTAAACTCTGTGAGTGGAACGCACACATCACAAAGTGGTTTCTGAGAATGATCCTCTCTAGTTTTTATACGACGAGATTTCCTTTTCTAACGTTGGCCCCAAATAGATTGAAATCTCCACATGCAAATCCCGCAAAAAGAGGGTTTCCAATCTGCTCTGTCTAAAGGAAGGTTCAACGCTGTGAGATGAACATACACAAATCAACGAAGTTACTGAGAAATCTTCTGTGTAGCATTAGATGAAGAAATCCCGCTTCCAACGAAATCCTCAAAGAGGTCCAAATATCCACTTGCAGATTTTACAAACAGAGTGTTTCCAAACTGCTCTATGAAAAGAAAGGTTAAACTCTGTGAGTGGAACGCACACATCACAAAGTGGTTTCTGAGAATGATCCTTTCTAGTTTTTATACGAGGAGATTTCCTTTTGTAATGTTGGCCCCAAATCGCTTGAAATCTCCACATGCAAATTCCTCAAAAAGAGGGTTTCCAATCTGCTCTGTCTAAAGGAAGGTTCAACTCTGTGAGTTGAACACACACAAATCAAAGAAGTTTCTGAGAATTCTTCCTTCTAGCATTAGATGAAGAAATCCCGCTTCCAACGAAATCCTCTAAGAGGTCCAAATATCCACTTGCAGACTTCACAAACAGAGTGTTTCCAAACTGCTCTATGAAAAGAAAGGTTAAACTCTGTGAGTGGAACGCACACTTCACAAAGTCGTTTCTGAGAATGATTCTCTCTAGTTTTTATACGAGGATATTTCCTTTTCTACCGATGGCCCCAAAACGCTTGAAATCTCCACATGCAAATTCCTCAAAAAGAGGGTTTCCAATCTGCTCTGTCTAAAGGAAGGTTCAACTCTGTGAGTTGAACACACACAAATCAAAGAAGTTTCTGAGAACTCTTCCTTCTAGCATTAGATGAAGAAATCCCGCTTCCAACGAAATCCTCAAAGAGGTCCAAGTATCCACTTGCAGACTTCACAAACAGAGTGTTTCCAAACTGCTCTATAAAAAGAAAGGTTAAACTCTGTGAGTGGAACGCACACATCACAAAGTGGTTTCTGAGAATGATTCTCTCTAGTTTTTATACGAGGATATTTCCTTTTCTACCGTTGGCCCCAAAACGCTTGAAATCTCCACATGCAAATTTCTCAAAAAGAGGGTTTCCAATCTGCTCTGTCTAAAGGAAGGTACAACTCTGTGAGTTGAACATACACAAATCAAAGAACTTTCTGAGAATTCTTCCTTCTAGCATTAGATGAAGAAATCCCGCTTCCAACGAAATCCTCTAAGAGGTCCAAATATCCACTTGCAGATTTTACAAACAGAGTGTTTCCAAACTGCTCTATGAAAAGAAAGGTTAAACTCTGTGAGTGGAACGCACACATCACAAAGTGGTTTCTGAGAATGATCCTCTCTAGTTTTTATACGACGAGATTTCCTTTTCTAACGTTGGCCCCAAATAGATTGAAATCTCCACATGCAAATCCCGCAAAAAGAGGGTTTCCAATCTGCTCTGTCTAAAGGAAGGTTCAACTCTGTGAGATGAACATACACAAATCAACGAAGTTACTGAGAAATCTTCTGTGTAGCATTAGATGAAGAAATCCCGCTTCCAACGAAATCCTCAAAGAGGTCCAAATATCCACTTGCAGATTTTACAAACAGAGTGTTTCCAAACTGCTCTATGAAAAGAAAGGTTAAACTCTGTGAGTGGAACGCACACATCACAAAGTGGTTTCTGAGAATGATCCTTTCTAGTTTTTATACGAGGAGATTTCCTTTTGTAATGTTGGCCCCAAATCGCTTGAAATCTCCACATGCAAATTCCTCAAAAAGAGGGTTTCCAATCTGCTCTGTCTAAAGGAAGGTTCAACTCTGTGAGTTGAACACACACAAATCAAAGAACTTTCTGAGAATTCTTCCTTCTAGCATTAGATGAAGAAATCCCGCTTCCAACGAAATCCTCTAAGAGGTCCAAATATCCACTTGCAGACTTCACAAACAGAGTGTTTCCAAACTGCTCTATGAAAAGAAAGGTTAAACTCTGTGAGTGGAACGCACACTTCACAAAGTCGTTTCTGAGAATGATTCTCTCTAGTTTTTATACGAGGATATTTCCTATTCTACCGATGGCCCAAAAACGCTTGAAATCTCCACATGCAAATTCCTCAAAAAGAGGGTTTCCAATCTGCTCTGTCTAAAGGAAGGTTCAACTCTGTTAGTTGAACACACACAAATCAACGAAGTTCCTGAGAAATCTTCTGTGTAGCATTAGATGAAGAAATCCCGCTTCCAATGAAATCCACAAAGAGGTCCAAATATCCACTTGCAGACTTTACAAACAGAGTGTTTCCAAACTGCTCTATGAAAAGAAAGGTTAAACTCTGTGAGTGGAACGCACACATCACAAAGTGGTTTCTGAGAATGATTCTCTCTAGTTTTTATACGAGGATATTTCCTTTTCTACCGTTGGCCCCAAAACGCTTGAAATCTCCACATGCAAATTTCTCAAAAAGAGGGTTTCCAATCTGCTCTGTCTAAAGGAAGGTACAACTCTGTGAGTTGAACATACACAAATCAAAGAACTTTCTGAGAATTCTTCCTTCTAGCATTAGATGAAGAAATCCCGCTTCCAACGAAATCCTCTAAGAGGTCCAAATATCCACTTGCAGATTTTACAAACAGAGTGTTTCCAAACTGCTCTATGAAAAGAAAGGTTAAACTCTGTGAGTGGAACGCACACATCACAAAGTGGTTTCTGAGAATGATCCTCTCTAGTTTTTATACGACGAGATTTCCTTTTCTAACGTTGGCCCCAAATAGATTGAAATCTCCACATGCAAATCCCGCAAAAAGAGGGTTTCCAATCTGCTCTGTCTAAAGGAAGGTTCAACTCTGTGAGATGAACATACACAAATCAACGAAGTTACTGAGAAATCTTCTGTGTAGCATTAGATGAAGAAATCCCGCTTCCAACGAAATCCTCAAAGAGGTCCAAATATCCACTTGCAGATTTTACAAACAGAGTGTTTCCAAACTGCTCTATGAAAAGAAAGGTTAAACTCTGTGAGTGGAACGCACACATCACAAAGTGGTTTCTGAGAATGATCCTTTCTAGTTTTTATACGAGGAGATTTCCTTTTGTAATGTTGGCCCCAAATCGCTTGAAATCTCCACATGCAAATTCCTCAAAAAGAGGGTTTCCAATCTGCTCTGTCTAAAGGAAGGTTCAACTCTGTGAGTTGAACACACACAAATCAAAGAACTTTCTGAGAATTCTTCCTTCTAGCATTAGATGAAGAAATCCCGCTTCCAACGAAATCCTCTAAGAGGTCCAAATATCCACTTGCAGACTTCACAAACAGAGTGTTTCCAAACTGCTCTATGAAAAGAAAGGTTAAACTCTGTGAGTGGAACGCACACTTCACAAAGTCGTTTCTGAGAATGATTCTCTCTAGTTTTTATACGAGGATATTTCCTATTCTACCGATGGCCCAAAAACGCTTGAAATCTCCACATGCAAATTCCTCAAAAAGAGGGTTTCCAATCTGCTCTGTCTAAAGGAAGGTTCAACTCTGTTAGTTGAACACACACAAATCAACGAAGTTCCTGAGAAATCTTCTGTGTAGCATTAGATGAAGAAATCCCGCTTCCAATGAAATCCACAAAGAGGTCCAAATATCCACTTGCAGACTTTACAAACAGAGTGTTTCCAAACTGCTCTATGAAAAGAAAGGTTAAACTCTGTGAGTGGAACGCACACATCACAAAGTGGTTTCTGAGAATGATTCTCTCTAGTTTTTATAAGAGGATATAGCCTTTTCTACCGATGGCCCCAAAACGCTTGAAATCTCCACATGCAAATTCCTCAAAAAGAGGGTTTCCAATCTGCTCTGTCTAAAGGAAGGTTCAACTCTGTGAGTTGAACACACACAAATCAAAGAAGTTTCTGAGAACTCTTCCTTCTTGCATTAGATGAAGAAATCCCGCTTCCAACGAAATCCTCAAAGAGGTCCAAATATCCACTTGCAGACTTCACAAACACAGTGTTTCCAAACTGCTCTATAAAAAGAAAGGTTAAACTCTGTGAGTGGAACGCACACATCACAAAGTGGTTTCTGAGAATGATCCTCTCTAGTTTTTATACGACGAGATTTCCTTTTCTAACGTTGGCCCCAAATAGATTGAAATCTCCACATGCAAATCCCGCAAAAAGAGGGTTTCCAATCTGCTCTGTCTAAAGGAAGGTTCAACTCTGTGAGATGAACATACACAAATCAACGAAGTTACTGAGAAATCTTCTGTGTAGCATTAGATGAAGAAATCCCGCTTCCAACGAAATCCTCAAAGAGGTCCAAATATCCACTTGCAGATTTTACAAACAGAGTGTTTCCAAACTGCTCTATGAAAAGAAAGGTTAAACTCTGTGAGTGGAACGCACACATCACAAAGTGGTTTCTGAGAATGATCCTTTCTAGTTTTTATACGAGGAGATTTCCTTTTGTAATGTTGGCCCCAAATCGCTTGAAATCTCCACATGCAAATTCCTCAAAAAGAGGGTTTCCAATCTGCTCTGTCTAAAGGAAGGTTCAACTCTGTGAGTTGAACACACACAAATCAAAGAACTTTCTGAGAATTCTTCCTTCTAGCATTAGATGAAGAAATCCCGCTTCCAACGAAATCCTCTAAGAGGTCCAAATATCCACTTGCAGACTTCACAAACAGAGTGTTTCCAAACTGCTCTATGAAAAGAAAGGTTAAACTCTGTGAGTGGAACGCACACTTCCCAAAGTCGTTTCTGAGAATGATTCTCTCTAGTTTTTATACGAGGAGATTTCCTTTTCTACCGATGGCCCAAAAACTCTTGAAATCTCCACATGCAAATTCCACAAAAAGAGGGTTTCCAATCTGCTCTGTCTAAAGGAAGGTTCAACTCTGTTAGTTGAACACACACAAATCAACGAAGTTACTGAGAAATCTTCTGTGTAGCATTAGATGATGAAATACCGCTTCCAACGAAATCCACAAAGAGGTCCAAATATCCACTTGCAGACTTTACAAACAGAGTGTTTACAAACTGCTCTATGAAATCAAAGGTTAAACTCTGTGAGTGGAACGCACACATCACAAAGTGGTTTCTGAGAATGATTCTCTCTAGTTTTTATACGAGGATATTTCCTTTTCTACCGATGGCCCCAAAACGCTTGAAATCTCCACATGCAAATTCCTCAAAAAGAGGGTTTCCAATCTGCTCTGTCTAAAGGAATGTTCAACTCTGTGAGTTGAACACACACAAATCAAAGAAGTTTCTGAGAACTCTTCCTTCTAGCATTAGATGAAGAAATCCCGCTTCCAACGAAATCCTCAAAGAGGTCCAAGTATCCACTTGCAGACTTCACAAACAGTGTGTTTCCAAACTGCTCTATAAAAAGAAAGGTTAAACTCTGTGAGTGGAACGCACACATCACAAAGTGGTTTCTGAGAATGATTCTCTCTAGTTTTTATACGAGGATATTTCCTTTTCTACCGTTGGCCCCAAAACGCTTGAAATCTCCACATGCAAATTTCTCAAAAAGAGGGTTTCCAATCTGCTCTGTCTAAAGGAAGGTACAACTCTGTGAGTTGAACATACACAAATCAAAGAACTTTCTGAGAATTCTTCCTTCTAGCATTAGATGAAGAAATCCCGCTTCCAACGAAATCCTCTAAGAGGTCCAAATATCCACTTGCAGATTTTACAAACAGAGTGTTTCCAAACTGCTCTATGAAAAGAAAGGTTAAACTCTGTGAGTGGAACGCACACATCACAAAGTGGTTTCTGAGAATGATCCTCTCTAGTTTTTATACGACGAGATTTCCTTTTCTAACGTTGGCCCCAAATAGATTGAAATCTCCACATGCAAATCCCGCAAAAAGAGGGTTTCCAATCTGCTCTGTCTAAAGGAAGGTTCAACTCTGTGAGATGAACATACACAAATCAACGAAGTTACTGAGAAATCTTCTGTGTAGCATTAGATGAAGAAATCCCGCTTCCAACGAAATCCTCAAAGAGGTCCAAATATCCACTTGCAGATTTTACAAACAGAGTGTTTCCAAACTGCTCTATGAAAAGAAAGGTTAAACTCTGTGAGTGGAACGCACACATCACAAAGTGGTTTCTGAGAATGATCCTTTCTAGTTTTTATACGAGGAGATTTCCTTTTGTAATGTTGGCCCCAAATCGCTTGAAATCTCCACATGCAAATTCCTCAAAAAGAGGGTTTCCAATCTGCTCTGTCTAAAGGAAGGTTCAACTCTGTGAGTTGAACACACACAAATCAAAGAAGTTTCTGAGAATTCTTCCTTCTAGCATTAGATGAAGAAATCCCGCTTCCAACGAAATCCTCTAAGAGGTCCAAATATCCACTTGCAGACTTCACAAACAGAGTGTTTCCAAACTGCTCTATGAAAAGAAAGGTTAAACTCTGTGAGTGGAACGCACACTTCACAAAGTCGTTTCTGAGAATGATTCTCTCTAGTTTTTATACGAGGATATTTCCTTTTCTACCGATGGCCCCAAAACGCTTGAAATCTCCACATGCAAATTCCTCAAAAAGAGGGTTTCCAATCTGCTCTGTCTAAAGGAAGGTTCAACTCTGTGAGTTGAACACACACAAATCAAAGAAGTTTCTGAGAACTCTTCCTTCTAGCATTAGATGAAGAAATCCCGCTTCCAACGAAATCCTCAAAGAGGTCCAAGTATCCACTTGCAGACTTCACAAACAGAGTGTTTCCAAACTGCTCTATAAAAAGAAAGGTTAAACTCTGTGAGTGGAACGCACACATCACAAAGTGGTTTCTGAGAATGATTCTCTCTAGTTTTTATACGAGGATATTTCCTTTTCTACCGTTGGCCCCAAAACGCTTGAAATCTCCACATGCAAATTTCTCAAAAAGAGGGTTTCCAATCTGCTCTGTCTAAAGGAAGGTACAACTCTGTGAGTTGAACATACACAAATCAAAGAACTTTCTGAGAATTCTTCCTTCTAGCATTAGATGAAGAAATCCCGCTTCCAACGAAATCCTCTAAGAGGTCCAAATATCCACTTGCAGATTTTACAAACAGAGTGTTTCCAAACTGCTCTATGAAAAGAAAGGTTAAACTCTGTGAGTGGAACGCACACATCACAAAGTGGTTTCTGAGAATGATCCTCTCTAGTTTTTATACGACGAGATTTCCTTTTCTAACGTTGGCCCCAAATAGATTGAAATCTCCACATGCAAATCCCGCAAAAAGAGGGTTTCCAATCTGCTCTGTCTAAAGGAAGGTTCAACTCTGTGAGATGAACATACACAAATCAACGAAGTTACTGAGAAATCTTCTGTGTAGCATTAGATGAAGAAATCCCGCTTCCAACGAAATCCTCAAAGAGGTCCAAATATCCACTTGCAGATTTTACAAACAGAGTGTTTCCAAACTGCTCTATGAAAAGAAAGGTTAAACTCTGTGAGTGGAACGCACACATCACAAAGTGGTTTCTGAGAATGATCCTTTCTAGTTTTTATACGAGGAGATTTCCTTTTGTAATGTTGGCCCAAAATCGCTTGAAATCTCCACATGCAAATTCCTCAAAAAGAGGGTTTCCAATCTGCTCTGTCTAAAGGAAGGTTCAACTCTGTGAGTTGAACACACACAAATCAAAGAACTTTCTGAGAATTCTTCCTTCTAGCATTAGATGAAGAAATCCCGCTTCCAACGAAATCCTCTAAGAGGTCCAAATATCCACTTGCAGACTTCACAAACAGAGTGTTTCCAAACTGCTCTATGAAAAGAAAGGTTAAACTCTGTGAGTGGAACGCACACTTCACAAAGTCGTTTCTGAGAATGATTCTCTCTAGTTTTTATACGAGGATATTTCCTTTTCTACCGATGGCCCAAAAACGCTTGAAATCTCCACATGCAAATTCCTCAAAAAGAGGGTTTCCAATCTGCTCTGTCTAAAGGAAGGTTCAACTCTGTTAGTTGAACACACACAAATCAACGAAGTTACTGAGAAATCTTCTGTGTAGCATTAGATGAAGAAATCCCGCTTCCAATGAAATCCACAAAGAGGTCCAAATATCCACTTGCAGACTTTACAAACAGAGTGTTTCCAAACTGCTCTATGAAAAGAAAGGTTAAACTCTGTGAGTGGAACGCACACATCACAAAGTGGTTTCTGAGAATGATTCTCTCTAGTTTTTATAAGAGGATATAGCCTTTTCTACCGATGGCCCCAAAACGCTTGAAATCTCCACATGCAAATTCCTCAAAAAGAGGGTTTCCAATCTGCTCTGTCTAAAGGAAGGTTCAACTCTGTGAGTTGAACACACACAAATCAAAGAAGTTTCTGAGAACTCTTCCTTCTAGCATTAGATGAAGAAATCCCGCTTCCAACGAAATCCTCAAAGAGGTCCAAGTATCCACTTGCAGACTTCACAAACAGAGTGTTTCCAAACTTCTCTATAAAAAGAAAGGTTAAACTCTGTGAGTGGAACGCACACATCACAAAGTGGTTTCTGAGAATGATTCTCTCTAGTTTTTATATGAGGATATTTCCTTTTCTACCGTTGGCCCCAAAACGCTTGAAATCTCCACATGCAAATTTCTCAAAAAGAGGGTTTCCAATCTGCTCTGTCTAAAGGAAGGTACAACTCTGTGAGTTGAACATACACAAATCAAAGAACTTTCTGAGAATTCTTCCTTCTAGCATTAGATGAAGAAATCCCGCTTCCAACGAAATCCTCTAAGAGGTCCAAATATCCACTTGCAGATTTTACAAACAGAGTGTTTCCAAACTGCTCTATGAAAAGAAAGGTTAAACTCTGTGAGTGGAACGCACACATCACAAAGTGGTTTCTGAGAATGATCCTCTCTAGTTTTTATACGACGAGATTTCCTTTTCTAACGTTGGCCCCAAATAGATTGAAATCTCCACATGCAAATCCCGCAAAAAGAGGGTTTCCAATCTGCTCTGTCTAAAGGAAGGTTCAACGCTGTGAGATGAACATACACAAATCAACGAAGTTACTGAGAAATCTTCTGTGTAGCATTAGATGAAGAAATCCCGCTTCCAACGAAATCCTCAAAGAGGTCCAAATATCCACTTGCAGATTTTACAAACAGAGTGTTTCCAAACTGCTCTATGAAAAGAAAGGTTAAACTCTGTGAGTGGAACGCACACATCACAAAGTGGTTTCTGAGAATGATCCTTTCTAGTTTTTATACGAGGAGATTTCCTTTTGTAATGTTGGCCCCAAATCGCTTGAAATCTCCACATGCAAATTCCTCAAAAAGAGGGTTTCCAATCTGCTCTGTCTAAAGGAAGGTTCAACTCTGTGAGTTGAACACACACAAATCAAAGAAGTTTCTGAGAATTCTTCCTTCTAGCATTAGATGAAGAAATCCCGCTTCCAACGAAATCCTCTAAGAGGTCCAAATATCCACTTGCAGACTTCACAAACAGAGTGTTTCCAAACTGCTCTATGAAAAGAAAGGTTAAACTCTGTGAGTGGAACGCACACTTCACAAAGTCGTTTCTGAGAATGATTCTCTCTAGTTTTTATACGAGGATATTTCCTTTTCTACCGATGGCCCCAAAACGCTTGAAATCTCCACATGCAAATTCCTCAAAAAGAGGGTTTCCAATCTGCTCTGTCTAAAGGAAGGTTCAACTCTGTGAGTTGAACACACACAAATCAAAGAAGTTTCTGAGAACTCTTCCTTCTAGCATTAGATGAAGAAATCCCGCTTCCAACGAAATCCTCAAAGAGGTCCAAGTATCCACTTGCAGACTTCACAAACAGAGTGTTTCCAAACTGCTCTATAAAAAGAAAGGTTAAACTCTGTGAGTGGAACGCACACATCACAAAGTGGTTTCTGAGAATGATTCTCTCTAGTTTTTATACGAGGATATTTCCTTTTCTACCGTTGGCCCCAAAACGCTTGAAATCTCCACATGCAAATTTCTCAAAAAGAGGGTTTCCAATCTGCTCTGTCTAAAGGAAGGTACAACTCTGTGAGTTGAACATACACAAATCAAAGAACTTTCTGAGAATTCTTCCTTCTAGCATTAGATGAAGAAATCCCGCTTCCAACGAAATCCTCTAAGAGGTCCAAATATCCACTTGCAGATTTTACAAACAGAGTGTTTCCAAACTGCTCTATGAAAGAAAGGTTAAACTCTGTGAGTGGAACGCACACATCACAAAGTGGTTTCTGAGAATGATCCTCTCTAGTTTTTATACGACGAGATTTCCTTTTCTAACGTTGGCCCCAAATAGATTGAAATCTCCACATGCAAATCCCGCAAAAAGAGGGTTTCCAATCTGCTCTGACTAAAGGAAGGTTCAACTCTGTGAGATGAACATACACAAATCAACGAAGTTACTGAGAAATCTTCTGTGTAGCATTAGATGAAGAAATCCCGCTTCCAACGAAATCCTCAAAGAGGTCCAAATATCCACTTGCAGATTTTACAAACAGAGTGTTTCCAAACTGCTCTATGAAAAGAAAGGTTAAACTCTGTGAGTGGAACGCACACATCACAAAGTGGTTTCTGAGAATGATCCTTTCTAGTTTTTATACGAGGAGATTTCCTTTTGTAATGTTGGCCCCAAATCGCTTGAAATCTCCACATGCAAATTCCTCAAAAAGAGGGTTTCCAATCTGCTCTGTCTAAAGGAAAGTTCAACTCTGTGAGTTGAACACACACAAATCAAAGAACTTTCTGAGAATTCTTCCTTCTAGCATTAGATGAAGAAATCCCGCTTCCAACGAAATCCTCTAAGAGGTCCAAATATCCACTTGCAGACTTCACAAACAGAGTGTTTCCAAACTGCTCTATGAAAAGAAAGGTTAAACTCTGTGAGTGGAACGCACACTTCACAAAGTCGTTTCTGAGAATGATTCTCTCTAGTTTTTATATGAGGATATTTCCTTTTCTACCGTTGGCCCCAAAACGCTTGAAATCTCCACATGCAAATTTCTCAAAAAGAGGGTTTCCAATCTGCTCTGTCTAAAGGAAGGTACAACTCTGTGAGTTGAACATACACAAATCAAAGAACTTTCTGAGAATTCTTCCTTCTAGCATTAGATGAAGAAATCCCGCTTCCAACGAAATCCTCTAAGAGGTCCAAATATCCACTTGCAGATTTTACAAACAGAGTGTTTCCAAACTGCTCTATGAAAAGAAAGGTTAAACTCTGTGAGTGGAACGCACACATCACAAAGTGGTTTCTGAGAATGATCCTCTCTAGTTTTTATACGACGAGATTTCCTTTTCTAACGTTGGCCCCAAATAGATTGAAATCTCCACATGCAAATCCCGCAAAAAGAGGGTTTCCAATCTGCTCTGTCTAAAGGAAGGTTCAACGCTGTGAGATGAACATACACAAATCAACGAAGTTACTGAGAAATCTTCTGTGTAGCATTAGATGAAGAAATCCCGCTTCCAACGAAATCCTCAAAGAGGTCCAAATATCCACTTGCAGATTTTACAAACAGAGTGTTTCCAAACTGCTCTATGAAAAGAAAGGTTAAACTCTGTGAGTGGAACGCACACATCACAAAGTGGTTTCTGAGAATGATCCTTTCTAGTTTTTATACGAGGAGATTTCCTTTTGTAATGTTGGCCCCAAATCGCTTGAAATCTCCACATGCAAATTCCTCAAAAAGAGGGTTTCCAATCTGCTCTGTCTAAAGGAAGGTTCAACTCTGTGAGTTGAACACACACAAATCAAAGAAGTTTCTGAGAATTCTTCCTTCTAGCATTAGATGAAGAAATCCCGCTTCCAACGAAATCCTCTAAGAGGTCCAAATATCCACTTGCAGACTTCACAAACAGAGTGTTTCCAAACTGCTCTATGAAAAGAAAGGTTAAACTCTGTGAGTGGAACGCACACTTCACAAAGTCGTTTCTGAGAATGATTCTCTCTAGTTTTTATACGAGGATATTTCCTTTTCTACCGATGGCCCCAAAACGCTTGAAATCTCCACATGCAAATTCCTCAAAAAGAGGGTTTCCAATCTGCTCTGTCTAAAGGAAGGTTCAACTCTGTGAGTTGAACACACACAAATCAAAGAAGTTTCTGAGAACTCTTCCTTCTAGCATTAGATGAAGAAATCCCGCTTCCAACGAAATCCTCAAAGAGGTCCAAGTATCCACTTGCAGACTTCACAAACAGAGTGTTTCCAAACTGCTCTATAAAAAGAAAGGTTAAACTCTGTGAGTGGAACGCACACATCACAAAGTGGTTTCTGAGAATGATTCTCTCTAGTTTTTATACGAGGATATTTCCTTTTCTACCGTTGGCCCCAAAACGCTTGAAATCTCCACATGCAAATTTCTCAAAAAGAGGGTTTCCAATCTGCTCTGTCTAAAGGAAGGTACAACTCTGTGAGTTGAACATACACAAATCAAAGAACTTTCTGAGAATTCTTCCTTCTAGCATTAGATGAAGAAATCCCGCTTCCAACGAAATCCTCTAAGAGGTCCAAATATCCACTTGCAGATTTTACAAACAGAGTGTTTCCAAACTGCTCTATGAAAGAAAGGTTAAACTCTGTGAGTGGAACGCACACATCACAAAGTGGTTTCTGAGAATGATCCTCTCTAGTTTTTATACGACGAGATTTCCTTTTCTAACGTTGGCCCCAAATAGATTGAAATCTCCACATGCAAATCCCGCAAAAAGAGGGTTTCCAATCTGCTCTGACTAAAGGAAGGTTCAACTCTGTGAGATGAACATACACAAATCAACGAAGTTACTGAGAAATCTTCTGTGTAGCATTAGATGAAGAAATCCCGCTTCCAACGAAATCCTCAAAGAGGTCCAAATATCCACTTGCAGATTTTACAAACAGAGTGTTTCCAAACTGCTCTATGAAAAGAAAGGTTAAACTCTGTGAGTGGAACGCACACATCACAAAGTGGTTTCTGAGAATGATCCTTTCTAGTTTTTATACGAGGAGATTTCCTTTTGTAATGTTGGCCCCAAATCGCTTGAAATCTCCACATGCAAATTCCTCAAAAAGAGGGTTTCCAATCTGCTCTGTCTAAAGGAAAGTTCAACTCTGTGAGTTGAACACACACAAATCAAAGAACTTTCTGAGAATTCTTCCTTCTAGCATTAGATGAAGAAATCCCGCTTCCAACGAAATCCTCTAAGAGGTCCAAATATCCACTTGCAGACTTCACAAACAGAGTGTTTCCAAACTGCTCTATGAAAAGAAAGGTTAAACTCTGTGAGTGGAACGCACACTTCACAAAGTCGTTTCTGAGAATGATTCTCTCTAGTTTTTATACGAGGATATTTCCTTTTCTACCGATGGCCCAAAAACTCTTGAAATCTCCACATGCAAATTCCTCAAAAAGAGGGTTTCCAATCTGCTCTGTCTAAAGGAAGGTTCAACTCTGTTAGTTGAACACACACAAATCAACGAAGTTACTGAGAAATCTTCTGTGTAGCATTAGATGAAGAAATCCCGCTTCCAATGAAATCCACAAAGAGGTCCAAATATCCACTTGCAGACTTTACAAACAGAGTGTTTCCAAACTGCTCTATGAAAAGAAAGGTTAAACTCTGTGAGTGGAACGCACACATCACAAAGTGGTTTCTGAGAATGATTCTCTCTAGTTTTTATAAGAGGATATAACCTTTTCTACCGATGGCCCCAAAACGCTTGAAATCTCCACATGCAAATTCCTCAAAAAGAGGGTTTCCAATCTGCTCTGTCTAAAGGAAGGTTCAACTCTGTGAGTTGAACACACACAAATCAAAGAAGTTTCTGAGAACTCTTCCTTCTAGCATTAGATGAAGAAATCCCGCTTCCAACGAAATCCTCAAAGAGGTCCAAGTATCCACTTGCAGACTTCACAAACAGAGTGTTTCCAAACTTCTCTATAAAAAGAAAGGTTAAACTCTGTGAGTGGAACGCACACATCACAAAGTGGTTTCTGAGAATGATTCTCTCTAGTTTTTATACGAGGATATTTCCTTTTCTACCGTTGGCCCCAAAACGCTTGAAATCTCCACATGCAAATTTCTCAAAAAGAGGGTTTCCAATCTGCTCTGTCTAAAGGAAGGTACAACTCTGTGAGTTGAACATACACAAATCAAAGAACTTTCTGAGAATTCTTCCTTCTAGCATTAGATGAAGAAATCCCGCTTCCAACGAAATCCTCTAAGAGGTCCAAATATCCACTTGCAGATTTTACAAACAGAGTGTTTCCAAACTGCTCTATGAAAAGAAAGGTTAAACTCTGTGAGTGGAACGCACACATCACAAAGTGGTTTCTGAGAATGATCCTCTCTAGTTTTTATACGACGAGATTTCCTTTTCTAACGTTGGCCCCAAATAGATTGAAATCTCCACATGCAAATCCCGCAAAAAGAGGGTTTCCAATCTGCTCTGTCTAAAGGAAGGTTCAACGCTGTGAGATGAACATACACAAATCAACGAAGTTACTGAGAAATCTTCTGTGTAGCATTAGATGAAGAAATCCCGCTTCCAACGAAATCCTCAAAGAGGTCCAAATATCCACTTGCAGATTTTACAAACAGAGTGTTTACAAACTGCTCTATGAAAAGAAAGGTTAAACTCTGTGAGTGGAACGCACACTTCACAAAGTCGTTTCTGAGAATGATTCTCTCTAGTTTTTATACGAGGATATTTCCTTTTCTACCGATGGCCCAAAAACGCTTGAAATCTCCACATGCAAATTCCTCAAAAAGAGGGTTTCCAATCTGCTCTGTCTAAAGGAAGGTTCAACTCTGTTAGTTGAACACACACAAATCAACGAAGTTACTGAGAAATCTTCTGTGTAGCATTAGATGAAGAAATCCCGCTTCCAATGAAATCCACAAAGAGGTCCAAATATCCACTTGCAGACTTTACAAACAGAGTGTTTCCAAACTGCTCTATGAAAAGAAAGGTTAAACTCTGTGAGTGGAACGCACACATCACAAAGTGGTTTCTGAGAATGATTCTCTCTAGTTTTTATAAGAGGATATAGCCTTTTCTACCGATGGCCCCAAAACGCTTGAAATCTCCACATGCAAATTCCTCAAAAAGAGGGTTTCCAATCTGCTCTGTCTAAAGGAAGGTTCAACTCTGTGAGTTGAACACACACAAATCAAAGAAGTTTCTGAGAACTCTTCCTTCTAGCATTAGATGAAGAAATCCCGCTTCCAACGAAATCCTCAAAGAGGTCCAAGTATCCACTTGCAGACTTCACAAACAGAGTGTTTCCAAACTGCTCTATAAAAAGAAAGGTTAAACTCTGTGAGTGGAACGCACACATCACAAAGTGGTTTCTGAGAATGATTCTCTCTAGTTTTTATACGAGGATATTTCCTTTTCTACCGTTGGCCCCAAAACGCTTGAAATCTCCACATGCAAATTTCTCAAAAAGAGGGTTTCCAATCTGCTCTGTCTAAAGGAAGGTACAACTCTGTGAGTTGAACATACACAAATCAAAGAACTTTCTGAGAATTCTTCCTTCTAGCATTAGATGAAGAAATCCCGCTTCCAACGAAATCCTCTAAGAGGTCCAAATATCCACTTGCAGATTTTACAAACAGAGTGTTTCCAAACTGCTCTATGAAAAGAAAGGTTAAACTCTGTGAGTGGAACGCACACATCACAAAGTGGTTTCTGAGAATGATCCTCTCTAGTTTTTATACGACGAGATTTCCTTTTCTAACGTTGGCCCCAAATAGATTGAAATCTCCACATGCAAATCCCGCAAAAAGAGGGTTTCCAATCTGCTCTGTCTAAAGGAAGGTTCAACGCTGTGAGATGAACATACACAAATCAACGAAGTTACTGAGAAATCTTCTGTGTAGCATTAGATGAAGAAATCCCGCTTCCAACGAAATCCTCAAAGAGGTCCAAATATCCACTTGCAGATTTTACAAACAGAGTGTTTACAAACTGCTCTATGAAAAGAAAGGTAAAACTCTGTGAGTGGAACGCACACATCACGAAGTGGTTTCTGAGAATGATTCTCTCTAGTTTTTATACGAGGATATTTCCTTTTTTACCGATGGCCCCAAAACGCTTGAAATCTCCACATGCAAATTCCTCAAAAAGAGGGTTTCCAATCTGCTCTGTCTAAAGGAAGGTTCAACTCTGTGAGTTGAACACACACAAATCAAAGAAGTTTCTGAGAATTCTTCCTTCTAGCATTAGATGAAGAAATCCCGCTTCCAACGAAATCCTCAAATAGGTCCAAATATCCACTTGCAGACTTTACAAACAGAGTGTTTCCAAACTGCTCTATGAAAAGAAAGGTTAAACTCTGTGAGTGGAACGCACACATCACAAAGTAGTTTCTGAGAATGATTCTCTCTTGTTTTTATACGACGAGATTTCCTTTTCAACCGTTGGCCCCAAAGTGCTTGAAATCTCCACATGCATATTCCTCAAAAAGAGGGTTTCCAATCTGCTCTGTCTAAAGGAAGGTTCAACTCTGTCAGTTGAACACACACAAATCAAAGAAGTTTCTGAGAATTCTTCCTTCTAGCATTAGATGAAGAAATCCCGCTTCCAACGAAATCCTCAAATAGGTCCTAATATCCACTTGCAGATTTTACAAACAGAGTGTTTCCAAACTTCTCTATGAAAAGAAAGGTTAAACTCTGTGAGTGGAACGCACACATCACAAAGTGGTTTCTGAGAATGATTCTCTCAAGTTTTTATACGAGGATATTTCCTTTTCTACCGATGGCCCAAAAACGCTTGAAATCTCCACAGGCAAATTCCTCAAAAAGAGGGTTTCCAATCTGCTCTGTCTAAAGGAAGGTTCAACTCTGTGAGTTGAACAAACACAAATCAACGAAGTTATTGAGAAATCTTCTGTGTAGCATTAGATGAAGAAATCCCGCTTCCAACGAAATCCACAAAGAGGTCCAAATATCCACTTGCAGACTTCAAAACCAGAGTGTTTCCAAACTGCTCTATGAAAAGAAAGGTTGAACTCTGTGAGTGGAACACACACATCAGAAAGTAGTTTCTGAAAATGATTCTCTCTAGTTTTTATATTAGGATATTTCCTTTTCTACCGTTGGCCACAAAAAGCTTGAAATCTCCACATGCATATTCCTCAAAAAGAGGGTTTCCAATCTGCTCTGTCTAAAGGAAGGTTCAACTCTGTGAGTTGAACGCACACAAATCAAAGAAGTTTCTGAGAATTCTTCCTTCTAGCATTAGATGAAGAAATCCCTCTTCCAACGAAATCCTCCAAGAGGTCCAAATATCCACTTGCAGACTTCACAAACAGAGTGTTTCCAAACTGCTCTATGAAAAGAAAGGTTAAACTCTGTGAGTGGATCGCACACATTACAAAGTGGTTTCTGAGAATGATTCTCTCTAGTTTTTATACGAGGATATTTCCTTTTCTACCGATGGCCCAAAAACGCTTGAAATCTCCACATGCAAATTCCTCAAAAAGAGGGTTTCCAATCTGCTCTGTCTAAAGGAAGGTTCAACTCTGTGAGTTGAACACACACAAATCAAAGAAGTTTCTGAGAATTCTTCCTTCTAGCATTAGATGAAGAAATCCCGCTTCTAACGAAATCCTCCAAGAGGTCCAAATATCCACTTGCAGACTTCACAAACAGAGTGTTTCCAAACTGCTCTATGAAAAGAAAGGTTAAACTCTGTGAGTGGATCGCACACATCACAAAGTGGTTTCTGAGATGATTCTCTCTAGTTTTTATACGAGGATATTTCCTTTTCTACCGATGGCCCAAAAACGCTTGAAATCTCCACATGCAAATTCCTCAAAAAGAGAGTTTCCAATCTGCTCTGTCTAAAGGAAGGTTCAACTCTGTTAGTTGAACACTCACAAATCAACGAAGTTATTGAGAAATCTTCTGTGTAGCATTAGATGAAGAAATCCCGCTTCCAACGAAATCCACAAAGAGGTCCAAATATCCACTTGCAGACTTTACAAACAGAGTGTTTCCAAACTGCTCTATGAAAAGAAAGGTTAAACTCTGTGAGTGGATCGCACACATCACAAAGTGGTTTCTGAGAATGATTCTCTCTAGTTTTTATACGAGGATATTTCCTTTTCTACCGTTGGCCCCAAATCGCTTGAAATCTCCACATGCAAATTCCTCAAAAAGAGGGTTTCCAATCTGCTCTGTCTAAAGGAAGGTTCAACTCTGTTAGTTGAACACACAGAAATCAACGAAGTTACTGAGAAATCTTCTGTGTAGCATTAGATGAAGAAACCCCACTTCCAACGACATCCTCAAAGAGGTACAAATATCCACTTGCAGACTTTACAAACAGAGTGTTTCCAAACTGCTCTATGAAAAGAAAGGTTAAACTCTGTGAGTGGATCGCACACATCACAAAGTAGTTTCTGAGAATGATTCTCTCTTGTTTTTATACGAGGAGATTTCCTTTTCTACCGTTGGCGCCAAAGTGCTTGAAATCTCCACATGCATATTCCTCAAAAAGAGTGTTTCCAATCTGCTCTGTCTAAAGGAAGGTTCAACTCTGTGAGTTGAACACACACAAATCAACGAAGTTACTGAGAAATCTTCTGTGTAGCATTAGATGAAGAAATCCCGCTTCCAACGAAATCCACAAAGAAGTCCATATATCCACTTGCAGACTTTACAAACAGAGTGTTTACAAACTGCTCTATGAAAAGAAAGGTTAAACTCTGTGAGTGGAATGCACACATCACAAAGTGGTTTCTGAGAATGATTCTCTCTAGTTTTTATACGAGGATATTTCCTTTTCTACCGATGGCCCCAAACGCTTGAAATCTCCACATGCAAATTCCTCAAAAAGAGGGTTTCCAATCTGCTCTGTCTAAAGGAAGGTTCAACTCTGTGAGTTGAACACACACAAATCAAAGAAGTTTCTGAGAATTCTTCCTTCTAGCATTAGATGAAGAAATCCCACTTCCAACGAAATCCTCAAAGAGGTACAAATATCCTCTTGCAGACGTTACAAACAGAGTGTTTCCAAACTGCTCTATGAAAAGAAAGGTTAAACTCTGTGAGTGGAACGCACACATCACGAAGTGGTTTCTGAGAATGATTCTCTCAAGTTTTTATACGAGGATATTTCCTTTTTTACCGATGGCCCCAAAACGCTTGAAATCTCTACATGCAAATTCCTAAAAAAGAGTGTTTCCAATCTGATCTGTCTAAAGGAAGGTTCAACTCTGTTAGTTGAACACACACAAATCAACGAAGTTACTGAGAAATCTTCTGTGTAGCATTAGATGATGAAATACCGCTTCCAACGAAATCCACAAAGAGGTCCAAATATCCACTTTCAGACTTTACAAACAGAGTGTTTACAAACTGCTCTATGAAATCAAAGGTTAAACTCTGTGAGTGGAACGCACACATCACAAAGTGGTTTCTGAGAATGATTCTCTCTAGTTTTTATACGAGGATATTTCCTTTTCTACCGATGGCCCCAAAACGCTTGAAATCTCCACATGCAAATTCCTCAAAAAGAGGGTTTCCAATCTGCTCTGTCTAAAGGAAGGTTCAACTCTGTGAGTTGAACACACACAAATCAAAGAAGTTTCTGAGAACTCTTCCTTCTAGCATTAGATGAAGAAATCCCGCTTCCAACGAAATCCTCTAAGAGGTCCAAATATCCACTTGCAGATTTTACAAACAGAGTGTTTCCAAACTGCTCTATGAAAAGAAAGGTTAAACTCTGTGAGTGGAACGCACACATCACAAAGTGGTTTCTGAGAATGATCCTCTCTAGTTTTTATACGACGAGATTTCCTTTTCTAACGTTGGCCCCAAATAGATTGAAATCTCCACATGCAAATCCCGCAAAAAGAGGGTTTCCAATCTGCTCTGTCTAAAGGAAGGTTCAACTCTGTGAGATGAACATACACAAATCAACGAAGTTACTGAGAAATCTTCTGTGTAGCATTAGATGAAGAAATCCCGCTTCCAACCAAATCCTCAAAGAAGTCCAAATATCCACTTGCAGATTTTACAAACAGAGTGTTTCCAAACTGCTCTATGAAAAGAAAGGTTAAACTCTGTGAGTGGAACGCACACATCACAAAGTGGTTTCTGAGAATGATCCTTTCTAGTTTTTATACGAGGAGATTTCCTTTTGTAATGTTGGCCCCAAATCGCTTGAAATCTCCACATGCAAATTCCTCAAAAAGAGGGTTTCCAATCTGCTCTGTCTAAAGGAAGGTTCAACTCTGTGAGTTGAACACACACAAATCAAAGAAGTTTCTGAGAATTCTTCCTTCTAGCATTAGATGAAGAAATCCCGCTTCCAACGAAATCCTCTAAGAGGTCCAAATATCCACTTGCAGACTTCACAAACCGAGTGTTTCCAAACTGCTCTATGAAAAGACAGGTTAAACTCTGTGAGTGGAACGCACACTTCACAAAGTCGTTTCTGAGAATGATTCGCTCTAGTTTTTATACGAGGATATTTCCTTTTCTACCGATGGCCAAAAAACGCTTGAAATCTCCACATGCAAATTCCTCAAAAAGAGGGTTTCCAATCTGCTCTGTCTAAAGGAAGGTTCAACTCTGTGAGTTGAACACACACAAATCAACGAAGTTACTGAGAAATCTTCTGTGTAGCATTAGATGAAGAAATCCCGCTTCCAACTAAATCCACAAAGAGGTCCAAATATCCACTTGCAGACTTTACAAACAGAGTGTTTACAAACTGCTCTATGAAAAGAAAGGTTAAACTCTGTGAGTGGAACGCACACATCACAAAGTGGTTTCTGAGAATGATTCTCTCTAGTTTTCATACGAGGATATAGCCTTTTCTACCGATGGCCCCAAAACGCTTGAAATCTCCACATGCAAATTCCTCAAAAAGAGGGTTTCCAATCTGCTCTGTCTAAAGGAAGGTTCAACTCTGTGAGTTGAACACACACAAATCAAAGAAGTTTCTGAGAACTCTTCCTTCTAGCATTAGATGAAGAAATCCCGCTTCCAACGAAATCCTCAAAGAGGTCCAAGTATCCACTTGCAGACTTCACAAACAGAGTGTTTCCAAACTGCTCTATAAAAAGAAAGGTTAAACTCTGTGAGTGGAACGCACACATCACAAAGTGGTTTCTGAGAATGATTCTCTCTAGTTTTTATAGGAGGATATTTCCTTTTCTACCGTTGGCCCCAAAACGCTTGAAATCTCCACATGCAAATTTCTCAAAAAGCGGGTTTCCAATCTGCTCTGTCTAAAGGAAGGTACAACTCTGCGAGTTGAACATACACAAATCAAAGAACTTTCTGAGAATTCTTCCTTCTAGCATTAGATGAAGAAATCCCGCTTCCAACGAAATCCTCTAAGAGGTCCAAATATCCACTTGCAGATTTTACAAACAGAGTGTTTCCAAACTGCTCTATGAAAAGAAAGGTTAAACTCTGTGAGTGGAACGCACACATCACAAAGTGGTTTCTGAGAATGATCCTCTCTAGTTTTTATACGACGAGATTTCCTTTTCTAACGTTGGCCCCAAATAGATTGAAATCTCCACATGCAAATCCCGCAAAAAGAGGGTTTCCAATCTGCTCTGTCTAAAGGAAGGTTCAACCCTGTGAGATGAACATACACAAATCAACGAAGTTACTGAGAAATCTTCTGTGTAGCATTAGATGAAGAAATCCCGCTTCCAACGAAATCCTCAAAGAGGTCCAAATATCCACTTGCAGATTTTACAAACAGAGTGTTTCCAAACTGCTCTATGAAAAGAAAGGTTAAACTCTGTGAGTGGATCGCACACATCACAAAGTGGTTTCTGAGAATGATTCTCTCTAGTTTTTCTATGAGGATATTTCCTTTTCTAACGTAGGCCCCAAATCGCTTGAAATCTCCACATGCAAATTCCTCAAAAAGAGGGTTTCCAATCTGCTCTGTCTAAAGGAAGGTTCAACTCTGTGAGTTGAACACACGCAAATCAAAGATGTTTCTGAAAATTCTTCCTTCTAGCATTAGATGAAGAAATCCCGCTTCCAATGAAATCCTCAAAGAGGTCCAAATTTCCCCTTGCAGACTTCAAAACCAGAGTGTTTCCAAACTGCTCTGTGAAAAGAAAGGTTAAACTCTGTGAGTGGAACACACACATCACAAAGTGGTTTCTGAGAATGATTCTCTCTAGTTTTTATACGAGGATATTTCCTTTTCTACCGATGGACCCAAAACGCTTGAAATCTCCACATGCAAATTCCTAAAAAAGAGTGTTTCCAATCTGCTCTGTCTAAAGGAAGGTTCAACTCTGTGAGTTGAACACACACAAATCAGAGAAGTTTCTTAGAATTCTTCCTTCTAGCATTAGATGAAGAAATCCCGCTTCCAACGAAATCCTCAAAGAGGTCCAAATATCCACTTGCAGACTTTACAAACAGAGTGTTTCCGAACTGCTCTATGAAAAGAAAGGTTAAACTCTGTGAGTGGAACGCACACATCACAAAGTAGTTTCTGAGAATGATTCTCTCTTGTTTTTATACGAGGAGATTTCCTTTTCTACCGTTGGCGCCAAAGTGCTTGAAATCTCCACATGCATATTCCTCAAAAAGAGGGTTTCCAATCTGCTCTGTCTAAAGGAAGGTTCAACTCTGTTAGTTGAACACACACAAATCAACGAAGTTACTGAGAAATCTTCTGTGTAGCATTAGATGAAGAAATCCCGCTTCCAACGAAATCCACAAAGAGGTCCATAAATCCACTTGCAGACTTTACAAACAGGGTGTTTACAAACTGCTCTATGAAAAGAAAGGTTAAACTCTGTGAGTGGAATGCACACATCACAAAGTGGTTTCTGAGAATGATTCTCTCTAGTTTTTATACGAGGATATTTCCTTTTCTACCGATGGCCCCAAAACGCTTGAAATCTCCACATGCAAATTCCTCAAAAAGAGGGTTTCCAATCTGCTCTGTCTAAAGGAAGGTTCAACTCTGTGAGTTGAACACACACAAATCAAAGAAGTTTCTGAGAATTCTTCCTTCTAGCATTAGATGAAAAAATCCCGCTTCCAACGAAATCCTCCAATAGGTCCAAATATCCACTTGCAGACTTCACAAACAGGGTGTTTCCAAACTGCTCTATGAAAAGAAAGGTTAAACTCTGTGAGTGGATCGCACACATCACAAAGTGGTTTTTGAGAATGATTCCCCCTAGTTGTTATACGAGGATATTTCCTTTTCTACCGATGGCCCAAAAACCCTTGAAATCTCCACATGCAAATTCCTCAAAAAGAGGGTTTCCAATCTGCTCTGTCTAAAGGAAGGTTCAACTCTGTTAGTTGAACACACAGAAATCAACGAAGTTACTGAGAAATCTTCTGTGTAGCATTAGATGAAGGAACCCCACTTCCAACGAAATCCTCAAAGAGGTACAAATATCCACTTGCAGACTTTAGAAACAGAGTGTTTCCAAACTGCTCTATGAAAAGAAAGGTTAAACTCTGTGAGTGGAACGCACACATAACAAAGAGGTTTCTGAGAATGATTCTCTGTAGTTTTTCTATGAGGATATTTCCTTTTCTAACGTTGGCCCCAAATCGCTTGAAATCTCCACATGCAAATTCCTCAAAAATAGGGTTTCCAATCTGCTCTGTCTAAAGGAAGGTTCAACTCTGTGAGTTGAACACACGCAAATCAAAGAAGTTTCTGAAAATTCTTCCTTCTAGCGTTAGATGAAGAAATCCCGCTTCCAATGAAATCCTGAAAGAGGTCCAAATATCCCCTTACAGACTTCAAAACCAGAGTGTTTCCAATCTGCTCTATGAAAAGAAAGGTTAAACTCTGTGAGTGGAACACACACATAACAAAGTCGTTTCTGAAAATGATTTTCTCTAGTTTTTATACGAGGATATTTCCTTTTCTACCATAGGCCACAAAATGCTTGAAATCTCCACATGCATATTCCTCAAAAAGAGGGTTTCCAATCTGCTCTGTCTAAAGGAAGGTTCAACTCTGTGAGTTGAACACACACAAATCAAAGAACTTTCTGAGAATTTTTCCTTCTAGCATTAGATGAAGAAATCCCGCTTCCAACGAAATCCTCAAAGTGGTCCAAATATCCACTTGCAGATTTTACAAACAGAGTGTTTACAAACTGCTCTATGAAAAGAAAGGTTAAACTCTGTGAGTGGAACGCACACATCACGAAGTGGTTTCTGAGAATGATTCTCTCTAGTTTTTATACGAGGATATTTCCTTTTTTACCGATGGCCCCAAAACGCTTGAAATCTCCACATGCAAATTCCTCAAAAAGAGGGTTTCCAATCTGCTCTGTCTAAAGGAAGGTTCAACTCTGTGAGTTGAACACACACAAATCAAAGAAGTTTCTGAGAATTCTTCCTTCTAGCATTAGATGAAGAAATCCCGCTTCCAACGAAATCCTCAAATAGGTCCAAATATCCACTTGCAGACTTTACAAACAGAGTGTTTCCAAACTGCTCTATGAAAAGAAAGGTTAAACTCTGTGAGTGGAACGCACACATCACAAAGTAGTTTCTGAGAATGATTCTCTCTTGTTTTTATACGACGAGATTTCCTTTTCAACCGTTGGCCCCAAAGTGCTTGAAATCTCCACATGCATATTCCTCAAAAAGAGGGTTTCCAATCTGCTCTGTCTAAAGGAAGGTTCAACTCTGTGAGTTGAACACACACAAATCAAAGAAGTTTCTGAGAATTCTTCCTTCTAGCATTAGATGAAGAAATCCCGCTTCCAACGAAATCCTCAAATAGGTCCAAATATCCACTTGCAGATTTTACAAACAGAGTGTTTCCAAACTTCTCTATGAAAAGAAAGGTTAAACTCTGTGAGTGGAACGCACACATCACAAAGTGGTTTCTGAGAATGATTCTCTCTAGTTTTTATACGAGGATATTTCCTTTTCTACCGATGGCCCAAAAACGCTTGAAATCTCCACATGCAAATTCCTCAAAAAGAGGGTTTCCAATCTGCTCTGTCTAAAGGAAGGTTCAACTCTGTGAGTTGAACAAACACAAATCAAAGAACTTTCTGAGAATTCTTCCTTCTAGCATTAGATGAAGAAATCCCGCTTCCAACGAAATCCTCTAAGAGGTCCAAATATCCACTTGCAGATTTTACAAACAGAGTGTTTCCAAACTGCTCTATGAAAAGAAAGGTTAAACTCTGTGAGTGGAACGCACACATCACAAAGTGGTTTCTGAGAATGATCCTCTCTAGTTTTTATACGACGAGATTTCCTTTTCTAACGTTGGCCCCAAATAGATTGAAATCTCCACATGCAAATCCCGCAAAAAGAAGGTTTCCAATCTGCTCTGTCTAAAGGAAGGTTCAACTCTGTGAGATGAACATACACAAATCAACGAAGTTACTGAGAAATCTTCTGTGTAGCATTAGATGAAGAAATCCCGCTTCCAACGAAATCCTCAAAGAGGTCCAAATATCCACTTGCAGATTTTACAAACAGAGTGTTTCCAAACTGCTCTATGAAAAGAAAGGTTAAACTCTGTGAGTGGAACGCACACATCACAAAGTGGTTTCTGAGAATGATCCTTTCTAGTTTTTATACGAGGAGATTTCCTTTTGTAATGTTGGCCCCAAATCGCTTGAAATCTCCACATGCAAATTCCTCAAAAAGAGGGTTTCCAATCTGCTCTGTCTAAAGGAAGGTTCAACTCTGTGAGTTGAACACACACAAATCAAAGAACTTTCTGAGAATTCTTCCTTCTAGCATTAGATGAAGAAATCCCGCTTCCAACGAAATCCTCTAAGAGGTCCAAATATCCACTTGCAGACTTCAAAACCAGAGTGTTTCCAAACTGCTCTATGAAAAGAAAGGTTAAACTCTGTGAGTGGAACGCACACTTCACAAAGTCGTTTCTGAGAATGATTCTCTCTAGTTTTTATACGAGGATATTTCCTTTTCTACCGATGGCCCAAAAACGCTTGAAATCTCCACATGCAAATTCCTCAAAAAGAGGGTTTCCAATCTGCTCTGTCTAAAGGAAGGTTCAACTCTGTTAGTTGAACACACACAAATCAACGAAGTTACTGAGAAATCTTCTGTGTAGCATTAGATGAAGAAATCCCGCTTCCAATGAAATCCACAAAGAGGTCCAAATATCCACTTGCAGACTTTACAAACAGAGTGTTTCCAAACTGCTCTATGAAAAGAAAGGTTAAACTCTGTGAGTGGAACGCACACATCACAAAGTGGTTTCTGAGAATGATTCTCTCTAGTTTTTATAAGAGGATATAGCCTTTTCTACCGATGGCCCCAAAACGCTTGAAATCTCCACATGCAAATTCCTCAAAAAGAGGGTTTCCAATCTGCTCTGTCTAAAGGAAGGTTCAACTCTGTGAGTTGAACACACACAAATCAAAGAAGTTTCTGAGAACTCTTCCTTCTAGCATTAGATGAAGAAATCCCGCTTCCAACGAAATCCTCAAAGAGGTCCAAGTATCCACTTGCAGACTTCACAAACAGAGTGTTTCCAAACTGCTCTATAAAAAGAAAGGTTAAACTCTGTGAGTGGAACGCACACATCACAAAGTGGTTTCTGAGAATGATTCTCTCTAGTTTTTATACGAGGATATTTCCTTTTCTACCGTTGGCCCCAAAACGCTTGAAATCTCCACATGCAAATTTCTCAAAAAGAGGGTTTCCAATCTGCTCTGTCTAAAGGAAGGTACAACTCTGTGAGTTGAACATACACAAATCAAAGAACTTTCTGAGAATTCTTCCTTCTAGCATTAGATGAAGAAATCCCGCTTCCAACGAAATCCTCTAAGAGGTCCAAATATCCACTTGCAGATTTTACAAACAGAGTGTTTCCAAACTGCTCTATGAAAAGAAAGGTTAAACTCTGTGAGTGGAACGCACACATCACAAAGTGGTTTCTGAGAATGATCCTCTCTAGTTTTTATACGACGAGATTTCCTTTTCTAACGTTGGCCCCAAATAGATTGAAATCTCCACATGCAAATCCCGCAAAAAGAGGGTTTCCAATCTGCTCTGTCTAAAGGAAGGTTCAACTCTGTGAGATGAACATACACAAATCAACGAAGTTACTGAGAAATCTTCTGTGTAGCATTAGATGAAGAAATCCCGCTTCCAACGAAATCCTCAAAGAGGTCCAAATATCCACTTGCAGATTTTACAAACAGAGTGTTTCCAAACTGCTCTATGAAAAGAAAGGTTAAACTCTGTGAGTGGAACGCACACATCACGAAGTGGTTTCTGAGAATGATTCTCTCTAGTTTTTATACGAGGATATTTCCTTTTTTACCGATGGCCCCAAAACGCTTGAAATCTCCACATGCAAATTCCTCAAAAAGAGGGTTTCCAATCTGCTCTGTCTAAAGGAAGGTTCAACTCTGTGAGTTGAACACACACAAATCAAAGAAGTTTCTGAGAATTCTTCCTTCTAGCATTAGATGAAGAAATCCCGCTTCCAACGAAATCCTCAAATAGGTCCAAATATCCACTTGCAGACTTTACAAACAGAGTGTTTCCAAACTGCTCTATGAAAAGAAAGGTTAAACTCTGTGAGTGGAACGCACACATCACAAAGTAGTTTCTGAGAATGATTCTCTCTTGTTTTTATACGACGAGATTTCCTTTTCAACCGTTGGCCCCAAAGTGCTTGAAATCTCCACATGCATATTCCTCAAAAAGAGGGTTTCCAATCTGCTCTGTCTAAAGGAAGGTTCAACTCTGTGAGTTGAACACACACAAATCAAAGAAGTTTCTGAGAATTCTTCCTTCTAGCATTAGATGAAGAAATCCCGCTTCCAACGAAATCCTCAAATAGGTCCAAATATCCACTTGCAGATTTTACAAACAGAGTGTTTCCAAACTTCTCTATGAAAAGAAAGGTTAAACTCGGTGAGTGGAACGCACACATCACAAAGTGGTTTCTGAGAATGATTCTCTCTAGTTTTTATACGAGGATATTTCCTTTTCTACCGATGGCCCAAAAACGCTTGAAATCTCCACATGCAAATTCCTCAAAAAGAGGGTTTCCAATCTGCTCTGTCTAAAGGAAGGTTCAACTCTGTGAGTTGAACAAACACAAATCAACGAAGTTATTGAGAAATCTTCTGTGTAGCATTAGATGAAGAAATCCCGCTTCCAACGAAATCCACAAAGAGGTCCAAATATCCACTTGCAGACTTTACAAACAGAGTGTTTACAAGCTGCTCTATGAAAAGAAAGGTTAAACACTGTGAGTGGAACGCACACATCACAAAGTGGTTTCTGAGAATGATTCTCTCTAGTTTTTATACGAGGAGATTTCCTTTTCTACCGATGGCTCCAAAACGCTTGAAATCTCCACATGCAAATTCCTAAAAAAGAGTGTTTCCAATCTGCTCTGTCTAAAGGAAGGTTCAACTCTGTGAGTTGAACACACAGAAATCAGAGAAGTTTCTTAGAATTCTTCCTTCTAGCATTAGATGAAGAAATCCCGCTTCCAACGAAATCCTCAAAGAGGTCCAAATATCCACTTGCAGACTTTACAAACAGAGTGTTTCCGAACTGCTCTATGAAAAGAAAGGTTAAACTCTGTGAGTGGAACGCACACATCACAAAGTAGTTTCTGAGAATGATTCTCTCTTGTTTTTATACGAGGAGATTTCCTTTTCTACCGTTGGCGCCAAAGTGCTTGAAATCTCCACATGCATATTCCTCAAAAAGAGGGTTTCCAATCTGCTCTGTCTAAAGGAAGGTTCAACTCTGTTAGTTGAACACACACAAATCAACGAAGTTACTGAGAAATCTTCTGTGTAGCATTAGATGAAGAAATCCCGCTTCCAACGAAATCCACAAAGAGGTCCATAAATCCACTTGCAGACTTTACAAACAGAGTGTTTACAAACTGCTCTATGAAAAGAAAGGTTAAACTCTGTGAGTGGAATGCACACATCACAAAGTGGTTTCTGAGAATGATTCTCTCTAGTTTTTATACGAGGATATTTCCTTTTCTACCGATGGCCCCAAAACGCTTGAAATCTCCACATGCAAATTCCTCAAAAAGAGGGTTTCCAATCTGCTCTGTCTAAAGGAAGGTTCAACTCTGTGAGTTGAACACACACAAATCAAAGAAGTTTCTGAGAATTCTTCCTTCTAGCATTAGATGAAAAAATCCCGCTTCCAACGAAATCCTCCAATAGGTCCAAATATCCACTTGCAGACTTCACAAACAGGGTGTTTCCAAACTGCTCTATGAAAAGAAAGGTTAAACTCTGTGAGTGGATCGCACACATCACAAAGTGGTTTTTGAGAATGATTCCCCCTAGTTGTTATACGAGGATATTTCCTTTTCTACCGATGGCCCAAAAACCCTTGAAATCTCCACATGCAAATTCCTCAAAAAGAGGGTTTCCAATCTGCTCTGTCTAAAGGAAGGTTCAACTCTGTTAGTTGAACACACAGAAATCAACGAAGTTACTGAGAAATCTTCTGTGTAGCATTAGATGAAGGAACCCCACTTCCAACGAAATCCTCAAAGAGGTACAAATATCCACTTGCAGACTTTAGAAACAGAGTGTTTCCAAACTGCTCTATGAAAAGAAAGGTTAAACTCTGTGAGTGGAACGCACACATAACAAAGAGGTTTCTGAGAATGATTCTCTGTAGTTTTTCTATGAGGATATTTCCTTTTCTAACGTTGGCCCCAAATCGCTTGAAATCTCCACATGCAAATTCCTCAAAAATAGGGTTTCCAATCTGCTCTGTCTAAATGAAGGTTCAACTCTGTGAGTTGAACACACGCAAATCAAAGAAGTTTCTGAAAATTCTTCCTTCTAGCATTAGATGAAGAAATCCCGCTTCCAATGAAATCCTGAAAGAGGTCCAAATATCCCCTTGCAGACTTCAAAACCAGAGTGTTTCCAATCTGCTCTATGAAAAGAAAGGTTAAACTCTGTGAGTGGAACACACACATAACAAAGTCGTTTCTGAAAATGATTCTCTCTAGTTTTTATACGAGGATATTTCCTTTTCTACCATAGGCCACAAAATGCTTGAAATCTCCACATGCATATTCCTCAAAAAGAGGGTTTCCAATCTGCTCTGTCTAAAGGAAGGTTCAACTCTGTGAGTTGAACACACACAAATCAAAGAACTTTCTGAGAATTTTTCCTTCTAGCATTAGATGAAGAAATCCCGCTTCCAACGAAATCCTCCAAGAGGTCCAAATATCCACTTGCAGACTTCACAAACAGAGTGTTTCCAAACTGCTCTATGAAAAGAAAGGTTAAACTCTGAGAGTGGATCTCACACCTCACAAAGTGGTTTCTGAGAATGATCCTTTCTAGTTTTTATACTACGAGATTTCCTTTTCTAACGTTGGCCCCAAATAGACTGAAATCTCCACATGCAAATCCCGCAAAAAGAGGGTTTCCAATCTGCTCTGTCTAAAGGAAGGTTCAACTCTATTAGTTGAACACACACAAATCAACGAAGTTATTGAGAAATCTTCTGTGTAGCATTAGATGAAGAAATCCCGCTTCCAACGAAATCCACAAAGAGGTCCAAATATCCACTTGCAGACTTTACAAACAGAGTGTTTACAAACTGCTCTATGAAAAGAAAGGTTAAACTCTGTGAGTGGAACGCACACATCACGAAGTCGCTTCTGAAAATGATTCTCTCTAATTTTTATACGAGGATATTTCCTTTTCTACCGTTGGCCACAAAATGCTTCAAATCTCCACATGCATATTCCTCAAAAAGAGGGTTTCCAATCTGCTCTGTCTAAAGGAAGGTTCAACTCTGTGAGTTCAACACACACAAATCAAAGAAGTTTCTGAGAATTCTTCCTTCTAGCATTAGATGAAGAAATCCCGCTTCCAACGAAATCCTCCAAGAGGTCCAAATATCCACTTGCAGACTTCACAAACAGAGTGTTTCCAAACTGCTCTATGAAAAGAAAGGTTAAACTCTGAGAGTGGATCGCACACCTCACAAAGTGGTTTCTGAGAATGATCCTCTCTAGTTTTTATACGACGAGATTTCCTTTTCTAACGTTGGCCCCAAATAGATTGAAATCTCCACATGCAAATCCCGCAAAAAGAGGGTTTCCAATCTGCTCTGTCTAAAGGAAGGTTCAACTCTGTTAGTTGAACACACACAAATCAACGAAGTTATTGAGAAATCTTCTGTGTAGCATTAGATGAAGATATCCCGCTTCCAACGAAATCCACAAAGAGGTCCAAATATCCACTTGCAGACTTTACAAACAGAGTGTTTACAAACTGCTCTATGAAAAGAAAGGTTAAACTCTGTGAGTGGAACGCACACATCACGAAGTGGTTTCTGAGAATGATTCTCTCTAGTTTTTATACGAGGATATTTCCTTTTTTACCGATGGCCCCAAAACGTTTGAAATCTCCACATGCAAATTCCTCAAAAAGAGGGGTTCCAATCTGCTCTGTCTAAAGGAAGGTTCAACTCTGTGAGTTGAACACACACAAATCAAAGAAGTTTCTGAGAATTCTTCCTTCTAGCATTAGATGAAGAAATCCCGCTTCCAACGAAATCCTCAAATAGGTCCAAATATCCACTTGCAGACTTTACAAACAGAGTGTTTCCAAACTGCTCTATGAAAAGAAAGGTTAAACTCTGTGAGTGGAACGCACACATCACAAAGTAGTTTCTGAGAATGATTCTCTCTTGTTTTTATACTACGAGATTTCCTTTTCAACCTTTGGCCCCAAAGTGCTTGAAATCTCCACATGCATATTCCTCAAAAAGAGGGTTTCCAATCTGCTCTGTCTAAAGGAAGGTTCAACTCTGTGAGTTGAACACACACAAATCAAAGAAGTTTCTGAGAATTCTTCCTTCTAGCATTAGATGAAGAAATCCCGCTTCCAACGAAATCCTCAAATAGGTCCAAATATCCACTTGCAGATTTTACAAACAGAGTGTTTCCAAACTTCTCTATGAAAAGAAAGGTTAAACTCTGTGAGTGGAACGCACACATCACAAAGTGGTTTCTGAGAATGATTCTCTCTAGTTTTTATACGAGGATATTTCCTTTTCTACCGATGGCCCGAAAACTCTTGAAATCTCCACATGCAAATTCCTCAAAAAGAGGGTTTCCAATCTGCTCTGTCTAAAGGAAGGTTCAACTCTGTTAGTTGAACACACCCAAATCAACGAAGTTATTGAGAAATCTTCTGTGTAGCATTAGATGAAGAAATCCCGCTTCCAACGAAATCCTCAAAGAGGTCCAAATATCCACTTGCAGACTTTACAAACAGAGTGTTTACAAACTGCTCTATGAAAAGAAAGGTTAAACTCTGTGAGTGGAACGCACACATCACGAAGTGGTTTCTGAGAATGATTCTCTCTAGTTTTTATACGAGGATATTTCCTTTTTTACCGATGGCCCCAAAACGCTTGAAATCTCAACATGCAAATTCCTAAAAAAGAGTGTTTCCAATCTGCTCTGTCTACAGGAACGTTCAACTCTGTTAGTTGAACACACACAAATCAACGAAGTTACTGAGAAATCTTCTGTGTAGCATTAGATGATGAAATACCGCTTCCAACGAAATCCACAAAGAGGTCCAAATATCCACTTGCAGACTTTACAAACAGAGTGTTTACAAACTGCTCTATGAAAAGAAAGGTTAAACTCTGTGAGTGGAATGCACACATCACAAAGTGGTTACTGAGAATGATTCTCTCTAGTTTTTATACGAGGATATTTCCTTTTCTACCGATGGCCCCAAAACGCTTGAAATCTCCACATGCAAATTCCTCAAAAAGAGGGTTTCCAATCTGCTCTGTCTAAAGGAAGGTTCAACTCTGTGAGTTGAACACACACAAATCAAAGAAGTTTCTGAGAACTCTTCCTTCTAGCATTAGATGAAGAAATCCCGCTTCCAACGAAATCCTCAAAGAGGTCCAAATATCCACTTGCAGACTTCACAAACAGAGTGTTTCCAAACTGCTCTATAAAAAGAAAGGTTAAACTCTGTGAGTGGAACGCACACATCACAAAGTGGTTTCTGAGAATGATCCTCTCTAGTTTTTATACGACGAGATTTCCTTTTCTAACGTTGGCCCCAAATAGATTGAAATCTCCACATGCAAATCCCGCAAAAAGAGGGTTTCCAATCTGCTCTGTCTAAAGGAAGGTTCAACTCTGTGAGATGAACATACACAAATCAACGAAGTTACTGAGAAATCTTCTGTGTAGCATTAGATGAAGAAATCCCGCTTCCAACGAAATCCTCAAAGAGGTCCAAATATCCACTTGCAGATTTTACAAACAGAGTGTTTCCAAACTGCTCTATGAAAAGAAAGGTTAAACTCTGTGAGTGGAACGCACACATCACAAAGTGGTTTCTGAGAATGATCCTTTCTAGTTTTTATACGAGGAGATTTCCTTTTGTAATGTTGGCCCCAAATCGCTTGAAATCTCCACATGCAAATTCCTCAAAAAGAGGGTTTCCAATCTGCTCTGTCTAAAGGAAGGTTCAACTCTGTGAGTTGAACACACACAAATCAAAGAACTTTCTGAGAATTCTTCCTTCTAGCATTAGATGAAGAAATCCCGCTTCCAACGAAATCCTCTAAGAGGTCCAAATATCCACTTGCAGACTTCACAAACAGAGTGTTTCCAAACTGCTCTATGAAAAGAAAGGTTAAACTCTGTGAGTGGAACGCACACTTCCCAAAGTCGTTTCTGAGAATGATTCTCTCTAGTTTTTATACGAGGAGATTTCCTTTTCTACCGATGGCCCAAAAACTCTTGAAATCTCCACATGCAAATTCCTCAAAAAGAGGGTTTCCAATCTGCTCTGTCTAAAGGAAGGTTCAACTCTGTTAGTTGAACACACACAAATCAACGAAGTTACTGAGAAATCTTCTGTGTAGCATTAGATGATGAAATACCGCTTCCAACGAAATCCACAAAGAGGTCCAAATATCCACTTGCAGACTTTACAAACAGAGTGTTTACAAACTGCTCTATGAAATCAAAGGTTAAACTCTGTGAGTGGAACGCACACATCACAAAGTGGTTTCTGAGAATGATTCTCTCTAGTTTTTATAAGAGGATATTTCCTTTTCTACCGATGGCCCCAAAACGCTTGAAATCTCCACATGCAAATTCCTCAAAAAGAGGGTTTCCAATCTGCTCTGTCTAAAGGAATGTTCAACTCTGTGAGTTGAACACACACAAATCAAAGAAGTTTCTGAGAACTCTTCCTTCTAGCATTAGATGAAGAAATCCCGCTTCCAACGAAATCCTCAAAGAGGTCCAAGTATCCACTTGCAGACTTCACAAACAGTGTGTTTCCAAACTGCTCTATAAAAAGAAAGGTTAAACTCTGTGAGTGGAACGCACACATCACAAAGTGGTTTCTGAGAATGATTCTCTCTAGTTTTTATACGAGGATATTTCCTTTTCTACCGTTGGCCCCAAAACGCTTGAAATCTCCACATGCAAATTTCTCAAAAAGAGGGTTTCCAATCTGCTCTGTCTAAAGGAAGGTACAACTCTGTGAGTTGAACATACACAAATCAAAGAACTTTCTGAGAATTCTTCCTTCTAGCATTAGATGAAGAAATCCCGCTTCCAACGAAATCCTCTAAGAGGTCCAAATATCCACTTGCAGATTTTACAAACAGAGTGTTTCCAAACTGCTCTATGAAAAGAAAGGTTAAACTCTGTGAGTGGAACGCACACATCACAAAGTGGTTTCTGAGAATGATCCTCTCTAGTTTTTATACGACGAGATTTCCTTTTCTAACGTTGGCCCCAAATAGATTGAAATCTCCACATGCAAATCCCGCAAAAAGAGGGTTTCCAATCTGCTCTGTCTAAAGGAAGGTTCAACTCTGTGAGATGAACATACACAAATCAACGAAGTTACTGAGAAATCTTCTGTGTAGCATTAGATGAAGAAATCCCGGTTCCAACGAAATCCTCAAAGAGGTCCAAATATCCACTTGCAGATTTTACAAACAGAGTGTTTCCAAACTGCTCTATGAAAAGAAAGGTTAAACTCTGTGAGTGGAACGCACACATCACAAAGTGGTTTCTGAGAATGATCCTTTCTAGTTTTTATACGAGGAGATTTCCTTTTGTAATGTTGGCCCCAAATCGCTTGAAATCTCCACATGCAAATTCCTCAAAAAGAGGGTTTCCAATCTGCTCTGTCTAAAGGAAGGTTCAACTCTGTGAGTTGAACACACACAAATCAAAGAACTTTCTGAGAATTCTTCCTTCTAGCATTAGATGAAGAAATCCCGCTTCCAACGAAATCCTCTAAGAGGTCCAAATATCCACTTGCAGACTTCACAAACAGAGTGTTTCCAAACTGCTCTATGAAAAGAAAGGTTAAACTCTGTGAGTGGAACGCACACATCACAAAGTGGTTTCTGAGAATGATTCTCTCTAGTTTTTATACGAGGATATTTCCTTTTCTACCGATGGCCCAAAAACGCTTGAAATCTCCACATGCAAATTCCTCAAAAAGAGGGTTTCCAATCTGCTCTGTCTAAAGGAAGGTTCAACTCTGTTAGTTGAACACACACAAATCAACGAAGTTACTGAGAAATCTTCTGTGTAGCATTAGATGAAGAAATCCCGCTTCCAATGAAATCCACAAAGAGGTCCAAATATCCACTTGCAGACTTTACAAACAGAGTGTTTCCAAACTGCTCTATGAAAAGAAAGGTTAAACTCTGTGAGTGGAACGCACACATCACAAAGTGGTTTCTGAGAATGATTCTCTCTAGTTTTTATAAGAGGATATAGCCTTTTCTACCGATGGCCCCAAAACGCTTGAAATCTCCACATGCAAATTCCTCAAAAAGAGGGTTTCCAATCTGCTCTGTCTAAAGGAAGGTTCAACTCTGTGAGTTGAACACACACAAATCAAAGAAGTTTCTGAGAACTCTTCCTTCTAGCATTAGATGAAGAAATCCCGCTTCCAACGAAATCCTCAAAGAGGTCCAAGTATCCACTTGCAGACTTCACAAACAGAGTGTTTCCAAACTGCTCTATAAAAAGAAAGGTTAAACTCTGTGAGTGGAACGCACACATCACAAAGTGGTTTCTGAGAATGATTCTCTCTAGTTTTTATACGAGGATATTTCCTTTTCTACCGTTGGCCCCAAAACGCTTGAAATCTCCACATGCAAATTTCTCAAAAAGAGGGTTTCCAATCTGCTCTGTCTAAAGGAAGGTGTAACTCTGTGAGTTGAACATACACAAATCAAAGAACTTTCTGAGAATTCTTCCTTCTAGCATTAGATGAAGAAATCCCGCTTCCAACGAAATCCTCTAAGAGGTCCAAATATCCACATGCAGATTTTACAAACAGAGTGTTTCCAAACTGCTCTATGAAAAGAAAGGTTAAACTCTGTGAGTGGAACGCACACATCACAAAGTGGTTTCTGAGAATGATCCTCTCTAGTTTTTATACGACGAGATTTCCTTTTCTAACGTTGGCCCCAAATAGATTGAAATCTCCACATGCAAATCCCGCAAAAAGAGGGTTTCCAATCTGCTCTGTCTAAAGGAAGGTTCAACTCTGTGAGATGAACATACACAAATCAACGAAGTTACTGAGAAATCTTCTGTGTAGCATTAGATGAAGAAATCCCGCTTCCAACGAAATCCTCAAAGAGGTCCAAATATCCACTTGCAGATTTTACAAACAGAGTGTTTCCAAACTGCTCTATGAAAAGAAAGGTTAAACTCTGTGAGTGGAACGCACACATCACAAAGTGGTTTCTGAGAATGATCCTTTCTAGTTTTTATACGAGGAGATTTCCTTTTGTAATGTTGGCCCCAAATCGCTTGAAATCTCCACATGCAAATTCCTCAAAAAGAGGGTTTCCAATCTGCTCTGTCTAAAGGAAGGTTCAACTCTGTGAGTTGAACACACACAAATCAAAGAACTTTCTGAGAATTCTTCCTTCTAGCATTAGATGAAGAAATCCCGCTTCCAACGAAATCCTCTAAGAGGTCCAAATATCCACTTGCAGACTTCACAAACAGAGTGTTTCCAAACTGCTCTATGAAAAGAAAGGTTAAACTCTGTGAGTGGAACGCACACTTCACAAAGTCGTTTCTGAGAATGATTCTCTCTAGTTTTTATACGAGGATATTTCCTTTTCTACCGATGGCCCAAAAACGCTTGAAATCTCCACATGCAAATTCCTCAAAAAGAGGGTTTCCAATCTGCTCTGTCTAAAGGAAGGTTCAACTCCGTTAGTTGAACACACACAAATCAACGAAGTTACTGAGAAATCTTCTGTGTAGCATTAGATGAAGAAATCCCGCTTCCAATGAAATCCACAAAGAGGTCCAAATATCCACTTGCAGACTTTACAAACAGAGTGTTTCCAAACTGCTCTATGAAAAGAAAGGTTAAACTCTGTGAGTGGAACGCACACATCACAAAGTGGTTTCTGAGAATGATTCTCTCTAGTTTTTATAAGAGGATATAGCCTTTTCTACCGATGGCCCCAAAACGCTTGAAATCTCCACATGCAAATTCCTCAAAAAGAGGGTTTCCAATCTGCTCTGTCTAAAGGAAGGTTCAACTCTGTGAGTTGAACACACACAAATCAAAGAAGTTTCTGAGAACTCTTCCTTCTAGCATTAGATGAAGAAATCCCGCTTCCAACGAAATCCTCAAAGAGGTCCAAGTATCCACTTGCAGACTTCACAAACAGAGTGTTTCCAAACTGCTCTATAAAAAGGAAGGTTAAACTCTGTGAGTGGAACGCACACATCACAAAGTGGTTTCTGAGAATGATTCTCTCTAGTTTTTATACGAGGATATTTCCTTTTCTACCGTTGGCCCCAAAACGCTTGAAATCTCCACATGCAAATTTCTCAAAAAGAGGGTTTCCAATCTGCTCTGTCTAAAGGAAGGTGCAACTCTGTGAGTTGAACATACACAAATCAAAGAACTTTCTGAGAATTCTTCCTTCTAGCATTAGATGAAGAAATCCCGCTTCCAACGAAATCCTCTAAGAGGTCCAAATATCCACTTGCAGATTTTACAAACAGAGTGTTTCCAAACTGCTCTATGAAAAGAAAGGTTAAACTCTGTGAGTGGAACGCACACATCACAAAGTGGTTTCTGAGAATGATCCTCTCTAGTTTTTATACGACGAGATTTCCTTTTCTAACGTTGGCCCCAAATAGATTGAAATCTCCACATGCAAATCCCGCAAAAAGAGGGTTTCCAATCTGCTCTGTCTAAAGGAAGGTTCAACTCTGTGAGATGAACATACACAAATCAACGAAGTTACTGAGAAATCTTCTGTGTAGCATTAGATGAAGAAACCCCGCTTCCAACGAAATCCTCAAAGAGGTCCAAATATCCACTTGCAGATTTTACAAACAGAGTGTTTACAAACTGCTCTATGAAAAGAAAGGTTAAACTCTGTGAGTGGAACGCACACATCACGAAGTGGTTTCTGAGAATGATTCTCTCTAGTTTTTATACGAGGATATTTCCTTTTCTACCGATGGCCCCAAAACGCTTGAAATCTCCACTTGCAAATTCCTCAAAAAGAGGGTTTCCAATCTGCTCTGTCTAAAGGAATGTTCAACTCTGTGAGTTGAACACACACAAATCAAAGAAGTTTCTGAGAACTCTTCCTTCTAGCATTAGATGAAGAAATCCCGCTTCCAACGAAATCCTCAAAGAGGTCCAAGTATCCACTTGCAGACTTCACAAACAGTGTGTTTCCAAACTGCTCTATAAAAAGAAAGGTTAAACTCTGTGAGTGGAACGCACACATCACAAAGTGGTTTCTGAGAATGATTCTCTCTAGTTTTTATACGAGGATATTTCCTTTTCTACCGTTGGCCCCAAAACGCTTGAAATCTCCACATGCAAATTTCTCAAAAAGAGGGTTTCCAATCTGCTCTGTCTAAAGGAAGGTACAACTCTGTGAGTTGAACATACACAAATCAAAGAACTTTCTGAGAATTCTTCGTTCTAGCATTAGATGAAGAAATCCCGCTTCCAACGAAATCCTCTAAGAGGTCCAAATATCCACATGCAGATTTTACAAACAGAGTGTTTCCAAACTGCTCTATGAAAAGAAAGGTTAAACTCTGTGAGTGGAACGCACACATCACAAAGTGGTTTCTGAGAATGATCCTCTCTAGTTTTTATACGACGAGATTTCCTTTTCTAACGATGGCCCCAAATAGATTGAAATCTCCACATGCAAATCCCGCAAAAAGAGGGTTTCCAATCTGCTCTGTCTAAAGGAAGGTTCAACTCTGTGAGATGAACATACACAAATCAACGAAGTTACTGAGAAATCTTCTGTGTAGCATTAGATGAAGAAATCCCGCTTCCAACGAAATCCTCAAAGAGGTCCAAATATCCACTTGCAGATTTTACAAACAGAGTGTTTCCAAACTGCTCTATGAAAAGAAAGGTTAAACTCTGTGAGTGGAACGCACACATCACAAAGTGGTTTCTGAGAATGATCCTTTCTAGTTTTTATACGAGGAGATTTCCTTTTGTAATGTTGGCCCCAAATCGCTTGAAATCTCCACATGCAAATTCCTCAAAAAGAGGGTTTCCAATCTGCTCTGTCTAAAGGAAGGTTCAACTCTGTGAGTTGAACACACACAAATCAAAGAACTTTCTGAGAATTCTTCCTTCTAGCATTAGATGAAGAAATCCCGCTTCCAACGAAATCCTCTAAGAGGTCCAAATATCCACTTGCAGACTTCACAAACAGAGTGTTTCCAAACTGCTCTATGAAAAGAAAGGTTAAACTCTGTGAGTGGAACGCACACTTCACAAAGTCGTTTCTGAGAATGATTCTCTCTAGTTTTTATACGAGGATATTTCCTTTTCTACCGATGGCCCAAAGACGCTTGAAATCTCCACATGCAAATTCCTCAAAAAGAGGGTTTCCAATCTGCTCTGTCTAAAGGAAGGTTCAACTCTGTTAGTTGAACACACACAAATCAACGAAGTTACTGAGAAATCTTCTGTGTAGCATTAGATGAAGAAATCCCGCTTCCAATGAAATCCACAAAGAGGTCCAAATATCCACTTGCAGACTTTACAAACAGAGTGTTTCCAAACTGCTCTATGAAAAGAAAGGTTAAACTCTGTGAGTGGAACGCACACATCACAAAGTGGTTTCTGAGAATGATTCTCTCTAGTTTTTATAAGAGGATATAGCCTTTTCTACCGATGGCCCCAAAACGCTTGAAATCTCCACATGCAAATTCCTCAAAAAGAGGGTTTCCAATCTGCTCTGTCTAAAGGAAGGTTCAACTCTGTGAGTTGAACACACACAAATCAAAGAAGTTTCTGAGAACTCTTCCTTCTAGCATTAGATGAAGAAATCCCGCTTCCATCGAAATCCTCAAAGAGGTCCAAGTATCCACTTGCAGACTTCACAAACAGAGTGTTTCCAAACTGCTCTATAAAAAGAAAGGTTAAACTCTGTGAGTGGAACGCACACATCACAAAGTGGTTTCTGAGAATGATTCTCTCTAGTTTTTATACGAGGATATTTCCTTTTCTACCGTTGGCCCCAAAACGCTTGAAATCTCCACATGCAAATTTCTCAAAAAGAGGGTTTCCAATCTGCTCTGTCTAAAGGAAGGTACAACTCTGTGAGTTGAACATACACAAATCAAAGAACTTTCTGAGAATTCTTCCTTCTAGCATTAGATGAAGAAATCCCGCTTCCAACGAAATCCTCTAAGAGGTCCAAATATCCACTTGCAGATTTTACAAACAGAGTGTTTCCAAACTGCTCTATGAAAAGAAAGGTTAAACTCTGTGAGTGGAACGCACACATCACAAAGTGGTTTCTGAGAATGATCCTCTCTAGTTTTTATACGACGAGATTTCCTTTTCTAACGTTGGCCCCAAATAGATTGAAATCTCCACATGCAAATCCCGCAAAAAGAGGGTTTCCAATCTGCTCTGTCTAAAGGAAGGTTCAACTCTGTGAGATGAACATACACAAATCAACGAAGTTACTGAGAAATCTTCTGTGTAGCATTAGATGAATAAATCCCGCTTCCAACGAAATCCTCAAAGAGGTCCAAATATCCACTTGCAGATTTTACAAACAGAGTGTTTCCAAACTGCTCTATGAAAAGAAAGGTTAAACTCTGTGAGTGGAACGCACACATCACAAAGTGGTTTCTGAGAATGATCCTTTCTAGTTTTTATACGAGGAGATTTCCTTTTGTAATGTTGGCCCCAAATCGCTTGAAATCTCCACATGCAAATTCCTCAAAAAGAGGGTTTCCAATCTGCTCTGTCTAAAGGAAGGTTCAACTCTGTGAGTTGAACACACACAAATCAAAGAACTTTCTGAGAATTCTTCCTTCTAGCATTAGATGAAGAAATCCCGCTTCCAACGAAATCCTCTAAGAGGTCCAAATATCCACTTGCAGACTTCACAAACAGAGTGTTTCCAAACTGCTCTATGAAAAGAAAGGTTAAACTCTGTGAGTGGAACGCACACTTCACAAAGTCGTTTCTGAGAATGATTCTCTCTAGTTTTTATACGAGGATATTTCCTTTTCTACCGATGGCCCAAAAACGCTTGAAATCTCCACATGCAAATTCCTCAAAAAGAGGGTTTCCAATCTGCTCTGTCTAAAGGAAGGTTCAACTCTGTTAGTTGAACACACACAAATCAACGAAGTTACTGAGAAATCTTCTGTGTAGCATTAGATGAAGAAATCCCGCTTCCAATGAAATCCACAAAGAGGTCCAAATATCCACTTGCAGACTTTACAAACAGAGTGTTTCCAAACTGCTCTATGAAAAGAAAGGTTAAACTCTGTGAGTGGAACGCACACATCACAAAGTGGTTTCTGAGAATGATTCTCTCTAGTTTTTATAAGAGGATATAGCCTTTTCTACCGATGGCCCCAAAACGCTTGAAATCTCCACATGCAAATTCCTCAAAAAGAGGGTTTCCAATCTGCTCTGTCTAAAGGAAGGTTCAACTCTGTGAGTTGAACACACACAAATCAAAGAAGTTTCTGAGAATTCTTCCTTCTAGCATTAGATGAAGAAATCCCGCTTCCAACGAAATCCTCAAAGAGGTCCAAGTATCCACTTGCAGACTTCACAAACAGAGTGCTTCCAAACTGCTCTATAAAAAGAAAGGTTAAACTCTGTGAGTGGAACGCACACATCACAAAGTGGTTTCTGAGAATGATTCTCTCTAGTTTTTATACGAGGATATTTCCTTTTCTACCGTTGGCCCCAAAACGCTTGAAATCTCCACATGCAAATTTCTCAAAAAGAGGGTTTCCAATCTGCTCTGTCTAAAGGAAGGTGCAACTCTGTGAGTTGAACATACACAAATCAAAGAACTTTCTGAGAATTCTTCCTTCTAGCATTAGATGAAGAAATCCCGCTTCCAACGAAATCCTCTAAGAGGTCCAAATATAAACTTGCAGATTTTACAAACAGAGTGTTTCCAAACTGCTCTATGAAAAGAAAGGTTAAACTCTGTGAGTGGAACGCACACATCACAAAGTGGTTTCTGAGAATGATCCTCTCTAGTTTTTATACGACGAGATTTCCTTTTCTAACGTTGGCCCCAAATAGATTGAAATCTCCACATGCAAATCCCGCAAAAAGAGGGTTTCCAATCTGCTCTGTCTAAAGGAAGGTTCAACTCTGTGAGATGAACATACACAAATCAACGAAGTTACTGAGAAATCTTCTGTGTAGCATTAGATGAAGAAATCCCGCTTCCAACGAAATCCTCAAAGAGGTCCAAATATCCACTTGCAAATTTTACAAACAGAGTGTTTACAAACTGCTCCATGAAAAGAAAGGTTAAACTCTGTGAGTGGAACGCACACATCACGAAGTGGTTTCTGAGAATGATTCTCTCTAGTTTTTATACGAGGATATTTCCTTTTCTACCGATGGCCCCAAAACGCTTGAAATCTCCACTTGCAAATTCCTCAAAAAGAGGGTTTCCAATCTGCTCTGTCTAAAGGAATGTTCAATTCTGTGAGTTGAACACACACAAATCAAAGAAGTTTCTGAGAACTCTTCCTTCTAGCATTAGATGAAGAAATCCCGCTTCCAACGAAATCCTCAAAGAGGTCCAAGTATCCACTTGCAGACTTCACAAACAGTGTGTTTCCAAACTGCTCTATAAAAAGAAAGGTTAAACTCTGTGAGTGGAACGCACACATCACAAAGTGGTTTCTGAGAATGATTCTCTCTAGTTTTTATACGAGGATATTTCCTTTTCTACCGTTGGCCCCAAAACGCTTGAAATCTCCACATGCAAATTTCTCAAAAAGAGGGTTTCCAATCTGCTCTGTCTAAAGGAAGGTACAACTCTGTGAGTTGAACATACACAAATCAAAGAACTTTCTGAGAATTCTTCCTTCTAGCATTAGATGAAGAAATCCCGCTTCCAACGAAATCCTCTAAGAGGTCCAAATATCCACATGCAGATTTTACAAACAGAGTGTTTCCAAACTGCTCTATGAAAAGAAAGGTTAAACTCTGTGAGTGGAACGCACACATCACAAAGTGGTTTCTGAGAATGATCCTCTCTAGTTTTTATACGACGAGATTTCCTTTTCTAACGTTGGCCCCAAATAGATTGAAATCTCCACATGCAAATCCCGCAAAAAGAGGGTTTCCAATTTGCTCTGTCTAAAGGAAGGTTCAACTCTGTGAGATGAACATACACAAATCAACGAAGTTACTGAGAAATCTTCTGTGTAGCATTAGATGAAGAAATCCCGCTTCCAACAAAATCCTCAAAGAGGTCCAAATATCCACTTGCAGATTTTACAAACAGAGTGTTTCCAAACTGCTCTATGAAAAGAAAGGTTAAACTCTGTGAGTGGAACGCACACATCACAAAGTGGTTTCTGAGAATGATCCTTTCTAGTTTTTATACGAGGAGATTTCCTTTTGTAATGTTGGCCCCAAATCGCTTGAAATCTCCACATGCAAATTCCTCAAAAAGAGGGTTTCCAATCTGCTCTGTCTAAAGGAAGGTTCAACTCTGTGAGTTGAACACACACAAATCAAAGAACTTTCTGAGAATTCTTCCTTCTAGCATTAGATGAAGAAATCCCGCTTCCAACGAAATCCTCTAAGAGGTCCAAATATCCACTTGCAGACTTCACAAACAGAGTGTTTCCAAACTGCTCTATGAAAAGAAAGGTTAAACTCTGTGAGTGGAACGCACACTTCACAAAGTCGTTTCTGAGAATGATTCTCTCTAGTTTTTATACGAGGATATTTCCTTTTCTACCGATGGCCCAAAAACGCTTGAAATCTCCACATGCAAATTCCTCAAAAAGAGGGTTTCCAATCTGCTCTGTCTAAAGGAAGGTTCAACTCTGTTAGTTGAACACACACAAATCAACGAAGTTACTGAGAAATCTTCTGTGTAGCATTAGATGAAGAAATCCCGCTTCCAATGAAATCCACAAAGAGGTCCAAATATCCACTTGCAGACTTTACAAACAGAGTGTTTACAAACTGCTCTATGAAAAGAAAGGTTAAACTCTGTGAGTGGAACGCACACATCACAAAGTGGTTTCTGAGAATGATTCTCTCTAGTTTTTATAAGAGGATATAGCCTTTTCTACCGATGGCCCCAAAACGCTTGAAATCTCCACATGCAAATTCCTCAAAAAGAGGGTTTCCAATCTGCTCTGTCTAAAGGAAGGTTCAACTCTGTGAGTTGAACACACACAAATCAAAGAAGTTTCTCAGAACTCTTCCTTCTAGCATTAGATGAAGAAATCCCGCTTCCAACGAAATCCTCAAAGAGGTCCAAGTATCCACTTGCAGACTTCACAAACAGAGTGTTTCCAAACTGCTCTATAAAAAGAAAGGTTAAACTCTGTGAGTGGAACGCACACATCACAAAGTGGTTTCTGAGAATGATTCTCTCTAGTTTTTATACGAGGATATTTCCTTTTCTACCGTTGGCCCCAAAACGCTTGAAATCTCCACATGCAAATTTCTCAAAAAGAGGGTTTCCAATCTGCTCTGTCTAAAGGAAGGTACAACTCTGTGAGTTGAACATACACAAATCAAAGAACTTTCTGAGAATTCTTCCTTCTAGCATTAGATGAAGAAATCCCGCTTCCAACGAAATCCTCTAAGAGGTCCAAATATCCACTTGCAGATTTTACAAACAGAGTGTTTCCAAACTGCTCTATGAAAAGAAAGGTTAAACTCTGTGAGTGGAACGCACACATCACAAAGTGGTTTCTGAGAATGATCCTCTCTAGTTTTCATACGACGAGATTTCCTTTTCTAACGTTGGCCCCAAATAGATTGAAATCTCCACATGCAAATCCCGCAAAAAGAGGGTTTCCAATCTGCTCTGTCTAAAGGAAGGTTCAACTCTGTGAGATGAACATACAGAAATCAACGAAGTTACTGAGAAATCTTCTGTGTAGCATTAGATGAAGAAATCCCGCTTCCAACGAAATCCTCAAAGAGGTCCAAATATCCACTTGCAGATTTTACAAACAGAGTGTTTACAAACTGCTCTATGAAAAGAAAGGTTAAACTCTGTGAGTGGAACGCACACATCACGAAGTGGTTTCTGAGAATGATTCTCTCTAGTTTTTATACGAGGATATTTCCTTTTTTACCGATGGCCCCAAAACGCTTGAAATCTCCACATGCAAATTCCTCAAAAAGAGGGTTTCCAATCTGCTCTGTCTAAAGGAAGGTTCAACTCTGTGAGTTGAACACACACAAATCAAAGAAGTTTCTGAGAATTCTTCCTTCTAGCATTAGATGAAGAAATCCCGCTTCCAACGAAATCCTCAAATAGGTCCAAATATCCACTTGCAGACTTTACAAACAGAGTGTTTCCAAACTGCTCTATGAAAAGAAAGGTTAAACTCTGTGAGTGGAACGCACACATCACAAAGTAGTTTCTGAGAATGATTCTCTCTTGTTTTTATACGACGAGATTTCCTTTTCAACCGTTGGCCCCAAAGTGCTTGAAATCTCCACATGCATATTCCTCAAAAAGAGGGTTTCCAATCTGCTCTGTCTAAAGGAAGGTTCAACTCTGTGAGTTGAACACACACAAATCAAAGAAGTTTCTGAGAATTCTTCCTTCTAGCATTAGATGAAGAAATCCCGCTTCCAACGAAATCCTCAAATAGGTCCAAATATCCACTTGCAGATTTTACAAACAGAGTGTTTCCAAACTTCTCTATGAAAAGAAAGGTTAAACTCTGTGAGTGGAACGCACACATCACAAAGTGGTTTCTGAGAATGATTCTCTCTAGTTTTTATACGAGGATATTTCCTTTTCTACCGATGGCCCAAAAACGCTTGAAATCTCCACATGCAAATTCCTCAAAAAGAGGGTTTCCAATCTGCTCTGTCTAAAGGAAGGTTCAACTCTGTTAGTTGAACACACAGAAATCAACGAAGTTACTGAGAAATCTTCTGTGTAGCATTAGATGAAGAAACCCCACTTCCAACGACATCCTCAAAGAGGTACAAATATCCACTTGCAGACTTTACAAACAGAGTGTTTCCAAACTGCTCTATGAAAAGAAAGGTTAAACTCTGTGAGTGGAACGCACACATCACAAAGTAGTTTCTGAGAATGATTCTCTCTTGTTTTTATACGAGGAGATTTCCTTTTCTACCGTTGGCGCCAAAGTGCTTGAAATCTCCACATGCATATTCCTCAAAAAGAGGGTTTCCAATCTGCTCTGTCTAAAGGAAGGTTCAACTCTGTGAGTTGAACACACACAAATCAACGAAGTTACTGAGAAATCTTCTGTGTAGCATTAGATGAAGAAATCCCGCTTCCAACGAAATCCACAAAGAAGTCCATATATCCACTTGCAGACTTTACAAACAGAGTGTTTACAAACTGCTCTATGAAAAGAAAGGTTAAACTCTGTGAGTGGAATGCACACATCACAAAGTGGTTTCTGAGAATGATTCTCTCTAGTTTTTATACGAGGATATTTCCTTTTCTACCGATGGCCCCAAAACGCTTGAAATCTCCACATGCAAATTCCTCAAAAAGAGGGTTTCCAATCTGCTCTGTCTAAAGGAAGGTTCAACTCTGTGAGTTGAACACACACAAATCAAAGAAGTTTCTGAGAATTCTTCCTTCTAGCATTAGATGAAGAAATCCCGCTTCCAACGAAATCCTCCAAGAGGTCCAAATATCCACTTGCAGACTTCACAAACAGAGTGTTTCCAAACGGCTCTATGAAAAGAAAGGTTAAACTCTGTGAGTGGATCGCACACATCACAAAGTGGTTTCTGAGAATGATTCCCTCTAGTTTTTATACGAGGATATTTCCTTTTCTACCGATGGCCCAAAAACCCTTGAAATCTCCACATGCAAATTCCTCAATAAGAGGGTTTCCAATCTGCTCTGTCTAAAGGAAGGTTCAACTCTGTTAGTTGAACACACAGAAATCAACGAAGTTACTGAGAAATCTTCTGTGTAGCATTAGATGAAGAAACCCCACTTCCAACGACATCCTCAAAGAGGTACAAATATCCACTTGCAGACTTTACAAACAGAGTGTTTCCAAACTGCTCTATGAAAAGAAAGGTTAAACTCTGTGAGTGGAACGCACACATCACAAAGTAGTTTCTGAGAATGATTCTCTCTTGTTTTTATACGAGGAGATTTCCTTTTCTACCGTTGGCGCCAAAGTGCTTGAAATCTCCACATGCATATTCCTCAAAAAGAGGGTTTCCAATCTGCTCTGTCTAAAGGAAGGTTCAACTCTGTGAGTTGAACACACACAAATCAACGAAGTTACTGAGAAATCTTCTGTGTAGCATTAGATGAAGAAATCCCGCTTCCAACGAAATCCACAAAGAAGTCCATATATCCACTTGCAGACTTTACAAACAGAGTGTTTACAAACTGCTCTATGAAAAGAAAGGTTAAACTCTGTGAGTGGAATGCACACATCACAAAGTGGTTTCTGAGAATGATTCTCTCTAGTTTTTATACGAGGATATTTCCTTTTCTACCGATGGCCCCAAAACGCTTGAAATCTCCACATGCAAATTCCTCAAAAAGAGGGTTTCCAATCTGCTCTGTCTAAAGGAAGGTTCAACTCTGTGAGTTGAACACACACAAATCAAAGAAGTTTCTGAGAATTCTTCCTTCTAGCATTAGATGAAGAAATCCCGCTTCCAACGAAATCCTCCAAGAGGTCCAAATATCCACTTGCAGACTTCACAAACAGAGTGTTTCCAAACGGCTCTATGAAAAGAAAGGTTAAACTCTGTGAGTGGATCGCACACATCACAAAGTGGTTTCTGAGAATGATTCCCTCTAGTTTTTATACGAGGATATTTCCTTTTCTACCGATGGCCCAAAAACCCTTGAAATCTCCACATGCAAATTCCTCAATAAGAGGGTTTCCAATCTGCTCTGTCTAAAGGAAGGTTCAACTCTGTTAGTTGAACACACAGAAATCAACGAAGTTACTGAGAAATCTTCTGTGTAGCATTAGATGAAGAAATCGACTTCCAACGAAATCCTCAAAGAGGTACAAATATCCTCTTGCAGACGTTACAAACAGAGTGTTTCCAAACTGCTCTATGAAAAGAAAGGTTAAACTCTGTGAGTGGAACGCACACATCACAAAGTAGTTTCTGAGAATGATTCTCTCTTGTTTTTATACGAGGAGATTTCCTTTTCTACCGTTGGCGCCAAAGTGCTTGAAATCTCCACATGCATATTCCTCAAAAAGAGGGTTTCCAATCTGCTCTGTCTAAAGGAAGGTTCAACTCTGTGAGTTGAACACAAACAAATCAAAGAACTTTCTGAGAATTCTTCCTTCTAGCATTAGATGAAGAAATCCCGCTTCCAACGAAATCCTCTAAGAGGTCCAAATATCCACTTGCAGACTTCACAAACAGAGTGTTTCCAAACTGCTCTATGAAAAGAAAGGTTAAACTCTGTGAGTGGAACGCACACTTCACAAAGTCGTTTCTGAGAATGATTCTCTCTAGTTTTTTTACGAGGATATTTCCTTTTCTACCGATGGCCCAAAAACGCTTGAAATCTCCACATGCAAATTCCTCAAAAAGAGGGTTTCCAATCTGCTCTGTCTAAAGGAAGGTTCAACTCTGTTAGTTGAACACACACAAATCAACGAAGTTACTGAGAAATCTTCTGTGTAGCATTAGATGAAGAAATCCCGCTTCCTATGAAATCCACAAAGAGGTCCAAATATCCACTTGCAGACTTTACAAACAGAGTGTTTACAAACTGCTCTATGAAATCAAAGGTTAAACTCTGTGAGTGGAACGCACACATCACAAAGTGGTTTCTGAGAATGATTCTCTCTAGTTTTTATAAGAGGATATAGCCTTTTCTACCGATGGCCCCAAAACGCTTGAAATCTCCACATGCAAATTCCTCAAAAAGAGGGTTTCCAATCTGCTCTGTCTAAAGGAAGGTTCAACTCTGTGAGTTGAACACACACAAATCAAAGAAGTTTCTGAGAACTCTTCCTTCTAGCATTAGATGAAGAAATCCCGCTTCCAACGAAATCCTCAAAGAGGTCCAAGTATCCACTTGCAGACTTCACAAACAGAGTGTTTCCAAACTGCTCTATAAAAAGAAAGGTTAAACTCTGTGAGTGGAACGCACACATCACAAAGTGCTTTCTGAGAATGATTCTCTCTAGTTTTTATACGAGGATATTTCCTTTTCTACCGTTGGCCCCAAAACGCTTGAAATCTCCACATGCAAATTTCTCAAAAAGAGGGTTTCCAATCTGCTCTGTCTAAAGGAAGGTACAACTCTGTGAGTTGAACATACACAAATCAAAGAACTTTCTGAGAATTCTTCCTTCTAGCATTAGATGAAGAAATCCCGCTTCCAACGAAATCCTCTAAGAGGTCCAAATATCCACTTGCAGATTTTACAAACAGAGTGTTTCCAAACTGCTCTATGAAAAGAAAGGTTAAACTCTGTGAGTGGAACGCACACATCACAAAGTGGTTTCTGAGAATGATCCTCTCTAGTTTTTATACGACGAGATTTCCTTTTCTAACGTTGGCCCCAAATAGATTGAAATCTCCACATGCAAATCCCGCAAAAAGAGGGTTTCCAATCTGCTCTGTCTAAAGGAAGGTTCAACTCTGTGAGATGAACATACACAAATCAACGAAGTTACTGAGAAATCTTCTGTGTAGCATTAGATGATGAAATACCGCTTCCAACGAAATCCTCAAAGAGGTCCAAATATCCACTTGCAGATTTTACAAACAGAGTGTTTACAAACTGCTCTATGAAAAGAAAGGTTAAACTCTGTGAGTGGAACGCACACATCACGAAGTGGTTTCTGAGAATGATTCTCTCTAGTTTTTATACGAGGATATTTCCTTTTTTACAGATGGCCCCAAAACGCTTGAAATCTCCACATGCAAATTCCTCAAAAAGAGGGTTTCCAATCTGCTCTGTCTAAAGGAAGGTTCAACTCTGTGAGTTGAACACACACAAATCAAAGAAGTTTCTGAGAATTCTTCCTTCTAGCATTAGATGAAGAAATCCCGCTTCCAACGAAATCCTCAAATAGGTCCAAATATCCACTTGCAGACTTTACAAACAGAGTGTTTCCAAACTGCTCTATGAAAAGAAAGGTTAAACTCTGTGAGTGGAACGCACACATCACAAAGTAGTTTCTGAGAATGATTCTCTCTTGTTTTTATACGACGAGATTTCCTTTTCAACCGTTGGCCCCAAAGTGCTTGAAATCTCCACATGCATATTCCTCAAAAAGAGGGTTTCCAATCTGCTCTGTCTAAAGGAAGGTTCAACTCTGTGAGTTGAACACACACAAATCAAAGAAGTTTCTGAGAATTCTTCCTTCTAGCATTAGATGAAGAAATCCCGCTTCCAACGAAATCCTCAAATAGGTCCAAATATCCACTTGCAGATTTTACAAACAGAGTGTTTCCAAACTTCTCTATGAAAAGAAAGGTTAAACTCTGTGAGTGGAACGCACACATCACAAAGTGGTTTCTGAGAATGATTCTCTCTAGTTTTTATACGAGGATATTTCCTTTTCTACCGATGGCCCAAAAACGCTTGAAATCTCCACATGCAAATTCCTCAAAAAGAGGGTTTCCAATCTGCTCTGTCTAAAGGAAGGTTCAACTCTGTGAGTTGAACAAACACAAATCAACGAAGTTATTGAGAAATCTTCTGTGTAGCATTAGATGAAGAAATCCCGCTTCCAACGAAATCCACAAAGAGGTCCAAATATCCACTTGCAGACTTTACAAACAGAGTGTTTACAAGCTGCTCTATGAAAAGAAAGGTTAAACACTGTGAGTGGAACGCACACATCACAAAGTGGTTTCTGAGAATGATTCTCTCTAGTTTTTATACGAGGAGATTTCCTTTTCTACCGATGGCTCCAAAACGCTTGAAATCTCCACATGCAAATTCCTCAAAAAGAGGGTTTCCAATCTGCTCTGTCTAAAGGAAGGTTCAACTCTGTGAGTTGAACACACACAAATCAAAGAAGTTTCTGAGAATTCTTCCTTCTAGCATTAGATGAAGAAATCCCGCTTCCAACGAAATCCTCCAAGAGGTCCAAATATCCACTTGCAGACTTCACAAACAGAGTGTTTCCAAACTGCTCCATGAAAAGAAAGGTTAAACTCTGTGAGTGGATCGCACACATCACAAAGTGGTTTCTGAGAATGATTCTCTCTAGTTTTTATACGAGGATATTTCCTTTTCTACCGTTGGCCCCAAATCGCTTGAAATCTCCACATGCAAATTCCTCAAAAAGAGGGTTTCCAATCTGCTCTGTCTAAAGGAAGGATCAACTCTGTTAGTTGAACACACAGAAATCAACGAAGTTACTGAGAAATCTTCTGTGTAGCATTAGATGAAGAAACCCCACTTCCAACGACATCCTCAAAGAGGTACAAATATCCACTTGCAGACTTTACAAACAGAGTGTTTCCAAACTGCTCTATGAAAAGAAAGGTTAAACTCTGTGAGTGGAACGCACACATCACAAAGTAGTTTCTGAGAATGATTCTCTCTTGTTTTTATACGAGGAGATTTCCTTTTCTACCGTTGGCGCCAAAGTGCTTGAAATCTCCACATGCATATTCCTCAAAAAGAGGGTTTCCAATCTGCTCTGTCTAAAGGAAGGTTCAACTCTGTGAGTTGAACACACACAAATCAACGAAGTTACTGAGAAATCTTCTGTGTAGCATTAGATGAAGAAATCCTGCTTCCAACGAAATCCACAAAGAAGTCCATATATCCACTTGCAGACTTTACAAACAGAGTGTTTACAAACTGCTCTATGAAAAGAAAGGTTAAACTCTGTGAGTGGAATGCACACATCACAAAGTGGTTTCTGAGAATGATTCTCTCTAGTTTTTATACGAGGATATTTCCTTTTCTACCGATGGCCCCAAAACGCTTGAAATCTCCACATGCAAATTCCTCAAAAAGAGGGTTTCCAATCTGCTCTGTCTAAAGGAAGGTTCAACTCTGTGAGTTGAACACACACAAATCAAAGAAGTTTCTGAGAATTCTTCCTTCTAGCATTAGATGAAGAAATCCCGCTTCCAACGAAATCCTCCAAGAGGTCCAAATATCCACTTGCAGACTTCACAAACAGAGTGTTTCCAAACGGCTCTATGAAAAGAAAGGTTAAACTCTGTGAGTGGATCGCACACATCACAAAGTGGTTTCTGAGAATGATTCCCTCTAGTTTTTATACGAGGATATTTCCTTTTCTACCGATGGCCCAAAAACCCTTGAAATCTCCACATGCAAATTCCTCAATAAGAGGGTTTCCAATCTGCTCTGTCTAAAGGAAGGTTCAACTCTGTTAGTTGAACACACAGAAATCAACGAAGTTACTGAGAAATCTTCTGTGTAGCATTAGATGAAGAAATCGACTTCCAACGAAATCCTCAAAGAGGTACAAATATCCTCTTGCAGACGTTACAAACAGAGTGTTTCCAAACTGCTCTATGAAAAGAAAGGTTAAACTCTGTGAGTGGAACGCACACATCACAAAGTAGTTTCTGAGAATGATTCTCTCTTGTTTTTATACGAGGAGATTTCCTTTTCTACCGTTGGCGCCAAAGTGCTTGAAATCTCCACATGCATATTCCTCAAAAAGAGGGTTTCCAATCTGCTCTGTCTAAAGGAAGGTTCAACTCTGTGAGTTGAACACACACAAATCAACGAAGTTACTGAGAAATCTTCTGTGTAGCATTAGATGAAGAAATCCCGCTTCCAACGAAATCCACAAAGAAGTCCATATATCCACTTGCAGACTTTACAAACGGAGTGTTTACAAACTGCTCTATGAAAAGAAAGGTTAAACTCTGTGAGTGGAATGCACACATCACAAAGTGGTTTCTCAGAATGATTCTCTCTAGTTTTTATACGAGGATATTTCCTTTTCTACCGATGGCCCCAAAACGCTTGAAATCTCCACATGCAAATTCCTCAAAAAGAGGGTTTCCAATCTGCTCTGTCTAAAGGAAGGTTCAACTCTGTGAGTTGAACACACACAAATCAAAGAAGTTTCTGAGAATTCTTCCTTCAAGCATTAGATGAAGAAATCCCGCTTCCAACGAAATCCTCCAAGAGGTCCAAATATCCACTTGCAGACTTCACAAACAGAGTGTTTCCAAACGGCTCTATGAAAAGAAAGGTTAAACTCTGTGAGTGGATCGCACACATCACAAAGTGGTTTCTGAGAATGATTCCCTCTAGTTTTTATACGAGGATATTTCCTTTTCTACCGATGGCCCAAAAACCCTTGAAATCTCCACATGCAAATTCCTCAATAAGAGGGTTTCCAATCTGCTCTGTCTAAAGGAAGGTTCAACCCTGTTAGTTGAACACACAGAAATCAACGAAGTTACTGAGAAATCTTCTGTGTAGCATTAGATGAAGAAATCCCACTTCCAACGAAATCCTCAAAGAGGTACAAATATCCTCTTGCAGACGTTACAAACAGAGTGTTTCCAAACTGCTCTATGAAAAGAAAGGTTAAACTCTGTGAGTGGAACGCACACATCACGAAGTGGTTTCTGAGAATGATTCTCTCTAGTTTTTATACGAGGATATTTCCTTTTCTACCGATGGCCCCAAAACGCTTGAAATCTCCACATGCAAATTCCTCAAAAATAGGGTTTCCAATCTGCTCTGTCTAAAGGAAGGTTCAACTCTGTGAGTTGAACACACACAAATCAAAGAAGTTTCTGAGAACTCTTCCTTCTAGCATTAGATGAAGAAATCCCGCTTCCAACGAAATCCTCAAAGAGGTCCAAGTATCCACTTGCAGACTTCACAAACAGAGTGTTTCCAAACTGCTCTATAAAAAGAAAGGTTAAACTCTGTGAGTGGAACGCACACATCACAAAGTGGTTTCTGAGAATGATTCTCTCTAGTTTTTATACGAGGATATTTCCTTTTCTACCGTTGGCCCCAAAACGCTTGAAATCTCCACATGCAAATTTCTCAAAAAGAGGGTTTCCAATCTGCTCTGTCTAAAGGAAGGTACAACTCTGTGAGTTGAACATACACAAATCAAAGAACTTTCTGAGAATTCTTCCTTCTAGCATTAGATGAAGAAATCCCGCTTCCAACGAAATCCTCTAAGAGGTCCAAATATCCACTTGCAGATTTTACAAACAGAGTGTTTCCAAACTGCTCTATGAAAAGAAAGGTTAAACTCTGTGAGTGGAACGCACACATCACAAAGTGGTTTCTGAGAATGATCCTCTCTAGTTTTTATACGACGAGATTTCCTTTTCTAACGTTGGCCCCAAATAGATTGAAATCTCCACATGCAAATCCCGCAAAAAGAGGGTTTCTAATCTGCTCGGTCTAAAGGAAGGTTCAACTCTGTGAGATGAACATACACAAATCAACGAAGTTACTGAGAAATCTTCTGTGTAGCATTAGATGAAGAAATCCCGCTTCCAACCAAATCCTCAAAGAAGTCCAAATATCCACTTGCAGATTTTACAAACAGAGTGTTTCCAAACTGCTCTATGAAAAGAAAGGTTAAACTCTGTGAGTGGAACGCACACATCACAAAGTGGTTTCTGAGAATGATCCTTTCTAGTTTTTATACGAGGAGATTTCCTTTTGTAATGTTGGCCCCAAATCGCTTGAAATCTCCACATGCAAATTCCTCAAAAAGAGGGTTTCCAATCTGCTCTGTCTAAAGGAAGGTTCAACTCTGTGAGTTGAACACACACAAATCAAAGAAGTTTCTGAGAATTCTTCCTTCTAGCATTAGATGAAGAAATCCCGCTTCCAACGAAATCCTCTAAGAGGTCCAAATATCCACTTGCAGACTTCACAAACAGAGTGTTTCCAAACTGCTCTATGAAAAGAAAGGTTAAACTCTGTGAGTGGAACGCACACTTCACAAAGTCGTTTCTGAGAATGGTTCGCTCTAGTTTTTATACGAGGATATTTCCTTTTCTACCGATGGCCCAAAAACGCTTGAAATCTCCACATGCAAATTCCTCAAAAAGAGGGTTTCCAATCTGCTCTGTCTAAAGGAAGGTTCAACTCTGTTAGTTGAACACACACAAATCAACGAAGTTACTGAGAAATCTTCTGTGTAGCATTAGATGAAGAAATCCCGCTTCCAACGAAATCCACAAAGAGGTCCAAATATCCACTTGCAGACTTTACAAACAGAGTGTTTACAAACTGCTCTATGAAAAGAAAGGTTAAACTCTGTGAGTGGAACGCACACATCACAAAGTGGTTTCTGAGAATGATTCTCTCTAGTTTTTATACGAGGATATAGCCTTTTCTACCGATGGCCCCAAAACGCTTGAAATCTCCACATGCAAATTCCTCAAAAAGAGGGTTTCCAATCTGCTCTGTCTAAAGGAAGGTTCAACTCTGTGAGTTGAACACACACAAATCAAAGAAGTTTCTGAGAACTCTTCCTTCTAGCATTAGATGAAGAAATCCCGCTTCCAACGAAATCCTCAAAGAGGTCCAAGTATCCACTTGCAGACTTCACAAACAGAGTGTTTCCAAACTGCTCTATAAAAAGAAAGGTTAAACTCTGTGAGTGGAACGCACACATCACAAAGTGGTTTCTGAGAATGATTCTCTCTAGTTTTTATACGAGGATATTTCCTTTTCTACCGTTGGCCCCAAAACGCTTGAAATCTCCACATGCAAATTTCTCAAAAAGAGGGTTTCCAATCTGCTCTGTCTAAAGGAAGGTACAACTCTGTGAGTTGAACATACACAAATCAAAGAACTTTTTGAGAATTCTTCCTTCTAGCATTAGATGAAGAAATCCCGCTTCCAACGAAATCCTCTAAGAGGTCCAAATATCCACTTGCAGATTTTACAAACAGAGTGTTTCCAAACTGCTCTATGAAAAGAAAGGTTAAACTCTGTGAGTGGAACGCACACATCACAAAGTGGTTTCTGAGAATGATCCTCTCTAGTTTTTATACGACGAGATTTCCTTTTCTAACGTTGGCCCCAAATAGATTGAAATCTCCACATGCAAATCCCGCAAAAAGAGGGTTTCCAATCTGCTCTGTCTAAAGGAAGGTTCAACCCTGTGAGATGAACATACACAAATCAACGAAGTTACTGAGAAATCTTCTGTGTAGCATTAGATGAAGAAATCCCGCTTCCAACGAAATCCTCAAAGAGGTCCAAATATCCACTTGCAGATTTTACAAACAGAGTGTTTCCAAACTGCTCTATGAAAAGAAAGGTTTAACTCTGTGAGTGGATCGCACACATCACAAAGTGGTTTCTGAGAATTATTCTCTCTAGTTTTTCTGTGAGGATATTTCCTTTTCTAACGTAGGCCCCAAATCGCTTGAAATCTCCACATGCAAATTCCTCAAAAAGAGGGTTTCCAATCTGCTCTGTCTAAAGGAAGGTTCAACTCTGTGAGTTGAACACACGCAAATCAAAGAAGTTTCTGAAAATTCTTCCTTCTAGCATTAGATGAAGAAATCCCGCTTCCAATGAAATCCTCAAAGAGGTCCAAATTTCCCCTTGCAGACTTCAAAACCAGAGTGTTTCCAAACTGCTCTATGAAAAGAAAGGTTAAACTCTGTGAGTGGAACACACACATAACAAAGTGGTTTCTGAGAATGATTCTCTCTAGTTTTTATACGAGGAGATTTCCTTTTCTACCGATGGCTCCAAGACGCTTGAAATCTCCACATGCAAATTCCTCAAAAAGAGGGTTTCCAATCTGCTCTGTCTAAAGGAAGGTTCAACTCTGTGAGTTGAACACACACAAATCAAAGAAGTTTCTGAGAATTCTTCTTTCTAGCATTAGATGAAGAAATCCCGCTTCCAACGAAATCCTCCAAGAGGTCCAAATAACCACTTGCAGACTTCACAAACAGAGTGTTTCCAAACTTCTCTATGAAAAGAAAGGTTAAACTCTGTGAGTGGAACGCACACATCACAAAGTGGTTTCTGAGAATGATTCTCTCTAGTTTTTATACGAGGATATTTCCTTTTCTACCGATGGCCCGAAAACTCTTGAAATCTCCACATGCAAATTCCTCAAAAAGAGGGTTTCCAATCTGCTCTGTCTAAAGGAAGGTTCAACTCTGTTAGTTGAACACACACAAATCAACGAAGTTATTGAGAAATCTTCTGTGTAGAATTAGATGAAGAAATCCCGCTTCCAACGAAATCCACAAAGAGGTCCAAATATCCACTTGCAGACTTTACAAACAGAGTGTTTACAAACTGCTCTATGAAAAGAAAGGTTAAACTCTGTGAGTGGAACGCACACATCACGAAGTGGTTTCTTAGAATGATTCTCTCTAGTTTTTATACGAGGATATTTCCTTTTTTACCGATGGCCCCAAAACGCTTGAAATCTCCACATGCAAATTCCTCAAAAAGAGGGTTTCCAATCTGCTCTGTCTAAAGGAAGGTTCAACTCTGTTAGTTGAACACACACAAATCAACGAAGTTACTGAGAAATCTTCTGTGTAGCATTAGATGATGAAATACCGCTTCCAACGAAATCCACAAAGAGGTCCAAATATCCACTTGCAGACTTTACAAACAGAGTGTTTACAAACTGCTCTATGAAAAGAAAGGTTAAACTCTGTGAGTGGAACGCACACATCACGAAGTGGTTTCTGAGAATGATTCTCTCTAGTTTTTATACGAGGATATTTCCTTTTCTACCGATGGCCCCAAAACGCTTGAAATCTCCACATGCAAATTCCTCAAAAAGAGGGTTTCCAATCTGCTCTGTCTAAAGGAAGTTTCAACTCTGTGAGTTGAACACACACAAATCAAAGAAGTTTCTGAGAACTCTTCCTTCTAGCATTAGATGAAGAAATCCCGCTTCCAACGAAATCCTCAAAGAGGTCCAAGTATCCACTTGCAGACTTAACAAACAGTGTGTTTCCAAACTGCTCTATAAAAAGAAAGGTTAAACTCTGTGAGTGGAACGCACACATCACAAAGTGGTTTCTGAGAATGATTCTCTCTAGTTTTTATACGAGGATATTTCCTTTTCTACCGTTGGCCCCAAAACGCTTGAAATCTCCACATGCAAATTTCTCAAAAAGAGGGTTTCCCATCTGCTCTGTCTAAAGGAAGGTACAACTCTGTGAGTTGAACATACACAAATCAAAGAACTTTCTGAGAATTCTTCCTTCTAGCATTAGATGAAGAAATCCCGCTTCCAACGAAATCCTCCAAGAGGTCCAAATATCCACTTGCAGACTTCACAAACAGAGTGTTTCCAAACGGCTCTATGAAAAGAAAGGTTAAACTCTGTGAGTGGATCGCACACATCACAAAGTGGTTTCTGAGAATGATTCCCTCTAGTTTTTATACGAGGATATTTCCTTTTCTACCGATGGCCCAAAAACCCTTGAAATCTCCACATGCAAATTCCTCAATAAGAGGGTTTCCAATCTGCTCTGTCTAAAGGAAGGTTCAACTCTGTTAGTTGAACACACAGAAATCAACGGAGTTACTGAGAAATCTTCTGTGTAGCATTAGATGAAGAAATCGACTTACAACGAAATCCTCAAAGAGGTACAAATATCCTCTTGCAGACTTTACAAACAGAGTGTTTCCAAACTGCTCTATGAAAAGAAAGGTTAAACTCTGTGAGTGGAACGCACACATCACAAAGTAGTTTCTGAGAATGATTCTCTCTTGTTTTTATACGAGGAGATTTCCTTTTCTACCGTTGGCGCCAAAGTGCTTGAAATCTCCACATGCATATTCCTCAAAAAGAGGGTTTCCAATCTGCTCTGTCTAAAGGAAGGTTCAACTCTGTGAGTTGAACACACACAAATCAACGAAGTTACTGAGAAATCTTCTGTGTAGCATTAGATGAAGAAATCCCGCTTCCAACGAAATCCACAAAGAAGTCCATATATCCACTTGCAGACTTTACAAACAGAGTGTTTACAAACTGCTCTATGAAAAGAAAGGTTAAACTCTGTGAGTGGAATGCACACATCACAAAGTGGTTTCTGAGAATGATTCTCTCTAGTTTTTATACGAGGATATTTCCTTTTCTACCGATGGCCCCAAAACGCTTGAAATCTCCACATGCAAATTCCTCAAAAAGAGGGTTTCCAATCTGCTCTGTCTAAAGGAAGGTTCAACTCTGTGAGTTGAACACACACAAATCAAAGAAGTTTCTGAGAATTCTTCCTTCAAGCATTAGATGAAGAAATCCCGCTTCCAACGAAATCCTCCAAGAGGTCCAAATATCCACTTGCAGACTTCACAAACAGAGTGTTTCCAAACGGCTCTATGAAAAGAAAGGTTAAACTCTGTGAGTGGATCGCACACATCACAAAGTGGTTTCTGAGAATGATTCCCTCTAGTTTTTATACGAGGATATTTCCTTTTCTACCGATGGCCCAAAAACCCTTGAAATCTCCACATGCAAATTCCTCAATAAGAGGGTTTCCAATCTGCTCTGTCTAAAGGAAGGTTCAACCCTGTTAGTTGAACACACAGAAATCAACGAAGTTACTGAGAAATCTTCTGTGTAGCATTAGATGAAGAAATCCCACTTCCAACGAAATCCTCAAAGAGGTACAAATATCCTCTTGCAGACGTTACAAACAGAGTGTTTCCAAACTGCTCTATGAAAAGAAAGGTTAAACTCTGTGAGTGGAACGCACACATCACGAAGTGGTTTCTGAGAATGATTCTCTCTAGTTTTTATACGAGGATATTTCCTTTTCTACCGATGGCCCCAAAACGCTTGAAATCTCCACATGCAAATTCCTCAAAAATAGGGTTTCCAATCTGCTCTGTCTAAAGGAAGGTTCAACTCTGTGAGTTGAACACACACAAATCAAAGAAGTTTCTGAGAACTCTTCCTTCTAGCATTAGATGAAGAAATCCCGCTTCCAACGAAATCCTCAAAGAGGTCCAAGTATCCACTTGCAGACTTCACAAACAGAGTGTTTCCAAACTGCTCTATAAAAAGAAAGGTTAAACTCTGTGAGTGGAACGCACACATCACAAAGTGGTTTCTGAGAATGATTCTCTCTAGTTTTTATACGAGGATATTTCCTTTTCTACCGTTGGCCCCAAAACGCTTGAAATCTCCACATGCAAATTTCTCAAAAAGAGGGTTTCCAATCTGCTCTGTCTAAAGGAAGGTACAACTCTGTGAGTTGAACATACACAAATCAAAGAACTTTCTGCGAATTCTTCCTTCTAGCATTAGATGAAGAAATCCCGCTTCCAACGAAATCCTCTAAGAGGTCCAAATATCCACTTGCAGATTTTACAAACAGAGTGTTTCCAAACTGCTCTATGAAAAGAAAGGTTAAACTCTGTGAGTGGAACGCACACATCACAAAGTGGTTTCTGAGAATGATCCTCTCTAGTTTTTATACGACGAGATTTCCTTTTCTAACGTTGGCCCCAAATAGATTGAAATCTCCACATGCAAATCCCGCAAAAAGAGGGTTTCCAATCTGCTCTGTCTAAAGGAAGGTTCAACTCTGTGAGATGAACATACACAAATCAACGAAGTTACTGAGAAATCTTCTGTGTAGCATTAGATGAAGAAATCCCGCTTCCAACCAAATCCTCAAAGAAGTCCAAATATCCACTTGCAGATTTTACAAACAGAGTGTTTCCAAACTGCTCTATGAAAAGAAAGGTTAAACTCTGTGAGTGGAACGCACACATCACAAAGTGGTTTCTGAGAATGATCCTTTCTAGTTTTTATACGAGGAGATTTCCTTTTGTAATGTTGGCCCCAAATCGCTTGAAATCTCCACATGCAAATTCCTCAAAAAGAGGGTTTCCAATCTGCTCTGTCTAAAGGAAGGTTCAACTCTGTGAGTTGAACACACACAAATCAAAGAACTTTCTGAGAATTCTTCCTTCTAGCATTAGATGAAGAAATCCCGCTTCCAACGAAATCCTCCAAGAGGTCCAAATATCCACTTGCAGACTTCACAAACAGAGTGTTTCCAAACTGCTCTATGAAAAGAAAGGTTAAACTCTGTGAGTGGAACGCACACTTCACAAAGTCGTTTCTGAGAATGATTCGCTCTAGTTTTTATACGAGGATATTTCCTTTTCTACCGATGGCCCAAAAACGCTTGAAATCTCCACATGCAAATTCCTCAAAAAGAGGGTTTCCAATCTGCTCTGTCTAAAGGAAGGTTCAACTCTGTTAGTTGAACACACACAAATCAACGAAGTTACTGAGAAATCTTCTGTGTAGCATTAGATGAAGAAATCCCGCTTCCAACGAAATCCACAAAGAGGTCCAAATATCCACTTGCAGACTTTACAAACAGAGTGTTTACAAACTGCTCTATGAAAAGAAAGGTTAAACTCTGTGAGTGGAACGCACACATCACAAAGTGGTTTCTGAGAATGATTCTCTCTAGTTTTTATACGAGGATATAGCCTTTTCTACCGATGGCCCCAAAACGCTTGAAATCTCCACATGCAAATTCCTCAAAAAGAGGGTTTCCAATCTGCTCTGTCTAAAGGAAGGTTCAACTCTGTGAGTTGAACACACACAAATCAAAGAAGTTTCTGAGAACTCTTCCTTCTAGCATTAGATGAAGAAATCCCTCTTCCAACGAAATCCTCAAAGAGGTCCAAGTATCCACTTGCAGACTTCACAAACAGAGTGTTTCCAAACTGCTCTATAAAAAGAAAGGTTAAACTCTGTGAGTGGAACGCACACATCACAAAGTGGTTTCTGAGAATGATTCTCTCTAGTTTTTATACGAGGATATTTCCTTTTCTACCGTTGGCCCCAAAACGCTTGAAATCTCCACATGCAAATTTCTCAAAAAGAGGGTTTCCAATCTGCTCTGTCTAAAGGAAGGTACAACTCTGTGAGTTGAACATACACAAATCAAAGAACTTTCTGAGAATTCTTCCTTCTAGCATTAGATGAAGAAATCCCGCTTCCAACGAAATCCTCTAAGAGGTCCAAATATCCACTTGCAGATTTTACAAACAGAGTGTTTCCAAACTGCTCTATGAAAAGAAAGGTTAAACTCTGTGAGTGGAACGCACACATCACAAAGTGGTTTCTGAGAATGATCCTCTCTAGTTTTTATACGACGAGATTTCCTTTTCTAACGTTGGCCCCAAATAGATTGAAATCTCCACATGCAAATCCCGCAAAAAGAGGGTTTCCAATCTGCTCTGTCTAAAGGAAGGTTCAACTCTGTGAGATGAACATACACAAATCAACGAAGTTACTGAGAAATCTTCTGTGTAGCATTAGATGAAGAAATCCCGCTTCCAACCAAATCCTCAAAGAAGTCCAAATATCCACTTGCAGATTTTACAAACAGAGTGTTTCCAAACTGCTCTATGAAAAGAAAGGTTAAACTCTGTGAGTGGAACGCACACATCACAAAGTGGTTTCTGAGAATGATCCTTTCTAGTTTTTATACGAGGAGATTTCCTTTTGTAATGTTGGCCCCAAATCGCTTGAAATCTCCACATGCAAATTCCTCAAAAAGAGGGTTTCCAATCTGCTCTGTCTAAAGGAAGGTTCAACTCTGTGAGTTGAACACACACAAATCAAAGAAGTTTCTGAGAATTCTTCCTTCTAGCATTAGATGAAGAAATCCCGCTTCCAACGAAATCCTCTAAGAGGTCCAAATATCCACTTGCAGACTTCACAAACAGAGTGTTTCCAAACTGCTCTATGAAAAGAAAGGTTAAACTCTGTGAGTGGAACGCACACTTCACAAAGTCGTTTCTGAGAATGATTCGCTCTAATTTTTATACGAGGATATTTCCTTTTCTACCGATGGCCCAAAAACGCTTGAAATCTCCACATGCAAATTCCTCAAAAAGAGGGTTTCCAATCTTCTCTGTCTAAAGGAAGGTTCAACTCTGTTAGTTGAACACACACAAATCAACGAAGTTACTGAGAAATCTTCTGTGTAGCATTAGATGAAGAAATCCCGCTTCCAACGAAATCCACAAAGAGGTCCAAATATCCACTTGCAGACTTTACAAACAGAGTGTTTACAAACTGCTCTATGAAAAGAAAGGTTAAACTCTGTGAGTGGAACGCACACATCACAAAGTGGTTTCTGAGAATGATTCTCTCTAGTTTTTATACGAGGATATAGCCTTTTCTACCAATGGCCCCAAAACGCTTGAAATCTCCACATGCAAATTCCTCAAAAAGAGGGTTTCCAATCTGCTCTGTCTAAAGGAAGGTTCAACTCTGTGAGTTGAACACACACAAATCAAAGAAGTTTCTGAGAACTCTTCCTTCTAGCATTAGATGAAGAAATCCCTCTTCCAACGAAATCCTCAAAGAGGTCCAAGTATCCACTTGCAGACTTCACAAACAGAGTGTTTCCAAACTGCTCTATAAAAAGAAAGGTTAAACTCTGTGAGTGGAACGCACACATCACAAAGTGGTTTCTGAGAATGATTCTCTCTAGTTTTTATACGAGGATATTTCCTTTTCTACCGTTGGCCCCAAAACGCTTGAAATCTCCACATGCAAATTTCTCAAAAAGAGGGTTTCCAATCTGCTCTGTCTAAAGGAAGGTACAACTCTGTGAGTTGAACATACACAAATCAAAGAACTTTTTGAGAATTCTTCCTTCTAGCATTAGATGAAGAAATCCCGCTTCCAACGAAATCCTCTAAGAGGTCCAAATATCCACTTGCAGATTTTACAAACAGAGTGTTTCCAAACTGCTCTATGAAAAGAAAGGTTAAACTCTGTGAGTGGAACGCACACATCACAAAGTGGTTTCTGAGAATGATCCTCTCTAGTTTTTATACGACGAGATTTCCTTTTCTAACGTTGGCCCCAAATAGATTGAAATCTCCACATGCAAATCCCGCAAAAAGAGGGTTTCCAATCTGCTCTGTCTAAAGGAAGGTTCAACCCTGTGAGATGAACATACACAAATCAACGAAGTTACTGAGAAATCTTCTGTGTAGCATTAGATGAAGAAATCCCGCTTCCAACGAAATCCTCAAAGAGGTCCAAATATCCACTTGCAGATTTTACAAACAGAGTGTTTCCAAACTGCTCTATGAAAAGAAAGGTTAAACTCTGTGAGTGGATCGCACACATCACAAAGTGGTTTCTGAGAATTATTCTCTCTAGTTTTTCTGTGAGGATATTTCCTTTTCTAACGTAGGCCCCAAATCGCTTGAAATCTCCACATGCAAATTCCTCAAAAAGAGGGTTTCCAATCTGCTCTGTCTAAAGGAAGGTTCAACTCTGTGAGTTGAACACACGCAAATCAAAGAAGTTTCTGAAAATTCTTCCTTCTAGCATTAGATGAAGAAATCCCGCTTCCAATGAAATCCTCAAAGAGGTCCAAATTTCCCCTTGCAGACTTCAAAACCAGAGTGTTTCCAAACTGCTCTATGAAAAGAAAGGTTAAACTCTGTGAGTGGAACACACACATAACAAAGTGGTTTCTGAGAATGATTCTCTCTAGTTTTTATACGAGGAGATTTCCTTTTCTACCGATGGCTCCAAAACGCTTGAAATCTCCACATGCAAATTCCTCAAAAAGAGGGTTTCCAATCTGCTCTGTCTAAAGGAAGGTTCAACTCTGTGAGTTGAACACACACAAATCAAAGAAGTTTCTGAGAATTCTTCCTTCTAGCATTAGATGAAGAAATCCCGCTTCCAACGAAATCCTCCAAGAGGTCCAAATAACCACTTGCAGACTTCACAAACAGAGTGTTTCCAAACTTCTCTATGAAAAGAAAGGTTAAACTCTGTGAGTGGAACGCACACATCACAAAGTGGTTTCTGAGAATGATTCTCTCTAGTTTTTATACGAGGATATTTCCTTTTCTACCGATGGCCCGAAAACTCTTGAAATCTCCACATGCAAATTCCTCAAAAAGAGGGTTTCCAATCTGCTCTGTCTAAAGGAAGGTTCAACTCTGTTAGTTGAACACACACAAATCAACGAAGTTATTGAGAAATCTTCTGTGTAGAATTAGATGAAGAAATCCCGCTTCCAACGAAATCCACAAAGAGGTCCAAATATCCACTTGCAGACTTTACAAACAGAGTGTTTACAAACTGCTCTATGAAAAGAAAGGTTAAACTCTGTGAGTGGAACGCACACATCACGAAGTGGTTTCTTAGAATGATTCTCTCTAGTTTTTATACGAGGATATTTCCTTTTTTACCGATGGCCCCAAAACGCTTGAAATCTCCACATGCAAATTCCTCAAAAAGAGGGTTTCCAATCTGCTCTGTCTAAAGGAAGGTTCAACTCTGTTAGTTGAACACACACAAATCAACGAAGTTACTGAGAAATCTTCTGTGTAGCATTAGATGATGAAATACCGCTTCCAACGAAATCCACAAAGAGGTCCAAATATCCACTTGCAGACTTTACAAACAGAGTGTTTACAAACTGCTCTATGAAAAGAAAGGTTAAACTCTGTGAGTGGAACGCACACATCACGAAGTGGTTTCTGAGAATGATTCTCTCTAGTTTTTATACGAGGATATTTCCTTTTCTACCGATGGCCCCAAAACGCTTGAAATCTCCACATGCAAATTCCTCAAAAAGAGGGTTTCCAATCTGCTCTGTCTAAAGGAAGTTTCAACTCTGTGAGTTGAACACACACAAATCAAAGAAGTTTCTGAGAACTCTTCCTTCTAGCATTAGATGAAGAAATCCCGCTTCCAACGAAATCCTCAAAGAGGTCCAAGTATCCACTTGCAGACTTAACAAACAGTGTGTTTCCAAACTGCTCTATAAAAAGAAAGGTTAAACTCTGTGAGTGGAACGCACACATCACAAAGTGGTTTCTGAGAATGATTCTCTCTAGTTTTTATACGAGGATATTTCCTTTTCTACCGATGGCCCCAAAACGCTTGAAATCTCCACATGCAAATTTCTCAAAAAGAGGGTTTCCCATCTGCTCTGTCTAAAGGAAGGTACAACTCTGTGAGTTGAACATACACAAATCAAAGAACTTTCTGAGAATTCTTCCTTCTAGCATTAGATGAAGAAATCCCGCTTCCAACGAAATCCTCCAAGAGGTCCAAATATCCACTTGCAGACTTCACAAACAGAGTGTTTCCAAACGGCTCTATGAAAAGAAAGGTTAAACTCTGTGAGTGGATCGCACACATCACAAAGTGGTTTCTGAGAATGATTCCCTCTAGTTTTTATACGAGGATATTTCCTTTTCTACCGATGGCCCAAAAACCCTTGAAATCTCCACATGCAAATTCCTCAATAAGAGGGTTTCCAATCTGCTCTGTCTAAAGGAAGGTTCAACTCTGTTAGTTGAACACACAGAAATCAACGAAGTTACTGAGAAATCTTCTGTGTAGCATTAGATGAAGAAATCGACTTCCAACGAAATCCTCAAAGAGGTACAAATATCCTCTTGCAGACTTTACAAACAGAGTGTTTCCAAACTGCTCTATGAAAAGAAAGGTTAAACTCTGTGAGTGGAACGCACACATCACAAAGTAGTTTCTGAGAATGATTCTCTCTTGTTTTTATACGAGGAGATTTCCTTTTCTACCGTTGGCGCCAAAGTGCTTGAAATCTCCACATGCATATTCCTCAAAAAGAGGGTTTCCAATCTGCTCTGTCTAAAGGAAGGTTCAACTCTGTGAGTTGAACACACACAAATCAACGAAGTTACTGAGAAATCTTCTGTGTAGCATTAGATGAAGAAATCCCGCTTCCAACGAAATCCACATAGAAGTCCATATATCCACTTGCAGACTTTACAAACAGAGTGTTTACAAACTGCTCTATGAAAAGAAAGGTTAAACTCTGTGAGTGGAATGCACACATCACAAAGTGGTTTCTGAGAATGATTCTCTCTAGTTTTTATACGAGGATATTTCCTTTTCTACCGATGGCCCCAAAACGCTTGAAATCTCCACATGCAAATTCCTCAAAAAGAGGGTTTCCAATCTGCTCTGTCTAAAGGAAGGTTCAACTCTGTGAGTTGAACACACACAAATCAAAGAAGTTTCTGAGAATTCTTCCTTCAAGCATTAGATGAAGAAATCCCGCTTCCAACGAAATCCTCCAAGAGGTCCAAATATCCACTTGCAGACTTCACAAACAGAGTGTTTCCAAACGGCTCTATGAAAAGAAAGGTTAAACTCTGTGAGTGGATCGCACACATCACAAAGTGGTTTCTGAGAATGATTCCCTCTAGTTTTTATACGAGGATATTTCCTTTTCTACCGATGGCCCAAAAACCCTTGAAATCTCCACATGCAAATTCCTCAATAAGAGGGTTTCCAATCTGCTCTGTCTAAAGGAAGGTTCAACCCTGTTAGTTGAACACACAGAAATCAACGAAGTTACTGAGAAATCTTCTGTGTAGCATTAGATGAAGAAATCCCACTTCCAACGAAATCCTCAAAGAGGTACAAATATCCTCTTGCAGACGTTACAAACAGAGTGTTTCCAAACTGCTCTATGAAAAGAAAGGTTAAACTCTGTGAGTGGAACGCACACATCACGAAGTGGTTTCTGAGAATGATTCTCTCTAGTTTTTATACGAGGATATTTCCTTTTCTACCGATGGCCCCAAAACGCTTGAAATCTCCACATGCAAATTCCTCAAAAATAGGGTTTCCAATCTGCTCTGTCTAAAGGAAGGTTCAACTCTGTTAGTTGAACACACACAAATCAACGAAGTTACTGAGAAATCTTCTGTGTAGCATTAGATGATGAAATACCGCTTCCAACGAAATCCACAAAGAGGTCCAAATATCCACTTGCAGACTTTACAAACAGAGTGTTTACAAACTGCTCTATGAAATCAAAGGTTAAACTCTGTGAGTGGAACGCACACATCACAAAGTGGTTTCTGAGAATGATTCTCTCTAGTTTTTATACGAGGATATTTCCTTTTCTACCGATGGCCCCAAAACGCTTGAAATCTCCACATGCAAATTCCTCAAAAAGAGGGTTTCCAATCTGCTCTGTCTAAAGGAAGGTTCAACTCTGTGAGTTGAACACACACAAATCAAAGAAGTTTCTGAGAACTCTTCCTTCTAGCATTAGATGAAGAAATCCCGCTTCCAACGAAATCCTCAAAGAGGTCCAAGTATCCACTTGCAGACTTCACAAACAGTGTGTTTCCAAACTGCTCTATAAAAAGAAACGTTAAACTCTGTGAGTGGAACGCACACATCACAAAGTGGTTTCTGAGAATGATTCTCTCTAGTTTTTATACGAGGATATTTCCTTTTCTACCGTTGGCCCCAAAACGCTTGAAATCTCCACATGCAAATTTCTCAAAAAGAGGGTTTCCAATCTGCTCTGTCTAAAGGAAGGTACAACTCTGTGAGTTGAACATACACAAATCAAAGAACTTTCTGAGAATTCTTCCTTCTAGCATTAGATGAAGAAATCCCGCTTCCAACGAAATCCTCTAAGAGGTCCAAATATCCACTTGCAGATTTTGCAAACAGAGTGTTTCCAAACTGCTCTATGAAAAGAAAGGTTAAACTCTGTGAGTGGATCGCACACATCACAAAGTGGTTTCTGAGAATGATTCTCTCTAGTTTTTATACGAGGATATTTCCTTTTCTACCGTTGGCCCCAAATCGCTTGAAATCTCCACATGCAAATTCCTCAAAAAGAGGGTTTCCAATCTGCTCTGTCTAAAGGAAGGTTCAACTCTGTTAGTTGAACACACAGAAATCAACGAAGTTACTGAGAAATCTTCTGTGTAGCATTAGATGAAGAAAGCCCACTTCCAACGACATCCTCAAAGAGGTACAAATATCCACTTGCAGACTTTACAAACAGAGTGCTTCCAAACTGCTCTATGAAAAGAAAGGTTAAACTCTGTGAGTGGAACGCACACATCACAAAGTGGTTTCTGAGAATGATTCTCTCTAGTTTTTCTATGAGGATATCTCCTTTTCTAACGTAGGCCCCAAATCGCTTGAAATCTCCACATGCAAATTCCTCAAAAAGAGGGTTTCCAATCTGCTCTGTCTAAAGGAAGGTTCAACTCTGTGAGTTGAACACACGCAAATCAAAGAAGTTTCTGAAAATTCTTCCTTCTAGCATTAGATGAAGAAATCCCGCTTCCAATGAAATCCTCAAAGAGGTCCAAATTTCCCCTTGCAGACTTCAAAACCAGAGTGTTTCCAAACTGCTCTATGAAAAGAAAGGTTAAACTCTGTGAGTGGAACACACACATCACAAAGTGGTTTCTGAGAATGATTCTCTCTAGTTTTTATACGAGGATATTTCCTTTTCTACCGATGGACCCAAAACGCTTGAAATCTCCACATGCAAATTCCTCAAAAAGAGGGTTTCCAATCTGCTCTGTCTAAAGGAAGGTTCAACTCTGTGAGTTGAACACACACAAATCAAAGAAGTTTCTGAGAATTCTTCCTTCTAGCATTAGATGAAGAAATCCCGCTTCCAACGAAATCCTCTAAGAGGTCCAAATATCCACTTGCAGACTTCACAAACAAGAGTGTTTCCAAACTGCTCTATGAAAAGAAAGGTTAAACTCTGTGAGTGGAACGCACACTTCCCAAAGTCGTTTCTGAGAATGATTCTCTCTAGTTTTTATACGAGGAGATTTCCTTTTCTACCGATGGCCCAAAAACGCTTGAAATCTCCACATGCAAATTCCTCAAAAAGAGGGTTTCCAATCTGCTCTGTCTAAAGGAAGGTTCAACTCTGTTAGTTGAACACACACAAATCAACGAAGTTACTGAGAAATCTTCTGTGTAGCATTAGATGATGAAATACCGCTTCCAACGAAATCCACAAAGAGGTCCAAATATCCACTTGCAGACTTTACAAACAGAGTGTTTACAAACTGCTCTATGAAATCAAAGGTTAAACTCTGTGAGTGGAACGCACACATCACAAAGTGGTTTCTGAGAATGATTCTCTCTAGTTTTTATACGAGGATATTTCCTTTTCTACCGATGGCCCCAAAACGCTTGAAATCTCCACATGCAAATTCCTCAAAAAGAGGGTTTCCAATCTGCTCTGTCTAAAGGAAGGTTCAACTCTGTGAGTTGAACACACACAAATCAAAGAAGTTTCTGAGAACTCTTCCTTCTAGCATTAGATGAAGAAATCCCGCTTCCAACGAAATCCTCAAAGAGGTCCAAGTATCCACTTGCAGACTTCACAAACAGTGTGTTTCCAAACTGCTCTATAAAAAGAAACGTTAAACTCTGTGAGTGGAACGCACACATCACAAAGTGGTTTCTGAGAATGATTCTCTCTAGTTTTTATACGAGGATATTTCCTTTTCTACCGTTGGCCCCAAAACGCTTGAAATCTCCACATGCAAATTTCTCAAAAAGAGGGTTTCCAATCTGCTCTGTCTAAAGGAAGGTACAACTCTGTGAGTTGAACATACACAAATCAAAGAACTTTCTGAGAATTCTTCCTTCTAGCATTAGATGAAGAAATCCCGCTTCCAACGAAATCCTCTAAGAGGTCCAAATATCCACTTGCAGATTTTGCAAACAGAGTGTTTCCAAACTGCTCTATGAAAAGAAAGGTTAAACTCTGTGAGTGGAACGCACACATCACAAAGTGGTTTCTGAGAATGATCCTCTCTAGTTTTTATACGACGAGATTTCCTTTTCTAACGTTGGCCCCAAATAGATTGAAATCTCCACATGCAAATCCCGCAAAAAGAGGGTTTCCAATCTGCTCTGTCTAAAGGAAGGTTCAACTCTGTGAGATGAACATACACAAATCAACGAAGTTACTGAGAAATCTTCTGTGTAGCATTAGATGAAGAAATCCCGCTTCCAACGAAATCCTCAAAGAGGTCCAAATATCCACTTGCAGATTTTACAAACAGAGTGTTTCCAAACTGCTCTATGAAAAGAAAGGTTAAACTCTGTGAGTGGAACGCACACATCACAAAGTGGTTTCTGAGAATGATCCTTTCTAGTTTTTATACGAGGAGGTTTCCTTTTGTAATGTTGGCCCCAAATCGCTTGAAATCTCCACATGCAAATTCCTCAAAAAGAGGGTTTCCAATCTGCTCTGTCTAAAGGAAGGTTCAACTCTGTGAGTTGAACACACACAAATCAAAGAACTTTCTGAGAATTCTTCCTTCTAGCATTAGATGAAGAAATCCCGCTTCCAACGAAATCCTCTAAGAGGTCCAAATATCCACTTGCAGACTTCACAAACAGAGTGTTTCCAAACTGCTCTATGAAAAGAAAGGTTAAACTCTGTGAGTGGAACGCACACTTCACAAAGTCGTTTCTGAGAATGATTCTCTCTAGTTTTTATACGAGGATATTTCCTTTTCTACCGATGGCCCAAAAACGCTTGAAATCTCCACATGCAAATTCCTCAAAAAGAGGGTTTCCAATCTGCTCTGTCTAAAGGAAGGTTCAACTCTGTTAGTTGAACACACACAAATCAACGAAGTTACTGAGAAATCTTCTGTGTAGCATTAGATGAAGAAATCCCGCTTCCAATGAAATCCACAAAGAGGTCCAAATATCCACTTGCAGAGTTTACAAACAGAGTGTTTACAAACTGCTCTATGAAAAGAAAGGTTAAACTCTGTGAGTGGAACGCACACATCACAAAGTGGTTTCTGAGAATGATTCTCTCTAGTTTTTATACGAGGATATAGCCTTTTCTACCGATGGCCCCAAAACGCTTGAAATCTCCACATGCAAATTTCTCAAAAAGAGGGTTTCCAATCTGCTCTGTCTAAAGGAAGGTTCAACTCTGTGAGTTGAACACACACAAATCAAAGAAGTTTCTGAGAACTCTTCCTTCTAGCATTAGATGAAGAAATCCCGCTTCCAACGAAATCCTCAAAGAGGTCCAAGTATCCACTTGCAGACTTCACAAACAGAGTGTTTCCAAACTGCTCTATAAAAAGAAAGGTTAAACTCTGTGAGTGGAACGCACACATCACAAAGTGGTTTCTGAGAATGATCCTCTCTAGTTTTTATACGACGAGATTTCCTTTTCTAACGTTGGCACCAAATAGATTGAAATCTCCACATGCAAATCCCGCAAAAAGAGGGTTTCCAATCTGCTCTGTCTAAAGGAAGGTTCAACTCTGTGAGATGAACATACACAAATCAACGAAGTTACTGAGAAATCTTCTGTGTAGCATTAGATGAAGAAATCCCGCTTCCAACGAAATCCTCAAAGAGGTCCAAATATCCACTTGCAGATTTTACAAACAGAGTGTTTCCAAACTGCTCTATGAAAAGAAAGGTTAAACTCTGTGAGTGGAACGCACACATCACGAAGTGGTTTCTGAGAATGATTCTCTCTAGTTTTTATACGAGGATATTTCCTTTTTTACCGATGGCCCCAAAACGCTTGAAATCTCCACATGCAAATTCCTCAAAAAGAGGGGTTCCAATCTGCTCTGTCTAAAGGAAGGTTCAACTCTGTGAGTTGAACACACACAAATCAAAGAAGTTTCTGAGAATTCTTCCTTCTAGCATTAGATGAAGAAATCCCGCTTCCAACGAAATCCTCAAATAGGTCCAAATATCCACTTGCAGACTTTACAAACAGAGTGTTTCCAAACTGCTCTATGAAAAGAAAGGTTAAACTCTGTGAGTGGAACGCACCCATCACAAAGTAGTTTCTGAGAATGATTCTCTCTTTTTTTATACGACGAGATTTCCTTTTCAACCGTTGGCCCCAAAGTGCTTGAAATCTCCACATGCATATTCCTCAAAAAGAGGGTTTCCAATCTGCTCTGTCTAAAGGAAGGTTCAACTCTGTGAGTTGAACACACACAAATCAAAGAAGTTTCTGAGAATTCTTCCTTCTAGCATTAGATGAAGAAATCCCGCTTCCAACGAAATCCTCAAATAGGTCCAAATATCCACTTGCAGATTTTACAAACAGAGTGTTTCCAAACTTCTCTATGAAAAGAAAGGTTAAACTCTGTGAGTGGAACGCACACATCACAAAGTGGTTTCTGAGAATGATTCTCTCTAGTTTTTATACGAGGATATTTCCTTTTCTACCGATGGCCCGAAAACTCTTGAAATCTCCACATGCAAATTCCTCAAAAAGAGGGTTTCCAATCTGCTCTGTCTAAAGGAAGGTTCAACTCTGTTAGTTGAACACACACAAATCAACGAAGTTATTGAGAAATCTTCTGTGTAGAATTAGATGAAGAAATCCCGCTTCCAACGAAATCCACAAAGAGGTCCAAATATCCACTTGCAGACTTTACAAACAGAGTGTTTACAAACTGCTCTATGAAAAGAAAGGTTAAACTCTGTGAGTGGAACGCACACATCACGAAGTGGTTTCTTAGAATGATTCTCTCTAGTTTTTATACGAGGATATTTCCTTTTTTACCGATGGCCCCAAAACGCTTGAAATCTCCACATGCAAATTCCTCAAAAAGAGGGTTTCCAATCTGCTCTGTCTAAAGGAAGGTTCAACTCTGTTAGTTGAACACACACAAATCAACGAAGTTACTGAGAAATCTTCTGTGTAGCATTAGATGATGAAATACCGCTTCCAACGAAATCCA